>NC_142872.1:6014807-6635384 GCF_051225735.1 Oryctolagus cuniculus | reverse complement strand
CAGGGGCCTGAATTGCCTGTGGAATGATGATCAGTTAACTATCAGTAGGAATACTCATCTCATAAGGTACGCTGTGTCTGAGGGCAAGGAGCCTGAGTCCTTGAGCCTCCTCTGGGCTCTGCGTTCTGAGATGTGATTTTGAAACTGAAAGATAGCCTTGGAGGGGGGGGGGGTCAGAACCATGGAACCCCGAGCCCTGCAAGACGGAGGGTCAGCAGGACAGCTGGCTGCAGCCAGGGTTTCGCAGCTCTCAAAGAAACAAAGACGCTGCAGCCGTGAGCCTAGGGGCACTCTCTCCTCCCCTCCTGCTCTGTGTGTCTGCGTGGTGTTCACACAGTCGTCTGCAGAAAGAGTTCACAGATAATGCATATTATGAAAAAATTGTATTAGTTTCAAATGTTTTGCACCAAAATGATCTTTTAATTCCATGGGTAATTAGAAGTGAATTAAACTAAATTAAAACAACAGCATTTTCCTGGTTCCTGCTTGAGTCTGCTGCTCCAGGGCCCGGCTCACCTCTCATCCCCGTCTCTGTCTCCTCCACAGCACGGGACCACGAGACGCCTCCCCATTTCGATTCCAAGACACCCCCTGCCCCCACTAGGGGTTTTCCTGCCATGCTCACTGTATCAAATTTAACAAGATGATTCTAAGTGGGGCCACTCGGGAGTTGGAACTAAACTGGAATGTTAGGGAGATTGATCGGTTTCTGTTTTGCACTTTATGCTCCGAGAAGGTAGCGTTGCCGGCTGTTCGTTGCCGTGTATTTAATTCCAGTGGGCGCAGATGCGAGGGCAGCACCAGTGCTGAGCGTGGAGGGAGCCCAGAGGTCATGGATCCCTTTCCAGTTGAGAGGATGCCCCCACCTTTATGTGTCTCTCTCTCCGTGCCTCTTCCGTGGTCCCCAGGACCTGGGAAGGTGGCGGACCGTGCCACCTCATCGGCCTAGCAGCCTTGCCAAGGGGCCGCTTTGCTTCCATGGGAAGGTGACAGATGGACTGTTCTCGGGCGCTCAGAGCCCAGAGGCGCATGAGTGAGTTGCACCTGCACCTGCCAGGCCCAGTGCCCACACTGACCACTGTCGAGGTCGGCTGTCCCTCTAGTCTCATGTGTTAAGAACTGGAGATTCAGAAAGGGCCTTCAAGGCTGAAGGACAGAGCTGGCTTCCTTTGGGGACAAGACACCGAGGCTGGGAAGCTCACCTTGCTCCTTCTGGGAGAAACGGATGCTGAGAAGCTGGGCTGAGCCGGGGCCTGCGGCTGTAGGGGGTGACGCTGGGGCTGCCCTGGGCCTGCGACTCCTGCCCTCCGCTGCCCTGGACGTCTCACTTGGGGAACTCGGCCTGTGAGGCCCAGGCGGAGGCCTGCAGCCTCTCTGTCCTCTCAGACGCTGAGGGAGGGAGTGCTGGCGAGGTCAGGTCCCTCGTAAGTGCTCTGCTCCCATTCTGAGTTCCAGCCCCGGCACAGTGGCCACTCCCTGGCCAGGTGCGGAGCTGATGTGACCTCGGAAGCTGTGGACACCAGTGCCCACAGGAGGAGGCGCAGCCTGTGCAAGCAGATGGTCAGGAGATGTTTTTGCAAAGCTGGGTGGGAACCCAGTTCTGCCGGAGTCCAGTTTTGTCTGTGGATAACGCTTTGTTTGCTGGTGCCCCTCAAACTTCAGCCTAGGGACCTGGGCGGAGGTCGGCCCTTGGGTTCCTGGGCCTTCTGCACAGAGGCTGACTCAGAGACGGGGTCCGAGAATTCTCTTAAGCCCCCAGACAGTGCTGGTGAGGACACTACAGACCACAGCTCGGGGCCGGGTGCTGCATTGATGTGTAGTAGTCTCCACTGTCTGCAGCTTGGGGTTTTGTGGTTGCAGTTACACAGACAACCATGGTCCAAAGACACTACGTCGAAAATTCTAGAAATAATCAGCAAGTTTTACATAAGTTGTCTATAACTTATACAGCATTATATCATTGTTTTGTTTATTGTTAAGCTCCTACTGTGCCTAAATAATGAATTCATCTTTATTGAGGGTATTGGTCAACTTTGGGTTCCTTTAGTGAAACACATGACACAGAACGAGTTTATTTAGCTCACGGTGTTGGGGGCCCACCAACACCAGGACTGCATTGTTTCATTTTGGTGAGGGCCCGCCCCCTTGGCTGCATCACTCACAGCGGACTGCAATGGTGGGAGGGCAAGAGATGGTGCTCTCCCCCAGGGAGCAGCGGGTGGAGAGAGCCAGGGTACTCCTCTTGCAAGAATTCCGGGCTGTCACAGCAGCCCTGTGGAGAACAGGGCCTCCTAGTGTGCCCCTCCAGTCACAGAGTCCACAGCACCTCCCGGAACCGCCACGCCGGGACCCCGCTGTGAGCACACAGACCCCGGGGAAGCCCTGAGCCATATCCAGTCCATAGCAGGTGCAGGAACAGACGCAGCATTCACAGAACCTGGGGCCCTCTGTGGGCTCAGGCGTCCACTCGGGATCTTGGGATGCGTCCCCCAGGTCGGGGGGTGGGGAGGCTTCTGAGTCTGTAGTGCGAGAGCTTCCACCTGACCCCAACAAGCCTGGACAGTCAGACACGGCCGTGGCTTCTCAGGTCTCAGGTTCTGAGCAAAACAGCGTTCACGAACCGTGCCTTGAGGATTTCCGCCAGGGCGTCCGCCTGTTGCCCGCTTGTGTGCCGGGGTAACAGCAGAGGCAGGTCCCCAGCTCCGCCCTCAGGCGGGGTTGGTTACACGCGGGTGGCACCAAGTCTTCTGTGATGGCGCAGTCGCACCAGTGACGGGTACATGGGGAAGGCGGCAGTTGTGTGACCTTGCCCCAGTAAGAGCCCATCTTACAAACCTCTCCCGATTTAAAATTAGGCCTCTGCAGGGCCAGGCGTGAGGAGCCACGGCCTTCTGTCTCTGTGCTCTGTGCTGCTTTGTCATGACTGTGTTTAGTGTCACCATATGCTCCCCTCCCTGGGAGACGGGCGTTCTGCCACATGTATAGCGCTCCGAGGCTATTAATTACCCTGTACGGAATGGTGTCTTCCGTGGGAATTCTCCGTGGATTCAAGGTGGCCACCAGAACTAAGTGCTGCTGGTTTGCCAGTGGGCTGCCACTTCTTCTGAGGTTCGTGTGTGGTGAGGCTGCGAGTGCCCGGCTCTGCCTCTCCGGGATCTGCAGTGTTTGGGGAAGACACTGTCACTGCTGACGCAGCTGGAGGCTCTGCGTGGGGACGCACGTTTTTGTAGCCGATTCTAGTGGACTTGTAGGAGACGAGCCCTCTCTGTCTCTGCCTCTGAGCAGGACGGCAGCAGGTGGGCTTGCTCGATCATTTGTTCAGTCATTCATTAGTTCCCACACGAATCCAGCTCGTGTCTGATGAGAAGCCGCAGCGCTGGGCACCCCGCGAGGAGCTCTGGTTGAGGTTGCGTAGGGAAGGAAATGCGGCTGTCCTGTGCCAGCTCCTGCTGCTGCTCCTCTGTTGCCTGTCAGTCAGTCCTACGGAGAGCAGCGACCTTTCTCCAGCCAACTCATGCTGGCTAAGCCAGCACTCACTGTACCCCACTCCCAGCTCACGCGAGCAGAGGGAACTGAAGAAAGATGTGGCTTTAGGGCGCAAACACAGCATAACCTATGATGCAGCAGACGTAGACTCAGAACGTGGGACAGAACGGGGACGGGCAACACGCTAACGCCAGCCAAATACCAGGTGCCTGCTGTTCCCGTGAGAATTTACACGAGAGCAGAGGTTGAGCCCCCGGTGATCCGACCTGCATTTTCGGGGGTCCTTGGTGTCTAGGTCATAAACTGCAGGAGAACAAGAGGCAGCTGAGGCTGGTGGGGTGGTGGTGGCTCAGGGCAGGCTGCAGAGGGCAATGGGCAGAGCCCGCTGCGTTCCAGAAGCTGGTGTGCACGTGGCTGCTGAGTGGGCAGGTGGAGGAGAGGAACAGGGGAGCGCCTTGCCCGGCTTCTGGCTGACAGCAGACAGGGGCTGCCACCTGCAGAACCAGGTGTGGGCAGGGTGGCGCTGTGCTGGGAGAGGAAGCTCCGAGTCTGTGGGCCGGGGGAGGAGGAAGGTGGGGGACCACTGCTGTGGGAAGTGTTGTCTGTGGGCGTCTCCTAACAAGCAGGAGGAAGTACACCGTTACTGAAAGGTGCACCGTCTTCTCCTGGCTGAAGAAGTAGTGGCTGCAGACGCCGTTTGCAGCGTCCTCTGGAGTTGGTGATGTGGGGGCAGGCGCGTCCTCCCGAGCATCGCCCGTCCTCATGGCTGCCACTGCCCCTAGGTGGCGCTGTTTCCCCTTGCACACTGCCTTAAGCCCACAGGACTCACACATCACAGCTCTTGGAGGTGAGTCGGCAGATTGTGCACAAACCTTCATGCAAGTGGGAGTGAGGATGGGGGGGTGGGGTGGGGAGCCAAAAAGAGATTGTGTTGTGCAGACTGCAACTTAGTTGAGCATTTTCCAGGTCCTGACTCTGGCTTGCTGCCTGCTATCTATGACCCGTCGACACTTGTCCTTGTCCAGGTGCCCCCCTGACAAAGGACAGTGGGACCTGGGAGCCGCTGAACTCGAAGTCACGGAGAAGCCAGAAGGAGTGGAGGAGTCGGGCATCCAGGGGGGGCACCCAGGGGGGTCAGGCTTAGAATGGTCCGTGGGGAACACAAAGGCAGTGCAGCAAACTCAATACACCGAGTGCTAGACCTCAGGGAATTCTGAAAGGGGAGTAGAAGACATGAGGAATGTCAGCTACAAATAAGGCAGTGGAGGTGGAAAGAAGAGAGAGATACTGGGATTCCAGGAGAATCCGGCTCACGGAACGTGGCTGTGCAACATGACTGTGCCATCTTGTTTCACGTCTGTGGGTAGAGAAGACAGGAGATGGGTGAAGGTGACTGTCTCCTGGCCGGATGCTTGCTCACGGAGAGGTTGCTGGCCCAGGGGGCTCAGAGGAGGGGCGGGGGCTGCGCAGCTCGGCCAGCAGCACATCTCGCCATCAGTGTCCGGGAAGCAGCCCTGCAGGAGCCAGGCTGTAAGTCAGTGAGTATCTGTGGTGCAGGCTGGAGCCAAGGCCGCACCTCCCCCACCCATTCGCTGCAGGAGGATGCCCCTGGAGAAACTGGGCTTCCTCTCACATCCTGGCATCAGCAGAGGGGCTGTCCCCTTAGTGCAGGCCAGGGGAGAGGAGCTGAGCACTGCGGGTGGAGACCGCTCTTTGATTGTAGAAGAGACGGGCGGAGACTTTGAGCCCCTCTGTGAGTGGGCCCCAGTGTGCCCGAGGTGCAGCTCCTGCAGTGGCCTCAAGGCCGACAGCTTCCCCGGGGCCTCCGTTGCTGCATGGCCAGGCTGAGGCCCATCCTGTCTTAGTCTAGAGGAGGGTCCATCACCCGTCTTCCCCACGTCTGTACAGCATTCAGGCTCCGAGCCCTCTCAGGACTGTCATGCCTGTTGGCTTTGGTTTTTTCAATTGGCACCTGAGCGAGGCACCTCCTTTGTGATGTCTTTCAGAATCGGCAGCCTCCCCACACCCTCGTCTTATTTATTTCTTGCAGGGACTCTGTGGGACAGAACTGTGCTCTCCAGGTTATGTGGATGGAGGCACTTCTGTGGTGCCGACTGGCTAGACCCGTACCTAACCCACTCTGGTCCTCCTAGACACACAGCCGATTTCCCAGCCTGCATTGCAGCATTGTTCCCTGTGTCCCACAGACAGCACAGGTGAGCACGGGAGAGAGGACTGTAGGGAGACCTTTGCAACAAGGCTGCTGGGAGAGGTGGGATGAGCAGCACGGGGAGCTTCGAAGCGCGGTCCCCACAGACCAGGAGCCCGTCAGGGACACGAGGCAGCCTGGCCAAGAGACAGCCTCCAGGACCAGGGATGCTCCCCACAGACCAGGAGCCCGTCAGGGACACGAGGCAGCTGGCCAAGAGACAGCCTCCAGACCAGGGATACTCCTGGGAGTCCTCTGGGATTGCTCGGAAGGCACCAGGGGTCTCGTGGTATGAGAGGTGTGGGGTCAGAGCAATGCAAGGTTCCAGAGAGGGGTGTCCTTGCTAGGGGTCGAGGGAGCAGACACAGACCTGGGCCAGGGCACCCGGAGCCTTCGAGCTGCAGCCTAGCCCCCTCCTGCCGCCCCCCTCACCACACAGTGGAGGGTTAGCAGCACCAAGAGTCTGGCCCACCACAGCACTGACTGCAACCTTTCAGACCACACGAGCGGTTCCAGTCCCAGAATCCTCTGAACGCAACCCACCCTGCATCTAAGTGAGACGGCACCAGAGGGGCTCAGGCAAGAGCGAGGGAGCCCTCGGTGTGGGGGTGGCAGGGAGGTCATGTGCAGGGAGACGGTGGAGCTGGGACACGTGGTCTGTGTGTGTGTGTGCACACTCACGTGTGGGGAGGGGTGGAGCTGGGACACGTGGTCTGTGTGTGCACACTCACGTGCAGGGAGAGGGTGGAGCTGGGACACGTGGTCTGTGTGCACACTCACCCAAGTGCAGGGAGAGGGTGGAGCTGGGACATGTGGTCTGTGTGTGCACACTCACCCACGTGCAGGGAGAGGGTGGAGCTGGGACACGTGGTCTGGTGTGCACACTCACCCACGTGCAGGGAGAGGGTAGAGCTGGGACACGTGGTCTGTGTGTGCACACTCATGTGTGGGGAGGGGGTGGAGCTGGGACACGTGGTCTGTGTGTACACACACACATGCAGGGAGAGGGTGGAGCTGGGACACGTGGTCTGTGTGCACACTCACCCATGTGCAGGGAGAGGGTGGAGCTGGGACACATGGTCTGTGTGCACACTCATCCCTGTGCAGGGAGAGGGTGGAGCTGGGACACGTGGTCTGGTGTGCACACTCACACATGTGCAGGGAGAGGGTGGAGATGGGACATGTGGTCTTTGTGTGTATGTGCACACTCACATGTGGGGAGGGGGTGGAGCTGGGGCACGTGGTCTGTGCATGCACACTCACACATGTGCAGGGAGAGGGTGGAGCTGGGACACGTGGTCTGGTGTGCACACACCCACGTGCAGGGAGAGGGTGGAGCTGGGACACGTGGTCTGTGTGTGTGTGCACACTCACGTGTGGGGAGGGGGTGGAGCTGGGACACGTGGTCTGTGTGCACACTCACCCACGTGCAGGGAGAGGGTGGAGCTGGGGCACGTGGTCTGTGTGCACACTCACCCATGTGCAGGGAGAGGGTGGAGCTGGGACACGTGGTCTGGTGTGCACACTCACCCACGTGCAGGGAGAGGGTGGAGCTGGGACACATGGTCTGTGTGCACACTCACACATGTGCAGGGAGAGGGTGGAGCTGGGACACATGGTCTGTGTGCACACTCACCCATGTGCAGGGAGAGGGTGGAGCTGGGGCACGTGGTCTGTGTGCACACTCACCCATGTGCAGGGAGAGGGTGGAGCTGGGACACATGGTCTGTGTGTGCACACTCACCCATGTGCAGGGAGAGGGTGGAGCTGGGGCACGTGGTCTGTGTGCACACTCACCCATGTGCAGGGAGAGGGTGGAGCTGGGGCACGTGGTCTGTGTGCACACTCACCCACGTGCAGGGAGAGGGTGGAGCTGGGACACGTGGTCTGTGTGCACACTCACCCACGTGCAGGGAGAGGGTGGAGCTGGGACACGTGGTCTGGTGTGCACACTCACACATGTGCAGGGAGAGGGTGGAGCTGGGACACGTGGTCTGTGTGCACACTCACATGTGGGGAGGGGGTGGAGCTGGGACACGTGGTCTGTGTGCACACTCACATGTGGGGAGGGGGTGGAGCTGGGACACGTGGTTTGGGTGTGCACACTCACCCACGTGCAGGGAGAGGGTGGATCTGGGACATGTGGTCTGTATGCACACTCACCCACGTGCAGGGAGAGGGTGGAGCTGGGACACGTGGTCTGTGTGCACACACACCCATGTGCAGGGAGAGGGTGGATCTGGGACACGTGGTCTGGGTGTGCACACTCACCCACGTGCAGGGAGAGGGTCTTGGTGTGCACACAGTCTGGAGTTGTCCGCAGCACAGATGGATCAGGGTCCTGAGTGGGTTTCCTTGTGCTTGCTTTATGCAGCACAGACCAGAGGTGACTGTGGATTCTAGGTGTGCTGCGATCCTCTCTGGTGTTAGCTCAGGGCTCGCCAGCGGGAGCAGGAGCTCGCTTGTTCACAGGGGGATCCGTGTCTTTTCCTTCTGGGCCCCACAGTGTAGGGACAGGTGGGTCCCAGTGGGGTCTGCACATGGCTGACCGGCTTGCAGTCCAGTGACATGGCCTCTGTTGCCAGCCTTTTCTCATCAGGAACTTAAATCCTCGGGTCACACCCTGCTCTTGCCGCACAAGCGCAGGGCAGAGCAAACCTGTCCTGTGTCTCTCACAGCTGTCCGAGTCCTTGCAGCTGTCCCGGGGGTCCAAGCGGCTTCTGCCCAGGGCCAGTCAGCTGCTCCTCAGGCAGTGCCTGTTGATGTGTTCAGAGCCAGCCACAGGGTGGGCGTCCCCTCGGGTGTATCCAGGCACCTGTCGGCTGTTACTTCTGGACTCTTGCCCTGACCTCTGTCCACGGAGGTGGCTGCCCTGGGGCAGTCACTGACCTCCCTGCGTCCCACCTCAGTGGGGTGAGGGGGCAGGGGGATGCAGGGAGTGTCAGACCCAGAGGAGTGGTGCCTGGAGCCAGAGCCCTCAGTGCCTGTCACACACTGCAGAACTGCCTGACTACACCCCACAGACAGGTGGCTCCAGTAACCACGCCAACTGATGTCAGTTCTCAATCTTTGCATACAGTTACATGTGGGGGGTGGGGCCTGCACATGGGGTGGTGGAGTCTGCACATGTGGAGTGGGACCTGCATGTGCAGGGTGGGGCCTGCATGTTGGGGGTGTGGCCTGCATGTGGGGGGTGGGGCCTGCACATGGGGGGCCTGCACATGGGGGTGGGGCCTGCACATGGGGGGGCATGGAGTCTGCACATGGGGAGTGGGACCTGCATGTGCAAGGTGGGGCCTGCATGTTGGGGGTGTGGCCTGCATGTGGGGGGTGGGGCCTGCATGTGGGGGACAGGGTCTGTATGTGGAAGTTGGGGCCTCCGTATAGAAGATGGGGCCTATACATGGTGGGGCCTGCACATGGTGGGTGGGGCCTGCACATGGGGGATGGGTACTACACATGGGGGGTGGGGCCTGCGTGTGGGGGGTGGGGTCTGAACACGGGGGGTGGGGCCTGCACAATGTGGGTGAGGCCTGCACATAGGGGGTGGGGCCTGCATGTTGTGGACAAGGTCTGTTTGTGGAGGTTGGGGGCCTCTATATAGAAGATGGGGCCTGCACACAGTGGGTGGCGTCTGCACATGGCGGGTAGGGTCTGCACATGGGGATTTGTTCTGCACATGGGGGTGGGGTCTGCACATGGACCGGGGGGCAGCTGTCTACATTGAGAACAGGTGAGGTCTGTGAGGAGCAAGTGGGGCTCCTGTGGGGCTGAGTCACCCTTCTGCCCCATGACCTGGGAACTTTTGAGTTCCAAGTGCCCTGTTGCCAGGGTGGTGCCCACACCAGGACAAACGGGAGTGGAGGCCCCTCCTGCTCCATGCAGGAGCGGCGCCGCCCTGCTCATGCGGGTGGGTGACGAGCAGGGGCAGAGGGCCGGCCTCCAGGGACCAGCACCTGTGTCTTGTCCCTTTCTGGTGCCTGCAGCAGCTCCCTGTGCCGGTTGCAGGTCGGGGAGGAGGGGGCTGTGCCAGCTTCCTGGTCCCCTGGACTCCGGAAAGCGGAGCCCTCCCTGGCCAGCATCTCGACCCGCTGCGCCCACTGACGCAATGGCTCGGGCACGGGCCCAGCTCTGCCTGGCCCTCCGCCTGGACACTTGAGCCAGCATGCAGGAGCCAGGAGGCCTCTTCCAGTCAGCCCAGGGCTTCCTCTCCGTGTGCAGAGCAAACTGGGGGAGCTAGTGCCGCGCTGCCCGCCCCGCTCTGCCTGAGCGCCTGGGTTCTGTGTGGGGATAGAGGTGGCCCTGAGTGGCCCCGACACTGGTGGTTCCCCCGGGCCAGGGCCGCAGAGGGGCTCTTGCGGAGCTGCAGCTTCGCCCCGTGTGTGTCCGCAGAGGACGGTCAGGACCTGGTCCTGAAGGCTTTCCAGAGCCCGCCCTCCTCCCAGCCCGGCTCGGCGCGCACAGGGCCGAGCATATGTTCCGCCCTGATCGGCGTTTGCTCACTTTCCTGCATCCATTATCTCACCTCATTAGGACTTGGAAGGGGAAGCGGAGCTGAGGGTGGTGGCAGCGGGCCTTTTCCTGAGCCCTGCAGAGAATTGTCCCGCACGGTAAATGAAACAGTTGCAGGGGCCGGCCAGGAGCCTGCGGTGGGCGGGCATCTCCGGGCCCAGGCCCAGCAGTGCCCGGCCAGCATCAAGGGGTCCGGCTGCAGCCAAGTCACGTGGCCCAGGCCAGGCGCATCCCAGGCCAGGCAGCTCTGCGATTGATGATCTTGCCTGAGCTTGAGGCCTGCAAGGCCCTGTGGGTCCCCACGCACCTGCTGTTCCCAGAAAAGCCGGCGAAGTCTCCTCTTCCTTCTCTAAGAGAGACAAGGCTCAGCTTGACCCTTTAGAGGGCGCGGGCAGAGAACTGTTGTTCTTACACAAAGAAAACCCCAAGGTCAGGGCTGATGGAGAAGTGGACAATGCGGCGTGATGATGGGGGATGGCGTCCAGCTCACCTGGGGCTTGTATAGAAACCAACCAGATCGCTGAGACACAGACACAGAAATGGCCCAGGCCTCACGGGAGCCCTGGCAGCCCTGCCCCGATCCATCCTCAAGCGTGTGTGTGTGTGTGTGTGTGTGTGGTCTCCGCCCCTGCCCCTCTGACACCTGTCCCTCCCTGCTTCCTGAAGCTGGCCCTGCCCTTCCTCAGCAGATCTTCTGGCTTCCCGGCTCTGTGTCCCCATCTGAAGGGACGAGGGCTGCCCCAGGTGGGCTTGGTTGTGTTGTTGAGGTTTTGTGGCAGTCAGCTGGGGCATCAGCCGCTTGTGTGGGGACCCAGTGCCGTGCCCAAGTACAGCAAGCTCTGGCGTGGGTGACTGCCCTTGAGCCTTTGTGCTGAAGGGTGTGGGCTTGCTCTGGGCCTGCTGCAGGCACAGCCGATGACGCCAAAATCTGGGCTTTGGAGCAAACCAGGAGCCCTGACAGGCACATTCACGGGGCGGGCCTTGAGCCAAGACCAGGCTCCCTGCAGAGGGCGTGGGGCTGTTAGGGGTCGGGCGGCTGTCCTTGTCCCACCCGGAATGGAAGCGGCCGTTGCTGCATTTGCTGGTCTGCCTGACACCCCCGAGGAGAGCAGAGGGAAGACTCCGGGCCGTAGGCGTGCGCGGCAGATGCGTGGGGAACCTGTGGCCGGAGGCGAGGTCTGGCCTGCTGTGGCGCTGCGGCAGGACCCGGGCTCAGCGTGGGAGAACTTTGTTTTGTGAACTGATTTCCACTCCACGGGAGTTGTTGGGGCCTCCTTTTACCCTAAAGTCTCTGAAAAATGTGTCTCCGGTGTCTGTTTCATTAGCTGTCAATCAAGCAGTTCACGGTGCCGTTTGCTTTAAGGTGACTTGGACGGAAGCCATCAGGCCCCAGAACACACGGTGGGGAGTGGGACGGGATTAGAACGTAGAATCAGGCGTGGGCATGACGGAAAGGACACGTTGCCAGCCTCTGCCCCAGACTTCATCCGCTCGTTACCAGCTCAGACCTGGGCTCACCCAGCTGCTCTCTGAAGGGCGTGTTAGCCCTGGTGTCGCGCTCAGCGGCAGGCCTGCTGGGCCTTTGACGACTCAGAAGGGGGAGTACGCTGGGAAGAGGGGGGTGGAGGAGGGAGAGGGCGGCCCCTGCACCATCTGTGAGCTGCAGCCCCTCACGGATGAGTGCACAGGGTGCGTGGGAGGCAGGGAGGCCGTGGGAAGCGGTGCATCACGTTTGCCAAGGCTGCTGCTCCCGGCCGCAGGATCACCCGGCCTCTTCTTGGAAAGGGTTCTGGGAGAGGGAACGGGGCAGAGCAGGGCCCCAGCTTAGGGACCGGACAGGGCAGTAGGCAGCCAGCGCCTGTGCCTGCCAGGCTCCAGGGGCTGAGGCAGAGCTGGGCTTGGGGCTGCACGGAAACTTGCTGGTGAGGGAGCCGGGGGACCCACTTGCCAGGCCTGGCTGTCTCTGGGCTGGTCGCAGTAACCCTGACCCCCTCGGCTGGCCCTGCGTACTTGGTGATCGGATGGGGAGCTGGGGCCGCAGCTGAGTCCGGGGACAGCGGCTTCAGGAGATGCATCTGCCAGGACTTGGAGGGGACAGAAGCTGGGCTCCGGGGATGACACCGCCCCTTCAGTGTCGTTTGCAGCTGTGCGGGGACAGGTGCAGGGCAGAGGGAGCCCCCTCCTCGCCACGGCCGTCACTCCTGCAGTGCTGATTGGGTGTGCTTCCAGACCCCTCCCCTCTCTGCTGCCTCTGGCACGGTCCTCACACGTTTGCAGGGCAGGGCCCGCCGGGTCAGTGGTCGCCTGGCATCACAAGATGGCTTCCCACGGGCTGTGTGACCTTGGCCTCGCTACCCCTTAGGCTTTCATGGCTTGACCCAAAGTGTCTGCACCTGGGGAGGTGGTTGCTCGCAGCTGGGGAGGGCGCAGGGGTCTCTGGGGAACAGACAGGCTGCACGTTCGGGGCTGGCCATCAGTGAGGGTCGTGAAGAGGACGGGGCTCTCCCCGGGGACTTACCTGTGAATCTGTAAGGGACACCGGTCAGTGTTGCTGGAAGAGAACTGGCCCACCTGCCTGAGCCGAATCCAGCAGGCCTTGTCCCTGAGACCCACGTTAGGGCAGACAGGTGAGCACGTGCTGGCCAGCTCCCCGGCAGCTGGCCACCATCAGCATCCTGGTGCTGACCCGGGCTCCGACGTGTCTGCTGGACCTAAACTCACAGGCTGCTACCTTGCTTCCGGCTGGGGTGCCTGGCTCTTCTTTCTGCTGTGTTTCAGGCACGGTGTTCAGGGATTTGCAAGTGGTGGGTAGGTCCGATCTTTCTCTTGGGGCGTCGGAGGGGGATGCGCTGTGACTGAGCACAGACACTCAATCAGGTCTCAACGTTTGTGCAAAGTGAAGGGAACCCGAAATCTTCTCCAGAGATTGACATCAGCGAGGATGATAAGTACGCCACAGAATTCTAGCAGTCGGCCTTTCTACGCTGACACATGTTTGGGAAAACAGCAGCATCCTAGAGGTGGGTCAGGCACCTTGCATTTCTGGAGCCTTGTTCTAAAATAGGCTAAGGCGCCAATTAGAAGGCAGGCTGTGGTGTCAGAGTGGCGGCTTCTCGGCCTCACCCCGGTTTCAATTTCGGAAGGGCTGCAGAGATGTTCTGGTTTCTCTCTGTAACAGGTCACTCATGGCCGTCCCTTCGAAGGGGGGCCTGCAGGCTTTCCCCAGACCAAAGGTCAAGGCTTTGATGGAAGCGTTGGGTGACTACCTCCACCTGTAGCCTTTCCCATGTGGAATTTGGCAAGAGGGGGAAGGGTGGGTAAAGCCACTTCCGTAAAGCACACCTGTGTGGGAGGCGCACGTGTGTGCGTGTATATTCTCGGGGAGCTGTGGAGCAGTGCACTTCCCGACTGCACGCGGCCCGGTGCCGGCTCCTCTCAGCGAGGCTGTGTGAAGTGTGGAGTTGGCTGTCTCCTTCACGCGGGGCCCCTGACGCCTGGGCAGGGTGAGCGTCACAGCTGCTCTCTGTTCTGGCCACGTGGTTCTTAGCTTTCTCAGTACCAAGGCTCCCTGAATTGCTTCTCTCCATAACCGTGTTCTGGAAGCTTCCATTTGCCAAACTGGTTTGTATGAGGTTGCGTTTGCCGTGCCTTCAGATTCCTTGTTACCTCACTGGCTTGGCGTTTTAGTCTAAAATAACAACAAGAAGAAAACAAGTTAGCTTGTGTGTCTTTATCATACTTGGGCATGTGGTTTCCGCTGGGCCTTCTGAAGCCATGGAAGAGACTTGATGGGCTTGCTGGTTTCCGTGGCAGCGCTCAGACTGCCAGCAGCTGTCGTCCTAGGCGGGCTCTTCTCCGCGACGGCCGCTGTGGGATTCCCAGGGCCGCGTCGGCCATGCGTGGACACTTGAGTCTTGGAGCTCTGAGTTGTCGCTGGCTGCACTCTCACCTGCTCAACCCTGTGGCCTTCCAAGTCCTCTCTGTTTTCCCTAGACCTGGGCTGCAGGGACAGTGACCTCAGCCAGGTGGTGGCTCAGGCGTTGCCCACCCCCATGCCCTCACAGAAACATCATTTGAACCACTGCCCATGCTCAGAACACCATCGCGAGAGCTCAGGAGTCAGGGGAGAGAGTACAGCAGCCAGGGGGACGCACAGCAAGAAAGCGGCGTTGAGCAGGGCGGGAAGGCCAGTTTCATCCCCGTCATCCTTGCCCTGCACCGTCCACCGTGGAAGGACGGTAATGTGAGCACCTGATTAGCCACAGACCCCAGCACCTGGCCTGCCCCAGTCAACCCTGCACTCAGCCACCCTGGCAGACCCAGGCTTCAGCCACCCCCGGCACCAAACAAGTCTTAGTAAATGTAAGAAGGTTGAAATCACATGAAGTATCTCTTCCAATTGCAGTGGCATGGAGCTAGAAGTCAATGGCAGGGCTGGTGCCGCGGCTCACTAGGCTAATCCTCTGCCTTGCGGCGCCGGCACACCAGGTTCTAGTCCCGGTCAGGGTGCCAGATTCTGTCCCGGTTGCCCCTCTTCCAGGCCAGCTCTCTGCTGTGGCCAGGGAGTGCAGTGGAGGATGGCCCAGGTGCTTGGGCCCTGCACCCCATGGGAGACCAGGAGAAGCACCTGGCTCCTGCCATCGGATCAGCGCGGTGCGCCAGCCGCAGCGCGCTGGCTGCGGCGGCCATTGGAGGGTGAACCAACATGAACCAACGGCAAAGGAAGACCTTTCTCTCTGTCTCTCTCTCTCTCACTGTCCACTCTGCCTGTCAAAAAAAAAAAAAAAAACAAAAAACAAAAAAGGAGTCAATGGCAGGAAGAAAATTGGACAACTCACACACATGTGGAAATTAAACAAAATACTTCTGAGTGGTCAGTGGATTGAAGAAGAATTCAAAAAAGATCTTGAGACAAGTGCAAATGGAAGCACAGCACACCGAAACTTACGTGGTGGAGCAAAAGCAGTCCTAGAGGCGAAGTTCACAGCCGTAAACTCGTGCCCCAAGGAAAACGGAAGATATCAAATAAGCGACTTAATTTTTATGTCAAGGAGTTATAAAAAGACCAACAAGCTCAGCTCAAAGTTAGAAGAACAGGGGAAACAATAAACAGCAGAGCTGAAGTAAATGAACTGGAGATTACAAAAACAATGGAAAAGGTTAACAACACTAAGAGTCATGAAATGGACAGAACTGCAGTTAGATAAAAACAGAAGATTAGAATTAAGAAAAGTATAAATGAAAGAGGAGACATTACAATGGACACGGTAGAAATGGGATCATAAGAGACAGCTATAAATAGTTGTACACCAGCAAATTGAATAACCTCAAAGACATGAAGTCCTGAAAACATGCTGGTTACCAATGCTGAATTACGAAGAGGTGAAAAGCTGCACAGACTGATAACAAGTGAGGGTAGTGACTCATAATAATAATAATAAAAATGTTTCCAACAAGGAAAAGCCCAGAACCAGATGGATTCACTGATAAATTCCACTCAACACTGAAAGAATTAAGCCAATCCTTCTCAACCTTTTCTAAAAACATGAGGAGGACAGGACACTTCCAAACTCCTTTACAAGGTCTGCATCACACTGACACCAAAGCTAGATCAGGATATTACAAGAAAACAAAACTATCAGCAAATATCCCTGATGAATATAGTTACAAAAAAGCCCCAAGAAAATACTAGCAGGCTGGATTCAACAGCACATTAGTTGGATCATGTGTCATGGTCGAGTGGTTGCTTTACTAGGATGCAAAGATAGTTCAGCGTTGCAAACCAGTCAGTGGGCTACACACAGTAAAGAAGGAAAGAGAAAACAACGTGATCATCTACATAAAGGCAGAAAAAAGCATTCGACCAAATGCAACCCTCCTTTGTGAAACAAACAAACAAAATGGTAGGTAAACAAAGCCCTACAAGGAGCAAAGGCCATCCTTGTACCTGGTAAGCCCACAGCTAACACTGCACTAAATGATGAAAACATAAAAACTTTCCCGGTAGGGTCAGGTACTATCCACGATGGTACTGAGAACCAGCCGGAGCAATTAGGCATGAAAAGTAGCTAGAAAGCATCTCAACCAGAAAGCAGGGATCAAAATTGTCTGTCTGATCTTATGTGTAGAACATCCTAAAAATCCACCAAGAAAACCTGTTAGAACTAATCAATTAATTTAGTAAAGTTGTGGGATACAAAATCAACATACAAACTCCAGTTGCGATTCTATACATTAAAATAAGCTCTCTGAAAAATAAATTAAGAAAATTCCCATTTACCCAGCAACAACAAAAACAAATATTTAGGAATAAATATAACAAATGAGGTGAAAGATTTATATACTGAAAACTCTAACATATTGATGAAAGAAATGGAGAAATATACGAGTAAACAGAAAGACATCCTATGTTCATGGATTGGAGGAATTAGGAATGTTAAAGTGTCCATACTGCCCTATGCAATCTTTATCAAGAGTTCCATTGGCTGCCAGCACCTTGGCTCACTTGGTTAATCGTCCACCTGAGATGCTGGCATCCCATATGGGCACTGGGTTCTAGTCCCAGTTGCTCCTTTTCCAGTCCAGCTCTCTGGTGTGGCCCAGAAAGGCAGTGGAGGATGACCCAATGCTTGGGCTCCTGCACCCACATGAGGGACCAGGAGGAAGCACCTGGCTCCTGGTTTCAGATCAGCATAGCTCTGGCCGTAGTGGCCATTTGAGGAGTGAACCAACAGAAGGAAGACCTTTCTGTCTGTCTCTCTCTCACTGTCTAACTCTATCTGTCCAATAAAAAAAAAAAAGAGTCCCATGGCAGCTTTCACAGATATAATGAAAACAATCCTAAAACTTACGTGTAACCACAGAGATCCTGAATAACCAAGGAAATCCTGAACAAGAAGAGCAGAGCTGGAGGTACCACACTGCTGGATTTCCAACTACATGACGTAGGTATAGTAGTCAAGGCCACGTGGTTCAGGCATAAAAGCAGGCAAGACCAGTGGGGCAGAAGAATGAAATTAGACCCTTTGGTCTCAGAGTTTACAAAAATCAGCTCCAATAGATTAAAGACTTGAAGGGCAGATCTGAAAGTATAGAAGCCCTAGAAGAAAACAAAAGGAAAACACTCCTTGACGTTGCTTGGCTGCGAGTTATTGACTGTGATCTCAAAAGCACAAGCAGCAAAAGCAAAAACCGACAGATTGGTTTTGCATTAAAGTAAAAAGCTCGTGTTCGGCGAAGGACACAGAAAGGTGAACAGGGCCGGTGCTGTGGCGGAGCAGGTAAAGCCACCACTTCCAGTGCTGGCATTCCATATGGACGCCAGTTCAAGTCCCAGCTGCTCCACTTCTGATCCAACTCTCTGCTGTAGCCTGGGAAAGCAGTAGAAGATGGCCCAAGTCCTTGGGCCCCTGCACCTACGTGGGAGACCCAGAAAAAGCTCCTGGCTCCTGGCTTCAGACTGGCGCAGCTCCGGCTGTTGTGGCCATTTGGAGGGTGAACCAGCAGATGGAAGACCTCTCTCTGCCTCTGCCTCTCTGTAACTCGACCTTCCAAATGAATAAATCTTTAAAAAATTATGACTGTCTTTGTTTAAAAAAATGAACAGTCTAGGGAATGGGAGGAAGTATTTGCAAATGATGCATCTGATGAGGGATTAATATCCAAAATGTATTAAAAAAACCTCAAGCTCTTAATAGCAAGAACATCCAATCATCTGATTAGAAAGTGAGCAGAGGACCTGAATAGACTTCTGGCAAAAGCTTACATACAAAGGGTTAACCAGTGTCTGAAAAAATGTTCAGTGTGTCACTCATCATCCAAGAAATCAACACTGAAACTGCCAAGAGAGAACACTCCCGTTTGTTAGAATGGTTGTCATTAAAAAGATGGTGGGGCTGGTGCCACGGCTCACTAGGCTAATCCTCCACCCGCGCTGCCGGCACCCCAGGTTCTAGTCCTGGTTGCCTCTCTTCCAGTCCAGGTCTCTGCTGTGGCCCGGGAAGGCAGTGGAGGATGGCCCAAGTGCTTGGGCCCTGCACCCGCATGGGAGACCAGGAGGAAGCACCTGGCTCCTGGCTTCGGATTGGCGCAGTGCGCTGGCCACAATGTTGGCCACTTGGTGGGTGAACCAATGGAAAAAGGAAGACCTTTCTCTCTGTCTCTCTCTCTCACTGTCTAACTCTGCCTGTCAAAAAAATAAAAATAAAAATAAAAATAAAAATAAAAATAAAAATAAAAATAAAAATAAAAATAAATAAAAAGATGGTGGATAACCTGTTCTGGTGAGTATGTGCCTGCCTATTCCCCCACGCACACTGAGTGGGAGCGTGAATTAGTACAGCCGCTATGGAGCGCCGTGGAGGCTTGTCAGGAAATTAACAAAGAGCTAGCACAGGGTGCAGCAGTCCACTTCTAGATGTGTATCTGAAAGAAATGGATCAGTGTATTCAAGAGATATCTGCACGACCTTGTTCAGTATCCTCAATAGCTGGAAGTGAAATCAAATTAATTATCCCTGCTTGTATGCACGGACAAAGAGGATGTGATGTGTGTGTGTGTGTGTCTAATGCCACACGTATATCCCATTTATGACAAACTACTCTTCAACCTAAAACAGATGACATCCCTGCCATTTCTGAGTGCACAGAGGAACCCGGGGACGTAATGCTGAGCGAGGTCAGCCAGGCACAGAGGGACAGCTGCCACCCGACTCACTCCTCCCTGGTCTCTTAGAGCCTGGGTCATGGAAACGGAGGTGTAACAGTGCCTGCGAGGGCCTGGCGGCCAGGGGAATCAAGGACGTGGCACAAACAGGGATGCATCTCGGCGGTGACGAGTAAGTTCCGGCTGTCCAGCGTGCTGCGTGGCGACTGTCGTCAATAAGAGTGTGTCGCACACTGGAAATTTACTCAGCTTAAGTATTCTCACTCCCACTCACAAATGTGGCAGCCGTGCGAGGTGATGGATATGTTAATTAGCTTCATAGTGGTAATTATTCACAGTGTGTCTGTATATTAGAAATGTCATGTTGTACACTTTAAATATAAACAATTTTTGTCAATTTTACCTCAAAAAGCTTATACGGCTCCGTGGCTCAATAGGCTAATCCTCTGCCTGCGGCGCCGGCACACCAGGTTCTAGTCCCGGTTGGGGCACCAGATTCTGTCCCGGTTGCCCCTCTTCCAGGCCAGCTCTCTGCTGTGGCCCGGGAGTGCAGTGGAGGATGGCCCAAGTGCTTGGGCCCTGCACCCCATGGGAGACCAGGAGGAAGCACCTGGCTCCTGCCTTCGGATCAGCGTGGTGCGCCGGCCGCGGCGGCCACTGGGGGGTGAACCAACGGTAAAGGAAGACCTTTCTCTCTGTCTCTCTCTCTCACTGTCCACTCTGCCTGTCAAAAAAAAAAAAAAAAAAAGCTTATGGGAGACAGAGAAACCATACAGGATGGTTGGCCCGGTGCCAGGGATGCTGTTACTGGGTCGTGGGGTTTTCGTGGGATCTTGGGTTTTCAATGTTTCTTGAGGTTCTTTGTGTGGACACGCTGAGGCCTTCAGAGGTCGTTTTCTTTGTAGTTATTTTTGTCAGCTTTGAGATCCCGGGGTTCTTAGCCTTGAAGTTGTTTGGGAAGTTTTGCACTGAGAATTGCAAACAAAGGACAGTTTCTCTCATGCGAGTTGATGGCCTGATGTTTCTTGTGCTGTCTTCACGGGTGTTGGCCCCATTGGTGTTCATGAAAAAGTTCGGGAGCCCAGGCTGGTGCAGCCAAATGGGTACCACTTCCTGTTTCAGTGTCGGCAGAGACACGGCTGCAGTAGCTTCTCACTCGTGCTACGCACATGCTTCTACCTTAACTCCAGCATTCCAGGAAAAGCCGCTTATGTTAAAGGTGACATTGCTTTCTCTCTTGGAACATGCACTTCACGCACTTGGCAAGGAATTCATTAGCCAGACAGGTGTTTATGTCACTGTCAAATTGCAGTGCCACATTTTTTTCTTGTTTCTGCTTATGGGAATGACACAGGCTATTAGATGTTAATAAGCAGAACTAACCTTTGGTGACCTTTTCTAGGTTTAGGAGATCAGAGAGGAACAGCAGCCAGGCTCTCAAGGGTAGCACACCCGAGATGAGGATGATGGTTGAAAACTCTTCATCCAGAGTAAAACAGTCAACGCCAGAGGCAATGGGAGGCCTCAAGAAGTGTGCATGGAGGGGTGGGAAGGGCGAAAGGTAAGAGGGCTGCATTGGCAAGAAAACCAGAGGAACTGACGCACAGACGAAGGTGACGCGTGGAGGCCGAAACCAGGGAGCCCGAGGGAGGCACGTAGGTGCCGCCCATCAGCAGGACCTGGTTAGGTGCCCATCAGCAGAACCTCGTTATGTTGGTGAAACAAAACAGAACCAGAAACTCAAAGATGTCTCTAAGGTTGAGACAAACCAGAAATGCCAGCTGCTATGGGGCAGATAAGAGAATATGGCTAGGGGAGAAATATCCCTAACGTTAAATGGCAGTGTGACACTGGCGGGGAGTGAGAGCTGGAAGGAAGCTTCTGGGTCATTCCTACTGCTCGTCCCGGAGATGAAGAGGTGCAGCAGCACCGGGTTCATCGAGGGGCCCAGCGAGTGACACTGCCGGCTCCAAGCTCTCGGTTTCACACGGAGGTGCCTGGGCCGTACCCCAGAGCCATGAAGGAAAGAGCAGGGATCGTCAGCGTCTAGGGCACGGTCAGTGTCTGGGGCACTCACGGAGCAGGCCAAGCTGGACGTCAGGGTTGCGCCCGACAGATGCAGACCAACAGCGTGAGGGTGAAGCAGGGCCCAGGAATCGCTCCTTCACAAGCAGATGTGTGAGGATGCAAGATGCATGCAAAGGACGCTGGGAAAGACCGTTATCCAAAAACCCCAGCAGGAGCACCGTGCAGCAGTGGGCTCTGAGGTGTGGTGGGGTCCTTGGGGAGCTGAGGGTGGAGGTGGAGCTCAGGGTTTGGGGCACAGGTTCTGGGGCTGATGATGAGGGTGCTATACCCTAGAGGGTGTCACCTTCCCAGTGTGTGCTGGGGTGGCCGGTGTGCTATAGTGTCGGCTCAGGTGAGCCAGCTGTGGCATTGAGCTAGGGGGCCTTGGGGACTGAACCCTCAAGGAGCACCAGAGGAGTCCCAGGGCGTGGGTTATTCGGTGAGCTTGCTGATCTGAGTATTTGAGGGTCTCTCGGGAACGAGGGGGAGGGGCGGTTGTCAATCCGAGACAGCAGCTGCCAGGGTTTGCCCTGCCTTCACCTGTGTGCCCTGTCCCGAGAGCTGAGGCTGGGAGCAGGCTCCAGGTCTGTGGAGCAGTTCTCTGCCAGCTGCTGTGGGTGGGCGTCTCTTGTCAGAAGGGTGCTGCTGGAACTGGCTGCCAGGTGCCCAGCCCTGCTGGAGGCAGAGGCTCTGGGGACCCGCGGGACTGGTGGGAGGCGGCCGGCTCGGGAGACTACTTGAGAGGCAGTGCGCCAGGTGTTTAAGGCACACAGACGAGACTGACACCTGCTTGTTCTGTGATCTTGGACGAGTTTTCGTTTTGTGCTCTCATCTTCTTCATCCGTGGAATGGGCGTGATGGAAATGAGAGGAGGACATTACAAGACAGGGAAGCTTGACATTTAGAAGGTGAGGGTGTTAAAAACGGCATGGAAAGGGGGTTGCAGGGAGGAACTTGCTGGGGTTTGTGCAGCGAGGAAGCGGCAGCTGGAGCCCTGGGACTCACAGGCTGTTGCTGTGGATTCGTCTGAGAGGAGGAGCGTGGTGGGGGCAAGAGGTGCGGAGTCACCACACAGACCCCGGGTTAAAGTGGGCCAGAGGCCAGCAGCTTGCAGACTCGTTTATTTCAGTGGGTGCAGTAGCTTATATAGCCAAGGCAGCTAATCTTGTCAAGGGGTAGTTTATGCTCTAACCAATCACAGCCTGTTGCCAGGCAGGCTCCTTTGCCAGGTGGGTTCCGAAGCCATTCCTGAGTAACTGACCCTCGCTTGCCAGTGGCCATCTTGACATGGCCTTTTCATTCCACCACAACCAGGCCATGGTGTTTTGAGGGGACACGGTGGTTGTAGCTCTCCCTGGGTTCTTGCATTGCTAGGTGTGCCACGCTACCCAAGTGCATCTCTTTAAGGAGGTGCCGACACAATGACAAAACACTACAAGCAGGGACTTGCAGGAAGTGGCTCTCATATGCCTCTGGGAGCTCCCAGTCTCTGCCACAGACAGGAAGTCAGGGCAGAAGACCCTCGGCATTCGTCTTGACTCTGAGGACAGACAAGGATGGGGGTAGGTGTCGGAATCCAGGGGTGTGGAGCTCTCAGCAAAAGCACCAGCCCACACCTGGGCCCTGTCTACACCAGGAGGCTTCCCGGGTATGAGCTGTTGTGTGGACAGCTCTGCCGCCTCACCTCACTCTGGCTGCTTCCTTCCCATAAAGAGCTGCCCCTTAGCCAGCCCGAGCAGGGCACCCCGGGTCCAGCAGCCTGTGCACAGAGCAGGTGCCAGGCCCTGGGCTGCCTGTTGTCTGTGTCCAGGGACACCCTGGATGTGGTGCCTCATTACCTCGTTACCTGGGCAGTGAGCTCCGTGCATGGGTTTTCCATCAACAGCTCCTCCTATGCATGGATTTCAGGTTTTTTTTTCTTTCCACGAGAGAGACTTCTCTTTGATCCTGTTTCAGTGAATATGTTGAAGCCGTTCGTGGAGTTCCAAGCCGGGGGACGGAGGAACAGAGAGCCCAGGCGGTGCAAGCGCCTTGCATCCTCACGCTCCAGTTAGAAGCAGACTGTGCCGGCCAGCGTGGAAGGCAGGCCCTGCTTCTCATCCCCAGGAGGGGGCTTCCACCGGGCAAATGGAGCCACGGTTCCACCTGTTACGGATCCTTCAAGACGGAAACCATAATGACAGGCAAGTGTATGCTCCCATTGCTTCCGTAACTTTATTTTCATTTTATTTGAAAGGCAGAGAGAGAGAGAGAGAGAGAGATCTTTCATCTTTTGGTTTACTCCCCAAATGCCTGCAACCCCCAGGGCTGGGCTAGGCTGCAGCCAGGAGCCCAGAACTCCACCCAGGACTCCCATGTGGGTAGCAAGGATCCAAGCACATGAGCAGGAAGCTGGATGGGAATGGAGGCAGAACTCCATCCCAGGAGCTCAGATAAGGGACACAGGCATCCCACGCAGGGACTGAGCCCCCCGTGCCAAAGGCCCACCAGCAGCGTCCCGTGTTCACCCGTGTTTGTGTGTGTGTTGGCAGGCGCCAGCCCTGGACTACTTGAAGAGCAGAGCTGTGGGGCGCGGTGCCGCACTCGGTGACAGGCAGACAGGTTTCCACCCTGGCCGCTGCCGCCGGCTGTGTGTCGGGGAGTGATTGTTCTCCTAGGGGGAGTCTGCCTGGCTGCCTCGGTCCACACCACACGTCCCCTCCGGCTGCCAGGTGTGTGCTTAGAGGAGTGGCAGCCATCGTCTGGTGACAGCTTGCTGTTGTCACTGTCACCGTCGCCAGTCACCGAGGCAGTGGCTTCTCAAGCGGTCCGGAGGTTTTCCTTGGGAGAGGTCTCTGTGTGGCTGTGTGGAGTAACCACAGAACACTCTACCAGAGGGAGCAGAGACCAAAGTAGCGCTGAAGACAGGAGTGGGCTGCACGCACCCGGGCACGGAGCCGGTCCCTCGTGTGTCCCGTCTGCAGCCACTGTGCCCCTAGCTCCTGGCCAGCGGCAGCCCCTTTGGGGTTGAGGCAGGGTCTGCCCGGCTGTGTGAGCTGTGGATGGCCGCCGCCCTGTGCGATTCCTCTCTGCCGCCAGGTAGTCGGGGGGTTGCAGAAGGAACAGATTCCCCCGTGACGTCGGTGACGAGCGACTGGTTGACATCCAGAGAGGAGACGGCTTCCAAGCACACTTTCACGAGTTGTGAAGCAACACGAAGCTGGTGCTGATCTGTGGGTGCACGCGGGGTGCTGTCACGTCCAGGGCAGCTTTGCTGTCTGCTGCAGCGCCGGGGTCTTCAGGAGGGAACACTCAGCGCCTTCAGGCTTTGTTGAGACATGCAGTATATGACCATGACGGATGGCCACCCTCCTGTGCCACAGGACAGACGGGACAGCTTCTGTCTACCTGTAACCTGGAACCCGCTGGCTAACCACCCACCCCCACCCTCCCCTACCCCTTCTTGGTCTCCGGGAACCCCTGTTCTACCCTTGACTCGAGTGAGAACTATGTCTTCACACTCCATGGGCGAGCAACGCCACACAGTGCTCTTGCCTCTGACTTTACATAAGGAGCCCCGGCTTTTAAACACGGCCTCTGTCGCCCGGTGGTACCCGCCTTCCTCGGGTGAAAGTGCACACAGCACATCAGACGTGAAAACGAGGTGTGAGTGGTGGCAGGTCCGTGTTCTGTGCCCCTCAGCGTGACTTTGGAGGGTGTTGCTTCTGCTTACTGCGAGGCCCTGTGTGTGTGCCAGGGGGGCAGCCTCAGACACCCTGTGTCTTTGAATCTCTCAGTTGCGTCATCTCTCTTGTGTTTCATTTAATCTCGTGTTGTCTGGTTCATCAGGGTGCCTACAAGTGGTAAGTGCACCAAATTACGTACATAAAATACATTATGTATCCTCAGAACCTAGTACTGTTAAGCAGTGCTTGGCTGTTCTAGCTAAGAATTTCACAAGTTGTGAAAATAACGCGTATTTACCATAGACTAGCAAAACAATAGGAATAAACAACTAGCACAAAATCCGTGACTGGATCACGTAGAAATAACCATCGTTACAGTGTGTATTCTTTGGTCTTCACTCTGTTTAGCTCTCTGGATATCACCAGCCTGCTGCTTACATTCTAAAAATAAAGCTGAGATCATGTTATACATATTCTATTTTAGCTTCTCTTCCTATAGAGAGAACCTCTATCTCTGTTCACGTGTATAGAAGTGTTATAGACTGTGTATTTTATTATTAAATGTCCTGTATTGGATAGGAAGGTTGGTTCTGGTGTTTCCACTCTAGACTGCTATAAATCAAACAGCCTTTTAGGTAACATCTGTGCACACCCATCGTTTACTTCGGGCAAAATCCCGGGTGTGGAATTTTGAAGGAAAGGGTATGTAAAATCTTACAGCTTGCTGATCCTGGCTTTCCAGATGGGTTGCACCAATTATGCTTTTATAGGGAAACACACATGCTCACACACATGCACATGGATGCACACACAGACTTGCACACATGTGTGCACACACATGTGCTGTCGTGATGGCAGTGGTGGGGAGGGAGGCCCTTCCAGGCAGCAGGGGCTGTGAGCAGTGCGGTGAGGGGGTGGGAAGGTCCTCAGAGCGAGACCCCAGGGGCTTGGATGCTGGAATTGGCTTTTTAAGACTTTGCCTCGGAAAGCTGTTGAGAGCCACTGAGGTGGAACAGGACAGCGATGGGACAGCCCTGGAGGTTTCAGGTCATCGTTCTTCACACATAGACAAAGCGCTTTGGCAGACCAGGCAGGAGCCTGGACTTCAGTGGTGGTGGAGGTAGGACAGGAAATCCATGATGGGATGTGAGGGGTGCAGGGCAGGGAACAGGCTGTGTGACATCCCGGGTCCCTGCGGGATTTGGGGACTGTGAGTGCTTCCAACATTGGTGGGTGCGGGGGACACTGGGCTGTGGAGGGGACCAGCAAGGGTCGCGAGAGGGACGGGCAGACGGTGCAGCGATCTGTGTCGTGGACACGAGGTCTTTTTAGGAGCTGGGAGGCCCAGCAGGCCCCGGGAGACGCCGCACCTCCGCAGAGGCCAGGCCGGGCCGGTAGGATGGTTTAGTGGAATCGTGGGGCTCCGCTGTGCCAGAGGTGGCGGGGTTGCTGAGGTCTGCGGAGGCACGGGCGGCAGTGTCCGGGTGCGTGGTGGGTCTCATCCGTGAGAGCGATTGCCAGAGGGGCTTCGGAAAGCTCACGGGCGGCAGAATCAACAGACAGGTCTATGTTAGTGCAAAAACGGTCGACACACACGCATTTGTTTGGAGATAGCACTTTCGGGAGCCATTGGAAGATCCCTCCGGTTAGAAAGAGCAGCGCCTGTGTTCACACGGGGTGGAGAGGCTCCCTGGTCCCCCAGTCGTGCTGGAAAGCCCCACGACCCCAGGGACCCCAGGGAAGGGCACAGAAGGCCTCAGTCACCACTCTGGTTCTGTCTGGCAAATCTTTTTGTTTTCCAGAATACCAGAGATTTTTGGTTTGTGCATTTTATTTTTTAAGTTTGTTTATTTGAAAGGCAAAGAAGCAGAAAGAGAGATTTTCCATTCACTGCTTCACTCCCCAAATGCCCACAACAGTCAAGGTTTGGCAAGACCGAAGCCAGGAGCCAGCAATTCCACTCAGGTTTCTCACGTGGCTGGCAGGCGTCCAAGCAGGGAAGCTGGATCACACGTGGAGGTGGGACTCCAGCCCAGGTGCTCTGCGAAGGGACGTAGATGTCCCAAGTGGCAGCTCAACCATGATCCCACAATGTCTGCCCTCTGCCTTGTGAATCTTAAAAGCAAAACCTAAAAGAACCGGGTTACATCCCTGCAGCCTAGCAAAGCTCACACAGGAATTTAGAAAATCCAGCACCTGCCGGGGAAAATGTACTAGCTAGAATCAAATCAATCAAACTAGTGCCTAAAATCCAATAGAATCCTGAGTGATACAAAGGAGCAGGAAAAGATCCCCCAGAATGAGGGAAACTAATCCGCTGAAATGGACTCAAAAGTGACACCTGTGTTAGAAGTAATAGACAAAGACATTAAGACTGTTACTGATGAAAACCTGGGAGACAGGAAAAGGCTCTGCCTGTACTTCTAAAGATGAAAGCTGCACTGTGGAATAAAACATGCTTGGCTGGAGCTTTGTTGGATGAGACACTGCAGAAGAAAAGATCAAAACTTGAAAACAGAAATAAAGCTACCTAGAAGGGAGTACGGAGGAGAATGAACAGCCCACGAGCACATTATGGAGTAAGGACTACTTAAGCTGATGCACGCATATTTGGAAGTGAAGTGTAAGGATGCAAATAGAGGAAAAGAACAGGATGGAAATAGATTTCCACGCTAACAGTAACCCGTCAACAGAGGGCTGGAGTGTCAGTGTTCCTATCAGACAAAATAGATTTTCCAAGCAAAGAGCATGACCAGGGTGAGAGAGGGTCATTACTTAAAGACCCAGATGTTGTGTGTTACTTAAATGAGAATACACAGGGGTAGGGTCAGGTCGAGGCTTGGAGATCAGTGTGTCGGTTCCTCAGGGGGAGGTAATTATCCTGGCTTGTCCGGCTTACGTCACAGGAAGGGCAGAGGGATGTGTGTCTCAGGTGGCCACTCCAGCCGTTCCGACAACACCAGTTACTTCCACACTCCTGTTCTGCCGTAGCCGGGATGTCAGGCCGGGCCCTGGGACCCCCAGGTGGCTGCTGCCACTCTAGCAGTCACATCCACAGTGTAGCAGAAGGCGGGCCCGGCGCTGTGGCTGCTCCGCTTCCACTCCAGCTCCCTGCTCATGCCCCTGGGAAGCAGTAGAAGACAGCTCACGTCCCTGGGCCCTGCACCCATGAGGGAGACCTGGAAGGCACTCCTAGTTCCGGCTTCAGCCTGGCCCAGCCCTGGCTGTTGCAGTCATTTGGGGAGTGAGCCAGTGGATGGAACATCCTTTTTTCTGTCACTCCCACTTTCTATAACTGCCCTTCAAATGAAGTAAATACATTTTTTAAAAATAATCTTCCCCAAGCAGGGAGTTTGCAGGAGTGGCTGTCGGACAGGCGGTCAGCAGAGCCGGCTACACACCGTCTTCCTGTGACCGCCGTGGTGGCTCTCAGTCACTCAGCACGCGGCAAACCCTGGCTGTACGAAGGGTGCAGGACAGATGCGGCGAGGACGAGGGTCCTGCTCCCTGGTAGCTGGAGGCTCAGGGAATTGTCTTCCCAGCTGTCCCCGCTTTGCCCTGGAGCTGTGCGAAGGCTAGAGCCGAATGCACTCTCCTCTGCGGTTCTTGCATGATATGACTTGAGTGAGCACGGGAGAAACCAGCGAGAGCGAGCGAGCGAGCGAGCGGGCGAGCGCGGGGCCCTGCGACAGCCTGCTTCCCTGGGAGGACAGCCTTGCCTCCCTCAGGTCCCTGACTTCAAAGCTTTCCTGCAGCAGGCGCAGCGCAAATAATAAATTAAAAGGGACGAGATCAAGCAGGGCTGGATCCGGTGTTGAGAGGGAGAGAAGTGGGGGGCGTTTGTAAACCTACACTTCAGTTCCTTCCTCCCTCGGTTAGGGAACCCAGCGCTGCTTTGCTGCGAATGCGTTCTCTGAATGGAATGTGTCCAGGCTGTGAAAGTGTGTGGGTGCACCTGCTAGGGTGACGCACAGGGCCCCTGCTGGGGGTGGGGCACGGCACTGCCACTGGAGGCAGGCTAGGGCCCCCTCTTGCAGTGAGCCTGCGGTCCTCACCACCGTGAGCCCTGGGGCGTTCGCCCAGTTAGGGTCCCGGTGACTCCCCAGGCAGGCAAGACAGATCAGTCCTCAGCTTTCCAATGATTTTACTGCTAGGACGAATGCTAGGAAAGGAAACCTCGGGTGGATTTTAGGAAGACAAGGGTGGCCTTACCACAAGATTACCTTTAATTTTGAAGAAGTTTCAAACCTGCCGAAGATGTGAGGCTGGCTCCAGGGGCACTTTAGTAAGATGCGCTTAACACACAGGAGACACCATAGCTTCTGGGCTCAGACTGTCTGGGTTCGTATCTTGGCTTTGTTATTGAGTGGCGTTATGATCTTGATCAAGTTCACTCAACTCCCCAAGCCTCTGGAGCTGGCCTCACAGAGTTGTGGAGGCAAAGCAGTGAGGCCCAGGTGTCGTGGTCAGCACAGGTGTTCCTGGCTGCAAGAGCAGGGCAGAGATGGGCGTGATGGGGGAGGGGGCGGGCGGTGGAGCTGGAGAAGGCGTTCTGGGGGTCTGCTCCCTCAGCTCCCGTTCTGCTCCCACCCCAGCCTGGCCCTTCCAGGGCTTCTGGGGCACCTGGGACTCCCTACATAGAGGACAACCTGCAGAAGTGTCCTGGAAGCCTGACCCGGAAGTAAACACTGGGCAATCACTGATGATGTGACCCAGACAACAGAATCCAGGGGAGGGGGCGTGGGCCACTCCAGAGCATCCCAGTGGAGCCTCCTGTGTTAGGCATTCGAAGATTTTGTTTATTTCCATTTTCTCTTCTCAAAATCAGGTGGCTCGGGGACAGTATGCATTCCTGAATCTGGTTTCAACTCGGTGTAAACACGGGTTTTCTCAGATGATACCGGGAGATGGAGTCCATGTGGGGGCATTCTGCACACGAAGCATTACTGTGAGATGTTTATAAAGGGTTATAACCTACGGAGATGTCAGTATTCATGTTCTACTCCAGAGACTGAATTTCAATGTTTTTTTATTTTTTAAAGCTTTTATTTAATGAATGAAAATTTCATAGGTACAGCTTTAGGAATATAGTGGTTCTGCCCCCCATACCTGCCCTCCTGCCCCCACTTTCCATCCCAACTCCTACTCCCTCTCCCATCCCATTTTTCATTAAGATTCATTTTTAATTATCTTTATATACAGAAGATCAACTCTATACTAAGTAAAGATTTCAACAGTTTGCACACACACACACACACACACACACACACACTGTTTGAGAACAAGTTTTGCAGTTAATTCCCCAATCCACTGTTGGTGGGAATGTAAACTGGTACAGCTACTGTGGAAGACAGCATGGCGATACCTCAGAAATCTGCATACAGACCTGTCATGTGACCCAGCCACCCCACTCCTGGGAATTTACCCAAGGGAAATGAAATTAGTAAACAAGAGCTAGGTGCACCTCCTGTCCACCCATCTTCTTGATGCTTATTTGCATAATTGTGCTTAGCTTCCGGGATGCCTGGTTTCTGCAGGCCAGGTGGGGTATTCTGTTCACTGCCCCCACGGTAGATTCATGTGTTTATCACAACCACGCCTACAGGACGCCATGTGTGACTGTCTTCCTGAGGACTGGTCCTCACAGGCCCTGGAGTGGCTGTAGCTTCAGCTTGGAGCAGCCAAGGTGGGCACTCTCAGAGGGCGGGGGTAGTCGGGATGCTGTTCCTGCAGCTGGAACCACATGCCGTGATCTGAGTGCCTCCTAGGCCGTAGGAATTTATTTCTGATTGTTCCAGAGGCTCAGGCGCCAGGAGCCAGTGGGCTCTGTGTGTGGGGAAGGCTCTGTCCTCGCTTCCAGTGGGGCTTGGTTGCTGGGTCCTCTTGTGGCAGAGACGGGAGGGCCAGAAGGGGCGAGGGTTCTCCCTCAGCAGCTTACAGGGGCACTGCTCTCAGCCGTGGGGGCAGAGAACTCCTGACTTGATCCCTTCCGGAAGGCCCCCCCATGCACGGCACAGTGAGGGTTGGGCTCCAGTGCACAGGTTCTGGGGGGACGCACGCACTCTGATCTGACCGTGGTGTTGTCCGGAGTCTTCTGTGCCACACTCCACACGTGGCCTTCCTGCCTTTTTTCTCCTGTTATTGTCGCCAGCTGAGCTGGAAGTAAAACTCACATGTGAATTTCTGTGACTCTGAACATGGCTTCGGAGGGAGAGACTGGATCCTCCGCAGGGCGCGGCTCACAGCCAGGGACCCCACTTACGAGGGCTGCGTGGCTGCTTCGTCGGCACCTTGGGAAGAATTCCAGCGTCACGCAGCGGTTAGTAAGAGGATGCCGGTGAGTCTTCACGGGAAGCTGCTGGTGAGGATTCGCCCCGCTCCGGGGCGCCTTGCAGCCTAGCGGCCTTCCCCAGTGGGCTCAAATAGGTGGGAAGCCAAGTCCATGCCCCCTCCCCCCAGGGAATGGCCTTTCTGCCCCCTGCGCTGTGGCCTGTGTCAATCTGTCACTGCTTAGCTCTTACGGAATTCTACTGGTTCAGCTGCTATCTGTCACCTCTCTTTTCTTTCCTGTCATTTTGCAAATGTGAATTTTTTTTTGCTTTCTTGTGACAACAAATTCAGTGTGATTTCTGCAATGTTATGAAACACCTGGATTAAATACCAGTGTCTCCTGGGCACGGCCCCTAGAACAGGAAGTGGCTCGGCACTGGTCTTTTCCTTGAGGGAATGTCCACGTGAGGCGCTGCCCAAACCCAGGACGGGGCTCCACGTGCCCGGTGTGCACATCGGCTTTGCTCCTGCTGAAGCACTGGCCTTGGGGTCTGTCGGGGGAGGGGCTGTGTCAGACAGGAAATTGCAAAGCCCACGAGTGCCTGACTATCTGCCTGCCACGAACGCGTGCGTGTGGGGTTCATTTCCTGGGCAGAGCGGGGAGGAAGTGATGGATGCTTCTCCAGTCTGCCATCCGTCATCGGCCGAATGTGCTGCCTCCTCCCCGAGGAGGCCTCCTCTCTCCTTCCTTTCTTCAGCTATCTGGGCTGCACCAGTCTCTGTCTGACACGAGCGTTCATTCAGGGCTGCATTTACCCACGCATTCACTTGGTCAGGAAAAGGCATGGAGGGCGTCCTCGGTGCTAGCCCCTTTATCGTGCTCCGGACATCGGAATGCAAATGTAATTCACCGCAGCCTGCAGGATTCCAGTCCTGGAAAGGCCGTGGATGGTCGGGCGGGCCAGGTGCTGGCCCAGGGCTGTGTGCTCCACTCTGCTGCTGTGGCAGGGCAGCGACAGCGGGTTGACCGCGAGGCAGACCCTGATTCTGCGCACGTGCAGTGCGTGAGCGCCTTAAATCCACACGGCGGCCCTGTGAGGCAGATACAGTTTGATCTGCTCTGACAGTTGAGAAAATTAGGCCCACAGGATTTCAGAAGCATGCCCAGGGCCACGGAGCTGGTGCCTTGTGCTTTGTGTTGAAGGGAGGTATGGGTCGGGTGTTCTGGCTGGGTCTCTCCCACCATTGGTGGTCTGGGTGCAGGCTGCCCTTTAAGGGAGTGGAGTGGGTGTTTGCCCTGGGGTGTGGTCGGGGCAGAGCTGCAGCCTGGGCTGGGAGTTGCTCCTGCCTCTCCATGGGCCTTGACTCTTAAGTGCTCCTGCGTGCTTGGTCTCCCGCATTCCCGTGTGTGTGTGTGTCAGGGCGGCAGCCGGAGCCTCTGGGCCAGGGCCCGTGCTGGGGGGAGGGGATGATGACATTGACGATCCTGTCTCCAGCTAAGGTGTACAGAGTGCTTCTCTCACAGGGCTCCATGCTTTGAGTGTGTGAGTGCCAGTTCCAACAGCTCAGTGAGATGTGTGTGGTTCGCATTGCATGCATCAGGATTCTGAAGAATGTGCCTGCACGCGTTGTGCAAGCAACTGCCGAAGTGGCCCCAGGAGGTTAAGGCAGAGGCTGTGGCCATGGTGGAGCAGAGCTGCGGAGTGGAGGGGAGCGCAGGGCCGCAGTGCAGGTGTGGCAGGTGCATCAGCAGCCCCAGCTGCCGTGGTGGCCAGGAACAAGCATGAAGGTGGGCAGCGGTGGCACAGGCGGGGTCCTTACTGTGGTGGTGAAGGTGGAGCTGGTGCAGAGCCACCAGAGCCACTGTGCCACGACAGAGGATGTTGGGGTACCTGCTGGGGCCGCTGGAGAGGACAGGAAACCTCATGCTGGGAGCGTAGGTCCTAGGAGAAAGCAGGAGGGAGCTATGCACACAGAGCCACACACGCATCAGTGTTCCTGCAGCTCAACAGATGTTTAGGAGGCACCTGCAGCGTGGCAGGTGCTGTGGTTCAGCCACGGAACAGAGCAGACAAAACCCCTGCCTTCAAAGAGCTACATCAGGGAACTCAAGTCAAATACAAGCCATGGCATGGGTGCCCAGGGGTGAACGCTGGGATCAGACAGGACAGGGAATGGGAAATGTGCGTGTAGGGCTGGAGACTAACTAGAGATGCATTTTAACTGAGAACGAGACATTTAGTGGAAATCCATCAGCAGGATCACGCTGGCCACGGCCTTGAAAACAGGCTCAGGGGAGGGAGCAGGAGGACGCAGGAGTGTCCACAGTCCAGGGAGAGGTGGGGGGCTTGGACCAGGCTGCTGGCAAGGAAGTGGTGGGCAGGACTGTCTCTCATCTGAAGGAAGATGGGGTGGGTGCAGGCGTGAGGGGAGGAACGAAGTCCCAGATGATTCCTGAGTCTGGGGCCTGAGCACCTCAGAGAATGGAACCGCCCTCCTCTGGGGAAGAGCAGGTGCCTGGAGCTGCTCAGACTCGATGTCAACTTGCAAAGCACGTTAGACGTGCGGGTGTTGGTGCTCATCTCGAGACTGGGGAGTACTCTCGGAATGGAAATGGACCATAAAAAGTACAAGAAAACTGTATTGAAGATTCCTAGAGGCAGCAGACAGTCCAAGTGGACTCTGTTGCTGACGTGGCTCACAGGCTCTGGGTGGGCAGGTGCATGGGGGGCAAGGCCCCTGGAACAGGAAGTGGCCCGGCAGGCACGTGTCCCTGCAGAGCAGGGGTCTGGGGCCCAGCCCTCGGGGGAAGTGTCCACGTGAAACACTCGGTAGGGGTCCTTCTTCCCCTGTCAGTCAGCTTTCACTGGAGGCAGCGAGTCACAAGAGAAGAGGGTTGCTTAGATCATCATTCCAGAAGCTCAAGTCCAAGGTGGAGTGGTCCCATTGGTTTGGCACCTGGTGGGAGGGTGACTGATGGCAGCGGTGGAGGGTGTGTGGAGGAGGGATCACATGGGATCTTAGAAGGAGGGAGGGATGGGGCGGGGTTGGGGGGGAGAGAGAGACAGACAGAAACAGAGGGGGGCGTGGAGGGAGGGAGGGAGGGAGAGAGGCTGGGTCTACACAGCTTTGAAGCAGCTGTCTGGGGAGAGGTCCCAACTGGGGGTTGCCCGCAGTGACCTCCCACAAGCTCCAGCTCCTACACATTCCATCTTCCAGAGCCTGTGACCCAGCCTGACACAGGGGACTGTGGGGGACACTTTGTGTCCAAACCAGTGTCGAAGCCACGGCACCTTCTGAAGCCTGCAGCCATCGAATGGACATTGGCAGCCACCCTGACGTCTGGGGCTCGCAAGTCCCGATTCAGGCATCTCCTCTTACTCACTGGCACAGCTGGAGAGATCTCAAGGTCAGGACTTCGGATAAATCAGGAGATGAGGTACACGGTGTCTCGAGGCCAACAATGAGCCTGACTAAGGGTGCGAAGAGACAGAGAAGGAAGCCTGGGAGGGGCTCTAGGAACCAGGCTTCTCTCTAGTGTTGATCGACTCTACCATGCGCTCAAAGCCTCCGGGTTCCTCTTTACTCCATAGCAGACTTGGACCAATTCTGTGGGTTTCTGAGGTAGTTAATGGTGATTTATTACTGATCTCGCTGTCCCAGAGAAAGTCCCTTTCTGTATGATTGAAGATTTCCAAAATGTCTGCAAGTTGAAAGTATTTCCTAGAGCTGATACGGAGCCCGGAATGTAAATCACACAACAAGCCAAGCTTTGCTTCTGGGAGGTCATCACACCTGCGTGCCTGCGTATTTCACTAGAGCCACACCTCAGGGGGTGCCGTTTTATTAGATTGTGTTATCTAGCAAGAGCCTAAAAGCTGCACCTGGAGGAGGCAATGCTGGGGACAAGAGGTTGGTCTAAATGGCAAGCCACCTATTTATGGTGGGGTGTTGTATCTAGGCGAGTTTCTCAGAATGAGGGCTTGGGCAGCAGGAAGTGACTGGGCGCCGAAGACTGACATTTGCTGGATCTGGGGGTGCCAGCCGATGGGGGGAGTGAGTGGAAGATGAGCCTCACGTGCCTTAATCAGCCCGGATCACACGCAGGGCTTGCAGAGGAGCACACCGTTCCTGGGGCAGTCGGGTTGGATCCCAGCTCCGTGACAACCCAGCGGGAGAAGAGCTGCTTGACAGGTGATGCTGTGCCCATGAGCCCGAGCGAAGTCGGGACACAGGCGCGCCTGGTCACCTTGGATGAGGGCTCCAGGTGTCCTTGTCATTTCTAAAAGCCACAGCAGAGCATTTGTCACCACTAAGATACCAAAGGGGAATCTTCCTGGCAAGCCCTGTGGGGGACTGTCTCCTCTGACCTCCCCTCCTGGGCGTGTGTGTGGCTCCCCAGTCCTCCAGCAGGGGAGAGGCACATAGGCAGGCAGAGTTCAGGATGTCCCGGGGTGTTCATCTCCTGAGCCAAGAGCCACAGAGAGGAAGGGGGCTGCTGGGGGCCAGAGGACGGACAAGTCCATCCCAGTGTGAGCTGCACCTTCTCACTGTAGAGCAAGCCGCAGGTGGGGCAGGGGTGAGTCTGCGATGGAACGAATTCGCATTCTAGGAAAACGACGTTTTCGGTGGCTAGGAGGGCAGAAGGTCTGTAGCAGGGGACCTCGAGAACCTTCAGTTTGGCCGAAATCGCCACTGTGGAGATGCGGCAGGTACGCTGGCTGGAATCTGGATCTGTTCCACTAGTTTATTTACGAGCAATGTCCTGAAGCTGCGGTGTGGCCATCACACTGGGCACATTGCAACTGATGGGCAGCACGTGAGGTCAGTGGCTACTGCACTGGGCAGTACCGGCCGGAACAATCTGTCATTGCCGGACATTCCGTTGGTCAGAGCTGATCTGGCCGTGAGCTTTGTGCCCCCACCAGGGACGCGCAGTGTGGAGATTTGGGGGCGTAATTAGGCAGGCAGAGGCCCCTCCTGGCTCGGATGCAACCTGAGTTGTGTGGGTTTTCTGGTTTGCTCCCCCCGCCCCCAGAAAACGTATGGCAGGGTCACTTTGGTTTCTCTTTTTGAGGTGTGGTTCTGTATGGATATTGTAGGATTTTACAAACACCATGAACAGAGATTTTTCAAACTTTGCTTGTTGTGCTTTGGATTGTAAAATAAGTTCCGTGGGTTTTACAGGCGTTAAAAGCAAGAGGATGAAAACGTCACTTCCTGTAGTTGGAATAAATATCATTGTGTAAAATTTTGTTTCATGTGTATGTGGGTGTAGTGGTTCACCGTGCAAATTATGCATTTCACCCTCCGTTATCTTTAAAATGTGGTCCAAAGCCAGGTGTGAACTTGCAAAACTGTTTTCAGCCCCGAAGCACAGAGCACGCAGCAAGTGCGGGCACAGGCACCCTCGTAGGAAGGCTGGATTGAATGCTGCCTGGGGCCTTTGCTTCCCTAAGAGGCGATGTTAAGGCAGTCGCCGAGGGATGGAGGAGGGGCGCGGTGGGGTGGGAGCCTCTGGGTTCCCTCCTTTCGTACCTGATGGCGAAGGCATCTGCAAAGAAGGCACTGTGCAGGTATGAGATGGGCGCGCGGCCTGCCTTACTCGCCAATCCTTGTTTCCCGCGCTGTTGAAGCGGTTTCAGCGCTGGAGTCCCCTGGCCCGTTTCCTTGGCTCCTGCGGAGTCAGGTGGTTTGAGTGCATGATCAGTGTTGATCACTCTCTTCTGTGGCTCAGGCTGCGCGCCTCCCGTAGCCCAGGTGAGACCTGGGTTTTCTGATACCCAAGGCCTTGCTTTCCCTGCTGGCTCTAGAGGGTGCACAGTGTGTTTCCCAGGGCTGCGCACGGGAGCAGCATTCTGCCTTCTGTTCTCCAAGTGCTGGGCCTCCTGCTGATGTCAGGCTGGCTGCTTTGCTGGGTGAGAAGGAACCGGCTAAACTGAACCTTGCACGTGCTTTGCTCTGCCTTGCTGGCTCCAGCCCCATCCTGGTGGGAGGTAAGCATACGTGCAGCACGGGTACCAGGACTCTGCCTGGCTGGGCGCCAGGCCCATAGCTGCACGTCTCCTGCACTAGAGAACTAACAAGAGGTTTTAACACTCATCACTCCCTGAAAATCCTGCTCACCGGGAGACTTGAGGGTCATGGGATGTCTGTTTATTGCAATCTGAGCTCTGGAGGGCAGGGAGCTTCCTTGTGTGCTTATGGCCACCTGGTGACGCTGGGATGCACTTGGGACCTATTAGGTGTCCAGGGTGTGCGCCCACAGTGGCAGCACCTGCCTTGACAGTATCACAGAGCCTCGTGGAGAACCCGACCCACTGGGCTGGAAACGGCAGGTGAGGCCAGGCTGTGAGCCAATCTGCCCCTGCTGATTCTGGTTCACAGTGATGTCTGAGAGCCACGGGTTCAGGGAGGCCTTAAGTCAGGAGAGCCCAGGGTGCTGCGGGAGATTGCTATGTGCTCTTTCCGCATGGGTTTTCTTATTTTGCTTTTCACGGGTTCATCGCGTGGGTTAGAAAAGAAGAGAATGAAATTTTAGGAGCCAGTGAGCTCGTCTCTGGAAACCTCGCCTGTCAGCCTTTGGAGATGTAATGAATGAGATCCAGTCTCTGGTCACTCCTGTGCGGAAGTCAGTCCCCAAGGTGAGCCTTGTACCTGACCATACCTGCTGAGGCTGAGCTGTGGAATCACTGGAACCGATGTTGGAATAAATATCCAGATACAAACTTCTCATTTGAACCGGTAATTCCAGTGTCGAAAATCTACCGGAAGGCAGTCGTCAGAGATGCCATTAGTGGTTTTTACAGGCTCTGCTTTAATTTCCTGCCATGGAAATCTGTAAATGCCCAACTTTAGAGAAATAAGTAAAGGAAATTATGATACCAGCATTTTTTGGATTATGACACAGCCAATAGTATGTTCTTGAAGAATTTTAGTGACAGGGAATGTGTTAGACCTGAAGCTAAACAAAAAACGCAGTTTGCAAGATGAGAGACTTCAGGAAGTTTGTGTGAATAGAATGTGGCGGTGGAGAGGTGGGAGGGAACACACGGACTCTTCCTGGGATGGGTCGTAGGCTGTCGGTTTCCTCAGCATTCCCTTGACTTTGATGGCTTACAGTGAATGACTCTTAGAACTGGGATGCCACGTTGGCCTTGGTTACCCAGTACTAACAAGTTAAAAGGGAACTTCCTGATGGTTGTCCTACTTTGCTAGTGTCACAACCATGTTCAGATTTCCTGCCAGTTTCAGTCTACCCCTCTGTTGGAATGGGGGGCTGATTTTATTCTTTTTTATTATTTATTTGACAGAGTTAGACAGTGAGAGAGAGAGAGACAGAGAGAAAGGTTTCCTTTCCATTGGTTCACCCCCCAAATGGCTGCCACGGCCGACTGATCTGAAGCCAGGAGCCAGATGCTTCCTCCTGGTTTCCCATGCGGGTGCAGGGCCCAAGCACTTGGGCCAACCTCCACTGCACTCCCGGGCCACAGCAGAGAGCTGGACTGGAAGAGGAGCAACCAGGACTAGAACCCGGGGTGCCGGCGCCATAGGCGGAGGATTAGCCTAGTGAGCTGCGGTGCTGGCCCCTTTTTTCTTTTTCTTTTCTTTTTTTATTTATTTGCGGGGCTGATTTTATAAAGACCCACACAAGGAGACTTTGTGTCCGTTCCTAATGTGGTCTTTCTCAAACGGAGGGTTTAGGATGGTGAATTTCTTGCTGTAGTTAGAAGAGCTTAGGGTCAGTTCAGAGGGGTGGCAGGTGTCTTGGGGAAACAGGGCTCGAGCCCTGAGGCCAACTTTTTCAAGAGAGGAAGAATGGCGCCCAGGGCAGGAAGACAGCGAGTGGATGTGTGGGCGACCCACCGAGGTCTGCGGGGCTCCTGGGCCGATGCGCCAGCCCCTCAGTGACCCTTGGGCAGTCTGGCAAGGCACTGCCTCTGCTTAGCGAAGTATCTCTTGTTCCCAGGAGTCCTCTTGTTTGCAGTGAAATCTAACTCAGCGAAAGAGAGCTGGCATTCACACCCCTGGTGCTGGGGGGTAGAAGCTGACCTCAACCATTCTAGGCAGCTGGGATCTGAGTGCACCAGGTGGAAGGCATGGCAGTGTTGGCCTGGTGCCTCGCAAGTGAGCACGGCTCTGGTGTCCATGGGCCTGAGTGGTGCAGTTTGCCTGCAGTTTTAGGGTGAAAACAGTTTTACAGCTTCGATCTTCGTAGAATTTCCCATGGTGTGGGGAGTGGAGTAATTGTTTCTCCTGGGCTGGTGGGTGGCGATGATGTCGCAGATGGATTTGAGATGTCCGTGTCGGGCAGGCTCAGTTCGTCGGGTGTTCGGGTGTCTGTACGCTGCTCTGTGCCCAGCACTCCTCCTCCTCTCTGTGACGCAGTTGGGAACGAATGCTCTGTGTGTGCTGGGGCCAGGCCCCTCTCTCAGTTCCGCCTTTTCCATGTTTGATTTTGTGAAGGCAGCTTGTGGTCATTTTATGTAGGATCCTAACAGTCAGACTGGGAGTTTGACAACTTTGAGTCTTCACAACCAAGAATAAGGCGCCTTCCTGTTTCTTCAAGAGTCTGCGTGTTTTTCTTGACTGTTTCAAAGTTGTCTACCTAGAACCAGGGCGTTCCCTGCCAATTTCACATCCGTCAATGTCATTCTGTCGATACTGCCACCTTTTCTCTCAAATTGTGTGGTTACTGTTTTTCTATGAGACACCCATTGATGCAATGTGTTCGTGTAACAATAAGACATGGCGCAGAGATCTCCTGTTTGTTAGTTTGCACCTGTTTGTCCTGCTGCCTGTGGGTGTGAAGTCCGATTCTGAGAGCCTGAGCAACTTGCTCTATTCCAAATTTTAGGTCTTTTTTGTTCCCAATCTCTCCGCTAATTGTAATTGGTGAGGAATACATTGAAGATGGGTGGTGGTAGTGTATACCCTTGAAAAGGTAACTGACACTCAGGAGATGTTTCTAATAGTGATTATGGTGACGGTAAACACTGCTGAGCGTGTGTGGTGCTAACCTTGTGCCAGGAAGTCCTCTGAGTGCTTCGTTCAAGCCACCATCAGGATGTCTGCATCTGGGGCCAGCCCTGTGGCTTAGTGGGTAAAGCCACTGCCTGCAGTGCCAGCATCTGTACAGGTACCGGTTCGAGTCCTGACTGCTCCACTTCCAATCCAGATCCCTGCTAATGTGCCTGAGAAAGCAGAGGAAGATGGCCCAGGTACTTGGGCCCCTGCAGCCACGTGGGAGTCCTGCAAGAGGCTCCTTGCTCCAGGTTTCAGATAGGCTCAGCTCTGGCCGTTGTGGCCATCTGAGAGTGAATCAGTAGATGGAAGACCTCTCTCTCTGTTTTCTCTTTGCCTCTGCTTTTGTAACTCTGCCTTTCAAATAAATAGCTAAATCTTTAGAAAGAATGTTTGCATTTGGCGTGAGATATGTTTTCATCACGCCAGGGAGTTGTGTTCTTCATCCTTTGCATTTGATGTTCAAAGTCGAATACCACTTCAGCTTCTGCATAGGTGAGTGCATGCAAAGTTTTTCTTTTGACCTTGGGTTGAGTGGTTGAGGTCCATGATTTAATGTCTTGACGTTTAGTCCTCCTGGTGTGAGTGATACATCATCCTTTTCGTTGGGTGCTAGGTCCTGTTTGCTTAGCTTTTTACACAACATATTTGGGTTACTGTTCACGAGTGAGATAAAGCTACAGCTTCTCTTCTTGCTATGCTTGTCAGAGGTGCACATCACCATCGTGCAGGCGTTTGAGTAAATTGGCAGTGTGTTCCGCCTCTGTGCTGGAAAACGTTGCACAGTTGGGTTTGCTCCTTGAAGGTGGCATGGCAGTCGCCTGTCGCAGCATCTGCATGTGAGCACTGGAGAGGAGACTCCAAGAATTTCTGCCTAATGCTTTGTACCTCCCGCTCTCTGCCATGCTCTCACTTCAATTCCTTGGTGGTTTGTTTATTCCGTTGCCTTCCCCAATCTCAAACACATTTTTATCCTCAGATTTAATCCCACATTCTTTTTTTCTTTAAGATTTATGTGTTAGTTATTTGAAAGGCAGAATGAGAGGGGGTGGGCTCATCCGATGGTTTACTCTCCAAATGGCCGCAACAGCTGGGGCTGTGCCATGCCAAAGCCAGGAGCCTGGAGATTGTTCAGGGTGTCCCATGTGGGTGCAGGAGCCAAGCACGTGGGCCGTCCTCTGCTGCTTTCCCAAGCACATTATCAGGGAGCTGGGCTGGAAGTGGGGTAGCTGGGTCTCAAACCAGTGCCCATATGGGATGCCGGCGTCAGAGCGGCAGCTTACGCTGCTACAGCACAACGCCAGCCTCTTAATCTCCAGGGTCTACCTATTATAAAACATCGCCATACTGCTTTTTGTTTATGTTGTTATAGCAGTTTTTTTTTTTTCCTGAAATAGTGACTATTCCAAAAACACCCATGTTGTTCATGTCAAAGACACGGGATCTAGAGAACAGGCTTGCTGTCCAGATGAGGGGGAGGGAGGACAGGTGTGAGAGATCCTGAGGGAGCTGAGGCCCTGTGGCTGGCTTAGTGAGGGAGATTGACTTGGCCTTCGAGAGCCGGCACGGTTCGCAGAAGCGGAGTTTGTGGGCGTCAGGGGTGAGTCCGTCCCACTGGGCCATCAGGCTGGACGGCCAGGAAAGGGCACAGAGCAGTCTTGGTGCCACATGCATTTCACAGTGAGCTCACAGGCTGTCGCTTCCCCATTCGCGGAGGAATGACACAGGACCCTGAGCTGTTGTTTTGTCTGCTCTGCCCTTCCCGGGTTAGCTGCCGTTCCCTCACTTGCAGAGGAACGACGCCATCCTGGGTTAGCTGCCGGCCCCTCCACCTCCGTGGAGGGGCGGCACACCGCCGGCCGGCTCTCTCGGGGGCTGCTCAGATGTTCCTCAGGTGTTCCTTCAGATGTTCCTGGTGCATGTTGTTTCTCTCCTCCTTTATAGTCCTCTTCCACCAATCCCAACTCTGCTACCCACACGCCGAGCATGCTGCTCTCCTCCAATCAGGAGCAGGATCAGCTCCTGCAGCTTATCAAACTGATGAGGCAGCTGCGTAGAGGTTGTTTGGTCTCTCTCTCTCAGCGCCATATTGTGGGAGAGCAGATGCATAGAATTAGTCCTAGTTCCAGTAATTTAGTCTAGTCTCAGTTGCTCCCCACAACAGGCTACCTCTGCCGCCCCTCCTTGTTTCAGATGTAGACCATGACCTTACCTGCTGAATGTCCACCTTGGGTGGAGGATGTGTGCAGACACATGGGGCAGAGGCCGTGCTGGCTCTGTGGCCTGTGAGCACCAGGGACCCTGCCCCAGGGCTGAGCATGTGTCCCATGGTGTTGTGTGCAGTTGGCTTTGCTAATTGAAGCCATGTAACATCTCGGCTCTTGGTAGACGTTGAGGGAGGGACGGCGTCTCACTCATCCCCTAGCATCTGTTGACTGGTTCCTGTGCAGGATTACATTGAGCAGGCTGACATGCAGTAGAAGGATGGCCAAGGGTGGATTAGCACCCAGGGCACACAGCCCAGTGAGCGGAAGGGCCTAGGGGAGGCCGGTTGGCTGCAGGGAGGTAACGCTCTCGGGCCGTGTGGTGAAGTGCAGGGATGCGGGGAGCAGGGGGAGCTGCAAATGAATCAGGCGGGACAGAACTGAACACCTTCCAGGCAAACCTGTCCATCCCATTTCCCCAGGGTCCTTCCCATCATGTAGCTTTCCAGGTAGGAGCAGGAGGGAATTCCAAGATGGCTCTTCCTCCCTGGCCTTCGTCTCCAGTTTGTCCTCAAATCCTATTGCCTTGTTAACTCCGTCTAGTATCTCCCTACCTGTCCCTCTACCCATAGCCCCTGCATTGTTCCAGGCTTTGATTCCATGTGTAATTACTGCAGCAGCTGGGAGTCTGCTAAGCCTTGACCTCTCCTCCCCTTGGATCCACGTGATGCGTTAGGATCCTTCCAAGCCCTTAGCAGAGCTGGTGGGGTTCTTCATGGCTTTCTCTCCCTCCTCCTCCCAAGTCTGGCTGTCATTACACCAACCCTATGCCCAAACCTGTCGGCGTACACCCAGGGCCAGCCGCGGTGAACTGGCGTGTTCTCTGAGCAGTTACTCTAGGCCTCTAGGGAATGACACAAGGTTGTTGCTGCCAGTTGCCCCTCTGCTTGGGATACCCACTTCCCTCCAGACGCTAAGATCGGACTCTTCCCTCACTCCTTCCTGGCTAGCCCAAACACTGCCTCTGCCATGAAATGGCTCAGACCATCCCCTGTGGGGCAGCACGCCCCTTCTGTTGTTGACTCATTGACAGCCCCCCGTCATCTGTTCCTCATGAATCAGACCGACTCCCCAGACTCCAAGGGCAGAGATCCGTTCTCAGCCTCAAGTACTTGGCTTGCCCTTGTGTTGAGTGCTCTGAAATGCTAACTGAAGAGGCGGCTTCCTCTCTGTCCCTCTCTCTCCTCTCCAACTCTGCCTTTCAAGTGAATATATATATATATATATATATATATTTGATTAAAATATATATAATTTGATTAAAAAAGAATGAGACTTAGAATTTTGGCCGGAATGATCTGTGGAGATGAAAGTTTACACAAGAAACTGCGGCATTGAGTGTAATGTATCTCCTTAGGGCTGGATCCTATGCAGGAGCCCTGTAAACCCATCCGCTGGTCCAAAGCCAGGGCTGAGACACTCACAAGACACAGGGGTGCTGGGAATCCTTTCGCTTTCTTGTCCCTGCAACTCTTCTCTCTGCCAGTCCTCTCAACACTGAATCTGAATTTGTGACAGCACTTGCCAAAGCACAATCCCACCTCTAAGCCCTGGAATATAGAAATTGACCCTAATCTGACATCCTGTAATCTTTTTAAAAAAATATTTGAGAGGAAGAGTTACAGAGAAAGGGAGGGAGAAACAAAGGGAAAGGTCTTGGTTCACTTCCCAGATGGCTGCAGCGGCTGGAGCTGTGCTGATCCGAAGCCAGGAGCCAGGAGCTTCTTCAGGGTCTCCCACGTGGGTGCAGGGGCCCAAGGACTTGGGCCGTCTTCTGTTGCTTTCCCAGGCCCTTGGAAGAGAGCTGGATTGGAAGTACAGCGGCAGGACTGAAACCAGTGCCCACAGGGGATGCTGGCGCTGTAGGTAGAGGCTTCACCTGCTATGCCGCAGTGCTGGCCCTGCCTTGCAATCTTCTCAGCTCATGACTGGTTCTTCAGTTTCTGACGTCCCTAGTCGGTCCTCGATTTCGTCCATCTCGGGAGGGGCCCTTTCCATCCCAAACCCAAACCCACCTGCCCAGTCTGTCCAGCTGTCCGGTGGAAATGGACATGGACAATATGTGTGAATGATTGTTTTCAGATTCTCACTCCAGATAGACACAAAACAAGGGATAATGATCTTAAGGCTTTGAGGGAATAATTATTTTGGGGTATCTCAAAGATCATTTTTCTATAGTAGGGTGGACAGTGACCTATTGTAGGCAGCTGGTGTGCTTCTAGAAGGTTCTGAGATACTGGTGATGGCCAACAGAACACTGATAGCTGTTTGTAGTCCTGGGAACCCTCTGGGGAGTGTTATGTGGACTGGGCTTGGAAGCAGCCGGGATTGGCTGCTTGGAGATGAGTCCTGGGAGGTGCCAGGGTTTGCCTGGTGTTTAATGGGGCGTGAGTCATGCTGTTGGCCACAGTCAGCCGTGGCTCAACAGGGAAAACCAGGGGCCCCTGTGGTCAGCAAGGGGATGGCTCTACTTTGCTCAGCATCTGTCATGCGAGAGGGCAGGAGGGAGGCTAAATGACCCCAGAAAGCTCTGTGTGGAGAGGGAAAGAAATGGCTCCTGAGTTGGTTTTGCTGGATATGCCTGTGATGCGAGACCAAAGGACAGTCGCTTAGGGGAAGTTGTATGCTGACATTATCGAGGGTCTGTCACTGAATGGTACCATATGATTAATTGCGTTCCTCCACAGTTACCCAGTAGAGGGTGTTCTCTCCATTTTATACGCAGGTAAACAGGCTCAGGGAGCGTCAGAGAATCCTCTAAGATTCACAGTCAGCAGGTGGCAGAGCCCAGGGTGCCTGAAGCAGCCCAGCTTCTGAGCCTGGGCCTTCGGTTGTTCCAGCCGGAATGCATGTGTGAGGGCAGCCCCCGGGCCACCTGCTCGAGAGGTGAGGTGAACGGAAGCAAGGCCTGTGCTGCGCTTTGGCAGCAGGAGGACATGCAGCAGCACAGGGACAGGCACAGGTGATGGCGGTCTAGGCTGGGCTGCTCCATGAGTGAAAACCGGATGGCTGACGGCAGTTAACTGACTATTTCGGATGCTGGCAGAGAAGATTGAGAGTGTTCACAACACACAGAAGAAGTGTCTGAAGTGGCACACGGGCTAGTGAGATGGGAAGTCACACTCCTGTGCAATGACTGGGCATCAGTTCAAAACACGTGGATCTGCACGGTTCTTACCAAGGTGGTGGTGCAGAAAGTGGAAGCAGATGGGGTGGATGGGAGACTGGAATGGGTTTGTGCACTGCAGGGAAACCCTGGACCCATCCTCTTCCCCGGATCCCATGGCAGGGGGCCCACAGGAGGCCTGGGTACGGGTTGTGGCAAGGTTGGGGGAGGGATGAGAAAGCTGAGCCGTGGGGAGGGCGTGGCGCAGTCGGGAAAGGACGGGTTGCTGAGCCGAGGGGTGAGGACTGGGAGAGGGCTGTGCTGAGCCCAGGGAGGCAGTGCCCTGAGCACAGGAGACTGAATGGGACCCGCGGGACTAGAACCCAGGACAGAGCCCCCAGGAAAAGGGCGGAAACTGAGCAAAGTCCAATCCAGAGGGATTTCTAGCTGTTGCAGAGTGACCGTGCTTCTTTGGCTTCTGAAGTCGCCTCGTGCAGCGCGTGAGGTGGATCGTGGTCCCGCACTTCTCCCTGTGCCAGAAAATCCCGACATCACTCGCCGCCAGTCTCTGACTGCTTCTGATGCCGAGATCCAAGGTTTTACAACGCGAGATTGGCACTGGATACGCAGGGACTTATCTAGGTCAGGTTTCAGGATTAATGGATTCTACCCTCAGGAAATCAGCAGCTGCTTTTCACTTATAATCAGATTTTTTTTTTATTACTCTTAATGACCTTTTAACCTATTTTTGCGTAAAGTCAGTCTTCTCCTCTGGGAATGCCGATTCCTTAATAGACTTCGGCGTTACAGCTCTTTATGGAAAATAGTATTTCAGTGGGGGATGTAGGGACAGTATCCAACAACACTGCCTGTGTTTGGAAAAATGTGAGATTTGGCCCATTTTTAAATAATGAGAACTCTAAATAGGAAACATAACTTTTCAAAAACCTGCTGATCAAAAAATGTAGAAAGCTTGCTCAGATATTAAAAAAAAAAAAAAGATTTAGCCCAGACAACAGCCATTACTAATGCAGCTGCCCTCTGCTACCCTCTCCCCGCCTCCAAACTCCACAATGTATTTTTTTTATCTTTTATTTAATGAATATAAATTTCCAAAGTACGACTCATGGGTTACAATGGCTTCCCCCCCCATACCGTCCCTCCCACCCACAAACCTCCCCTTTCCCACTCCCTCTCCCCTTCCATTCACATCAAGATTCATTTTCGATTATCTTAATATACAGAAGATCAGCTTAGTATACCTTAAGTAAGGATTTCAACAGTTTGCTCCCACACAGAAACATAAAGTGAAAAATAATAGATGATTTTTTTTAAATGATGATGAAATCAGATCAGACCTCTTGTCATGTTTAATCCCAGTGAGAGTCAAGTTGGGAATTGATAATTTCTTTTTTTTTTTTTTACAGAAGATCAGTTTAGTGTACATTAAGTAAAGATTTCAGTCGTTTGCACCCCCATAGAAACACAAAGTGAAATATACTGTTTGAGTACTCATTATAGCATTAAGCCTCAGTGTACAGCACATTAAGGACAGAGATCCTACATGAGGAGTAAGTGCACAGTGACTCCTGTTGTTGACTTTACAAATTGACACTCCTGTTTATGGCATCAGTAATCTCCCTATGCACCAGTCATGAGTTTCCAAGGCTATGGAAGCCCCTTGAGTTCTCCGACTCTTATCTTGTTTAGACACGATCATAGTCAAAGTGGAGGTTCTCTCCTCCCTTCAGAGAAAGGCACCTCCCTCTTTGAAGACCTGTTCTTTCCACTGGGATCTCACTCACAGAGATCTTTTTGCCAGAGTGTCTTGGCTTTCCATGCCTGAAATACTCTCATGGGCTTTTCAGCCAGATCCGAGTGCCTTTAGGGCTGATTCTGAGGCCAGAGTGCTATTTAGGACATCCGCCATTCTATGAGTCTGCTGAGTATCTCACTTCCCATGTTGGATCACTCTCCCCTTTATTTATTCTATCAATTAGTATTAGCAGGTACTAGACTTGTTTATGTGCTCCCTTTGACTCTTAGTCCTTTCGTTATGATCAATTGTGAACTGAAATTGATCACTTGGAATAGTGAGATGGCATTGGTACATGCCACCTTGATGGGATTGAATTAGAATCCCCTGGTATGTTTCCAACTCTACCAATTGGGGCAAGTCAGCCTGAGCATGCCCCAAATTATACATCTCTTCCCTCTCTTATTCCCACTCTTATGTTTAACAGGGATCACATTTCAGTTAATTTTCAACACTTAAGAATAACTGTGTGATAATTACAGAATTAAACCAGTCATATTAAGTAGAACAGACAAAAAAAATACTAAGAGGGATAATGTATTAAGTTGTCCATTAGCAGTCAGGGCTATGCTGATCAAGTCACCATTTCTCATAGTGTCCATTTCACTTCAGGAGGTTTCCTTTTTGGTGTTCAGTCAGTTGTCACCGATCAGGGAGATCATATGGTATTTGTCCCTTTGGGACTGGCTTACTTCACTCAGCATGATGTGTTCCAGATTCCTCCATTTTGTTGCAAATGACTGGATTTCGTTGTTTCTTACTGCGGTATAGTATTCTAAAGAATACATATCCCATAATTTCTTTATCCAGTCTACCATTGATGGGCATTTAGGTTGGTTCCAGGTCTTGGCTATTGTGAATTGTGCTGTAATAAACATTAGGGTGCAGACCGCTTTTTTGTTTATCAATTTAAACTCCTTTGGGTAAATTTCAAGGATTGGGATGGCTGGGTCGAATGGTAGGGTTATATTCAGGTTTCTGAGGAATCTCCAGACTGATTTCCATAGTGGCTTGACCAGTTTGCATTCCCACCAACAGTGGGTTAGTGTCCCTTTTTCCCCACATCCTCGCCAGCATCTGTTGTTGGTAGATTTCTGTATGTGAGCCATTCTAACCGGGGTGAGGTGAAACCTCATTGTGCTTTTGATTTGCATTTCCCTGATTGCTAGTGACCTTGAACATTTTTTCATGTGCCTGTTGGCCATTTGGATTTCCTCTTTTGAAAAATGTCTATTGAAGTCCTTGGCCCATCTCTTAAGTGGGTTGTTGGTTTTGTTTTTGTGGAGTTTCTTGATCTCTTTGTAGATTCTGGTTATTAACCCTTGATCTGTTGCATAGTGTGCAAATATTTTTTCCCATTCTGTCGGTTGTCTCTTCACTCTCCTGACTGTTTCTTTTGCAGTACAGAAACTTCTCAATTTGATGCAATCCCAATAGTTGATTTTGGCTTTGACTGTCTGTGCCTCCCGGGTCTTTTCCAGAAATTCTTTGCCTGTGCCAATATCTTGAAGGGTTTCTCCAATGTTCTCTAGTAACTTGATGGTGTCAGGTTGTAGATTTAGGTCTTTAATCCACGTTGAGTGGATTTTTGTGTAGGGTGTAAGGTAGGGGTCTTGCTTCATGCTTCTGCACGTGGAAATCCAGTTTTCCCAGCACCATTTATTGAATAGACTGTCCTTGCTCCAGGAATTAGTTTTAGATCCTTGATCAAATATAAGTTGGCTGTAGATGTTTGGGTTGATTTCTGGTGTTTCAATTCTGTTCCATTGGTCTATCCATCTGTTTCTGTACCAGTACCATGCTGTTTTGATTACAACTTCCCTGTAGTATGTCCTGAAGTCTGGTATTGTGATGCCTCCGGCTTTGTTTTTGTTGTACAAGATTGCTTTAGCTATTCGAGGTCTCTTGTGCCTCCATATGAATTTCAGCATCATTTTTTCTAGATCTGCAAAGAATGTCTTTGGTATCTTGATTGGGATTGCATTGAATCTATAAATTGCTTTTGGGAGAATGGACATTTTGATGATGTTGATTCTTCCAATCCATGAGCATGGAAGATTTTTCCATTTTTTGGTATCCTCTTCTATTTCTTTCTTTAAGGTTTTGTAATTTTCATCATAGAGATCTTTAACGTCCTTGGTTAAGTTTATTCCAAGGTATTTGATTGTTTTTGTAGCTATTGTGAATGGGATTGATCTTAGCAGTTCTTTCTCAGTCATGGCATTGCTTGTGTATACAAAGGCTGTTGATTTTTGTGCATTGATTTTATATCCTGCCACTTTGCCAAACTCCTCTATGAGTTCCAATAGTCTCTTAGTAGAGTTCTTTGGATCCTCTAAGTACAGAATCATATCGTCTGCAAAGAGGGATAGTTTGACTTCTTCCTTCTTGATTTGTATTCCTTTGATTTCTTTTTCTTGTCTGATGGCTCTGGCTAAAACTTCCAGAACTATGTTAAATAGCAGTGGTGAGAGTGGGCATCCCTGCCTGGTGCCAGATTTCAGTGGAAATGCTTCCAACTTTTCCCCATTCAATAGGATGCTGGCTGTGGGTTTTTTATAAATTGCTTTGATTATATTGAGGAATGTTCCTTCTATACCCAATTTGCTTAGAGTTTTCATCATGAAAGGGTGTTGAATTTTATCAAATGCTTTCTCTGCATCAATTGAGATAATCATATGGTTTTTCTTCTGCAGCCTGTTAATGTGGTGAATCACACTGATTGATTTGCGAATGTTGAACCATCCCTGCATACCAGGGATGAATCCCACTTGGTCTGGGTGGATGATTTTCCTGATGTGTTGTTGTATTCTATTGGCCAGAATTTTATTGAGGATTTTTGCGTCTATGTTCATCAGGGATATTGGTCTGTAATTTTCTTTCAGTGCTGCATCTTTCTCTGGCTTAGGGATTAAGGTGATGCTGGCTTCATAGAAAGAATTTGGGAGGATTCCCTCTTCTTCGATTGTTCTGAATAGTTTGAGAAGAAATGGGATTAGTTCTTCTTTAAATGTCTGGTAGAATTCAGCAGTGAATCCATCTGGTCCTGGGCTTTTCTTTGTTGGGAGGGCCTTTATTACTGTTTCAATTTCTGTTTCAGTTATGGGTCTATTTAGGTTTTCTATGTCTTCATGGTTCAATTTTGGTAGATTGCATGTGTCCATGAATCTATCCATTTCTGATAGGTTTCCCTGTTTGCTGGCATACAGGTCCTTGTAGTAATTTCTGATGATTCTTTTTATTTCTGTGGTGTCTGTTGTTACGTTTCCTTTTTCATCTCTGATTTTATTGATTTGGGTCTTTTCTCTTCTTTTTTTAGTTAGTTGGGCCAATGGGGTGTCAATTTTGTTTATTTTTTCAAAAAACCAGCTTCTCGCTTGGCTGATTTTTTGTAATGGTTTTTTGGATTCAATCCTGTTAATTTCTTCTCTGGTTTTAATTATTTCTCTTCTCCTACTAGATTTGGGTTTGGTTTGCTGCAGTTTTTCTAGGTCCTTGAGGTGCGCTGAAAGCTCATTTATTTGGTACCTTTCCAATTTCTTGATATAGGCACCTATTGCTATAAATTTGCCTCTCAATACTGCTTTTGCTGTATCCCATAAGTTTTGATATGTTGTGTTGTTGTCTTCATTTACTTCCAGAAAGTTTTTGATTTCTCTTTTGATTTCTTGAATGACCCAGTGTTCATTCAGGAGCATGTTGTTCAGTCTCCATGTGTTTGCATACTTTCTGGGGTTTCCTGAGTTGCTAATTTCCAGCTTCATCCCGCTGTGGTCTGAGAAGCTGCATGGTATGATTCTAATTCTTTTAAATTTGCTGAGACTTGCTTTATGGCCTAGTATGTGATCAATCCTAGAGAAGGTTCCATGCGCTGCTGAGAAGAATGTGAAGTCTGTAGATGTAGGGTTGAAAGTTCTGTAGATATCTGTTAGATCCATTTGGGCAATAGTGTCAATTAAATCTGCTGTTTCCTTGTTGATCTTCTGTCCGGATGATCTGTCTATTTCTGAGAGTGGAGTGTTGACGTCCCCCAGTACTATTGTATTGGAATCTAAATCTCCCTTTAAGTCCCTTAACATATCTTTTAAATAGACCGGTGCCCTGTAATTAGGTGCATATACATTTATAATAGTTACATCTTCCTGTTGAATTGAACCCTTAATCATTATATAGTGTCCCTCTTTGTCTCTCTTAACAGTTTTTGTATTAAAGTTTATTTTGTCTGATATTAATATGGCTACACCTGCTTTTTTTTTTGGTTTCTGTTGGCATGGAATATCTTTTTCCAACCTTTCACTTTCAGTCTGCATGCCTCTTTGTTAGAGAGATGTGTTTCTTGTAGGCAACAAATAGTTGGGTTGTGTTCTGTGAGCCAGTCAGCCAAACGGTGTCTTTTAACTGAAGAATTCAGACCATTAATGTTCAATGTGACTATTGATATGTAGTAACTTTGCCCTGCCATTTTCCTGGAAATATTTTCTAGTATATGCTTTGAGCTTCCCATGCTCTTTTACTGGTAGGTGTTCTTCCTTTCCCTTCTTTCATATTGATGGCCGTGTTTCTGTGTTTCTGAGTGTAGCACATCTTTAAGTATCTTTTGCAGGGCCGGACGAGTGGCCACAAAGTCTTTCAATTTCTGTTTGCTATGAAAGGTCTTTATTTCACCTTCATTCACAAATGAGAGCTTGGCAGGATATAATATTCTGGGCTGGCAATTTTTCTCTCTTAGCACCTGTGCTATGTCTCGCCATTCCCTCCTAGCCTGTAGTGTTTCTGATGAGAAGTCAGCTGTGAGTCTGATTGGAGATCCTCTGAGAGTAATCTGACATTTCTCTCTTGCACATTTTAGGATCTTTTCTTTATGTTTCACTGTGGTAAGTTTAATTACCACGTGTCGTGGTGAGGATCTCTTTTGGTCATGTTTATTGGGGGTTCTATGAGCTTCCTGTACTAGGATATCTCTGTCCTTCTCCAAACCTGGAAAGTTCTCTGCTAGTATCTCACTAAAAAGGCCTTCCAATCCTTTCTCTCTCTCCATGCCTTCAGGAACTCCTAGAACTCGAATGTTGGTTTTTTTAATAGTATCCTGTATATTCCCAACAATATTTTTTAGATTTCTAATTTCCTCTTCTTTTCTTTGGTTTGACTGTATGTTTTCCTGTGCTCTATCTTCTAAGTCCGATATTCTCTCTTCTGCTTCACCCATTCTGTTTTTAAGGCTCTCTAATGTGTTTGTCATTTGATCTATTGAGCTCTTCATTTCATTTTGATTTCTCTTCACTATAACACTTTCCTGCTCTACTAGTTTCTGAGTTTCATTTTGACTCTTCCTTAAAATTTCATTTTCACGAGAGAGATTTTCAATCTTGTCCATTAAGGATTTCTGTAGTTCAAGGATTTGCTTTTGAAAACTTCTAAATGTTCTTATCATAAATTTTTTGAAATCCGTATCTTGCATTTCTTCTATCTCATCATCTTCATACTCTTGACTTGGGGTGCTTTGCTTATTTGGAGGCATCATAGTGTCATCCTTTATCTTGCTCCCTCTATTTCTTTGTTTGTTACTCGGCATAGTTAATTCTTCTTGCGTCACTGTGCGTTTTTTTTTCTTTTTTTTTTTTTATACTGTGTCCGTGTTAAGTGGACTGCCTGCTGTTGGAGGAGCCTTGGAGGCTTGAGATGGGTGCGGCCTGAGAGCTCTGCCTGGTTCTTCCTGGTTAAGGGTGTGCAAAGGTGACACCCTCAGGTTATGCGTGGTAAATCTCTCTCTTTTTATTTATTTATTTATTTTATTTATTCAGGGGGTAAGTAACACCGCAGGGCATGGCTGTGCAGAATTGATGGTATTTAGCTTCCAGTCTTTGGCTCCTCTGGACTCCTACTGGGTTGCCTAGGCTACTGAATTGTAGTGACTCAGTTCCTTAGCTCTCCCCCATTGATATGTAAATCCAGAGAGGAGGCCTGCTGTTTGTCTCTTGGGAATTCTTCAAGCCTTGCAGCCTTGTAACCTTTGCAAGGTTAGGGGGAAGAGAAACCCCGAAGCTTTTTTTTTCCTTCTTTCCGGTAGTGAGTTTGCTGCACTTTCCGGCCCCCCTCTAGATTCTGACCCCCGTTTCCCCACCAATGTCTCGGGTTATTGAGCTCACCTCCCCTTCCAGCACCGATGTGTGGACTCGGTGCCCTGAGCGTCCCAAGTCTCCCCGCTGTTGTCTGTGTGGCATGCACTCCCCTTCGAGCACTGGCGCGCAGACCCTGGGGCTTCCGCGGCTCGGTCCTGCGACTTGGCTTCCACGCGGTGGGCGACCTTGTTCTCCCAGTAGGTCCTCCGATTCACGGCTGCTCCATCCAGAAGGGTTTCCCCCTGCCGCTGCCCGCAGTCCGGCCCTCTCTCGCTGCGTCCGTCCGTCTGTTCCTCCACAATGTATTTTTAACAGGCAGGCATCGCTCTCCTTTGCAGCTGTAAATAACGTTGGCCAGCATGGCGTGTGCCACCTCCGTAGTGCATGGGGCTACATCCTCCTTCCTAAACTCACTCATTGCCCACGCTGTCCCCTCCCCAGGGCGGTGATGGCCTGTGTCAGACCATTCATCACCGCCTGTGACTGTTGCAGCTAGGCTGCCGGCCGGTGGATGCTCTGCCCCTGGCCTCGCTGCTCTGTCGGCACCTGTGCTATGCCTGCTTCCAGCTCCTTCCTTCCCAAGGTTTCCCCTTCTCTGGTGTGGACCTGGCTGCAGGAGCAAAGCCAGTGCCAGGTGGCAGTCTTGGCCGTTTGACCAGGGCAGGAAGGGATCTTTGACGGAGGGTCTGGGCAGGTGAGGTGAAGGTCGGGCAAGCCATGAGGTGGGCGTTGTAAATCTGTGTCTTTGGAAAAGCTGCAGTCCCTGGAGACCACCAGCTGGGGGCGTTCCCCCAGAGGGCTTGGGGCAGCTTAGGGGCCCTCAAGTCCCTGTGCAGATGCATTCCGGGGGGTTCATTCTTTTAAACTTTATTTAAGTTATGCAAGTTTCGTGTGTTTCCTATATACAGAGTTAGGAACATAGTGACACTCCCCCCCCCCAACCCTCCCTCCTGCCCACACTCCAACCCTTCTTCCTCCTCCATCTCCCATTTCCACTCTTAATTTTTTCAAAAGTCTACTTTCAGCTTCCTACACTAAGTAAGAGTTCAACAAATAAAATGAAGAAACATTGTTCCTCAGTGGAAGAGACAAGGGCTGCAAACAGTCATCCAATCTCAATGTTCATTTCATTCCAATAAATTACATTTTAGGTACTCAGTTACCTGGCATCAGGGAACACCTATGGTGTCTGTCTTTTTGGGACTGGCTTATTTCACTAACTAGAATCGTTTCCAGTTGCATTGACTTTTGTTGCAAAAAACAGGATTTCTTTTTTTTTTTTTTTTTTTTTTACAGCTGAGTAATGTTCCGTGGTGTATATACCATAACTTCTTTATCCAGTCAACAGCTGATGGACATCTGGGTTGAATTGTTCTGCAGTGAACATGGGGGTACAGATAACTCTTTAACATGCTGATTGCTTTTGGCTTGGGTGTATTTTGGGGGTTTATTGATTTTGCTGAGTTCTCGGGTTATGAATTGTGTTTATGCAAAAGGATGAGTGAACACTTAGCAACCTGAGAGAAAGGGAGTGGGGCCATTCGCCGGCCATGGGAAAGCAAGCGAGCAGCTGGGGCTGAGTGGACAGGAAGTGAGCTCAGAGGGGGGGGCAAGCTGCTGCGTGGTCTCGGGTGCACAAAGGGAGAAGCCCACTGAGCCACAGCAGAGAATGGGCGTTGGGTCAGCAGGTGCATCTGCCTCCTTGTACAATCTCATCACACTCAGGGGACCCTGCCTGTCGCCCCACATCCATCCATCGAGCTGGAGCAAGCCTGCAAGACAATTAACGTCCCCAAAGAGAGTGCCAAGGACCGGAGCACAGTTTCAGTCTATCAAGAGCCCAAAATAAAAACTGAAGAGAACGTGTCAAAGAGGTAATGGGAGGTACTTATCTACAACTTAGGGTACATTAAATATTTATTTTATTTTATTTTTTTGACAGGCAGAGTGGACAGTGAGAGAGAGACAGAGAGAAAGGTCTTCCTTTGCCATTGGTTCACCCTCCAATGGCCACCGCGGCTGGTGTGTTGCAGCCCTTGCACCGTGCTGATCCGAAGGCAGGAGCCAGGTGCTTCTCCTGGTCTCCCATGGGGTGCAGGGCCCAAGCACTTGGGCCATCCTCCACTGCACTCCCTGGCCACAGCAGAGAGCAGGCCTGGAAGAGGGGCAACCGGGACAGAATCCAGTGCCCCGACCGGGACTAGAACCTGGTGTGCCGGCGCCGCAAGGCGGAGGATTAGCCTAGTGAGCCGCGGCGCCGGCTAACTTAGGGTACATTTAAAAAAGGTAAATTCTAGCACCACAACCCCATGTAAGAACACAGCCGTGTGTGTTCTAGCAAAGTGATAGGCATGCTGAGGTGTGCGTGTCTGGCACAGAGATGAAGCTGCTGCTCGGGTGCCTGCATCTCCCATCGGGGGCCGGGTTCAAGTTCCAGCTTCGTTCCCAATCCCAGCTTCCTGCCAGGGCACACTCTCTGGTGTGGCTCAAGTCCCTGTCATCCACAAGAGATCCAAATTGAGATCCTTACTTTGGCCTGGTCCAGCCTTAGTTGTGGCAAGTATCTGGGGGTGTAAACCTGTAGATCGAATACCAACCTCCTTCCCTCCCTCCCTCCTTCCCTCCCTCCCTCCCTCCTTCCCTCCCTCCTTCCCTCCATCCCTCCTTCCCTCCCTCCTTCCCTTCTTCTCTCCCTCCCTCCCTCCTTCTCTCCCTCCCTCCCTCCCTCCTTCTCTCCCTCCCTCCCTCCCTCCTTCTCTCCCTCCCTCCCTCCCTCCTTCTCTCCTTCCCTCCCTCCCTCCTTCTCTCCTTCCCTCCCTCCCTCCTTCTCTCCCTCCCTCCCTATCTGCCTTCCAAATAAAAATAAATAACAAGTACCTTTAAAAAGAAAAATATGCTTAATGAAACAGGCATGAATTATAAGAAAATAGCAAAGAAGAATCCAAGAAGATAATACTGTGGTTCTGTCTGAACATTTGTTCATTATTAGAAAAACTGCATGAGCCTCACATGGAATCAGACAGCAGTAAATGGACATGTGAGCTAACAGTTCATTCCTTCTCAATAAGATAATGGGATATGTAGGAACATACGTATAGGGAAGTAAGTTTAAATATTTGTCTACAATGGGGGTGTTTGGACTCTGGACCGTGAGAGTGAAAGGGGGAGAATCCGGAGTGGAGCTCTCCAACAGAAGACCGAAGAGGAGAACTAAGAAAACATCCTCAGTAGAAGAAAGAGGGGGGCTAGCGCCGCTCAGAAGTGAGGCTTGTCTCGACAAATGTGGGAGGATTAAACTGCCCAGTTCCACATAGAGATTCTGACATTGGGTTAAAGAAAGCAAGTGCTGTGCATCGGGAAGCGCTAACACGAAGTGAAGCTGAAGAGAGATCCTGGTACGTGCCTTTCAGCAGACAGGGGATGCAGACAGATACCGAGCAGCAGTGGAGATGAAGGTGAGCAGCGTTAGAGACGTACGAGACAGAAACCCCTTAAGAAAACATGGTGATGGATGCTTATACACCTAGTTACAAGGATTTGTGTTGGAGAAGGTACACTGTTCATAAGCTAAGAAATGGACAGATTGACGCATGTGGTGGGTGATGAGGAACGCGGTAGACACAGTGATGGAGAACACGGTGGTATCATGAATTTGGTCTCATGATGAGTGCACATACTATTACTACAGAACAGGACCTTCTCAGATACACCTATGCTGTATTTGCATGAAACTTTAAGGGGCTGGCACTGTGGCACAGTGGGTTAATGCCCTGGTCTGAAGCGCTGGCATCCCATATGGGTGCCGGTTCAAGACCTAGCTGCTCCACTTCCCATCCAGCTCTCTGCTATGGCCTGGGAAAGCAGTGAAAGATGGCCCAAGTCCTTGGGCCCCTGCGCCCACATGGGAGACCCGGAAGAAGCTCCTGGCTCCTGGCTCTTGGCTCCTGGCTTTGGATCAGCGCGGTTCCAGCCATTGCGGTCAGTTGGGGAGTGAACCAGTGGAAGGAAGACCTCTCTGCCTCTCTGCCTCTTTCTGCCTCTCTCTGACTTTAAGTAAAAATAAATAAATCTTAAAAAACAGGGGCCGGCACTGTGGCTCACTTGGTTAATCCTCTGCCTGCGGTGCCGGCATCCCATATGGGTGCCAGGTCCTAGTCCTGGTTGCTCCCCTTCCAGTCCAGCTCTCTGCTGTGGCCCAGGAGGGCAGTGGAGGATGGCCCAAGTGCTTGGGCTCCTGCACCTGCATGGGAGACCAGTAGGAAGCTCCTGGCTTTGGATCAGCACAGCGCCAGCCATAGCGGCCATTTGGGGAGTGAACCAACAGAAGGAAGACCTTTCTCTCTCTCTGTCTCTGTCTCTGTCTCACTGTCTATAACTCTGCCTGTCAAATAAAAAAAAAAAACTTTGTTTATAAAACCCTTCAGGTGAGCCATTATCAATGAAATCATATGAAAAAGTTCTGATGGAAATACATAATTTTAAATAAATTTATTAGACAACTAGAAAAAATTTAGAAAACATTGATTCTATTTAAAAGACGATAATATATAGATATATAAAGATAATGTATAAATCAACAGTTTATCAGTTAAATATTTTTTTTCTTTAAAAAACAGAAAAGTTTTGGATAAACATCATCAGAAACCCATCAAAGAGTCAAAACCTTTCAAGAACCTAAGAGAGCAGGCTGGGCCAGTGCTGTGGTGCAGTGGGTCAGGCTGCCACCTGCAGCACCAGCATCCAGTGTGGATGTTGGTTCACGTCGTGGCTGCTCCACCTTGAACTTGGCTTCCTGCGAAGGTGCCTGGGAAAAGCAGCAGCAGATGACTGCAGTGCTTGGGTCCCTGCCACCCATGTGGGAACCTGGAAGAAGCTCCTGGTGTCCTGTTCCATTGTGGCCAGGGAACCAGTGGATGGAAGATAACTTTCTCTCTGCCCTTCCTCGCCCTCCCCCTCTCCCCTCCCCCTCTACCCCCTTCCCTTCTCTCCCTCTCTTCCTCTCTAACTCTGCTTTTCAAATAAAGCTTTTTTAAAAAAGAGCATATTTACAAGTTTTAGAAAAATTTAAATACAAGAGCAAGAATAACAACATTTTACTAATAAACTAGAGAATTTGGAAGAAATGGGTGATTTTCTAAACACTGAAACTCTTGCAAAAAGCAAAATTAATTCAGCGACAGGAATCAAGATGAAAATGGCTGTATCCAGTGGTCTATATGATGTGATCTATGATATAGGGATATGTCATCTTTCACTGTTTTATGCGTCAGAAATGTAAGGCGAGACTAAAAGTGATGGACATCACGAATGTTTGGAAAAGGTATTTGAAATGTGCTGTTTGTGTGTGGCCTTGCTAGAAACTCCTGAGGAGAAGTGAAACAGTTCTGTTTATTTTTAGTTCTTTAAACTTTCTTCTTTTTTTTGAAGATTTATTTACTTATTTGAAAGGCTGAGTTACAGAGAGGCAGAGAGAGAGAGGTCTTCCATCCGCTGATTCACTCCCAAGTGACCACAACTACCAGAGCGGGGCTGATCCAAAGGCGGGAGCTTTTCCCAGATCTCCAACGTGGGTTCAAAACAAAGATGCTCATCCCATTAGCTCAGCATCGCTAGCGGGGCAGGAGTTGTCCAAGACCTCACAGCAGCAGCCGGTGGGCAGCAGTGGCAGATGTCAGCGGGCAGCCGTTGGGATCTGCATGAAGAGGGAAACAGGGAGCTGGTGCTGGGGAGAAAGAAAATGTCCGTGTGAAACTCAGAAGTGCGGAGCTTCGCCTGAGTCAGCGACGGGCAGGGACCCAGGAGTGTGAAGTGTGTGGGCGTGAGTAGCAGCCCATTGAGCAAAAAGCATCCCCAGGCAGAGAGGACTGGTGGGGCCTGGGAGGGGACGTGGTGAAGGGAAACGGAAGCAAGATGGTGGTGTAGACAGAGGAGAGTGAGAACATCAAAGGCCACACAGGACCCGCCCACCCTTTCCACTCTACCTTTAAACGTAATTTCTACAACTTGGAGATGAGTCCTTCCAGTGCTGCTAGAAGAGGATGCTCTGTGGTTGGAGGTCTGACCCCCAAACGTGGGCTCTGTCCACAGAAATGCAGCAACAGTTTCCATCAAAGCTATTTTTTTAGGCTTAGAGGAACGGGAAAAATGGAAGCAATGCAGACATTGAGCTGATGTGGAGTCGCCCTGCCCCAAAGCCGAGGGTGAGCAGAAGGCAAAGTGTGCAGGCACTGCAGGCTGAGGTGTGTCTCCTGGGACCACGCCCGGGATGCCGGAGCACGCCTGGGATGCAGCGCTCGGAAACTGGAAACCCAGCCAATGAAACAAACTTCACAAGAAGTGAAGCAGTTGAATGAGCTCAGGGAAGAAGAGGAAGAAAAGCTGAAGTCCTATTGGAATTGTAGACTGACTTAAAGCCAACCAAAGAAGGACAGAGTAAAAATGTAGGAAGAGATACGGGGGAGAACATAGGAAAACCACACAGAGAATGAAAATGATCTAAAGGAGAAGTGAAAAATGGCAGAAACAGCCACTGGCCCGGAAGACAGCAGGCAAAGACGAGCATTTATGCATTTATGCGATCGTATTTCCAAGGACAAAGATGCAAAGTGGAACAGAACTAATGCAAGAATTTGTAATGATAGAAAACATCTTTTCTATGTACGAGGGGACTTCAAAAAGTTGATGAAAAGCGGAATTCAAAGATGTTTACTTTCCTGAAAACACAGTTGAAGTCCACGTGGGTTTTCATAAGAGGCGTTTTCTGTGAACTTCCTGGAGGCTCCTGTTGGAAGCCTTGACTCTGTGTTGGGAAGCTTAATGGATGCCTTTGGAAACTGATCCTTAACGGTCTCCTCAGTGCCATATCCTCGCCAAGCTCCCAGACACACACAGTCCCTTGGGCCTTCAAGGAGAAAGTCGAAACAACCTGGAAGGAAAGATAACTAGATGGGCATGAGCCTTCTCAAAAAGTCGACCAATTAAGCCAACAATGGAGCAGTGGCTTAAATTCAAGAACAGAGTGGGCCCAAAATTTCCCATCCAACCAACCTGTCTTTCAACAGCCAAAGGTCCAGAGAAAGGATTTTGTGTATGGATATCATCAGGAAATTTTGTATCTGAGACCTTTTTGGAGAATTTACTAGAAACTGTACTCCAGTGAGCAGAAGGAGTGTTGATCCGTGTTGAGTAACTTACAGATCTGAGGCTAAAACAGGAGAGGAGAGAGGGCCTTAAGGGAATGCTGCGTGATGTGTGCTAGTGTTCTGTGTGCTGACAGCAAAAGTGGTGTGTGCAGAAAGGTGGAAGTACGATAAGTTCATTAATGGACAGGCCGTAGGCGGAGTTTAAAGGGTACCGTGGGAAACATGAGTGGTCAGATTTCACAACAGGAGTAGTGGTGTTGAAAACAATGGAACTGACAGAACAAAAACAGAAACCTTCTTAAACAGCAAAAACAAAACTGAAGCACAGTGTAAATCAAATATTACAAGGGGAAAAAAATCACCAGAATTCTGTAACATGATGGAGGTCAAGTGTAGAGTTCTTGCCGATAAACATTAATGAGCTTAATCCAGCTGTTTTAAGATTCCCTCGTTGGCCCAACCAAACAAGAATAATCCAGGCAGGCTGAAATGAAAACATGAAGAAAGTGCTGAGCAGGCTGATACCATGCACACGACAGTTCAGTCCCAGGAACAGAGAGTGAAGGCTGCTTTCTCATGTTAAAAACCACCACTCAAAAGTGTAACAATCATAAATATCTATGTACCAAAGTAACATAGAAGGTGTCTTTATAAAGAAAAACACTAGAAATGCAAGGAGACCCGGAGAACACATGCTGATAGTAGATGAGTACAGGGCAAGTTGGCCAGAAAAAAAGCTATAGAAGAACTCAATCTCAAGACCAGCAAGGTTATATTATGAAGTTTAATAATGAATGTTGTGTTCTCATCTAGATGACAAATGTGGAAGCCTACAAAATCATTTTAGGTAAAAAGAATCATCAGTAAAATTATTAGAAGTAACACTTGGATTATAATGGAATAAAACTAGAAATCATTATTTAAAAATCCTAAATCCTTATACCTGGATACTATATAATTATTTCATTACCTTTTATTATCAACTCTTGATTGAAGGGAGAAATAGAATATGAAATTAGGTGGTTTCTGAAATGTGCTAGCAAAGTAATACCTATGACAATTTGTAGAATACTTTAAAGCAGTGATGAGAGTGAAATTTATAGCCCAAACACTGAGCTGTAAAAATGAGAGAATAAGACTTATGAAATCCTCAGCATAAAAAGGTAGAAAAAGCCTCAATGTAAATTTGAAGAAAGCAACAAAGAAATTAAAATGATGCAGTCAGAAATTAATCACCATAATAATAGCTAATGATTAAATGTATTAAATGTATTTAATCAATAAGCATCCTTTGAAAGCCTTAACAAAATAGGTAAGGCTGTAGATAACATGATTAAGAAACAACAGGAGAAATCACAAATGGATGACATTGATGACAAGGGGGAAGGACTGTTGAGTCGGATAAAATTTAAAATACCATGCGAGTGTTTCAGAGATTGTGAGAAAATTAACTTGAAACTGGATGAAGTGGATTATTTTCTGGTGATACATAATTTTCCAAGTTGGCCTAATTCAAAAAGAAATGGAGAAAGTTACCAAATAGAAAGTTAGAAACGTGCCAGAACCAGGTGGGGACTCACAGGGGAATCTGAGCCAGCTTCGAAGCCCAGATGGTCCCGTGCTTTATGAGTCTCTGGTGAGCTTTGGCGGTGAAGGAAGTTAGCTCATGGTTTGAGACTGCAAGTGCAATGCTGACTTACCGGCTGTATCGGGACAGTACCACTACGAGTACTGATGCCAAAGCTCTAAAGAAAAGTTAGTGCCGAGAATGTGGCTGTACTGTGAGAAAACAGTGCACAGTGTCTGGGTGAGATTTGTTGTAGGAATGTGAGGTGGTCTCAACATTTTGAACTACAGTACAGCCAAATAACATGTCTACAGAAAAATGATGAGATTGTCCCCACAACAACTGAAAAGCTTTCAACAAAGTTCAACTCCTTCCTAATAGAACACACTCAAGCACCCAGGAATTGATGCTAAAGGGTAAAGGTATAATATCAGGGAAGTTGTTTTTATTACCCTTATAAATTTCCTCAAACCAAATCAAAATAATAAAAAGAGAACGGAGGTCCCCGTGCTTGCCTTCTCCTTTATCAAGACCTGAACTTACCATCTTCATCGAGTATTCTTAGCTGTCTATGTGGTGTCTCTCTCCTTTTTCCTTCCAGTGTACTCTGGTTTTCTCAGGGAGTGGGGCAGTGAAATAGCCTTCTCGTAACCCAGTTCTGCCCTCTAAGATGGAGTGGGAGTTTCTGGGCATGGCTTCTGGGAAAACGTCACCAAGCACAGGGGAGGAAGCCTTAGGCTAAAGATGTGGGTGCAGAGATGTGGAATGAGCTTGGGTCCCCAGTGAAGGCACTGAGCCATTATGTCAGCCCCCGAGGCTAACTTCTGGACATTCTGTGTAATAAAAATAATAGCCTTATCCAGGCCATGGTTGGTTGGGTTTTAATTTTCAGAGAAATCGGAAAATTAAAGCAGTGGAGAACCGTAGCTCCAGACACAAAGACGCAGGGTTAAATTCCAGAGTGCATCTCGGGGACGTTTTCAGAGTTGACGTTATCTTAAGCTCCACGGCTGTGCCCTGGGAAAACAAGAGTGATGCAGTGAGCCTGGGTGATGCTGTATCCTCTGTTGTACCGGCTCAACACTATGTGCTCAGAAGTTTCTGTGCGAGAATCGGAGGGGAACGGACATGCAGCTCAGCAGTGTGGTTGACAAGGCCCTTCTGCCATGTGCAGAGATGTGTGTGAGATGTTTGTGCTTCTGGAGATAAAACCCACTCACAACTTGGTACTCCACGTGTGGTGGGTAGCCTCGATGGGGTTAGGCCCTCCGTCAGTTCAGTTACGCTGCCTTGAATGGAGGAGTTAGTACATGAGTGAGGCCTGTCGAAAGGGCAGGCTTGGGTCGCTGGATGTGATAGGTAGGGAGGCACAGTTGACAGAATAAATGGCCTCCGCCAGTGGGCAGAAGTTACAAAGTGACATGTAGGGACAGTGAAAGCTTCCAGTTCTGTTGAAATGCAGTTTCACGTTGTGAATGCTCAGCTGCTTTGTCACCTGTTGGAGCAGACGGCAGAAAATGATGGAACGTGGGATGCAATGGAGGAAGCCTAGGGAGACTCGGCAGGGTAAGTGTAGGAGAGCTGGACACAGGTGGAGCAGCTGGAGTGAGAGACGTGCAAGAGCTGTTTCTAAGGACTACAGGCTTTGGTGTCTCCCAGATCTGGAAATGAGTCGGACACTATGCAAGGTTTTTTTTTTTTTTAACTTTTATTTAATAATACAAATTTCCAAAGTACAGCTTATGGATTACAGTGGCTGCCCCCCATAACTTCCCTCCCACCCGCAACCCTCCCATCTCCCACTCCCTCTCCCTCTCCCATCCCATTCACATCAAGATTCATTTTTCAGTTATCTTTATATACAGAATATCAGTTTAGCATATATTAAGATTTCAACAGTTTGCACCCACACAGAAACACAAAGTGTAAAGTACTGTTTGAGTACTAGTTATAGCATTAATTCACATTGTACAACACAGTAAGGACAGAGATCCTACATGAGGAATAAGTGCACAGTGAATCCTGTTGTTGACTTAACAAATTGAATCTCGTTTATGGCATCAGTAAACACCCTAGGCTCTTGTCATGAGTTGCCAAGGCTATGGAAACCTTTTGAGTTTGCCAACTCTGATCTTATTTAGACAAGGTCATAGTCAAAGTGGAAGTTCTCCCTTCATAGAAGGGTACCTGCTTCTTCGATGGCCTGTTCTTTACACTGAGATCTCACTCGCAGAGATCTTTCATTTAGGTCTTTTTTGGTTTTCCTTTCCTTTTTTTTTCCTTTGGTTTGTTTGTTTTTGCCAGAGTGTCTTGGCTTTCCATGCCTAAAATACTCTCCTGGGCTCTTCAGCCAGATCCGAATGCCTTAAGGGCTGATTCTGAGGCCAGAGTGCTGTTTAGGGCATCTGTCATTCTATGAGTCTCCTGTGTATCCTGATTCCCATGTTGGATTGTTCTCTTCCTTTTTCATTCTATCAGTTAGTATTAGCAGACACTAGTCTTGTTTATGTGATCCCTTTGACTCTTAGTCCTATCATTATGATCAATTGTGAACTGAAATTGATCACTTGGACTAGTGAGATGGCATTGGTACACACCACCTCGATGGGATTGAATTGGAATCCCCTGGCACATTTCTAACTCCACCATTTGGAGCAAGTCCGATTGAGCATGTCCCAAATTGTACATCTCCTCCCTCTCTTATTCCCACTCTTATATTTAACAGGGATCACATTTAACTTAAATTTCAACACCTAAGAATAATTGTGTGTTAATTACAGAGTTCAACCAGTAGTGTTAAGTAGAACAAAAAAATCCTAAAAGGGATAAATTATTAAGTTGTTCATCAACAGTCAGGACAAGGGCTGATCAAGTCACTGTTTCTCATAGTGTCCATTTTACTTCAACAGGTTTCCCCTTTGGTGCTCTGTTAGTTGTTGCCGATCAGGGAGAACATATGATATTTGTCCCTTTGGGACTGGCTTAATTCACTCAGCATGATGTTTCCAAATTCCTCCATCTTGAAGCAAATGACCGGGTTTCATTGTTTTTGACTGCTGTATAGTATTCTATAGAGTACATGTCCCATAATTTCTTTATCCAGTCTACTGTTGATGGGCATTTGGGTTGGTTCCAGGTCTTAGCTATTGTGAATTGAACTGCAATAAACATTAATGTGAAGACAGCTTTTTTGTTTGCCAATTTAATTTCCTTTGGGTAAATTCCAAGGAGTGGGATGGCTGGGTTGTATAGTAGGGTTATATTCAGGTTTCTGAGGAATCTCCAGACTGATTTCCATAGTGGCTTGACCAGTTTGCATTCCCACCAACAGTGGGTTAGTGTCCCTTTTCCCCCACATCCTCGCCAGCATCTGTTGTTGGTAGATTTCTGTATGTGAGCCATTCTAACTGGGGTGAGGTGAAACTTCATTGTGGTTTTGATTTGCATTTCCCTGATTGCTAGTGATCCTGAATATTTTTTCATGTGTCTGTTGGCCATTTGGATTTCCTCTTTTGAGAAATGTCTATTGAGGTCCCTGGTCCATCTCTTAAGTGGGTTGTTTGTTTTGATGTTGTGGAGTTTCTTGATCTCTTTGTAGATTCTGGTTATTAACCCTTTATCTGTTGCATAGTTTGCAAATATTTTTCCCATTCTGTTGGTTGCCTCTTCACTTTCCTGTTTCTTTTGCTGTATAGAAACTTCTCAATTTGATGCAATCCCAAATGTTAATTTTGGCGTTGACTGCCTGTGCTTCTGGGGTCTTTTCCAAGAAGTCTTTGCCAGTGCCAATATTTTGCAGGGTTTCTCCAATGTTCTCTAATAATTTGATGGTGTCGGGTCTTAGATTTAGATCTTTAATCCATGTTGAGTGTATTTTTGTGTAAGGTGTAAGGTAGGGGTCTTGCTTCATGCTTCTGCACATGGAAATCCAGTTTTCCCAGCACCATTTATTGAATAGACTGTCCTTACTCCAGGGATTGGTTTTAGATCCTTGATCAAATATAAGTTGGCTGTAGATGTTTGGATTGATTTCTGGTGTTTCAATTCTGTTCCATTGGTCTATCCATCTGTTTCTGTACCAGTACCATGCTGTTTGGATTACAACTGCCCTGCAGTATGTCCTGAAATCTGGTATTGTGATGTCTTTGGCTTTGTTTTTGTTGTACAAGATTTCTTTAGCTATTTGAGGTCTCCTGTGTCTCCATATGAATTTCAGCATCATTTTTTCCAGATCTGAGAAGAATGTCTTTGGTATCTTGATTGGGATTGCATTGAATCTATAAATTGCTTTTAGGAGAATGGACATTTTGATGATATTGATTCTTCCAATCCATGAGCATGGAAGATTTTCCATTTTTGGGTATCCTCTTCTATTTTTTTCTTTAAGATTTTATAATTCTCATTGTAGAGATCTTTAACGTCTTTGGTTAAGTTTATTCCAAGGTATTTGGTTGTTTTTGTGGCTTTGTGAATGGGATTGATCTTAGAAGTTTTTTCTCAGCTGTGGCATTGCCTGTGTATACAAAGGCTGTTGATTTTTGTGCATTGATTTTATATCCTGCTACTTTTCCAAACTCTTCTATGAGTTCCAATAGTCTTAGTAGAGTTCTTTGGATCCCCTAAATAAAGAACCATATCATCTGCAAAGAGGGATAGTTTGAGTTCTTCCTTCCCAATTTGTATCCCTTTAATTTTTTTTTCATGCCTAATAGCTCTGGCTAAAGCTAAAGGTGATGCTGGCTTCATAGAAAGAATTTGGGAGGATTCCCTCTTTTTCGATTGTTCTGAATAGTTTGAGAAGAATTGGAGTTAGTTCCTCTTTAAATGTCTGGTAGAATTCAGCAGTGAATCCATCTGGTCCTGGGCTTTTCTTTGTTGGGAGGGCCTTTATTACTGTTTCAATTTCTGTCTCAGTTATGGGTCTGTTTGGGTTTTCTATGTCTTCATGGTTCAATTTAGGTAGGTTGCATGTGTCCAGGAATCTATCCATTTCTGATAGGTTTCCCTGTTTGCTGGCATACAAGTCCTTGTAGTAATTTCTGATGATTCTTTTTATTTCTGTGGTGTCTGTTGTTACATTGCCTTTTTCAGCTCTGATTTTATTGATTTGGGTCTTTACTGTTTTTAGTTAGTTGGGCACATGGGGTGTCAATTTTATTTATTTTTTCAAAAAACCAGCTCCTCGTTTGGCTGATTTTTTGTAATTTTTTTTGCATTCAATCCTGTTGATTTCTTCTCTGATTTTAATTATTTCTCTTTTCCTACTAGATTTGGGTCTGGTTTGCTGCAGTTTTTCTAGATCCTTGAGATGCGTTGAAAGCTCATTTATTTGGTGTATTTCCAATTTCTTGATGTAGGCACCTATTGATATAAACTTTCCTCTTAACACTGCTTTTGCCGTATCCCATAAGTTTTGGTATGTTGTGTTGTTATCCTCATTTACTTCCAGAAAGTTTTTGATTTCTCTTTTGATTTCTTCTATGAACCAGTGTTCATTCAGGAGCATGTTGTTCAATCTCCATGTGTTTGTGTATGCTCTAGGGATTCCTGAGTTGCTAATTTCCAACTTCATTCCTTTATGGTCTGAGAAGATGCATGGTTTGTTTCTAATTCTTTTGAATTTGCTGAAACTTGCTTTATGGCCTAGTATGTGGTCGATCCCAGAGAAGGTTCCATGCACTGCTGAGAAGAATGTAAATTCTTTATGTGTAGGATGAAAAGTTCTGTAGATATTTGTTAGATCCATTTGGGCTATAGTGTCGATTAAATCTGCTGTTTCCTTGTTGCTCTCATGTCCGGTTGATCTATTTCTGAGAGTGGAGTATTGAAGTCCCCCAGTATTATTGTATTGAAGTCTAAATCTCCCTTTAAGTCACTTAGCATATCTTTTTTTTAAATATTTTTTTTTTGGACAGGCAGAGTGGACAGTGAGAGAGAGAGACAGAGAGAAAGGTCTTCCTTTGCTGTTGGTTCACCCTCCAATGGCCACTGCGGCCAGCGCGCTGCGGCCGGCGCACCGCACTGATCTGATGGCAGGAGCCAGGAGCCAGGTGCTTTTCCTGGTCTCCCATGGGGTGCAGAGCCCAAGCACCTGGGCCATCCTCCACTGCACTCCCTGGCCACAGCAAAGAGCTGGCCTGGAAGAGGGGCAGCCGGGACAGAATCCGGCGCCCCGACCGGGACTAGAACCCGGTGTGCTGGCGCCGCAAGGCAGAGGATTAGCCTAGTGAGCCGCGGCGCCGGCCAGCATATCTTTTAAATGAACCGGTGCCCTGTAATTAGGTGCATATAATAGTTACATTTTCCTGTTGAACTGATCCATTAATCATTATATAGTGCCCCTCTTTGTCTCTCTTAACAGTTTTTATGTTAAAGTTTATTTTGTCTGATATTAAGATGGCTACGCCAGCTTTTCTTTGGTTTCTGTTGGCATGGAATATCTTTTTCCAACCTTTCACTTTCAGTCTGCATGCATCTTTGTTGGAAAGATGTGTATCTTATAAGCAGCAAATAGATGGGTTTTGTTCCTTAATCCATTCAGCCAGTATGTGTCTTTTAACTGGTGAGTTGAGGCCATTAACATTCAATGTTGCCCTCCCATTTTCTTCTAAGATATTTTGTAATATATGCTTTGAGCTTCCTGTGATGTTTTATTGGGAGGTTTTCTTCCTTTACCTTCTTTCATATTGATGGCCATGTCTCTGTGTTTCTGTGTGTAACACATCTTTAAGCATCTTTTGCAGGGCTGGATGAATGGTGGCAAATTCTTTCAATTTCTGTTTGCTATGAAAGGTCTTTATTTCACTTTCATTCACAAATGAGAGCTTTTCAGGGTATAATATTATGGGATGGCAGTTTTTCTCTCTTAGTACCTGGGCTATGTCTCGCCATTCCCTCCTAGCCTGTAGGGTTTCTGATGAGAAGTCTGCTGTGACTCTAATTGGAGATCCTCTGAGAGTAATCTGATGTTTCTCTCTTGCACATTTTAGGATCTTTATGTTTCACTGTGGTGAGTTTGATTACAACATGTCATGGTAAGGATCTCTTTTGGTCATGTTTATTAGGGGTTCTATGAGCTTCCTATACTAGGATGTCTCTGTCCTTCTCCAAACCCGGAAAGTTCTCTGCTAGTTTCTCACTAAAAAGGCCTTCTAATCCCTTCTCTCTCTCCATCACTTCAGGAACTCCTAGAACCTAAATGTTGGGTTTTTTAATAGTATCCTGTAGATTCCCGACAATATTTTTTAGATTTCTAATTTCCTCTTCTTTTCTTTGGTTTGACTGTATACTTTCCTGTGCTCTGTCTTCTAAGTCCAATATTCTCTCTTCTGTTTCACTGCTTCTGTTTTTAAGGCTCTCTAAGGTGTTTGTCATTTGATCTATTGAATTCTTCATTTCATTTTGATTTCTCTTCACTATCACAATTTCATGTTCTACTAGTTTCTTCATTTTGATTCCTCCTTAATATTTCATTTTCAAGAGAGATTTTCTACCCTGTTCTGTAAGGATTTCTGTAGTTCAAGAATTTGTTTTTGAGAACTTCTAAATGGTCTTATAAATTTTTTGAGATCCGCTTCTTGCATTTCTTCTATCTCATCATCTTCATAATCTTGAATTGGGGTGTCTTGTTCATTTGGGGCATCATAATCTTCCTTGTTCTTGTTTCATCGGTTTCTGCATTTGTTGCTTGGCATTGTGGAGATATTCTTTGTTTTTTTTTTTTTTTTTTTTCCTCGCTGTGGTGGTTTTTCTTGTTATACTATGACTCTAGATTAAGTGGATGTCTGCTTCTGATGGATCCTTAGAGGTTTGTGATGGGTGTGGCCAGGGAGCTCTGTTCAGTTCTTCAGTGTTAAAGGTGTGCCAATGTTGACACACCCAGGTTAGCCATATTAAATCTTCTCTCCCTTGTGCTCTCTTTCTCTCTTTCTCTTTTTTTTATTCAGAAGACATGTAATTCCACACAGCTGGGTTGAATTGAAGGTAGTCAATTTCTGAGCTCTGGCCCCTGTGGGTATAATATTCATCTGCTCTGTCCCAAGGACCACACAAAGGATCTGTTCAGTCCTCAGTGTAGGCTCAAATTCCCCTGCAGTCTCCCACTGGGTTGCCCAGATCAGTGAGTTTGTGTACTCTCCCAGGAGTACTCATGTCACGGCTCACTAGGCTAATCCTCCGCCTGTGGTGCCAGCACCCCGGGTTGGGGCACTGGTTCTGTCCCGGTTGCTCCTCTTCAGTCCAGCTCTCTGCAATGGCCCAGGAGTGCAGTGGGGGATGGCCCAATTTCTTGGGCCATGCACCCACATGGGAGACCTGGAGGAAGCACCTGGCTCCTGGCTTTGGATTGGCGCAGCACGCCTGCCATAGCGGCCACTTGGAGGGTAAACCAACAGAAAAAGGAAGACATTTCTGTCTGTCTCTCTCTCTCTCACTGTCTAACTCTGCCTGTCAAAAATAAATAAAATAAAATAAAAAAAAGAGTACTCATGTTTTGGGTACTCTGTGAGTTCTCTCACACAACCTCAGTCTTTTTTTTTTTTCTTTCACAGTCTCAATTCATTAGCTCCACACATGCACTAGGTCCAACCTACTGTTATTTCTCCCCATCTGAGTCAGGTTTTTCTGCTTGGCTGATGGTGGGCGCAGCTTTTACGTGTGTCCAAAGTGGCACCTGGTCTTTATCTTGCTTGCCTTCCTAAGGTGATTGGAGAGAGAGAATCATGTCTGTACTGGTCCTATTTATTTATTTGTTTGTTTGTTTATCTCTCCTCGAGTTAGGCTGATGAACTTTCCCTCACGGGGCTTCAAGCCTTGTTTCCTCTATGCTCTTCCTGTCAGTTTCCCGCCAGTGTCTCAGGCTACTGCGGTTTCGCCTCACCTCCCTTTCCAGCGCCGGTGCTTAGACTCGGTGGCTGGGGTCCCAAGCTGTGGGCGCCTGTGCCCTCCCTGTAGGTCCACCATGTCCCACTAGTTCTGGAAGAGTTTCCTCTGCAGTTTTTTCCCTAAGTCTTCCCTGAAATTACAGTATCTCCACTTTTATTCAACTATCTTTTCCCGGACTATCAGTGTGCTCCCTCCTTATTCTGCCATCTTGGAGTCCACCCTATACCGGGGTTTTAATCACTAGTGAATGGCATCATTAATAGAAATTGGTAATTCAGCCTCTCTTTGCCTTTCAAATAAAAGTAAAAATGACCATTAAAAAAAAACCTGGAAATGGAATTCTGTCTGGAAAAGACAGGATGGAAGTGAGGTGAATTATGGAGTGTTTACATTTTCAGTGTTTGTGACGATGCCCAGCCTCAACTTGGAAACACCTGGTCTGTGGCTCGGTGAGGTCAGAGCTGCAGGTGCAGACTAAGGGTCACTCGTGTGGCAGCAGTGGTTAGAGTGGTGTGGATGGTTGCAAGGTGAAGAGGTTGAGGGGTAGCCACGGGAGGTCTAAGGACCACGTGGAGGACAGCACTGTTACAAAGGAGTGAGAGATGCTGGTGGCCAGCACAGGTGTGGGAGGAACCCCATCTGGTCCCCTGGTACAACTTCCCCCAGGGTGGCGTGTGCCAGGACCACTGAGCAGATTGTTACATCACATCACCCGTATTACAAACTAAGTAGTGCAGAGATGAACTTCAAACTTGCTGAAAGATCAGTTCAGTCCTATGTGTGGATGTGGTTAGTATTGATTAAAACCAGCATACTCTTCCCAGTTGATTAGGATAAAGGGAGATTATACAAGTTATACAAGTTATACACCAAGACATCTCTTTGGAATAACATACATGTTGTTGTCATATAAATGTTGCAGAATTATAGGTAAAGCTTCAGAGTTCACATTACAGTTACACATGTAAGTATTTGACCTTTGCTTCTGTGACGGGCTGTTGGCCAACTGCATTTTGTGCTTGATTCCCGCTCGGGTATGCAGTACTGAAAACCTTACTCCCATATGAAAAATGCAAGAATGGCCTTGCTGTTAGGCCCAGGGGATTGACCCAGGCCCAAGGAGGAAGAGATGAACTTGGAGTTGGTCAGTGCTGTGGACCCAGGCACATTCTCACACGTCTTAGGATCATTGACACATCCGACACCCTGAACAGAACTTTGAAACTTCCAGTGAAATAAATATCTCTCTTTCTGTTTCAAACCCCCCAGGCACAGTTTCTGTCCAGCAGTATGGATGATGATAAAATGTGGGAGCTGCCTTCCTTGTGACATTTTCTGTGTTTGCTGCTCGGCTGGGGGGTCCTCTTGAGTCTGCTATTCCCAGGGAGCAGGTTCTTTATGAGCAGGGTGGGAAGGGGGGCTCGACAGTGAGGCAGACCTCACTGAAAGGAATGGATTCCGAAGTCAGGCCCAGTGTGCTGGGTTGTTGATCACGTGTGACACTGGAAAACGCATACAGCATCACTAAGCCGTAGTATCTTCATTTATAAAATGGCGATGGCAAGGGTAAATAAAATAGGATTTAAAGCTGCTTTCTCATAGAGACGGATAAGCATTGCCGAAATGGATTCTGAGATATTACTTCTGTGTGGCTCAGTGTGCTTGGTAAGCCAGTGAGGTCTCAGTACCACATACACCGTCTTAGAGCTCCATAGGTAATTTGGTCATAATCACAGCGCTTCAGAGCAAAGAAACATACTTTGTATCTCTGCATGTCGTTCTGTGGCCAAGGGGACCAAAAAGGACGGAGAAACAGATGTTGGATTTTGTTTTTTGTTCGAAGTGTGAAGAACTGGCAGCTTTTCTTTAGTATTTTTACTACAGTTTTTAAAAAACGTTTATTTATTTTGAAAGAGTTACAGGGAAGACGTATGGGATGATGGTGCAAACCTGTGCCACACCACTGGCCTCCAGGATTGTTGATTTTTAAAGGTAGAGTGGCAGATAAGGAGGGAGGGAGAGATCATCCATCTGCTAGTTCACGTCCCAAATGGCAGCCACGGCTGGATCTGGGCCAGGCTGAAGTCATCAGTCAGGAATCCATTCTGGTCTCCCACGAGGGTGCAGGGGCCCAAGGACTTGGGCATCCCTCCACTGCTTTCCCAGGTGCATTAGCAGGGAGCTGGGTTGGAAGCGGAACAGTGGGATGCAGCTGATGTGAGCAGCAGCTTAACCGCCACACCATAACGCCTGCTCCATCATTGACATTATTTTCTGAATTCATATTTGTTTCATTTCAAGCATTCTGTAGGTTAGTGTTTTTAACTTCCTAGGCTTTGTTTGTTTGTTTTAAGGTACCTTCCTGGGGGCTGGTGCTGTGATATAGTAGAGTAAGCCATGCCTGCAATGCTGGTATCCCATGTTGGTGCCAGTTTGAGTCCTGGCTGCTCCATTTCTGATCCAACTCCCTGCTAATGTACCTGAGAAAGCATCAGAAGATGGCCCAGCTCTTTGGGACCTTGCAGCTACGTAGGAGACCTGAATGGAACTCCTGGCTCCTGGCTGCAGCCATTTGGGAAGTGAGCCAGCAGATGGAATATCTTCATTCCTCTCTCCTTGTCACACTGCCTTTTAAATAAGTAAATAAATAAATCATCAAGAAAAGATAAACTGAGATGGGTGACAGGGAAGTTATGGGGGGGAAAGCCATTGTAATCCATAAACTGTACTTTGTAAATTTATATTTATTAAATAAAAGTTCAAAAAAGATAAACTGAGAAGGCATTCTTTTTCAGGAAAAAAATAAAAATATTAAACTCTTCTTTGTGTATTTAAATTATGTATTTGGCCAGTGGGGTAATATATGTTTGTAATTCCTGTAAGTGTGTGTTTCTGTCAATGTCTTCTTATGCTTTTAATTAATCTTATTGAGGTATATTAGATGTATAGCAAACTGATTGAGATAAGCAATGTGCTGAAGTAGACACCTGTAACCGCATGTGGTGTGTACGGCTGGGAAAACAGTTATGGTACAAGGTATTTGTGATAACACCTGCCGCTGCCTTGTGCCCATCTGCAGTTCACCTCTCCTCCCTGGGCTGGGACAGCCACTGTCCTCTGTCCAGAGACTGTAGATTAGTTCCCATGATGAAGGAGATTGTGTAAATGACATCATATGCCTGGTGTTCTTTCTTGCTTAGCCTTCTTCAGTGAGATGCGTTGAATTTGAGATTCAGCCATTGTTTTGCTTTTACCTGGAAAATTTTCCTGTTTATTGCTGAGAATTAATTGCTTGGATATGTAACAATGATTTCTTTCATTGAGCAATTAAAGGATTTCCCTTATTTAAAAAGATAATATTAGCAAAGCTGTTTCTACAATTTGATTGGAAGTATTTTAACTTTGTTTTACATCTTTGAGAAACTCAAAGTGAATTTAATGCAATATGAAAATATTCATCTTCTGATGATACTTTAAATTATTACACTCACTTTCAAGAGTAATTCTGGGTCTTACTTATGTGATCCTTTAAAAAAATTGTTAGTCTAGTATTCTGTTTTTCTTTTTACAGAGATTTGAGAGCTATGACCTTATTCTGAAATCTTTGTTTTAAAACAGTACTGAAATTTAATGTCTCAATTCTTTCATGTCAAGAATGGAATACTAGCCATTAAAACTATGAAACTGTCTTCCATTTTATGATAGGTTTAGACAACCTCTCTTCATTATGAAGTAACTCCTTTATTCTTACGATTTTTACTTTAAGACTTATTGTTTTCAAATTATTTCAAGGTAATTTAAAATATTTTTAATAAAGAGTTTATTTATTTGAAAGGCAGAGTTACAGAGGTAGGGAGAGAGAGAAGGAGGGAGGGGGAGAGAGAAAGAAGGAGTGAACAAGAATAAGCTGCCATCTGCTGATTTGCTCTCCAAATGGCTGCAAAGGCTAGGCTGGGGCAGGCTGAAGCCAAATGCTCGGAACTCCATCTAGAACTACCCTATGGGTGCAGAGGCCCAAGGTCTTGGGCCATCCTTCACTGCCTTCCAAAGCACATTAGCAGGGAGCTGGATTGGAAGCAGAGCAGCTGGGACTTGAACCAGTACTCAACTGGGATGCCAGCATCACTAGCGGCAGGTTAATCCACTATGCCACGGTGCCAGTCCCCAGGAATTAGTTACTATTATTCATTATTAACCTAACCATAGAGTAATAACTATTTTTGTTAAATGTGGTTTATAACATGGCATTATAATATTTCTTCATTACTTATTTATTTGAGAGCCAGAGAAATCAACTTGGAGACAGAGAGGTCTCTTTACTAGTTTATTCCCCAAAAGCTTGCAGTGGCCTAGGGCTGGGCCAGACTGAAGCTAGGAGCTCAGAGCTCAATCTGTGTCTCCCATGTGGAGACTTGATCCATCACCTGCTGCCTCCTGGGGTATAAATCAGAGGAAGCTAGAGTTGGGAGCAGAGCCAGGACTTGAACTCAGGTGCCCCAATATGGAATGTGGGTACCCCAACTTGGTTAAACACCAGGCCAAATGTTCACCCCTAAGGTATTTTTTAAAAATTCTCATTTAATTTAACATATGTATGAGTATGTATGTTTAAAGAAGTAAATATTAGTGTAATAGAATATTCGATTACTTGAAGGACTCTTTCTTGACCTGCATGCATTAAATGCAGCTCGCCTGTTCACAGAACTACTGGCTTTCAGACTTTAAATGTCTGTTGATGGTCTCTGTCACTTATTCTACTTAAAATGCTGATGATTTTTTCTATTGTAATTTTTCCATATTTCAATACATTTTGGTATAATATATACATTAATATATATATTAATGTGTTGACATATTCACTAATATCAAGAAACTCTACTGAATGGTATTGCTATGATACTTTGAAATGAGGGCTAATGGCTAGAACACTGTGAGATGACTGTTGAAGTCTGCCAACAGCAAGTGCTCAGCACGCCTGCTTTCTCACCTCTGACTGCCGACTGTTTCTCTTCCTCCTCCTCCCACCCCCCATCGCATCTACTCTGGGAAACAAATAGAAAAGTCCTCACATACTTGAAGCCAGAGCCGAGTTACTGTATTTGCCTTTTGTGTAATCTCGTTCTGATTTATTTTTGAGAAAGCAGAACTGTTAGTATTATTGCCTAGGCACAACACAGATACCTCATTCCCTCTCTTCAGTTGCCTCTGCTCTTTCTCCCCCAGTGTCACACTGTCACTTTGCACTGAGAACTGGGACGTGTGTCCTCCGTATGTATCCTGACAATACCTGCCGCACTGGGAGATGCGCTTTTCACTGCTTTCACTGTCACTTCCAGTGTGGCACTTAGCCTTACAGTCACTTCTAGGTTTACCAGCTTTGTTTTCATGCTACCTCTATCTTGTTTATAGTTAAACGTGAATTCTCTTGAAGTTCTATATTCCATATTGTCTTTTCAGATGAAAATCTGTATACAATTTTCAGTAGTGTATGTTTTCAGATGAACACTTGATTCTGTCTGTTGCGTGCTGTGTTGTTTTTCATGTTGCAGAGTCTCTCCCTAACCAGTGTGGGTCCTTTCTGAGAACGGATGGGCCTGTGGGCCGAGGTAAGGTGGTTGGTTTCATGCTGCCCCTTTTTCCTGCAGGACAGAGAGATGCTCACAGCCCCACGCCAGGTCCTGCTCATTTTCCTGATTCTGCTTGATGGAGAGGAGAAGTAATATTTTCTTGCTGCTCCCTGGCTGTTTGGTCCTTCCAGGAAACTCTTAAGAGACCTCAGCCTGCTGATTCCTCCTTATCATGTCAGCACATGCACACCTCCCAGAGAACAGTGAGCTCACACTTCGCTGGCTTTCTGTCCTTTCTTAGGACAAAGCTCTCATTCCACATCTGTCTCACTTGCTTGCCCCCGCATTGGAGTATGTCCCATTCCTAGAGGAAGCACGTGGGTGCAGTAAGGGAGTCACCAGGGAGATGGCAGGCATGACACCTCCTTGGTCGCATTCAAAATTCCACTCTGCACAGGGATGTGTGACTCCGGTTTCAGCCAGAGGAGTCCTGTGCGCCTGCAGTGCTGTTGAGTGGAAGCGCCCTCTGGTCCTTATTTTGGCTTTTCTAATTCAGGGACTTTTCTCCCTTTTCCTACTCACCAAGCTGCTGTCTGATATTACCCACACTGTTCTACTCTGCCTTTTTCAGATGTGTAAGAATATTTTAGTAAGTAGAAGAAGGAAGGAGAAACAGGTTCCTGTTGCTGTCTGTATCTTCAATCAAGAAGTCTGACAGTGTTTGGAAGTTACCGGTTCACCTGGTTTTGACCACCGTGGCTCAGGTCCGTGCTCTTGTCCAGAGTCCAGGGAATCCCTCAGAAGCATACAAAGGGAGTAGGCATCTTATTCAGGGCTTTGTTCCATAAAGCACCGTGACACATGGCACCTCAAACATCTGAATCTTCGCATTAAGCAGTAGTTTAAAGTAGCGAAATTTGGAGACAAATGGGATCATTAGGTAGAGAATTTTGTTTTCTTGTCTGGAGAAATGGATGTAAAAATTGTCTTCAGGTATCAGCAGTGAACTTGAATTGCATACAATATATGAGAATATGTCAAGTAAAAAGCTTTGACTAATGTAGTCCTAAGAAAGAAATGCTGATTTCTATTGTTAAACCACAGAAGTATGGACCAGCACTAAGGCATATTGGGTAAAGCTGCCGCCTGTGGTGCTGACATCCCATACGAGCACTGGCTCAAGTCCTTGCTTCCCTACTTATGATCCAGCTCCTGCTAATGCACCTAGGAAAGCAGTGGAAGATGGCCAAAGTGCTTGGGCCCCTGTCACCCACTTAGGAAGCCAGAAAGAAGCTCCTGGATTCAGACCAGCCCTGCCTTAGCCATTTGGGGAGTGAATCATCAATGGAAGATCTTGCTCATTCTCTGCCTTTCAAATAAATAAATAAATCTTTACAAAACAAACCCTATAAAAGTATACTCTATAGGTCACAAAGGACAGAGACTGCACACTTGGAAAGCTATGCATTACTAGATGCTATGTGATACCTTTCTAGAAGGTGTGATATCTTAGGTGACTCTTACTATCTTCTGTCCACCCTGAGAGTTTTCTATGTCCATGTGATGTGTGTGCTGCTTCTCTCATCTTCAGTGGTCTGGAGTAAGAACCTACAGTAGTTGGTAGAAAAGAAGGCATAAAGATGAGAGAACACAGGAAGTGTTGACTTACTACTGCAGTGGTAACACTAAGACTGTTTCAGGATCAAGAGTGTCTTGGCTGGTATTGTGGTCATATATGCAAGTGATAGCTTAATTTGGGTAGTGGTTCTCAGTTGTTGTAGATCTCAGGATATTGACTAGATTTTGTTAGGTTCTCAGAAAAGAACAATGGCAGTGATTTGCATTAGTCTGAGGGCACTTCACAGAGTTCATGGGGGCGGGGGGTGGAAAGGACATAAAAGGTAAGTTTATTCCAGCACAAATAACTTTGAGATCTTTGTATATTTTTTCCATGATGAGTATTTTCATTAATTTTTGAAGAACTCTTATATGATTATTTTCAACATTTTTCTGGGCCCAGATAAACTTACTTTTAATTCCTTTTCCCCATGACCTTTTTGAAGTATGCTTGTAAACACTGAATGCTGGTGCTGGAACAAGATTGGAGAGTTTGTCTGCTTATTTCCCTTTGTTTCACACATGCGAACAGTGGCACTGGGCAGGTGAAGTGACTTCCCTGAGATATAATGTGATCTGAATCTGACTTTTTCTGGATTATGACCCATCTATTTTTTACCCTATATTCTCAACTGGCAAAGCCCCATCAGAGAAGGTAACCAAAAATCACCTTAACTACTAAAAGGTGTTTATTATGTGAATAAGTAGATAAGCATCTTTTGCAGGGCTGGACGAGTGGCAACAAATTCTTTCAATTTCTGTTTGCAATGAAAAGTCTTTATTTCACCTTCATTCACAAATGATAGCTTTGCAGGATATAATATTCTGGGCTGGCAGACTTAAAGGGAGACTTAGACCCCAATACAGTAGTACTGGGGGACTTCAATACTCCACTCTCAGAAATAGACAGATCATCCGGTCAGAAGATCAACAAGGATACAGTAGATTTAAACGACACTATAGCCCAAATGGATCTAACAGATATATACAGAACTTTCAATCCTACAGCTAAAGATTTTACATTCTTTTCAGCAGTACATGGAAGCTTCTCTAGGATTGACCACATACTAGGCCATAAAGCAAGCCTCAGCAAATTCAAAAGAATTAGAATCATACCATGCAGCTTCTCAGACCATAAAGGAATGAAGTTGGAAATTACCAACTCAGGAATCCCTAGAGCATACGCAAACACATGGAGATTGAACAACATGCTCCTGAATGAACAATGGGTCATAGAAGAAATCAAAAGAGAAATCAAAAACTTTCTGGAAGTAAATGAGGATAACAGCACAACATACCAAAACTTATGGGACACAGCAAAAGCAGTGTTAAGAGGAAAGTTTATAGCAATAGGTGCCTACATCAAGAAATTGGAAAGACACCAAATAGATGAGCTTTCAATTCACCTCAAGGATCTAGAAAACCTACAGCAAACCAGACCCAAATCTAGTAGGAGAAGAGAAATAATTAAAATCAGAGAAGAAATTAACAGGATTGAATCAAGAAAAACATTACAAAAAATCAGCCAAACGAAGAGCTGGTTTTTTGAAAAAATAAACAAAATTGACACCCCATTGGCCCAACTAACTAAAAAAAGAAGAGAAAAGACCCAAATCAATAAAATCAGAGATGAAAAAGGAAATGTAACAACAGACACCACAGAAATAAAAAGAATCATCAGAAATTACTACAAGGACTTGTATGCCAGCAAACAGGGAAACCTATCAGAAATGGATAGATTCCTGGACACATGCAACCTACCTAAATTGAACCAGGAAGACATCGAAAACCTAAACAGACCCATAACTGAGACAGAAATTGAAACAGTAATAAAGGCCCTCCCAACAAAGAAAAGCCCAGGACCAGATGGATTCACTGCTGAATTCTACCAGACGTTTAAAGAAGAACTAACTCCAATTCTTCTCAAACTATTCAGAACAATCGAAGAAGAGGGAGTCCTCCCAAATTCTTTCTATGAAGCCAGCATCACCTTAATTCCTAAGCCGGAAAAAGATGCAGCACTGAAAGAGAATTACAGACCAATATCCCTGATGAACATAGATGCAAAAATCCTCAATAAAATTCTCGCCAATAGAATGCAACAACACATCAGAAAGATCATCCACCCAGACCAAGTGGGATTTATCCCTGGTATGCAGGGATGGTTTAATGTGCGCAAGACAATCAATGTGATACACCACATTAACAGACTGCAGAAGAAAAACCATATGATTATCTCAATAGATGCCGAGAAAGCATTTGATAAAATACAACACCCGTTCATGATGAAAACTCTAAGCAAACTGGGTTTGGAAGGAACATTCCTCAATATAATCAAAGCAATCTATGAAAAACCCACAGCCAACATCCTGTTGAATGGGGAAAAGTTGGAAGCATTTCCACTGAGATCTGGAACCAGACAGGGATGCCCACTCTCACCACTGCTATTCAATATAGTTCTGGAGGTTCTAGCCAGAGCTATTAGGCAAGAAAAAGAAATTAAAGGGATACAAATTGGGAAGGAAGAACTCAAACTATCCCTCTTTGCAGATGACATGATTCTGTATTTAGGGGACCCAAAGAACTCTACTAAGAGACTATTGGAACTCATAGAAGAGTTTGGCAAAGTAGCAGGGTATAAAATCAATGCACAAAAATCAACAGCCTTTGTATACACAGACAATGCCATGGCTGAGGAAGAACTTCTAAGATCAGTCCCATTCACAATAGCTACAAAAACAATCAAATACCTTGGAATAAACTTAACCAAGGACGTTAAAGATCTCTACAATGAAAATTACAAAACCTTAAAGAAAGAAATAGAAGAGGATACCAAGAAATGGAAAAATCTTCCATGCTCATGGATTGGAAGAATCAATATCATCAAAATGTCCATTCTCCCAAAAGCAATTTACAGATTCAATGCAATACCAATCAAGATACCGAAGACCTTCTTCTCAGATCTGGAAAAAATGGTGCTGAAATTTATATGGAGGCACAAGAGACCTCGAATAGCTAAAGCAATCTTGTACAACAAAAACAAAGCCGGAGGCATCACAATACCAGATTTCAGGACATACTACAGGGCAGTTGTAATTAAAACAACATGGTACTGGTACAGAAACAGATGGATAGACCAATGGAACAGAATTGAAACACCAGAAATCAACCCAAACATCTACAGCCAACTTATATTTGATCAAGGATCTAAAACTAATTCCTGGAGCAAGGACAGTCTATTCAATAAATGGTGCTGGGAAAATTGGATTTCCACATGCAGAATCATGAAGCAAGACCCCTACCTTACACCTTACACAAAAATCCACTCCACATGGATTAAAGACCTAAATCTACGACCTGACACCATCAAGTTACTAGAGAACATTGGAGAAACCCTTCAAGATATTGGCACAGGCAAAGAATTTCTGGAAAAGACCCGGGAGGCACAGGCAGTCAAAGCCAAAATCAACTATTGGGATTGCATCAAATTGAGAAGTTTCTGTACTGCAAAAGAAACAGTCAGGAGAGTGAAGAGACAACCGACAGAATGGGAAAAAATATTTGCAAACTATGCAACAGATCAAGGGTTAATAACCAGAATCTACAAGGAGATCAAGAAACTCCACAAAAACAAAACCAACAACCCAATTAGGAGATGGGCCAAGGACCTCAATAGACATTTTTCAAAAGAGGAAATCCAAATGGCCAACAGACACATGAAAAAATGTTCAAGGTCATTGGCAATCAGGGAAATGCAAATCAAAACCACAATGAGGTTTCACCTCACCCCGGTTAGAATGGCTCACATGCAGAAATCTACCAACAACAGATGCTGGCGAGGATGTGGGGAAAAAGGGACACTAACCCACTGTTGGTGGGAATGCAAACTGGTAAAGCCACTATGGAAGTCAGTCTGGAGATTCCTCAGAAACCTGAAGATAACCCTACCGTTCGACCCAGCCATCCCACTCCTTGGAATTTACCCAAAGGAATTTAAATTGGCAAACAAAAAAGAGGTCTGCACCCTAATGTTTATTGCAGCTCAATTCACAATAGCTAAGACCTGGAACCAACCTAAATGCCCATCAACGGTAGACTGGATAAAGAAATTATGGGATATGTACTCTTTAGAATACTATACCTCAGTAAGAAACAACGAAATCCAGTCATTTGCAACAAAATGGAGGAATCTGGAACACATCATGCTGAGTGAAATAAGCCAGTCCCAAAGGGACAAATACCATATGTTCTCCCTGATCGGTGACGACTGACTGAACACCAAGAGGGAAACCTGTTGGAGTGAGGTGGACACTATGGGAAATAGTGGCTTGATCAGCATAGCCCTGACTGTTAATGAACAACTAAATACATTATCCCTCTTAGTAGTTTTTTTATCTGTTCTACTTAATATGACTGGTTTAGATCTGTAATTGATGCACAGTTATTCTTAAGTGTTGAAAATTAACTGAAATGTGATCCCTGTTGAACATGGTGGTGGGAATGGGAGAGGGAAGAGATGTATAATTTGGGACATGCTCAGGCTGACTTGCCCCAAGTGGTGGAGTTGGAAGCATACCAGGGGATTCCAATTCAATCCCATCGAGGTGGCATGTACCAATGCCATCTCACTGTTCCAGGTGATCAGTTTCAGTTCACAGTTGGTCATGGTGAAGGGACTGGGAGTCAAAGGGAGCACATAGACAAGTCTAGTACCTGCTAACGCTAACTGATGGAGTAAATAAAGGGGAGAGTGATCCAACATGGGAAGTGAGATACTCAGCAGACTCATAGAATGGCAGATGTCCTAAATAGCACTCGGGCCTCAGAATCAGCCCTAAAGGCATTCGGAGCTGGCTGAAAAGCTCATGAGAGTATTTCAGGCATGGAAAGCCAAGACACTCTGGCAAAAGATCTCTGCGAGTGAGATCCCAGTGGAAAGAACAGGCCATCAAAGAAGGAGGTACCTTTCTCTGAAGGGAGGAGAGAACCTCCACTTTGACTATGACCTTGTCTAAACAAGATAAGAGTCGGAGAACTCAGAGGGCTTCCATAGCCTTGGAAACTCATGACTGGAGCATAGGGAGATTACTGATGCCATAGACAGGAGTGTCAATTGGTAAAGTCAACAACAGGAGTCACTGTGCACTTACTCCTCATGTAGGATCTCTGTCCTTAATGTGCTGTACATTGAGATTTAATGCTATAACGAGTACTCAAACAATATATTTCACTTTGTGTTTCTATGGGGGTGCAAACTGTTGAAATCCTTACTTAATGCATACTAAACTGATCCTCTGTAAAAAAAAAAAAAAAAAAAAAAAAAAAAAAGAAAGAAATTATCAATTCCCAACTTGACTCTCACTGGGATTAAACATGACAATAGGTCTGCTCTGATTTCATCATCATTTAAAAAAATCATCTATTACTTTTCACTTTATGTTTCTGTGTGGGAGCAAACTGTTGAAATCCATACTTAATGTATACTAAGCTGATCTTCTGTATATTAAGATAATCGAAAATGAATCTTGATGTGAATGGAAGGGGAGAGGGAGTGGGAAAGGGGAGGGTTGTGGGTGGGAGGGACGGTATGGGGGGAAAGCCATTGTAATCCATAAGTCGTACTTTGGAAATTTATATGCATTAAATAAAAGTTTAAAAAAAAATTTGCAAATTAAAAAAAAAAAGATGTCTTTATTGATGTATTGATTTAATTGAAATGTGGAGTAACAGGAAGGGAGAGAGAGAGATAAATAGAAAATTATCTTCCCTCTGCTGGTTCACTCCTCAGGTGCCTGCAACAGGTTGGACTAGGCCAGGTCAAAGCTGGGAGCCAGGAACTCCATCCACGTCTACCATGTGAATGATAGGAAACCAAGCACGTGGGGCCCTTATCTGCTGTCCCCCAGGTACATTGGCAGAAAACTGAATTGGAAGTGGAGGCAGGACTCAGTCCCAGGACGAGAGTTGCTGGTGTTCCAAGCAGTGGCTTAACTTGTGCCTCAGTGCTAACCCTACCTCCCCCTGTATTTTCTGGTCTAACTGTATTATTTTGAAAGATGTGCACTGAAATTTAAAAGTTCGCTCTTTTGCTTGGTCTAGTCTGTTGTTGACGCTCTCGGTTGTATTTTTTATTTCATTGATTATAGTTTATAGCTCTAAGATTTCTATTTGGTTACTTTTAAAAATTTATCTTTGAATTGTTTTCTGCATTTCATTGTGTTGCCTATCTGTATTCTCTTGCCTCTCAGTTTGTTTCCTTAGGGCCATTATTTTGATTTCTTTTTTAGGCATTTCATAAATGTCCTTCACATTGGGACCTATTTCTGGAGAATTAATGTGTTCCTTGAGAATTATCATGCTTCCTTGATTTTATGTGTTTCTTATGTCTCAAGCTAATGTCTGTGCATCTGGTGCAGCAGTTGCCCCTTCCGTTTTTGTGGAGTAACTTTTACAGGAAAATCGTTTTTAATTTATACTGGATGGAGGATGTAGGTTGGATAGATGCTTTTGGGTTGCTTTTAAGTGCATGTGGACGTGCAGCCTCCAGGTGATTTCTTTAGCTGTAGGCAGTGGTGGCAGTGTCTGTAAGGCCTCCAGAGTGTACACTGCATCTTGTCATGGAGATAGTGCTGTGAGTTTACAGTGGGGGTGAGTTTCAAAAACCATGTGTACTCACCTCTGTGAAGTTGAGTACTATGGTCCTGGGGCTTGTGGTGTGGAAAGCCACTCTTCCTGAGCCACAGGATGTGGACAGGATAGTTGTGAGTCTCTGTGGGGTGAGTGTGAGTGATGCTGGAGTGATGATGGATGGTGGGAACAGTAGTCCTGGTGCCACAGGACACACAAGGAACAGCACCAGGTCCAGCAGCGAAAGCACAAGTAGTGTCAGGGCTGAGTGTCAGATCTGGAACTGCAGGTCATGGTGGGGCCTGTTCTCTGCCCATGAGACACACACTGGCCCTGGGTCTTCTGGTGGTGTCACTTGAGGTGCTGGAGCTATGTGCTGACCCACAGGTCTACGAGGATTCTAACAGTGGCTCCTCTTGGATTCTGGGAGTTGTGGAGGCCTCGTGTGTGTTGTTTGGCACAAAGCAATTGTGCAATCCCCCAGGCTGTTCCCCAAGCTGGATTTAAGTTGGTGAGGACTGTGGAATTATCCTACAGTAAAACTGCTTGTCCATAGCCACGGTGGCCAGGGAGGTGGGTAGCTTGTTCCCATGCAGTTCTCTGGGCTGGGAAGCTGGGGCTGCAGTTGCAGCAAGCTCTGTGATGTCTATGCTGAGTCCCCACATCATTCAGGGTTCCTGTCACCCCCTTGTTGAGTCCCAGGGTTCTCTGCCTCAGTCTTGTCAAAATGCAGCCCTTCCTCTGTTGCCCAGTTCTTCCCTGTGGCAGAGGTAAGTAAGAACCTTGCTGTTGGCCCTGTCAGAATCTTTCTCATTTCTCATGAGGTGTCCTGAGAATTTGTTAAGGCATAATTCAGCCTTAAGCCTCCTGTCCTGCCTTTATTTGTCAAAAGAGCAACTGTCTGGCATGGCCAGCACTGATTTCGGTTCTAAACAAGCTGGTAATTTCAGCTCTCGATTTCATCTGCCAACTCCTATTTTGGCCTGTTGTGTGCATTTTTTTTTTTTGACAGGCAGAGTGGACAGTGAGAGAGAGAGACAGAGAGAAAGGTGTTCCTTTGCCGTTGGTTCACCCTCCAATGGTCGCTGTGGCCGGTGCACTGCGCTAATCCGATGGCAGGAGCCAGGTACTTCGCCTGGTCTCCCATGGGGTGCAGAGCCCAAGCACTTGGGCCATCCTCCACTGCACTCCCGGGCCACAGCAGAGAGCTGGCCTGGAAGAGGGGCAACTGGGATAGAATCCGGCGCCCCGACCTGAACTAAAACCTGGTGTGCCAGCACCGCAAGGCAGAGGATTAGCCTAGTGAGCCGCGGCGCCGGCTGTGTGCATTTCTGTGATACCATTTAAACATTTTGGGAGATGGCAAGGAACAAATCAATGTACTAATCTAAAACTCTTGTTTGCTTATTTGGATTTCTTAAAAGTTATTGTTTTCATTTTGTTCCCTATTACTGTCATGAGTGGACTGAAATAATCCCTTGATTTTGTCAGTGTCTTGGCCAAAGCCTGAGAACCTGATAGAAATGTCTTACTCATTTCTTAATTTGAAAAAAAGCAGCCATTGGAGAGGGTGCAGAGTGGGTTTTGCCTTAGTTCATATGATGAAGAGAAAGGGAAATATTTGTTCTAACCATTTCTGGATGAAAAAGAACAAGAAAGTGACTTGTGGCCCATTAAAGTGTTTGGATTCATCACTTGTGTCCTTTGGAGGAGCAGAGGTTTGGGAAGAATCCCCCATAAAGACGACCCCACTCTTAGCTTTCTCTCCCACAAAGGGCTCTGGCCCCTCAGCTTTGGGCACCTAGGCCAAATGCCAGGTTTTTTTTTGGGAAGGGTCAAGCTTGTAAGTTGATACTGAGGTGAAATTGAGGCTGGGCATGGCAGTGCTCTTGTCTGTGGCTTTCCATGTCTGGTGGGAATTGAGAAGAGGGAGGTGTGAGGTTAGACTGAGAGGCCCTGCGGTCCAGTGTAGTTTCTGTGTGAGCTCTGACAGGTAAGTGAACCTCTCTGTACGGGGTCTTCCCTGACAGTGAGTGCACAGAGATGTTCTGTCTGCTTTGTGAGGAAATGTGAGGTATTTGTTAAAGTGTGCCCACTGAGTGTTATTAAGTCTCAGCCTTGGTGCCTTTCCTGTGTCGAGGTCGTGGATGCCTCATCGTGAGAGCCTGTCTCTTTCCTATGCTCTTCATTTCAGCTCCTTTGTTTTTTAATTTTTAGCTGCAGGATTTATAGTACTGGCTAATAAAATCCAGTGCGGCTCCTCCAAGCTTCCTACTGATGAGTTCTCCAAGTGCCCCAGCATTTGGAGGGAAAAGAACCCTGCAGAGCAAATCCTGGACTGAGCGTCAAAAACTGCAGGTGTCCCTCTATCCCCAGGGGGAGCTGGCTCTGGGACCGGGGCTGCCCCAGACATGGGGCTGCTTAGTCCCCCTGACCACCCTGCCTTCTCGGTCCTGCCCGGTCACAAACGCAGCGTCAATCAATGCATCATGTGTAGTTGTGCTGTGCAATTTAGGGGACAGGGACAAAACGCAAGGTCCCTACAGGATGCGGTGTCCGCACCCCCCGCCCCAGCCTTTCTGGCTGCAGGAGGCTGCATCTCTTGTTCTCGAGGCTGGAGGGCGTGCAAAGCTGACTGCATTTCCAGTGATGGGAAGTGAGGTGTGAGCCCTTAGCCGAAAAACCGGCTGCGGATTCTAGAAGATTCCACCAAGTTCTGTGACGTGTTCTGCGCTCCTCAGCTCCCTTGACGCACGCGGGACCAGCGGAGTGCAGGGCTGGCGGCCAGGCCACGGGGTCAGCCGTGGGGGAGAAGTCTCCTTCCTCGCAGAGGCGTTACCGGGAGCGGGCTGAGCCCACACACGAGGCACGGAGGCAGCGGGCTGGCGGCCCGGCCACGGGGTCAGCCGTGGGGGAGATATCTCCTTCCTCGAAGAGGCGTTACCCAGAGCGGGGCTGAGCCCACACACGAGGCACGGAGGCAGCGGGCTGGCGGCCCGGCCACGGGGTCAGCCGTGGGGGAGATGTGTCCTTCCTCGCAGAGGCGTTACCGGGAGCGGGGCTGAGCCCACACACGAGGCACGGAGGCAGCGGGCTGGCGGCCCGGCCACGGGGTCAGCCGTGGGGGAGATGTCTCCTTCCTCGCAGAGGCGTTCCCGGGAGCGGGCTGAGCCCAGACACGAGGCACGGAGGCAGCGGGCTGGCGGCCCGGCCACGGGGTCAGCCGTGGGGGAGATGTCTCCTTCCTCGCAGAGGCGTTCCCGGGAGCGGGCTGAGCCCAGACACGAGGCACGGAGGCAGCGGGCTGGCGGCCCGGCCACGGGGTCAGCCGTGGGGGAGATGTCTCCTTCCTCGCAGAGGCGTTACCGGGAGCGGGCTGAGCCCACACACGAGGCACGGAGGCAGCGGGGCTGGCTGGCGGCGGGCTCCCGCAGCGGGAACGCCAGAAGCGACCTTTGGCTGCGGGGGAGGCCCGGATGTGCTTCTCCATGTTTCAGAGCTCTGGCTTTTCCTGTCGAACTTGACCTCTGAAAGCTGACCGACGTGAGGGCTCCCCCAGCCCCCAGGAAGCAGTGAGAGCAGTGGGCGAGGTTTGTGTTGCCCTGTGGTCTCTGCTTGTGAGCCTCAGGAAGCCCCGGGACTCCACACGGGGCCCAGCGGCCTTGCGGAAATGGATGCCCAGACCGCCATGCTTCACGTCAGGGGCAGCTGCAGATAGCTCAGCAGCATCCATGCTTCACGACAGAGACAGCTGTGGTTCACGTCAGGGACAGCCGCGGTTTACGTCAGTGGTATATGGTTTACGTTAGGGGCAGCTGCAGATAGCTCAGCAGCATCCATGCTTCACGATAGAGACAGCTGTGGTTCACGTCAGGGACAGCCGCGGTTTACGTCGGTGGTATCCATGGTTTACGTCAGGGGCATCCATGCTTCACGACAGAGACACCAGCTGTGGTTTACGCCAAGGGCAGGCGGGGTTCACGTCAGGGGCAGCTGCGGTTTCCGTCGGTGGCATCCGTGGTTTACGACAGGGGAAGCCGCGGTGTATGTCAGGGGCAGCTGCAGTTACCTCAGCGGCATCCGTGCTTCACGACAGAGACACCAGCTGTGGTTTACGCCAAGGGCAGGCGGGGTTTACGTCAGGGGCAGCTGCGGTTTCCGTCAGTGGCATCCGTGGTTTACGGCAGGGGAAGCCGCGGTACCCGCCCGTGGCCTGGGGACGTACTGCAGCGGAGGCGGTGTGAGGGGCTCGGTAGGCTGGGGCCCGGGCGTGTCTGGGGAAGCGGAGCCCTGGGTGGGGGCTTCACTCGAGACGGGAGGGAGGCCAGGCGACTTGTGGCTCCCGGGAAGCCGGCCTGACGTGGGGCCTCGCCCGCCCGCCCGCCCTGTCCGGCAGCGCCGCGCCCCTCTCAGGGGTCCCCCCGTGCCCGCAGTCTCCACGTCCACGTCTGCTCGGGTTTCCCGCTCGTTCTTAGGGTCTTCCGCCTGGCCACAGTCAGTTCTGGGGGTCGTCTGAAGGGAACGTACGTTCCATTACCTGCGGTACCTGCTGTGTGGGTCACGCGTGTTCTCCCCAAAAAGAAAAGTGGGGCGTGCAGAGACAGGTCTCCGCCGCGCGGCAGTGCGCAGTGCAGTCCTGTCCTGAACATCGCGCTGTGCTGTGGGCATGCGCAGTGATTTTGTGCGTTATCCGAAAGGCAGCGTTGGGAGGGGGAGAGCCTGCGCTTCCATCCTGTGATCGCTCCCCAAGTGGTCTCGACTGGGACGGGCCGGGAGCTCCATCCCGGTGTCCCACAAGGGAGGCGAGAACCCCGGAACCTCCCACGTCCACACTGCTTCCGCGGCACACTGCAGGGAGCCGAGGGCGGAGCTGGACTGGACCGGATGCGGGGGGCATTCCAGGACACGTCGTGCTCGGGGCGCAAAGCCCGCCCTCCTGTGCGTGTGTCTATACGTCTGGTTAAAAAGTCTAGAGCAATTAAGAAAAAAAACAAAGGGAAGAAAAATTTTTGCAGCTTTTGGTTTGCCAAGTTAGGTGGTGACATTTCATAGACATTGATTTGGTTGTTATTTGAATTCCTGCAAATTGCCAGTGTATTTTCTCTTCAGGAAATCTGAACTCGCTCCCTCCCTCCCTCCCTCCCTCGCTCGCGGGAAGGTGGAATAGGAATCCAAGTTGAGACTCAGATTCACACGGTGGTACAGGATACGGGCATCCCCAGTGGTGGCTTAACTGCCTTGCCAAATGCTAGCCCTGAATTCATTGGGTTTTTCTGGTTAAACAACATTTGTGTGTACCACATTCTCTTTATACATGTACCTGTTGCATTCCATCCTAAAAAACTTGAGAAACTGCATGTCATGAAAGCATGATGCATGGACTCAAATTTTTTTTACCAAAATGTAAACCCAAAGATAATAAAACTTCTAGAAGAAACCTAGGAGAAAATCCTTGTGAATTCAAGTTAGACAAGTTTCTCAGATATAACATAAAAAGCATGACACATAAAAGAAAAAGTGGACAAACTGATCTTCCAAATAAAAATCTGTTTCATTAATGATGCTTTTAAGAGAAGGAAAAGAAAAGAACTTAAGAAAACATTCCCAATCACATTTTTGAGAACATTCAAACACAACTGTGCAAGAACAAACAACTCAACCAATCAAGGGTGTATAGTAAACTAAGCAACCTTTGTCATTAGGAATGCAACTTAAAACCGTAATGAGATATTACTGCACTTTAGAATGCCTAAACTGAGAGGAATGATCAAGTTTTGGAGAGGATGTGGAGCCACTAGAACACAGACACAACTGGTGAAAACATACAGTGGTGCAACCTCTTTGGAAACAAGTTAGCACTTTAAGAGTTAAATATGAGGGTATCTCACAAATTTCATGGAAAATAGAATTTAAGACAAGAGGAGAAAGAAAAAAAAATGTGTGCATGCGTGAGCACTTCCATCTGCTGGTTCACTTCCCAAATGGCTGCAACAGCTAGGGCTGGTCCAGGCCAAATCCAGGAGCCTGGTGCAAGGGCCCCAGACACTTGGGTCATCCTTTGCTGCTTTCCCGGGTGCATTAGCAGGGAGCTGGTTCAGAAGTGGAACAGCTGAGTCTTGAACTGGTGCCCATATGGTATGCCAGCGTCACAGGCAGAGCCCTAACCTGCTGCACCACAATGCTGTCCCCTGTAAATCTGTTTTCTCATCAACTTCAGGTCCCTTGGCCTTCCTGGTCGCCCAGCTCCATCCACTCAGGGAGCCTGCTCTGCTGTGCCTGTCTTTACTCTTTGAGGTCTGAAACTTTGTCCAGACAGAAGGCCATTGCAGTCAAAGGACTTACCACAGTGGCTTCCTTGTCCAAGGGGTAGTAGTAGCACTTCTAAATTGAATCAAACCGCATATCCTATGTGAGAATAATCTGCAAAGGAAACAGACTTTTTTTTAATTTTTTTTTATTTTATTTTTTTTATTTTTGACAGGCAGAGTGGACAGTGAGAGAGAGAGACAGAGAGAAAGGTCTTCCTTTGCCGTTGGTTCACCCTCCAATGGCCGCCGCGGCCAGCGCGCTGCGGCCGGCGCATCGCGCTGATCCGATGGCAGGAGCCAGGAGCCAGGTGCTTTTCCTGGTCTCCCATGGGGTGCAGGGCCCAAGCACCTGGGCCATCCTCCACTGCACTCCCTGGCCACAGCAGAGGGCTGGCCTGGAAGAGGGGCAACCGGGACAGAATCCGGCGCCCCGACCGGGACTAGAACCCGGTGTGCCGGCGCCGCTAGGCGGAGGATTAGCCTAGTGAGCCGCGGCGCCGGCCCAGGAAACAGACTTTTACGATGAAAGGTAAAAGTGTCAGAACCTCCTGAAAACTTGGGAGAATTGTTTTATCACCTGGGGTTGAGAGGGTCTTTCTGACATGACTCAGAATGCGGAAGGGTGAGAAAATCCAGTACTCCTATTGCGTTAAAACCCCACAAATTTCCTCAGGGGGAAAACAAAATCAGTCAGATATGAGGTGTGAGAAATTGGTAGGTGGAGGAAAGGAGTTGGCATTAGACTTTCAAAAATTAAGCATTTGTTTTCATTATATTAGAGATGATTGATTGATCAGTCACCCATCTGCTGGTTCAATTCCCAACTGCCTGTAACAGGCTGTGGTGCGCCAAGCTGACCCCATCCATCCCCCACAGGGGTGGCAGGGACCCACCTGCTGCCTCCCGGGTGTGAAGCTTGGTGGGAGGTAGAGGAGCTGGGACTAGAACCCAGGATGCAGGTGTCCCAAGTGGTGTCAACCTCTGAGCCAAATGCCCACCTCGAGATTTTTTTACATCTTTAGATTTTGAATCCTGTCATTACAAAGTCTTGGATTGCTGGAATTATGAGCTGATAGGAAGTGGAGCCCCCAGTATGTCTCCTCTCTTAGTTGGGTTCTCTGTTACTCATAGAAGCAGTTTTCCCAGCCACAGGTCATTTCCTCTCCCTCATTATCACTTGGATTCAAGCTAATTTCAGGTTCATCAAGTTCTGTTTTCTACTTCCTCCCCAGAAATTGATGATGTTGACATCATCACCCATGTGTGGTGTACAGACCGAAGGTGATGGCAGTGGTCTACAGATCAGTGAACCAGAGAAACTTTAGGTCCTGCAGTCAGAAGCAAAGCAGTGGGAAGAGGGAGGCCAAAGCCAGCACCGCCTGTGACTTACTGGGAAGGAGGAGTGTCGACACCCTGGCTTCTTCCTGTCTTGAACCCCAAGGGAACGTGCCAGTGCTTATAGGTGCTGACAGGCGTGGGCAGTGAGGTGGGACAGCAGCCGGGACAGTGTAGCCCATGGGCGTTCTAGGATGGCTGTCTGAGACAGAGTGGGAAAGGGTGGAAGACTTGGGGTTTGAATGCACAAAGGACAGAGATGCGATGGTGGACTTGACAGCCTGGAAGCATCAGATGGTTTTGCAGAGTCTTAGGATCGCTGTCAAGGGTGGGGGTGGAACTGGAAGGCGTTGATGAGAGAATGAACAGGGAGTGGGGAGGGAAGCGTTGCCTCGCCCCCTGCAGGAGGGAGCAGACATGAAAGGAGGAGGAGCAGTGCTGCAAGGGCTCCCACTGCTGCCTGCTCCTGGAACCTCGGGGGTGCTGGGGTCCAGGACAAGACCCTGTCCCAGAAAGTCCTGAGCTGCTGCACGTGGAGTCTCAGCAAGACAGTTTCTTACTCTGTCACTTCCCTGTAGTGACTGACTGGGGACTTTTCCAGGGTTGTCAGTAAAAGCAGCCATTTTTCTCTGCCAGGAGACACCATGTCCACTGGGATAGACATAGTCACACATGAGGCTTGGTCACAGTTTGGTCCCAAACTAAAAACCCTTTGCTTGGAAGAAGAAAACATTTCGGGGCCAAATGGTAGAGTCGTTTGCACTGTCTTCCAGTGTCTTCCTTCAGCATTCTTTTTTTTTTTTTTTTTAATTTGACAGGTAGAGTTAGTGAGAGAAAGAGAAAGGTCTTCCTTCTGTTGGTTCACTCCCCAAATGGTTGCCACAGCTGGCGTGCTGCGCCAATCTGAAGCCAGGAGCCAGGTGCTTCCTCCTGGTCTCCCATGTGGGAGCAGGGCCCAAGCACGTTGGCCATCCTCCGCTGCCTTCCCCGGGCCACAGCAGAGAGCTGGACTGGAAGAGGAGTACCTGGGACTAGAACCTTGCACCCATATGGGATGCCGGCGCCGCAGGCAGAGGCAGTGAACCATGGCGCCAGCCCCTCAGCATTCTTTTTCTCTTGTGGTTCTAATAGGGGTAAGATTCTGGTCAAATCTGTGCTGAGTCAGTTTCTGTGTCAGTTACTGAGGTTTTGCTTGAGAGCTTTTTGAGTATCGATCTTCCGCCTCTGAGAGGATGTGGAGCCAGTTTCTGACCCAAGAGCTGGACCATGGCGTGTGGGCAAGTTCTGGATACCAGCAGAGGGCCAGCAGGCAGGTGGCCCTGAGTCTGGAGAAGCCAGGCACCTTTGCTTGGATGAGTGCCAGCTTACATTGTAGTTGTAAATTTCCATATAATGTAACGTGATTGACAGAGAAGTTTTTCTTTGGACTAAGTGTCTCCTTAGGATTTGCTGATTAGTTTCCCACGAAGTGATGTAGGCAGGGCCATGCCCGTCTTTAGTTTGGTAGCTGCAGTGTGGCTGTGGCTCAGGGATTCCCGGGCGATCTCCCTGTTTCTGACGCAAACCCGAGGGGCTTGTAGCTTCTTTCTTCTACATTTGCCTCTGCTGATAATCATTTGGTTGACATTTGTTCTTTTGTTAACACTGCCTAGATAATTTCTACTGCATTTAGGTTTTCAAGATTCTAAGTGGTAAATTTTACCCTTCATTGTTAAATTTCTGTCAAATGCAGTCCTTGAATATTTTTATATCACTTGTAAACAAGTGTCCCTACCTGAATTGAGTGATTGATCCCAGACTGAAATGACAACTAAAAATGTATGTGAAAAATAATTTTTGAAGTTAAATTTTCTTTTTGTTAAGAAAATTTTTAAGTTAAGAAATGTACTGTATCTCAGTTTTAAATCATTCTTCTATTGTTTATCTACCACTAAAGAGCTTCTTTTTTTTTTTTTTTTTTTTTTTTTTTTTTGACAGGCAGAGTGGACAGTGAGAGAGAGAGACAGAGAGAGAAAGGTCTTCCTTTGCCGCTGGTTCACCCTCCAATGGCCGCCGCTGCAGCCGGCGCACCGCGCTGATCCTGGCAGGAGCCAGGAGCCAGGTGCTTTTCCTGGTCTCCCATGGGGTGCAGGGCCCAAGCACCTGGGCCATCCTCCACTGCACTCCCTGGCCATAGCAGAGAGCTGGCCTGGAAGAGGGGCAACCGGGACAGAATCCGGCGCCCCAACCGGGACTAGAACCCGGTGTGCCGGCGCCGCAAGGTGGAGGATTAGCCTATTGAGCCACGGCGCCGGCTCAAGAGCTTCTTTTTTCTTGGTTAAAGTTTCAAGATGGAACAGCTGCTATTCAGCGCAGTATCTTGTAACATTTGGCTCTCAAACATGTTATTAAGACATATTTCAAAGCCAGCTTCTCTTGTTTTCTCTTGACTTTTAAGTTTCTTAATTGCAGTATGGGTTTTGTCTCAGTGATTCTCAATAGTATGGTCATTAAATAAGAGATGCTTTTTCTTTGGAAACAGTAAAATTTTAAGAATGTATTGGAAATTCCAAATGTCCATGACATGGAAGGAATAGTATACCACACATCTCCATTTCCTGCTGGTCATTTCATCATTATCAGGATTTGGCCCCATTTGCAATTCTTACCCCTCCTTTGCTTTTCTTTGATACTATGTTTTTTGAAATTATTTGTTTTGTTTGAATGGCAAGGAGAATGGGGCAGAGCAAGCTCCCATCTGCTGGTTCACTCCCGAAATGCCTACAGCTTCTGGGCCTGGGCCTGGCTGAAGCTTTGAGCCAGGAACTCAGTCCAGGTGGCAGCATCTGACTGCCTGGGTCATCACCCTACGCTGTGTTTTAGCTGCTGCACCAAGTGCTTTGTCCTGAACGGATGCTCTTGGAGGATTTCCCATTTCACCCCTGCATGCATGTTCCCCATCTCAGAGACAACATGGGCTGCAGCGTGACACAGGCTTCAGTTTGCATATCATCTGTCTTGGTCTCATATGATGCCCCTTCCACAGGCAGTTCTCTCCCATTCACTGGGTGGAGTCAGGACCTAAACTAGGTTCCCATGCTCTCCCACTCTCTTGTTCTTGTCTCTCTGGGTTGGGAGCAGACCTCTTCCTCCCTGTTTTCTACCTTCTGCAGGTAACCTGTTGCAGAAATAGTCAGCTCTTGGCCACATTGTCATATTTAATGGGCCCCATTCCTCTCTCATCAAACGGGAGGAGCCTCAGGCTTGGTTAGCATTCACTTGATGAGCAGGGCAGTGTGCTTCGTGCTGCACCTGTCGTGAGGTATGCAGGGTCTGTATTCTTTCAAGCGTTCTGAGGCTGATGGTTGTTCCCATGGTGACTCTGCGTTCCTCACTGTGACACTCCCTCCCTGCTTTTAACCATGCCTGTATCTTTCAGTGAATGCCATGTGGGATTGTAGAGTACTGATTTCCTGATCCTGACTTTCCTTTCCCATCCATTAGCTTGAATGCTTCCATAAAGACAGCTTTTCTGTTGTTTAATTAGACTACATGCATGGAAAATGTGCAGGATCTTTTATTTTTCCATGGACATTTTGAAGAACCTTTGCACCATTCCCCTGAAATTCAGTCCTTCCAGGGGTGGTGGAGAAGTGAATTCCTCGCCTCGCTTGCCCACAGTCATTCCTGTGTGAGTTTGCTGCTCGGGCGGTCCCTGCAAAGCTCAAAGCGCTGCACTGTAGGGCCAAGACTCTGGCCCTTCTCCCTGTGTCTGGGACCCGGCCAGGGAGGACTTCATCAGAGCCTTGCCCTGGGGTTCCTGGGACTCAAACGCTGAGACCATCCCTCTCTGAAATTCTCTGTCAGCTCACCTCGTGAAACTGGGCCACTTTGCAGGTTGCTCACTGTGGACATCCAGTTTTTCCTGGGTTTCTCACAGCCATGCCACGTGACGTGTTGTCTGACGTGCCTCGCTCCTTCATGGCGCATCACAGCTTAAACCCAGAGTCCTTTGTGCTTGTTGTCCTTCCTGATGCTGGGTAGTATGGGGAGAAGACGGCTGGATCTGCCGGGCATCCCAGGTGAAGTGGCCAGAGCGTCTCTGATGTTCAGACAGGAGTTCATTCAAACTGAATGCAATGCACAGGGGCACTGTTTGAAGGCCCCAGGAGTGGCTTCCAGTGCTGAAGGGCAAGCGCAGAATGGTCAGCTGCTGCAGGGATCTCAGCTGGACATGAATGTCGTTGGTTCTCTTCGTGTATCTCGTTCTTGAACAGTGCTAGGTGGTAGTGGTCACAGCAGGAGCAGCTCAGGAACTCTGTTTAGCACCCAGGCCCTGACTGGCCTGACCTGAGACATGCGCTCATCACTAGAGCATTCACTGTCTCCTGGAGATTGGCTGTTCTGGCTGGCCTGCAGTGTGTCGGGGTCCTCCTGCAGATACGGTAGAAGGCCTTCAATGGTCCCACCGTGCATAATTGCAGTGGGAGTGGCCAGTTACCCATGTAAATGTGGGCTGCTATTACCCTAAGAAGGGAAGATGTGTGCAGCACAGGTGTCTGCTGTGGACTTGTAGCTCCAGTACCCCGGAGAGTATTTGCATATAACAGGTGCTAAATGCAATTTTGTGGTCACATCCATGGTATCATTGACTACTTCTTGCTTGCCTGTCATGCATTTGGTTTATATGAAGAATCTGTTTTAACCAAAAATAATTCACGGTCACACTGACATTTACTTGCTGTGAGTTCTCCAGTTCTGGAAGCATTTTACTTATAATTGCTGTGCTTTTATTTTTCCTAAAACACAGAAAAAACCCATGAAGTCTGTTTCAGCCTTCATGCATTGTCAAAGGTAGTAGTTGAGTCTTCAGAATGATACAAACTGATGTCTTCTGTGCTCCAAGTGGTGGCTCTGGGGACCTGCACAGCTCTGGCTGCCTCGGCGTGTGTGCAGGTGCACACACCTTGCCTGCTGTATGAAATCACATGCCGCACGGGGCCCTGGGCCACTTCTCTGTGCCTCAGTGTAAGAGACAACCTCCACGAAGACTGAGCTAGCGCGGCTCCTTTCTGCTTTTCCCATAAAGTGGTTTGTAAACTTCAGACCCGTGGATGCTGCTTTTCTTCCCCGGAGCTGTGAGAAACAAGGTCTCCACCACTGTTGTTGTTTGGCCTTGTGTGGAGCTCGTGGTGGTTAGAACCCACTTGCTAACATGCTTCTGGCTTGGCCTACGTTTGGGTAGGAAGAAATCATGACCCTCAGTTCGTTGTTCTGTGTGAGTTCATAGAGAGAAATTAGGCATGGAACCCTCTAGAAGAAACAAGTTTGCCTTGGAGGCAGAAATGCATGCTGTTTCTTTTTTTTTTTTTTTTTTTTTTTTTTGACAGGCAGAGTGGACAGTGAGAGAGAGAGACAGAGAGAAAGGTCTTCCTTTGCCGTTGGTTCACCCTCCAATGGCCGCCGCGGCCGGCGCGCTGCAGCCGGCGCACCGCGCTGATCCGATGGCAGGAGCCAGGAGCCAGGTGCTTTTCCTGGTCTCCCATGGGGTGCAGGGCCCAAGCACCTGGGTCATCCTCCACTGCACTCCCTGGCCACAGCAGAGGGCTGGCCTGGAAGAGGGGCAACCGGGACAGAATCCGGCGCCCCGACCGGGACTAGAACCCGGTGTGCCGGCGCCGCTAGGCGGAGGATTAGCCTAGTGAGCCGCGGCGCCGGCCTGCTGTTTCTGTTTTATTGCCCAGGCTCAGGTTTTAGCTGGATGTGAACTTCTTTTCTGATTATGAAAATATACCCCAAAATTTCATTTACAGTCCAGGGCCTGTTTACCTTGCATAATTGTTCTTCGGTTTTAAATTTCTACTTGGAATTCTTATCACTACCCTACCAGATTAAGTGAGCACTTGGACAGATTTTATTCCATTGTCTTAACTGTGTGAGCTGTATATTGTCCAAGGGAATTTCGCATCTGAAGGATGCAGAGGTGTTGAATGAATTGTCCCCTTCGCTCCTGTCGTGGAGAATGTTCATCAAGTCGGTAGCACAGTCTGCAGCAGCATCACGTTGTTTGGATGGCATCAGGCACAGGATAAGTTGGACGCCAGTGTGCAGTTCATTTAGCTTGTGCCCGAGCCATCTGCTTATCTGCACTGCTCAGCCAGCCAGCCGGCTTCTTCCTTCTCAAGTCTGCAAAGATGATTAACCTGGATGGCGCTTCCTGGCAGCCTCAATTCACTTCCTGAATCTTCCCCACCATCCAGAATTCCCTGGTGGAACCTGGTAGGCCTTTTGGAAAGGCAAAGAGGCTCCTTGGCTTGGGAAAGAGTTGACATAAATGGCAGCTACTGAAGTGCCACTGGGAAGACTGAGCTCAGAGTCTGGGTTTTAAGTCCTAAGTCGCATATCAGCCGCTGACAGTAGGAGCGAGTAACTGAGGAGGAGACGTTTTGGTCTTAACCATCCCATCTCTTTATTCTGTAGCAGCAGAGCGTGGTTCGGTGAAGTTTAACGTGCCAACAAATTCTTAGTCATCAAGATTGCTTGGAGAGGCCATCTGGCACTGGAGGTCGGATTCTGCTGGAAGGTGGAGCTGTGCTCGGCGCCATGCCCAGGACACCACTGTAGTAAGATCTATTACATGTGGCCAGCCAGGGCAGCAGAGGGGTATTGAGTCATCTTCAGTGAACCTCGTGTGGCCTCCAGTTTGCAGCATGCATTGGTTTTAGAGGTGTACGCTCGATCTTTGGCTGTGTACCTGCCGGGAGCTGTCGGGTTGATGGAGTGGGAAGCAGGGACCCGTGTGCTAACTGTTGATGGTGAGTGGGAGAGAAGAGCCCCTTTCTTTCTGCCCACAGCAGCCTTCAGGAGAGGAGATTTGCTCTCTGAGGCCGGGTGGAGCATTCTTGTACAGTGTACACCAGTGTATTCCTGGGGCTCTGGCTGATAACGCATGGCGTTTGCACGTTAACCTGGGGCATGATTCAGCTGCATTTTCAACATCAGACATTTGATTCCTTTATTGGCAATGGTAGAGAAAACATTTCTGTGATAAAAGGTCCCAGTATAAATAAGAAAGAAGGAAGAAGCAAAGGAAAATAAAATTGGAGTGGGGAGGTCTAGGGTGACCATGTGTGGCAACACAGGGTAGTGTGGGGAGGAAGCCCAGTGCTCAGCTTGGGGAGGTGTCCGTGTGTCTGGCTTTGACCCTGTGTCAGGACGTTTTGGGCACCACTGCCCCAAGCTGGCCCTTCTTATGAAGTCGACCGTGCTTGTTGTAGGCACCTCCTCAATGTTACTCCCTTAAGGTTCTCCATTTACACGGTGTCTTTGCAAACCTCACAGAAAATGTCTACTACGCAGGTGGCACATAGATTTCAGAATGCTTTAGCACCAAGATAAACTTGTCCTTTTAAAAAAGATTGATGTATTTGGAAGGCAGAGCTAGAGGGGAGGGAGAGAGACCTTTCATCTCCTGGCTCTCGCCTCACAGGGCCACAGTGGCTGGGACTTGGCTACTCTGAAGCAGGAGCCTGGAGTTCCATCTCTGTGGGGAGCAATTGAGACTAGACTAAGTTACTGGAATTAAGACTTATTCTATGCATCTGCTCTCCCACAACATGGCGCTGGGGAGGAGCAAACAACTACGCAGCTGCCTCATCAGTTTGATAAGCTGCAGGAGCTGATCCTGCTCCTGATTGGAGGAGAGCAGCGTACTCAGCGTGTGGGTAGCAGAGTTGGGATTGGTGGAAGAAGACTATAAAGGAGGAGAGAGACAACATGCACCAGGAACATCTGAGGGAACATCTGAAGGAACACCTGAGCAGCCCCTGAGAGAGCCGGCCAGTGGTGTGCCGCTCCTCCGCGGAAGCGGGGAAAGTGGCAGGGGGTGCCGCCCCTCCACGGAGGTGGAGGGGTCAGCAGCAAACCTGAGAAGGGCCGAGCAGAGAAAAGAACAGCGCAGGGTCCTGTGTCGTTCCTCCGTGAATGGGGGGGCGACATAATGGTGCCGTGACTCGGATATGAAACCTAGGAGGGATAATGGTGCCGTGACTCGGATAGGAAACCTAGAGGGAAGAAGCGGGAAAATACCGGAGAGAGAGACTAGCAAAGAGCCTAGGGAAAAGCCGGATGGAAAAAGTGCCGGAAGAAGTTAGGATTGAAAGCGAAAGTGAAAGCTAGAAAAAACAAACTCGGATATGGACTACGGGGAGAAGCTAGGAGAAATTTAAGATTGAAAGTGAAAGCTAGAAGAAACTTAGACTAGGATACAGACTATGGGGAGAAGCCAGGAGAAATGAGAAATATTGCAGGAAGAAAAGCTAAGAAAAGTACCAGGTAGAGAAAAATATAAGTTAGGGAAAATGAAGCCATGGGGGTAGGCCGAAGCGGAGACATAAGCTAGGTTGGGATTTGTCAAGTCAGCCTGGGGAGCAAAAGACGGGAAGCCAAACCGAAAAGTGGAGACGTAAGCTAGGTTGGGATCCGTCAGATTAGCCCGGGGAGCAAAAGACGGGAAGCCAAACCGAAAAGCGGAGACGTAAGCTAGGTTTGAATTTGTCAGGTTAGCCCGGGAAACTTAGACTGAAAACTAAACCGGTAGCGGAAATGTGAGCTAGGCCATGATTAGCGGAAGCCGCTGAGTGCAGAGAGCACGCGGGGCGCGAGTAGATAGGAAGCAGGGGGCTGGCGCGGAGGCTGTGGTGTGGGCGCGGAGGCTGTGGTGTGGGCGCGGAGACCGCGGAGCGCGCGCGAAGCCGGGAAGCTGCGCAGATGAGAGAAGCGTGGGCTGAAGCTGTGCAGAGCCGGGAAGCCGCTGCGGTGCGGGCGCTGAGAAGCCGCCTCGGGGCGAGTGCCAGGAAGCCGCGGAGATAAGAGAAACAGAAATATAGAAGTAAAATGAGAGAAATAGGAATGCTGGCAGATAGAAGTAAAATAAGAGAAATAGGAATGCCCGGAGATAGAGAAATAGAGAAAAATAAGGTCTCCCCACAACACGGCAATGAGAGGACTCGGATTCGGTCTGCCTGATTAGTAAGGTGATAAGCACCTGCAGGCAGCTCCAGCAGAGTATGTGCCGCAGGTCACTGAAGACAGGCACGAATCAACATCAATAAGTCTCCCCACAATATGGCAATGAGAAGGCTCGGATTTGGTTTGCCTGATTGGTAGGCTTGTAAGCACCTGTGGGCAGGCAGAGCAGAGTGTGCCCTGCAGGGCACCGAACACAGGCACGCATCAGTGCCTAAAAACCTCCTCACAACATGGCGAAGAGAGGACCCGGGTTCGGTTTGCCTGATTGGTAGGGCTTGTAAGCACCTGTGGGCAACTCGAGCATCCAGAGTGTGTGCTGCGGGGCACCGAAGACAGGCGCGTATCAACGCCAAAAAATAAAAAGAAAGGGGGAACTGTGGGGAGCAAATGAGACTAGACTAAGTTACTGGAATTAAGACTTATTCTATGCATCTGCTCTCCCACAATATGGCGCTGAGAGAGAGAGCAAACAACTTCTACACAGCTGCCTCATCAGTCTGATAAGCTGCAGGAGCTGCTCCTGATTGGAGGAGAGCAGCGTGCTCGGTGTGTGGGTAGCAGAGTTGGGATTGGTGGAAGAGGACTATAAAGGAGGAGAGAGACAACATGCACCAGGAACATCTGAGGGAACATCTGAAGGAACACCTGAGCAGCCCCCAACAGAACTGGCCGGTGGTGTGCCGCTCCTCCGCAGAAGCGGGGAAAGTGGCAGGGGGTGCCGCCCCTCCACGGAGGTGGAGGGGTCGGCAGCAAACCCAGGAAGGGCCGAGCAGACAAAAGAACAGCGCAGGGTCCTGTGTCATTCCTCCGGGAATGGGGGAGCGACACATCTCATTCTTCCATGTGGGTACAGGGTCCCATGTACCCAGGCCATCTTGTGCTGCCTTCAAGCGCAGTAGCAGGAAGCTGGTGGGAAGTGGAATAGCCGGAACTTGAGCTTGCGCCCATATTGGGTGCTGCACCACAGTGCCGGCTCCTAGACTTCTTGAATTCTGTTCTCTGTGAGCGTGAAGCCCCCTCGGGTAAAGTACTGACCTCCCCTACCCATCTTTTGTCTAGGCTGTCTTCTAAAGCAGCCACTTGCTGACTGCTTCGTCCAGGACAAAGGTTTCTTGATTCGTTTGCCTCTTGATACCAGTAGTGCCAGCATGATGGAAGGGTGCCTCGGGGGTTGGACATCACCATGTCTGTGACCCCAGATAGTCAGCCTCAAACTCTGTGCTGGTTGAAGCTCTGGACCTGTTCTCCTGCTGCTTGAGGTGTGGGCCCTAGCAGCAGCAGTACCTGGGCACTGATTAGAAAGGGCAAGTCTCAGGCTCTGGCCCCTCCAGCTGAACTAGAATCTGCTTTTTGTGAGATCCTACAGTGTTGCTGTTTGGATTAAACTTTGAGAGGCAATGATCCATTCCATTCCAAGTTCCCGTGGAAAACAAGCGCTTTAGTATATCAGGTATGGGGTGGAACTATTTAGAAAAAAGGACCCTGATATATCTAAGGGCGTGAAATCCTCAAAGCTCTCAGAATTGAGAATCACCCAGGAGGCCTCTTAAAACATTGTTGCTGCGTTCCACTGAGCGTTTCTGGTTGAATGGGTGTGGGTGGGTTGAGTGTCAGAATGCTGCTGAGAATCTGCCTTCTAACAAGCTCCCAGGTAGTGCCAGTCCTGCTGTCTGAAAGCGTGGAGGGCACTCGGAGAACGGTTGTCACGTGGGGGTGCACACAACAGGAGCGGTCCAGGTGTGTCCAGGCCCCTCCGTGCCGGAGTCAGGTAGCGCCTTACACACCTGTCAGGAATATGTCACTGACAAGTCTCACACCAGGCTTTAAGGGCAGCCTGTACCACGGCATAACGTCGGTTTCTGCACCTTCATTTTCTGTTAAGGTGAAGAATGGGCTGGATGCTCTCTGTTATCATCTATGGTTCTAAACACCCAGACTTTGCCTTTTTAGTGATTTCTGTTTGGGGTGTGTGTGTGTGTGTTTTGGGGAGCAGTTTCTGCCAGTTTGGGGAACTGTTTCTGCCAGTTCACTCCCTGAGTGCTACAGTGGCCAAGGCTGGGCCAGGCAGAAGCTGGGAGCCAGAACTCAATCTAGGTCTCCCCGTGGGTGGCAGGAACCCAGCTCCCTGGGCCATCGCTACTGTCAGGTCTGCATTAGCAGGAGCCAGAGCTGGGGCTGAAGCCAGCTACTCCATTGTGGGATTTGGTGTTTCAAGAGGGTCTCATCCCTTGGGCCAAACACCCACCCCCTGGAAACGTCTGGAGACCTGCCTCAGCAGAGGGGCTCCAGCTGGGGACTCTGACCCAGGGGCGGGCAGAAGCAGGTGCTGGGAGGCAAGTTAGCTGGGAAATATTTGGGGCAACCAGGGAGTGACTTTCTTCTCTCCAGGATGGCTATACCAAGCCCTACCCTGTTCCCGATGGTCGGTTCCCTCTGAGATCCTTGGTTTCTTATAAGGCTGGAGGGTGGCAGTCTAACTTCTCAGCCACATGGAGCGTCTTGGAATCAAGTATACAGAGGGCCCGGTGTGTTTGAAGCATTTCCCTACAGCATCATTCCTTGGGATTTCCATGCACACAACACAACAAACAAGTGACAGTCCTGGTTTCACAGGCGAGGTGTTACTGTCAGGGGACAAATACACTCACAAGCTAGGCCTCACTGTCGCTGTGTTGGGCAGTGTGCAAAGCTGCGTCTGTGTCCTCGTGACACTGTCGTGTGAGTGGCGGGGTCGGCGGCAGACACGAGGGTAGCAGCTGGTCTTTGGTGTCAGGGCTCATGCATGTTTGAGCACCCTCACCTCGTCAGCCTGAAATGACACCGGGCTCAAGTTAAGCAGATACCCCGAAGAGAAAGGAGAGCCGAAGGGTCAGGTTGAACCTGGCAGAGCAGGCAGTGTTACGATGGTGAAGACAGAGTTGGGAGTGAGGACTCCTCATGTCTGGAGAGTGATGAGAAACGGGCCAGGAGTGAGTGCCCTGTGGGCTGAGGCTGTCTCCCAGCTGCTGGGGCTCCTTTCCCTGCGGTTTCTGATACCCAGAGCCCAGGATGTGTGCTTGGAAACCCCTCCCTTTCCTCGGTCCTCTCCAGGCTGTTTCAGACGGGAAAGAATTCCTCTGGCTGGTTTTGAAGGAAATACTGTATCAGTTGCCCTCTGGAGCATGAGATGGTTCTCCAGGTTTCCCTGATTTATTTTGCATTTTAAAACATAAATTTAAAGAGCTGTGAGGTCCTGATCTGTCTGCGAGGTGAGAGTTGGGGGCTGGCTGTTGCCACTTTGTCTAGCGGGAGGGTCCCCAGGGTGCCATGAAGCTGATGGTTCTGTGGGCTTCACCCTGTTAAACCCTGCTGCCACCCCTCCTACTTGTTACTAATATTTCTCAGTTTATAAGGACTACTCTCACTTCATGGCATCTTTTTTTTTTTTTTTTAGAGAGATTTTTTTTTCAAAGGTTTATTTATCTATTTTAAAGACAGAGTTACAGAGAGAGGTAGAGACACTCCCCAGATGGCTGCAGTGGCTGGAGCTGCACCTATCCGAAGCCAGGAACCAGGAGCTTCTTCCGGGTCTCACACGTGGGTGCAGGGGCCTAGGGACTTGGGCCATCTTCCACTGCTTTCCCAGGCTATAGCAGAGAGCTGGATTGGAAGAGGAGCATCAGGGACTAGAACCAGCACCCATACGGGATGCCGGCGCTTTAGGTCAGGGCTTTAACCTGCTGTGCAACAGCATCAGCCCTGAGAGAGAGATCTGTCTGCTAGTTCACTCCCTAAATGGCTGCAACGGCCAGGACTGGGACTTGAACTGGCATCCATATATGATGCTGGTGCCCCAGGCAGCGGCTTTACCTCTGTGCCACAGTGCCAACTCCATTTCATGGCATCCTAGAAAAGCTTTATGATCTTGCTAATACGTAACTAAGTGAACTACAGTGAAACCTGCCTTATCCAATACCTGACAGGTTTTTATGCAGGTATCCATATTTTTACCAAGTAGGCAATATTGCAAATACATTAAGATTTTCTACAAGCAATACAAGTACATTTTTGAAAACTTGGAACATACATAATATATAATTAATATATTGGATAATGTTAAAAAGGAAGAAAATAATCAACTTGATCCCACAGCTTGGAGGGTGCCCCTGTTACTGTCTGGCGTTGGTCTCTTTGAGAGTCTGTCTGTCTTGGCTTGTGTAGCCCAGTGTCACGTCTGTTTGACATTGTGAAGCTGTGAGGCGAGAGCTGCTCCAGCAGCTACGTACGCCATACCTGTCACAGGTGGGGATTTACCCTCTGCAGTCTATTATCAGGTAGGTAACCCACTGATTGCGGTATACATTTTTGTTTTAAAAACATAATCTGTTCAATTTAAAGCATTTGAAATACGTTTAAACATTTGTCGCTCTGTTTGATTTTCCTCATGCATTTATTGAGCTGTAACATGGTGAAGGTGGAAATACATTTAAATGTCAGTCTCTGGTTTTCATCAAGCGTTTATTGCACTGTTACTCACTGAGGGTAGAGTTGAAGGGTGGCAGCCTGCCCCTGTGGCTGACATGGAGAAGCCCTGGGCTTTGTTTCAGGCAAAGACAGGAGGTGGCTGGGGCCAGAGCAGGGGCTGCAACCAACAGACAGCTTCTAAGAGACCCAGTTTGAGTTGTTAAAAGTAGCATCCTGTCCCCAACACCCCCCAGAGCTCGAGTCACCAAGTCCTCAGGATGGGAGAGTGTGGTGGGGGCGGGTTAGAAATAGCCATATCCAGGCTATGTGAGGGCAGTATCTCATTCTTCCATGTGGGTACAGGGTCCCATGTCATGTTGATGTCACTGTAGGCGCATGCATATTTATGCATCTGTTGGCTTATAATCCTCGGCCACAGTGTTAATTGTTTAAGTCAGATTGCTCAGCACTCCTGTGCCTCCTTGATTGCCCCCATCCTCTTGTTTGCCAAGTACTTCTGGCTCCAGGCTCATCTTACATTTTCTTTGCCCTAGACTGAGATGCAGCCATTGCTTCTAGGAGCCTTGGTTCTGCGATTTCCAGGTCTTATCTAGAAACCAGGATCTTGCCACCAGCACTCTTCTGTCAGATGTTAACATAATGCCCAAGCTTAGTTCCCCACGTTGCTCCAGACAGGCTTTGAGCCAGCTCTTCGTACAGCTCTGTGCTTATTTCATGCTGTGAACGCCCAGAAGTGGAATTGGTAGGTTAAAGGGAATGCAGAACCCACGACTTTTTTTTTTTAAAGATTTATTTATTTGAAAGAGTTACACAGAGAGAGGAGGGGGGTGGAGAGAAAGGGAGGGAGGTCTTCCATCTGCTGGTTCACTCCCCGATTGGCCACAATGGCTAGAGCTGTGCAGATCTGAAGCCCAGAGCCAGGAGCTTCTTCCAGGTCTCCCACGTGGGTGCAGGGGCCTAAGGACCTGGGCAATCTTCTACTGCTTTCCCAGGCCATAGCAGAGAGCGGGATCAAAAGTGGAGCAGCCAGGACTTGAACTGATGCCCATATGGGATGCCAGCACTGCAGGCGGTGCCTTTACCAGCTATACCACAGCACTGGCCCTCCTAAGACTTTTAATGCCTCCACACCCTGGCTTCCAGGAGCACGATGGCCATGTACTGGAATTTCAGTGGCACAGCAATTTGTAGTGTTGGGTTTGAGGGCCAGCAGCCTTCACTTCCCTGTGAGATAATTACCTGCAGCACTGGCCGGAACTGCACTTCCCTCTCACCTGGGTGATGACATGGGCTTGTGATGTCTCCCCTTCTCCACCTCTGCCGTCTTTACCCTTTAGAGAGAAGTCAGAGGTGCTAAGCTGAGCACACAGATGCATGGATTGTGCTCTGGTGTTAGAGCTGCCCGAGGGTGCTGGCTGTGCACTTCTCCCTGTGGAGGTGGTGGTGTCTGCGTCCCGTCCACGCCTGTGCTGTCCTCTTCCACCTTTGCTCCTCACTCAGCACATCTTCTGTGGGTCTGATATGCCACCCTGCTTCCTGCTTCACAGCTTTTACATGGATTCTCCTCCTGCCTGCAACATTTGCACCCCAAACAGTGAATTTCTAGAAATTCTTCAGGCTTCAGTTTGAGAATCAACTACTTACTTGATCCCTCAGTCAGTTTTACCCAGAGAGCCTCTTGGAGTCTCCTGCACATAATTTTCTTTTTTTTTTTTTTAAATAGTTTTATCATTGTATTCAAATATTTGCTGAGGATATCTTTTTTAAAAGATTTATTTATTTGAAAGGCAGAGATAGAGAGGCAGAGAGAGAGAGTGAGAGGTCTTCCATCTGCTGATTCACTCCCCAAATGGCTGCAATGGCTGGAACTGTGCTGATCCAAAGCCAGGAGCCAGGTGATTCTTCCTGGTCTCCCATGTGGGTACAAGGGCCCAAGAACTTGGGCTGTCCTCTGCTTTCTCAGGCAGTACTGGAGAGCTGGATTGGAACAGGAGCATCTGGGACTCGGACAAGTTCCTATGTGCGATGCTGGCTCTGCAGGCAGAGGCTTAGCCCACTGTGCCACAGCACTGCCCACTCTGCACATAACTTTCAAAGGACTTTTCTCAAGTTTTGATTCTACGTATAAAGTTGTTTAATATCTGTCTCTCCAGCGGATTTTTTTAAAAGAAATGTTTGTTTATTTGAAAGGTAGAAGTGTGGAGACAGAAATCTGTGATCTGCTGGTTCACTCCCTAAATGGCCACAATGACTGGGGCTGGACCAGGCTGAAGCCAGGAGTCTGAAACTCCATCCTGGTCTTCCAATTGGATGATGGGTCCAAGTACTTGGGCCATCTGCTGCCATCCCAGGTACATTAACAGGGAGCTGTATCAGAAGTGGAGCAGCCGGGACTTGAACTGGCACTCATGGAATACCAGCCTCATAGGCAGTGGCTTAACCCCAACCCCTCCAGCAGATTTTAAACCCTTGGGAACAGGGACGCTGTGCAGTTTGCTGAACTTCTAGGTCCCAGCACTTGATAAGAGCTCTTATTTGCTGAATGAATGTGTAAGTGGCAACTTGAATTAACTCCAGGAAAAAAAAGTACATTAAATTAGGCAGCATAAAACCCAAATTCTGTTTAGAATATCAAGAGTGGATGCACTTGGGACATGAAATGGATAGATGCACTTGCCAACTGGAGTATGATTTGGAAGGAAACCAGTTTGCAAATAAGGGTTAAGCACGTCTGACACATCTGTGCTGCGCCTGCAGGTGAGGACCTGGAAGGCACTCATTTACAGCAGGCTGTCCGGAGTGGGCCTCTGTTCCTAGCGGTTTCCTGTGGCAGACTGTGTCTTCCTAGGTGGCTGCACAGTGTCTCCGTCCCACCCGGTCTTCACACAAGGGGGCTTGAACCCGCCTCCTGTCAGGAGAGGGGTCTGTTCCTTCCCCCTTGAATCTGGACAGGTTGTGACTCTGGCACACTAGATGTGACATCACTCCTGAGGACAGGCCACAAGAGGTGACACACTCTCCACTTGTTTGCCTTGGGACTCTCCCCTTTAGAAGCTGGGTACACCGTTGTGATAAGAGGGGGCTTCCCAGAACAGGTACGCAGAGACGGCACAGGAGGGAGGACCTGCCGGCCCTGAGTGCAGCATGCCCCTGCCAGTGAGCCACCTCCAGCCTTTGAATCCTGCCTGTGGAGACCAGATGTGGAACCACAGCACGCTGCAGCCTGTTCCTCTCGGAATCCTCGATGCACGGAGTCTGTGGGCAGAATAAATGGCAGATCCAGGCTGCCGAGTTTGGGGGTCATTAGTCATGCAGCAACAGGCGCTGAAGGCAGCCTTGACATTTGTGATGCCCGTTTCTGATCACCTTTCTGCGTCTGGGACGGCACACCTGTCACTTTGAGGTACATTTTGTTCATCGCTAATAAGGTGGGCATCGTTTTGTGTGAATGTGAACGCTTATATCTTTTTGCTTCATCTTTACCCTTTTCCAGTTATTTTACAGGTGGTTTTTCTTCTTATCTTCCTGAGCGGTTTTTGTGTCTCTAGGGTTGTAAACTGGATGCACTTGTGTTTCCTCTCCAAAGTAAGAGCTTGGGTGCTTTTTTGGTGGGCTGTCTGAGCCGTCGCCTCTCTCACCCCAAGGCAGTGACATTGCCCTCTGCTTGTGTGTCTGAGCTTCGTGATCCCTCAGCTAAGGGAATGTCCCCAGTAGCTTCTGATGTTTCTTAAAACTTTGTCGAGTTTTGATTTAATGTGTTTTTAAAGTTATATTTTATGAAATTTGTATTTATTGTTAACAGTAAGCATCTTAACAGAATACCAAGATTGAATCTAATCTTAAGATGTATAGTGTAGTGAGGAAGATTCAGCCATGGGCAGATAGAAGCTCCAGACCATAGGAATGTATTTTCCTAACTACTGCTTTTTAATGGTAAGGAAAGGATAAGGGCCGGATGATTCTACCAGAAGATGAGGAAGTTACCATTAAAAAGCAGTAAGTAGTCAGGAAAATATATTCTATCGAAAACCCAGATGAGACATAGCTCATCTGTTGCTTGTAAATGGTAAGAGAAGGGAAAACATAGATGAAAGGTGAAAAAATGAATTTGGAAAACAAGACAGGCCAGATGTTATATATAAATATAAACTATTTATCTATAAACTATACACCGTTAACAATTCAAGAAAGCCATTGGCAGATAGGAAAATGGAGCTGCGTGTGGTACTGAGCTGTCCTGGAGGTCTGGATTGTCAGAAGTGCAGCCGTGAGTGGGGCCGGGCACTTAGCCCATGAAGCATGAATGACGGGGAGCCTCGTCGTTGAGGGTTGCTGGGAGGACACAGGTAGCACAGTTCTGATTTCAGTGTTTGGGAGCGCAGGTATGCTCTGCAGCAGTGCTGCGGGTAAGCGTGAGCAGAGAATCCGCTCTAACACCCTGTGAGTCTGTGTCTTTAAATCCTGCTCCAGTGAATCTTGTCAAGAATCAGTCTCTGGGCCTTGACTAACTTTCAGTGTTGCAGGAAGGCAGTTCTAGTTGAGAAGAACAGGTGACATGACCCCTGCCCTCAGATACATGACAGGGGTCCTAGGTGGTTAGGATCTGGCCGTGATGGTGAAAGATGACCCTTTCACCTGCTGTCAGTTTGTTCTGCCTGCAAGTTCTCGGGGATTGGCTGTGCCGACCAGCCTGGCATCCTCTGAGGCCCCTCCAGCCGCTGCAGCGAACGCTGTGCTGACAGCAGAAATCATCCCGAGTGAGGCGAAGTCAGGTCGCCGTCACGTTTTTTTGTGTGTCTAGAAAGGATACTTAATTGGCAGTGAACTTTATATAGCTTTAAAATCCCTTTACACATAATATGACATTCATTGATTTAGGTTATTTTTTAAGAACAAATTAGGCTAGTTTGTTACAGGTTAAGAACTTTGAACCTGTCATGTTCTGAGGAAGGGTGGCCAAAAAATTCTCAGTGCTTCCCTTTGAAGGCGGGGCTCATCCGTCAGGTGTACTTCCATTTAAGAATGTTTTCTCAGGCTTGCCCTTGCTCTCGGTAGTTGTGAGGAGCTGTTTCCTTCTGTCTCGCTTTGCATTTCCCAGGTGGGGAGTCATCTGAGTCCTGCTCCTCTGCTTATTGGCTATTTGTGTATTTTCTTCAGAAATCAGTGGCCCACTTAAAAGCTGTAGGTTATTTGTCCTTTTGCTGTTGAGTTAGGAGTATTCTTTATGTGACCTACATACAAGTCCTTTATCACATAGATGATCTGCAAATATTGTCTCCTGTTCTTTTCGTTTTCTTGATAGTATCTTTTGAAGGACAAACCTTTTTGTTTTTCATTTTGAGGAAGCCAGATTTCTGTTTTTTTTTTTTTTTTTTTTTTTTGACAGCCAGAGTGGACAGTGAGAGAGAGAGAGACAGACAGACAGAGAGAAAGGTCTTCCTTTTCCGTTGGTCCACCCCCCAATGGCCACTGCGGCTGGCACACTGCACTAATCCGAAGCCAGGAGCCAGGTGCTTCTCCTGATCTCCATGCAGGTAGAGGGCCCAAGCACTTGGGCCATCCTCCACTGCACTTGTGGGCTACAGCAGAGAGCTGGACTGGAAGAGGAGCGACCGGGACAGAATCCAGTGCCCTGACTGGGACTAGAATCCGGTGTGCCGGCGCTGCTAGGTGGAGGATTAGCCTATTGAGCTGCAGCGCCGGCCTATCTTTTGTTCTTATTACTTGCATTTTTGGTTTCATATCTAAGAAGCCTTTGGCTAACTCAAGATCAAGGAGATTTAGTCCTGTATTTGCTGGTAACTTGGTCAGCGCCGCGGCTGAATATGCTAATCCGAGACCAGAATCTGTCCCAGTTGCTCCTCTTCCAGTCCAACTCTCTGCTGTGGCCTGGGAGTGCAGTGGAGGATGGCCCAAGTGCTTGGGCCCTGCACCCCCATGGGAGACCAGGAGAAGCACCTGGCTCCTGGCTTCAGAATAGTGCAGTGCGCTGACCGCAGCAGCCATTGGAGGGTGAACCAACGGTAAAGGAAGACCTTCCTCTCTGTCTCTCTCTCTCTCTCTGTCCACTCTGGCTGTCAGAAAAAAAAAAAAAAAAAGGAGCTAACCCTGATTCACCTAAATCTTTGAGGAGACGCCGTTACCGCCAGAAATAGCCTGAAAGGCAAGCTGTCTTCCCTTGCCTCAGTTGATAAAAACCTCTCCAAGCCACGGAATAGAGGCTTCATAAGTAAACCAGACCCCAGAATCCGATGAAATGAGCCAGATGGTGTTGGGAGGAAATGAAGACCCAGAGCTTGCAGCTCACTCCTCAGGTTGCCACCATGTCGCTGTGTACAGGGATTCCATGCAGCAGTTTGCTGTTACGCCCTGCACACATACCCAGAATGCCTTTCCTGAAGTGCAGATGAGCAAGACCGCAGCAAAGGCAAGATGCAGTGGGTGCTCAGGAGCCAGAGGGTTGCTTGAAATGCTAGGTAACTCAGCCCTGGTATTGCAGTGTTAATGCATTTTTAAAAGGAGGCTTGATTTATTTGAAAGGCAGAGAGACAGAGAGGGAGAAATAGATTTTTCATCTCCTTGTTCGCTCCCCAGATGGCCAAATCAGGAGTCGGTAGCTCCATCCAGGTCTCCCGTGTGGTGTGGGGGTTCCAGTCCTTGGGCCATCATCCACTGCTGGGAAAGCAGGGAGCTGGATCAGAAGTGGAGCATCTAGGACACAAATTGGCACTCTAATCTGGAATGCTGGTATTCCAGATGGCAACTTAAACTGCAGCACCAAAGCACCCACCCTTATTAATTGCGTTTTTATACACGGGCAATGAACAATCCAGCAGTTGAAGCGAAATGGACACTATGAGAAACAGTGACTTGATCAGCTCTTGTCCTGACGGTTGATGTACAATGTAATACTTTATCCATTTTAGTATTTTTTTTTGTTCTCGTACCATTGGTTGAACTCTGTAATTAACACACAATTATTCTTAGGGGTTTAAATTTTAACTGAAAAGTGATCCCTGTTAGGAATTTGGAAAACATTATGCTGAGTGAAAGAAGCCAATCCCAAAGGGACAAATACCATATGTTCTCCCTGATCGGTGACAACTAACTGAGCACCAAAAAGGAAACCTGTTAAAAGTGAAATGAACACTATCAGAAACGGTGACTTGATCAGCCCTCGCCCTATTGATGAACAACTTAATATGTTATCCCTCTTAGTATTTTTTTTGTTTGTTTGTTCTTCTTAATACTTTTGGTTGAATACTGTAATCAACACACAATTATTCTTAAGTGCTGAAACTTAACTGAAAAGTGATCGCTGTTAAATATAAGAGTGGGAATAAGAGAGGGAAGAGATGTGCAATTTGGGACATGCTCAAGCTGACTTACCTCAAACGGTAGAGTTAGAAACATACCAGGGGATTTCAATTCAATCCCATCAAGGTGGCATGTACCAATGCCATCTCACTAGTCCCAGTGATCAATTTCTGTTCATAATTGATCATAATGATAGGACTAAGAGCCAAAGGGATCACATAAACAAGAATAGTGTCTGCAAATACTAGCTGATAGAATAAAAAAGGGAGAGAACGATCCAACATGGGAAGTGAGATACACAGCAGACCCATAGAATGGCAGATGTCCTAAACAGCACTCTGGCCTCAGAATCAACCCTTAAGGCACGTGGATCCGGCTGAAAAGCCCATGAGAGTATTTCAGGCATGGAAAGCCAAGACACTCTGTGGGGGGGGGGGGAATCTAAATGAAAGATCTCCGTGAGTGAGATCCCAGTGGAAAGAACGGGTCATCAAAGAAGGAGGTACCTTTCTCTGAAGGGAGGAGAAAACTTCCACTTTGACCATGGCCTTGTCTAAATATGATCAGAGTCGGTGAACTCAGGGGGCTTCCATAGCCTTGGCAGCTCATGACAAGAGCCTAGGGTGATTACTGATACCATAAACAAGAGTGTCAATTTGTTAAGTCAACAACAGGAGTCACTGTGCACTTACTCCTCATGTAGGATCTCTGTCCTTAGTGTGCTGTACATTGAGATTTAATGCTATAACTAGTACTCAAACAGTATTTTACACTTTGTGTTTCTGTGTGGGCGCAAACTGTTGAAATCTTTACTTAATGTATGCTAAACTGATCTTCTGTATATAAAGAGAATTGAAAATGAATCTTGATGTGAATGGAAGGGGAGAGGGAGTGGGAAAGGGGAGGGTTGCGGGTGGGAGGGACGTTATGGGGGGGAAGCCATTGTAATCCATAAGCTGTACTTTGGAAATTTATATTCATTAAATAAAAGTTAAAAAAATGTAAAAAAAATAATTCCACTGACAAAGGCATCAATAAATACACAGAAGGAAATTTAACCAAAGAAATGTAAAACTTACACTTTGAAAATCACAAAATACCACTGAAAGGTGTCAAAGTCTTCGTAAGAGGAAAGATATTTTGTGTTGACGCGTTGAGAGACTTGATGCTGTTACAGTTGCAGTCCTCTGCAGAGGGCTAATTATGGCTTGAGTGTAGTCCTTTTAACAGTCCTACTTGGGTTTTATTCGGAAGCTTACAAGCTAGACCTAAAATTCAAAGGACCTAGAATAGCCAAAATTTTAAAATGACAGACATGGAAGACTTGCTTGCCGATTTAAAAACCTCTCACATTGCTATAGCAATCAAGTCAGTGTGGCACTGACAGGCGTGCAGACGGTGAGCTAGAATCGAGAGTCTAGAAGCAGATCATCACATTTATTACAGTCATTCAATTTCTGCCAAGGGTGCCAAGACAATTCACTGGGGGAAAATGGTCTTTTCCCAAGTGGAGCTGGGCAGTTGGTGTTGTCCTCCACCATCTGTGAAGGCTTCATGAAAGGAAAAAGTGATGGCAACGGAGACAGAAACCTGTTTCCTTCATATCCACTGCAAGAGAAACTTTCCTAAACACCAGTAGTTGGATACCAAATGATTTGGCATCAGAGTTTGGGTGCCACCTACTCCTAAGGGCACAGGCTGCAGATGTCACTACTTTCTCAATGCTCTTTTTGCACGGATAAGGAGCGTCTCTGCACTACTCAGCCATCCCACAAGGCTGAGTACCATTCCTTTCAGTAGTGTAAGTGCAGTTCTGGGGTTGTTACGCTAACCGGGAAACCTGGGAAGTGACCATGGTGTGGAAGGAGGGCTCTGAGAGCTCTCACGCTGCCAGTGGGACGTGGCCACGCTTGCTGGAGTGTGTGGTTGTGACGAGGACAGCTGTGTGTCCTTTGTAGCCATAATTCTTACCGTCTTATGTGTCACTACAGTCTATAAAGTGGGTTATAAGTAGCACACCCGGTGGCTTATGAGTAATGTGGTTGCATTCTTCCTTAGACAGCTTACGAAGGTGGGAGAAATTTGTTGAATTCTCATTTGTGAGATGCTTTTCCTTTAGACTGCGTTGGGCATTGGCCAAGCAGAGATGAATATCTTTAGGAAAGTACCTTCTTTTTCTGGGTGCCTTGAAGTCCATCCTGCCCAGGCTTGAGGACTGTTGAGATGGGGAGGATTCTGGCCTAATGTCTGGGTTGCAGCTGCACTGTAACGTGCGTCTCCTGAAAACAGCATTTCAAAGAGAACAAGAGTAGTAGCATTGAGACTTGCAGGCTTTGGTCTGTGCAGAAGCAGGACGAGCAGGCCTCTCGAGGCTCTGCACCCAAACGTGGCTCCCACTAGCAGGCCGCACGTTCCAGCTTGTTACGGCAGACCCACAGCGTGCTACCTGGGCTGGACCTCCAGGCTGACTTAGCTCCTGGGGGATTTTGTGTCCTTTGGTAACATTATCTCTGTGCCATACAAGAACCCTGCTCACACAGCCCTCTCTTCTTCCTGTGTTGCCTCAAATGGTGTGACCTTGAACCCTGCCTTCCCAGGGCGGATACTGCATGAGTCAGAGGAAAACTATCTGATCAGGTATCCCCTTGTCTGCCCCTCGTCCCGCTGCAGGGGGAGTGTTCAGCCAGCAGCAGGTTCCAGCCACAGAGACCGCACCTGCCGGCAGCTCCGAAATGGCTGTTTCTTTGAGAGTGAAGAGACGCTCGTGTCAACGCTCCCTGCAGGATTCATTGAAGAAAGAGGTAGGGAAGCTCCTGGATGCTTCTTTTGGATTTTGCTGCATTACCCCAGCTGCTTTCAGATGACAGACTTTGAAGCTAGAGAGTAAAAGAAGAGCTGTCAGGTTCTGCAACATACGCACAGGCACACACACAGAGACACACACGTGCACACATACGAACATGCACACACTGACAAGTGACATGCATGCCCACGCACACACACTGAAACACTGACACAGGCATACACACGTGCACACACTGACAAGTGACATGCCTGCCCACGCTCACACACTGAAACACACTGACACAGCATGTGCACATGCGCACACTCACTCCCGTTGTTGACTTCTGGCTGGGGAATCCTGCTGGTTGCCTAGGAATTGGCAGAAGAGATTTCCTTTGGGCTTTTCTTAATGAATTTCCTGGGCTCTTGCACTTATGAATGATGTGTTACCTGACACTGTGGCGTTGAAATTCAAATTCTTGGGGAGTAAAGGAGGGAGAGCAAGATTCACTGTCGAAGGGATGACAGTTGTAAATACAGTCCACAAACCAGCATTGGTGTGACCTGGCTACTTTACTGTTGTCAGTAAGTAACCATTTGTTTGTCACAATTGTTCCCAGCAGAATCCCTTTATCATCGTGAGATCTGGCCTGTACGGTAGTGTCAGAAACCAGAACAGTCCATGCAGAGCTGATGAACCGCCCGATCTGTGTCTGCCTGTCCACCCAGGTTTCTTCCTTGGGGAGAAGTCCAGGGGAGGTGATGAGTCCTGGAGCCACAGAGTTGCCGAGTTAGGGAGAGGCTCTGACGTGCGACCCCAGGGCTGTGAGACCTTCTCTGAAAGGGAAGCCATTACAGAGGCTCCAGCAAAGGCTGGGTGTCATGGGGGCAGGAGCTGCTGCGGAGGCGTGGAGAAGGACATCTGAAGTCTTTCGGTGTGGGATTAGTAAGTAGTGTTAGGGCATGTGCAAGGCAAGGGCAGCCGGCTGCCCTGGGGAGGAAGGCGTGCCCATCTCCAGGAGCTGGGGATGGAGGGTCAGATGCTGGGAGGGACTAGGTTCTAAGTGAGCTTGAAAGACAGAGTTGTCTCTTGGGGGATGGTGGTGTTCTGGAAGGTTAAGAGCAGAAAGTCGGCTGCATCAGCCCAGTGGAGACGAGCTTCGGCTTTTACACGTGGAGTGAGCTCTGTTGGTGTTGCTCAGTAACTTGGCTGACAGGTAAGCTGCTTGCAGCTTCTACAGCTGACGGACTCAGGACAGCCCGCGTCTCTGTGATCCCTCCCCTACATCCTCTCTCTGCCCACTGTGGATCTCTTCCACGTGGAGTTTCTGGGTCACGGGCAGGCCCCGCTTGCACAGGAGGGCCGGGCATGCTGACGGTGGTGGGCTACCTCCAGGCTGCCTAGGGCACATTCTGCCCGGAACTGGGACCAGAAGACTCCCTTTTAAAAGTAAAGCCTCCGGAATCCCCAGTATGAGAGCTGATGACTCAGGCCGGCAGCTTCGCTGACCTGGTCGACTTGCGGTCGGAGGGAGGTTTTCCAAGCCCCAGAAGTTGTGCTGGATCCCAGTCCCACCTCAGGAGCGGAATGAGGGTCTGCAGTGTTCGTGTTTGAGATTTCCCTCCGTGCGTGGGGGGTGGGTAGGCTTTGGAGTGGAGCCTCCTCCTGACCCTTCCAGACGCACCCACTCTTCGTCCTGTGTCTATTCTCTGCTGTCACCGGGACTCAGGCAGGAAATGTGCATTTGGTTGCTTTAGCACTGACGTTTCAGCTGGGCGTGAAGGACCGCTTGTGTGCTGTGAAGGTTACTGGTCAGTCGAGCCCCTTCTCCGGGTGCCTGCCATAGTGCAAGCCTGGGATAGTCAGGCTGACACTTCTCTGTGCTGGCCCCAATGACCCATTCTTTAAAAATGTGCTGTATTTGGTGATTTTTCCTGTGCTACCAAGCAATGGCTCTTAACTTTGAATGCAGGTCTTGAGTTTCTGACCACGGGAAGATTCACGTGGCCTAGCTCATAGGGGTTCATCTGACTCAGGATTCATTTAGGAGGAATTTACTCAATTAGCAATCCTGGCAATTAATTGCTTATTTCTAGGAGTCTGAGAAAGCAAATGGAATCTCACCAGCAGTCTGAGTTCTTAGGAGGACAGAGAAATTATGTACAGTTAACTTTATGGCACCATTATTGCTGTGCTACATAATCTGCCTAGTGTGAGTGGTTGGAGAACCATGTGGAATACTGTCCAGTAACAGCCGTGCTAGTTCTGTGGACATAAAGATCACTACTGCAAATGCAGCCGCCTCCTATTGCACTCCAGACAGTGGTAAGTGCACTGAAGGGGATGGCTCTGCTGATGCGAGTGCTCCTGAGTAGTTCTGTCTGGATTAAGGTGGCTCGGTGAGAAGCATCCCAGCGCATCGCGTATTTGCTCAGAGCGACGTGGTCGCCAGGCTGAACCCACGTATTCTAAGTGGGGTGCAGTCTGTGAAGGTGTCACTCAGACTGTGACGGAACGAAACTGGCCATGACGAGCATGTCTGCCTTGATGGCCTTGCCTAGCAAAGCTGTGAAGAGAGAGGTTCTGAGCTGGTGTCGGGAGGCATGGACTGCACAGTGGTCTGTGTGTGTGACCGGGGTGGGCCTTCGTGTGGATGGTCTTTCAAGTCCCACCTGGGTCGCCTGCGGAGTTCAGTCGTTGAGTGAGCTGGAATGTGTGTGCAGAAGGAAGCCAAGGTGTGTTCTCAGGACACGGTGTGGCTGGAGGGTGAGGCAGGTGTGTGTGGGAGCCAGGCAAGCTCCCGTGGGAGAAAGAGTGCCACACTGGATCATGAGGCAGGTGTGCACACGGATGGTTGCTGGGGCTCAGTGACACGCAGGGGCCAGCTGTGAAGAGCTGGGGGAGGTGTGAGGGAACAGCCAGCGAGGAGACCCTGCAGCCCGGCCAGAGTGGGCTCTTCGGGAACTGCAGGAGGGAGGGAGGGGGCATGTTGCAGGAGGACTCGGAAGGCAGAGGGCTATGCCCAGGAGGGCAGAGTTTATAGTGAGGGCCGTGAACAGCCCCTGGAGGCTTCGAACCCGGGGGCTTTAGCAGTGATAGAGTGCCCTGCCTGCCCTGTGGGACGGTGGTCTGCAGACATCCCTCTTCTGGAGATGCGGCTCAGCCCCACGTGCACAGCCCTGGGACTCCCTGGGGTTCTCGCAGCTGTTGGCAGCTGTGCAGGTAGGAGCGGAGGCTCACTGCAGACGCTTTCACCCCAGCCCTCTGCCCACGTCTCCTAAAGGAAAGCCACTTAGACACCTGCACACGTGGCGATCACCGCACAAGCCCAAGGAAAACGACAGATAAAGGAAGACAGATTTGTTGCAGGTTCCTTCTGGTCTGGTACAGGGTTCTCCTGTTAACATGTAGACCATTACTTATTTTTATGTGTGTGATATTGCAGCTGTATGATTTTTTAGGGCTTAAAGCACTTTACCAACAATTGCATCATTTCTGAAATGCAAATATTTTATGATCTTTTTAGATAACTGCCCATTTTTGAAATAGAAAATACTCTGAAATGATGGGTAAAGAAGACCTCAGAGTTTTATGATAAAATAAAAGGTGTTTACTACTTTCCTGCTCATTTAAATACATTAGGTTATAAAAGGACTAACAAACAGAAAAATTATTATAAAAATGAATAACAGAATAGAGAAGAAGATTGGGGGTGGGCATTTGGCGTAGGGGTTGAGATGTATATTGGGATGGCCGTGTCCCTCACTGGGATGGCTGGGTTTGAGTCCCAACTCTTCTCTCAACTTCAGCTTCTGTTACTGTCACCATGGGAGGCAGCAGGTGCCCAGTGCTACGTGGGAGACCTGAATTGAGTTCCCAGCTCTTGGGTTCTGCCTGGCCCATCCCCAGCTGTTGTGGGCTTTTGGGGAGTGAACTAGTGGATGAGAGATCTCTTTCTCTCTAGCTGTCTCTCTAACTTCCAAGTAAATAAATGAATTTTTAAATAAAGAGGACAATCCACCTTGTAGAAAAAGAAAAAAGCAAATACAGCCCCAACCCCAAATTCGGATTGATCCACCCGGCAGAGTGAGAAGCGGACTCAGGGCAAGGTTGCTGGAGCAGCATCCTGTTGCTGCCTGGAGCAGGGCCAAGGCGACCAGCATGCCCGGCAGCGGCTGGGTTTAGGGTAGCAGGCGTGGCAGCAACCAGAAAGCCCGTCAGAGAGGACAGTGGCCGCAGCTTGGGGCCAGGGGGTTTTGGCCATGCCAAAAATGGCCATTGTGGATCGTCAGGTCACCTGGTGGTTTAGGAAAAAGCTGAAGAGAGCTTCTGACATGGAGGGTTCTTGTCTTTCTAAAGCCACATGGGCAAACAGAACACTGCTTGTTCACTGGATTCCGTCTGCGGGCCGCCAGCTGAGAGCCCAGACATCTGGGGTGACCAAAGTGTGTCCCAGTGCCCCCAGGCCACCTGTGAGGAAAGACCAGTTGCTTACATTTCTAATCCACTCCAGGTGGACATTTTGGTATGTGCAATAAAAATGACAGAGCAGAAAAATAACATGAATAGGAAGACGTAAAATCTAAATCTAAAATCTGTCTCGTGAGGTTCACGAGACAGGAAATTGCTCTGCAGGATCTAGGAGCTCACAGGCTCTCCACGGCCACTGTGGTGTTCCTGCCACTGCACAGCCATCTCGAATGGCCCAGTGCAGGCACCAGCTGAAGGTCCTGGCTCGGGTACAAGACCTGCCCCCTGCCTCCTTCTCCCACCACACTGCGGCTCCTCTGAGACGCAGAGTCCATTTCCCATACTGTTTATCCCCATGCACCTCCGCTGAGGACTCCTCACCACCCAAACATGCGTGAGAGTGGCATCCCCCAGTGTCTCCCCAGTGGCTTCCATGGTGGCAGGGTCTGGTTTCATCTTCTGCCGCTCTCGCTGGCATTCTCAGCCTCTAGTGCAGGGCTGGGGCACAGGGCTCTCAGCGTTGCTTGCTCGTTTGGTGAAGATGACAGTGTGCACCAAGAGTTAGTTGAACACAGAGGTCACCAATAATTCTGACCAAAGATTTTGGGCAAAATGGCACTCAAAGGGTTTTTGGAGAGAATCAGGGGAAGCTATTATGGTCTGTCAGAGCACAGAAGCCCTGGGCATGGAAAGGATGAGTGTTTGGGGCTGCCACAGTGGAGTGAGGATGGAGATGAGAGGGATGCGTGGGAGGCTCTCCAAGGCCGTTGGATGCCCAGCTAAGGGCATCCAAAAAGCCGCTTTCCATCCGTCAGGTGATCGCAGGTCATTAAACTCTGGCCGTAGTACAACAGACTGCTCTTGGCTGCAGACACATGGTGGCGATGGCAGTGTGGAGGTGACAGTGACGGGGTCTGTGTGTGAGGCTCCAGCCACAGACAGGAGCACAAGAGTGGCCATGGGGAGCAGGGGGCTGGGGGGAGGGGGTCTTGGGAAGGCAGTGGCTCTGGGTGAGGCTCCTGTCTTGGAGATCTGCTGTGAGGAGAGGCCGCATGCTCTGAGCTTCCGTCTGCTGTGTCGCTTCGCCTCGCTGACCGTGGCCATCTTTGTGTCACCAGAGCTTACAAGTAAGCTGCTGGCCCACGACTTTGAGAGGCAGTGAAGTGCTGACACGGGTGGAGTTAACCTTTCCCCGGTGACTGGAAATGTTGAGTCACAGGGATGCTGCACCCTCCAAAGGAGACGTCTGTGTCGAAGATTGTTTCTTCCAGACAACGGCAGGCAGTGGCGAGTCAGACCACTGCCTAGGGAGCGATTCGGTGGTTTTACGTTGCCCGTGAGCAGCCAACTGCCAGCATCAGAGTCCATGTGCCTCCCAGGTTTGGGGGAGCTGTCATTGCCCCCAGCCCCAACTCTGATTTGCGTTTGCTGAGTCACTCTGTGCGGCCAGGAGAGTTGAAGGTGACTCATCACCAGCCAGCAGTTCTCCTGAGCCGGGTGAGGAGACACAGAGCCCCACGGATGGGGCGGAGTGGCGGAAGCCAGAGCCGCGTGGGACCGGGAGCACCGAAGGCCATGTTCCTGATGTCCAGCGTGGGGTTGATCGCACCCACCTCCAGCCCGCCTGTGCGAGCTCGTGTGTCGGCCACCTTCGTCTGTGCGTGTCCTTTGTTAAAAGTGGAGTCGTGCTGCGTTCAGAGGTTGGTGGGGTGCACTGCACAAAGTTCTTCGCCATCCTCATCGTCAGAACGCTGTGTTGAGGAAGTCCTGCAGCCTGGTCTGCGGCATGGTGCTTTCAGTAAGGACCTGGTGTTGGCCACCTCCCACGTTTGACGTCTGTCATGTGAGTGGGAGGGACTGGGCAGACTCGGGCATCTGCAGCTCCAGAGGAGATCGCCATGGCACAGTTAGGCAGACACAGACGAGCTATTTGAGGCGTGGCTGTGGGACGTGGACTGGGCCTCCCCTACACACGCTTGCTTTCAGCCCGACTAGCAGCTCTTCCTGTGGAGCAACCCGAGGGTGGCTCCCTGCACAGCTTGCAGAAGTAGCCGAAGGTGTAGCCGTGAAGGACGGGGCCTGGAATGGGTTAGCCCCTCACTGTTTGGTGTTGCCACCTGGGTGTCTGCCTGGGGAAGGGAACTCACAATCTTGAGTCTTCCTCTTCTCGCTTCAGTTCACCCTTGAGTTCTTCAGCTTTCTTCTCAGCCAAAGGAAGCCTTGGCTTGGACTGGATTCTGCTTCCCTATTTGGGAAGCATCTCTGGCCCTGGGGGACAGTGGGCTTTCCTCTGTGACCACAGAGAGGAGAACCGGTGCTCAGCTGTGCACACTCATCACATCTTCTGGGGAAGTCAGTGGAGGGGCATGGCTGTGCCCCCCCCCCATTCTCCCCTGGGCTTTGCTCAGAAACACCAGCTCCAGCGAGCAGTGGTGAGTCTGTGTCAGTGGGTGTAGGGGATTCTGGGAGCAGAGGCTCTGTGTCATCACGTGTGGTAGGAGGAGAGCCCTGTGAACATCAGGGACTTGTCAGGCATCCCCCAACTGCTCTCTGCGCTGAAGAGAATTTAGTCACCTGACTACTTACGCAGTGTTTCGTACTCAGATTTGCAGGAGCAGCATCACGGGGAATCCAGAACAAAGCAGACCTTTTGGTCTTGGCACAGTCTACCCAAGCTACAGCATGAAGTGCCTCTGTCAGGAAAGGCTGGAGGTCAAGGTCTCCACCCACAGTCACTCTCTTTCGGGAGAAGGGTTCCCTTGCTCGATGGTCATGGGGGCTGCCATGTCCATGGGCACTTGCCACATCACGTGGCTGTGCTCGCTTCTCCACTGGAACCCCTTGTGAACAGGAGCTGCTTCTTACTCATCATTAAGTACTTGGGCCATCACTAGGAGTAAGGGTCAGCATTTGCATTCTCGAGGTATTGGTGGGGTAGGTCGATGGGATGGATTGATCTTGGAGGTCACAGGAGGACCGCCAGCCCTCCTGTGCTGCTCCTAGCTCTGTGGCCTCTCTGTGGAGGCTGTCACTCAAGCTCTGTCCGGGAGTGGAGTCACTCATCCTGGCTGACTCCTCCTGAGTGAGCTGAGCCACATGGCAGTGCCCTGTGTGTTGTGAGAAATCTTGCGTGTCTCTTCCAGCCCCTCAGAGCGCACATTGCCATCCTGAGTGAAGGGCGCACACATGCACGCTGGGGAAGAAATGGGTCCGTGGATGCTTCGTGGCTGCTCTACCCTGCTGATGATGGAACCCAGAATTTTCTGTCACAGATGAGTCTCCTCTGGTTGGGTGCTGCTGGCGTCTCAGGCTCAGGTGCCTGGCAGTTGTGGGTGATCGCACAGATCCTCACGCTTTGTCTTATCTGCGTGGTTATTTTATTTTCGTTAGTTTGCCCCAATAGGATGCATATTCCACGCGAGGGGAGGTTGTCGCACACGGTGCCTCCCGACAGTGTTCCTGTGGGAACATGGCAGAGAGAAAGGAAGCCAGAACAAGGCAGGGCTTCTTCCAGCTCAGATGTTTGTTTCTACTCCTCCCCTCCCTGTTGTCCAGATCGTCCCCTCGGTAACCTGTGTCCTGGGATTCCCAGAGCATTCCTTGGGCCTGCAGAAGTGTTTCTCCACCTGCAGGTACCCATACTCATATTACCTTCAGTTGCCTATGGCCTGAAAACATTAAATGGAAAATTCCAGAAATAAACAATTCATAAGTTTTAAAAAATGCTTATCAGAGTATGTAATTAAAATTATTCTGTTTTGTTATTCTTAATCTCTAGTATGCCTCATTTATAAATGACCCCTTACATGGATTTGTATGCATAGAAAAGAAATATGAGGAACCCTCAAGAAGTTCAAGGAGAAAGTACATTGTCTTTTAATTGCATTTTCCATTAACTTTTGCAGACCCTTTGTAGTGCATAAGGTCAGAGACATTGACAGTCCCGAGGCATCCACTTCAAGTGTTAGGGTGTACCCCCCTGGATAAGAGGGGACTATCGGAATCTGTTTAGCCCCTTTTAATATGACAGGGTATGGTTGAATTACTGCCTTTCCTCTAAATTAAAAAATGGGGAGGAGACCAGCACTTGTGGACAAAGAGACTTCTGGTCATTCCAGGTCTGTAGGCAGTAGGTAGGAGACTGGAGGCCTGAGAGACGGTACTGGGCTGTGTTGCCCATGGTGCAGAGAGCACGCTGTTGGTGCCATGCCTGTCAGGAAAGTTCTGTGCAGGGCCCTCTCTGGCACTTGGCATCACCAGCTGCCTCTGCAGAAATAGTGCCTTTCAGAAGTGGTGACCATGAAGCACAGCTTCTCCTGTGTTTTCCATCACTGCTGGGAGGGGGAGTTTGGTCCATCAGCAGAGTAAGACCGGGGCGGGAGTGGGCCCTGGGGATGGGCAGAGGCTCCCGTTTCACCTGCACCATCAGCATTGACTTGTTTTTTTGTTTTTTTTTTTTTTTGGTTGCCTTTTTTTTTTTTTTTTATTTAATGAGCATAAATTTCCAAAGTACAGCTTATGGACCACAATAGCCTCCTCCCCCCCGTATCTTCCCTCCCACCCACAACGCTCCCCTCTCCCACTCCCTCTCCCCTTCCCCTTCACATCACGATTAATTTTCAATTATCTTTATATACAGAAGATCAATTTAGTGTATGTTAAGTAAAGATTTCCACATTTTGCTCCCACACAGAAACACAAAGTGTAAAATACTATTTGAGTACTAGTTATAGCATTGATTAAACACCTAAGAGTAATTGTGTATTAATTACAGAGTTCAACCAATAGTTTTAAGTAGAATATAAAATGCATCTTTTGTATTGTTGTGGCTTACCCCTGACCTCCCTCCCTCCCGCGGCCCTCCCCTCACCCACTTCCTCTCCCATCCCGCCCTTCATCACGTTTCATTTTCAATTACCTTCATATACTGAAGATCAACTTAGTATATACTAAGCAGGGATTTCAACAGGTTGCACTCACACAACCGAACCAGGTATAGGGTATTGTTCGACTAGTAGTGTTGTTTTTGAGTTTCATAGATAAACATATTAAGGACAGAGATCCTGCGTGGGGAGCATGAACCCAGTGACTCCCGTTGTTGATTTAACAATTGGCACTCTTATTTATGATGTCAGCAATCACCCGAGACTCTTGCTATGAGCTGTCTAGGCTATGGAAGCCCCTTGAGTTCACCAACTCTGAATTTGTTTAGTCCAGGCCATATCACAGTGGAGGTTCCTTCCTCCCTTCAGAGAAAGGCACCTCTCTCCTTGATGGCCTGATCCTTCTGCTGGGGTGTTGTTCACCAGGATCCTTCATTTAGATTGTTTTTTGCCACCGTGTCATGGCTTTCCATGCCTGTGAGACTCTTATGGACCTTTTAGTCAGATCCGAATGTCCCAAGGGTTGATTCTGAGGCAGGAGTGCTGTTTTGGGCATTTGCCATTCTATGAGTCTGCTGTGTGTCCTGCTTCCCCCGCAGGATCATTCTCTCCCTTTTGATTCTATCCTTCATTATTTGCTTACACTGGTCTTATTTGTGTAATCTCTTCGACACTTACCCTATCTTTTTGATCAGTTGTGTATTTATATTTGTCACTTTACAAAGTGTGCTGGCATTGGTACCTGCCTCCTTGGTAAGATTGAGTTGAAATCCCCTGGCACATTTCCAGTTCCACCATTGGAGGTAGGTCTGAGTGAGTATGTGCCGTCCTATATATCTCCTCCCTCTCTTATTCCCACTCCCATGTTCCACAGAGATCAATTTTCTGTTAATTTTTAAACGCTTGAGAATGGTTGTGCATTGATTGCAGAGTTCAACCAGTGGTCTTGTGTAGAGCAAACCGAGCAACAACAACAACAACAAAAATACTAAAGGAACAAAATTGTCGCTCCCCCTCTTCGTGGAGGAACGACACAGGACCCTGCGCTGTTCTTTTGTCTGCTCGGCCCTCCCCGGGTTTGCTGCTGGTTTTTCCCGGGTTGGCTACTGTCCCTTCCACCTCCGTGGAAGGGCGGTTCCCCCTGGCCACTTTCCCCACTTCCGCAGGGGAGTGGTACACCGCCGGCCGGCTCTCTGGGGGCTGCACAGGTGTTCCCCTTAGATGTTCCCCTTAGATGTTCCTGGTGCATGCCGTCTCTCTCCTCCTTTATAGTCCTCCTCTGCCAATCCCAACTCGGCTGCCCACACGCCGAGTACGCTGCTCTCCTCCAATCAGGAGCAAGTCCTACAGTTTATTGGCTGAACTGGAGGCAGCTGTGTAGAAGCTGTTTTCTTCTCTCCCAGCGCCATATTGTGGGAGAGCAGATGCATAGAATAAGTCTTAATTCCAGTAACCTAGTCTAGTCCGAGTTGCTCCCCACACAAAATAGTAAGTTTTTCCTCAACAGTCTAGACAAGGGCTGCTCATGTCATTGTCTCTCATAGTGTCCATTTCACTTCAATGGGTATCATTTTAGGTGCTCGTTTAGTTGCCATCGATCAGGGAGAACATGTGATATTTATCCCTTTGGACTGGCTTATTTCACTCAGCATGATGTTTTCCAGCTTCCTCCATTTTGTTGTAAATGCCCGGATTTCATTGTTTTTTACTGCTGTATAGTGTTCCATAGAGTACATATCCCATAGTTTCTTTATCCAGTCATCCGTTGATGGACATTTAGGTTGATTCCATGTCTTAGCTATTGTGAATTGAGCTGCAACAAATATTGAGGTGCAAATGGCTTTTTTCACCCCTTTAATTCCATTTGGGTATATTCCAAGGAGTGGGATGGCTGGGTCCTGTGGTAGTGCTATATTCAGGTTTCTGAGACTGTCTTCCATAGTGGCTTTACCAGTTTGCATTCCCACCAACAGTGGATTAGTGTCCCCTTTTCTCCACATCCTCGCCAGCATCTGTTGTTGGTTGATTTCTGTATGTAAGCCAATCTAACCGGAGTGAGGTGGTATCTCATTGTGGTTTTGATCTGCATTTCCCTGATGGCTAGGGATCCTGAGCATTTTTTCATGTGCCTGTTGGCCATTTGGATTTCCTCTTTTGAAAAATGCCTGTTAAGGTCCTTGGCCCATTTTTTTATTGGGTTGTTTGTTTTGATTCTGTGGTGTTTTTTGATCATTGTGTAGATTCTAGTTGTTAATCCTTTATCTGTTGTGTGGTTTGTAAATAACGTCTCCCATTCTGTTGGTTGCCTCTTCACTTTCCTGACTGTTTCCTTTGCTGTTAAGAAACTCTTCAATTTTAGGTAATCCCATTTGTTTATTTTATCTTTGATTACCCGTGCCTGTGGGGTCTTCTCCAGGAATTCTTCGCCTATTCCGATATCTTGAAGGGTTTCCCCTATGCTCTCAATTAGTTTCATGGTGTAGTGGCGCATCTCTAGTTCTTTGATCCATGTTGAGTGGATTTTTGTATAAGGTGTAAGGTAGGGGTCTTGCTTCATACTGCAGCATGTGGACATCCAGTTTTCCAAGCACCACTTGTTGAAGAGGCTGTCCTTGTTCCAGGGGTTGGTTTTAGGTCCTTTGTCGAATATGAGTTGGTTATAGATGTTTGGATTGATCTCCGGTGTTTCTATTCTGTTCCATTGGTCTATCCATCTGTTTTTGTACCAGTACCAGGCTGTTTTGATTATAACTGCCCTGTAGTATGCCTTGAAGTCTGGAATTGTGATGCCTCCGGCCTTGTTTTTATTGTAAAGGATTGCTTTAGCTCTTCTGGGTCTCCTATTTCTCCATATGAATTTCAGCATCGTTTTTTCTAGGTCTTTGAAGAATGACTTTGGTATTTTGATTGGTATTGCATTGAACTTGTAAATTGCTTTTGGGAGAATGGACATTTTGATGATATTGATTCTTCCAATCCATGAGCATGGCAGGTTTTTCCATTTTTTTTATGTCGTCTTCTATTTCTTTCTTTAGTGTTTTGTAATTTTCATCATAGAGGTCTTTGACCTCTTTGGTTAAATTTATTCCAAGGTACTTTATTGTTTTTGTGGCTATCGTGAATGGGATTGATCTTAGAAGTTCTTCCTCGGCCCTGGCATTGTCTGTGTATACAAAGGCTGTTGATTTCTGAGCGTTGACTTCGTATCCTGCTACTTTACCAAACTCTTCTATGAGTTCCAGTAGTCTCTTATAGGAGTTTATTGGGTCCCCTATATATAGTATCATGTCATCTGCAAACAGGGATAGTTTAACTTCCTCCTTTCCCATTTGTATCCCTTTAATTTCTTTTTCTTGCCTGATGGCTCTGGCTAACACTTCTAGGACTATATTGAATAGCAATGGTGAGAGTGGGCATCCCTGTCTGGTGCCAGTTTTCAATGGAAATGCCTCCAACTTTTCCCCATTCAATATGATGCTGGCCTTTGGTTTATCATAGACTGCCTTAATTGTGTTGAGGAATGTTCCTTCTAACCCCAATTTGCTTAGGGTTTTCATCATGAAAGGGTGTTGTATTTTGTCAAATGCTTTCTCTGCATCTATTGAGATAACCATATGATTTTTGTTTCTCAATTTATTAATGTGATGTATTACGTTGATTGACTTTCGAATATTGAACCATCCCTGCATACCAGGGATAAATCCCACTTGGTCCGGGTGAATGATCTTTCTGATGTGTAGTTGGATTCGGTTTGCCAGAATTTTATTGAGTATTTTTGCATCTATGTTCATCAGGGAGATAGGTCTGTAGTTTTCTTTCTCTGCTGTGTCTTTTCCTGGCTTAGGAATTAAGGTGATATTGGCTTCGTAGAAGGAATTTGGAAGGATTCCCTCTCTTTCAATCGTTTGGAATAATTTGAGAAGAACTGGGGTTAGTTGTTCTCTAAATGTCTGGTAAAATTCGGCAGTGAAGCCATCCGGTCCTGGGCTCTTCTTTTTCGGTAGTGCGTTTATTACTGATTCAGTTTCTTCCATGGTCATGGGTCTGTTTAGATTTTCTATATCTTCATGGCTCAGTTTAGGAAGGTTGTATGTGTCCAACAATCTATCCATTTCTTCCAGGTTCCCCAATTTGTTAGCATACATCTCTTTGTAGTAGTTTCTGATGATTCTTTTTATTTCTATTGTGTCTGTTGTTACATTTCCAGTACTATCTTTGATTTTACAGATTTGGGTCTTCTCTCTCCTTTTTTTGGTTAGTTGGGCCAATGGTGTGTCGATTTTGTTTATTTTTTCAAAGAACCAGCTCCTGGTTTTGTTGATCTTTTGTATTTTTTTTTTTTTTTGGTTTCAATTCTGTTTATTTCTTCTCTGATCTTTAGTATTTCTTTCCTCCTTTTGGATTTGGGCTTGATTTGCTGCTGTTTTTCTAGATCCTTGAGGTGCATGGAGAGTTCATTTGTTTGGTTCCTTTCCAGCTTCTTGATGTAGGCACTAATTGCTATAAACTTTCCTCTTAGCACTGCTTTTGCTGTGTCCCACAGGTTTTGATAGGTTGTGTTATCATTTTCATTTGTTTCTAGAAATCTTTTGATTTCTCTTTTAATTTCTTCGATGACCCACTGTTCATTTAGGATCATGTTGTCCATTCTCCATATATTTGCATATGGTGTAGAGATTCTTGGGTTGTTGATTTCAAGTTTCACTGCTCTATAGTCTGAGAAGCTGCATGGTATAGTTTCAATTTTTTTGAATTTCTTGAGGCTTCCTTTATGGCCTAGTATATGGTCAATCCTAGAGAATGTTCCATGTATTGGGGAGAAATACGTGAACTCTGTGTCTGTGGGGTGGAGGGTTCTGAAGATATCTATTAGGTCTATTTGGTCTATGGCGTCAATTAGCTCAGTTGTTTCCTTGTTGAATTTCTGTCTGGTTGATCTGTCCATTGGTGAGAGTGGGGTGTTGAAGTCCCCTGTTACTATTGTATTTGAGTCTATATCTCCCTTTAAATCCTTTAGTAATTCTTTCAGGTAGCCAGGCGCCCTGTAATTAGGTGCGTATACATTTATAATAGTAATGTCTTCCTGTTGGATAGATCCTTTAATCATTGTATAGTGCCCTTCTCTGTCTCTTTTAATAGTTTTTATGTTAAAGTCTATTTTGTCTGCTATTAGGATGGCCACACCAGCTCTTTTTTGATTTCCATTAGCTTGGAGTATCTTTCTCCATCCTTTCACTTTCAGTCTGCATGCATCTTTGCTGATGAGGTGTGTCTCCTGAAGGCAGCATATAGTTGGATTCTCTTTCTTTATCCAATCAGCTAGTCTATGTCTCTTTGTTGTGGAATTAAGACCATTCACATTCAATGTGATTATTGTTAAGTACTGTCTTTTCCCCTTCATGTTTCCTGAAACGAGCTGCTTATGTATTTTGAACTTTGTTTGTGGGTTACTCTACATTTGCTTTTTTTTGCAGTGAAGTTCTTGTTTTTGTATTTCTGTGTGCAGCACGTCTTTGAGCAAGTGTTGTAGGGTTGGACGTGTGGATACAAACTCTTTCAGTTTCTGTTTGTCGTGGAAGATCTTTATTTCCCCTTCATTCATAAATGATAGCTTTGCAGGATATAGTATTCTAGGTTGGCATTGTTTGTCTTTTAAAACTTGAAATATATCATGCCATTGTCTCCTTGCCTGTAGTGTTTGGGATGAGAAGTCTGGGGTGAGTCTGATTGACTTACCCCTGAATGTGATTTGTCGCTTTTCTCTGGAACATTTTAGGATTTGTTCTTTGTGTGTCACTGAACTGAGTGTTGCCACAATGTGTTGTGGTGAATTTCTCTTCTGGTCTACTCTGTTCGGAGTCCTGGCTATCTGTTGTATTTGTGTGTTGTTATCCAGCTGCCTTTGTTTAAAGTTTTCTGATATTATTTCGTTGAAGACACCTTCTAATCCATTCTCTCTTTCCACCCCCTCAGGGACTCCTATTATCCGAACATTACACCGTTTGATTGAATCTTGTAGGTCTCCGACTGTATTTTTTAATTTTTTAATTTCTTCTTCCTGCGATTGACTGTATTATTTCTGGAAGTTTGTCTTCGAATTCTGATATTCGGTCTTCTATTTCATCTGTTCGATTTCTGAGGGATTCCACAGTGTTTTTTATATGGTCAATTGAGTTTTTCAGTTCTAATATCTCATTCTGGCTTCTCTTTAAGATCTCTAATCCTTGGGCTTGTTTTTCATTCAGCTCTTGACACTGTTTCTCATTATTTCTAAGTATTCTGATTATTAATTTTCTGAATTCTTTTTCTGGCATGTTTTCAACTTCTTCTTCTTCTGCCTCTGTTATGGTTGGTTTAGCCTGCTCCATTGGCAAGTTTATATGTTCTATATTTTTGTGGGTTTTTGTTTTGTTTTTTGGCATACCTTCTGGGTGATTTTTCAGGTTGATTTCCCTCCACTGTAGGCTGTTGTGAGTCTCTACCAATATCCAATGTAAGCAGGCTGCTCTACACAGCCCGCACGTAAACAGACAGGATGGCTGCTCTCTGCCCACTGCAGCTCTGGATCCTGCGCTTTTTCCCCACCAGCAGGCGCTATTCAGTTTGTTTTGTTTTTTTTTCTTGTAACTTGAGTAGACGGGTCTCAGGGCTTTGAGCTGCCCTCCCTGGAGCAAGAAGTGTCCCGTCGCTCTGCTCCACCTTAGGGCTCCGCCTCCAAAGGTTAGTGTGGAGGCAAAGACAGTTCTCCTTTAAGCCCGAATGTAAACAGACAAAATGGCTGCTTCCCGCCCGCTGGAGCTCCGGGGAGGCGCCAAGAGATGCTGGCTTACTCAGTCTCTCAATTAGTATCCCTGAATCGTGCACTCTCTCCGCAGGCGCCACTCACTCTGTTCCATTTTCTATTTCCTCCCCCACTCAGTCGTGCGTGTCTCAGTGTCCGTCCCAGGGTGTGTTGGGGGAGGGGCGGCGGCAGCTGTGCCTCGGTGCTGGGCGAGCGCCCCGTCTCACCTCGGCTTCCAGCGCTGGTGCGTACACACTCCTGCTGACACTCGTGCTGGTGTCCTGAGTCTTGGGCGTCCGCGTCCTCCTCGCGTGTCCACCCTATCTCCCCAGTTTCAGGAAGGGCTTAAAAACTACAAATTCTCATCCCTCTTTGAACCTTCCCTTAGTGGACCTTCGCTGTGCTCCCTCCCTCTCTATTCTGCCATCTTCGTAGGAGAGCCATCAGCATTGCCTTGTGCAAACTGCTGTTCTCCCAGTTGCTGGTCTCCAGACCACAGCGATCACACAGAGGGTCTCCCACTCTCAGTGGTGGCCTGGGTGGAGGAATGTTTGCAGGGAGTTTGTAGTTGTTGAGAGGAAGCCACTTCTGAGGTGGAGGCGGGAAGGCGGCTGCCTGAATTCCTGGTGCTTTCTCACTGCACCAAGCTTAAAAGGCAAAAGGAAGTCAGTGCAAGGAAGCTCTAGGAGCTGTGGGTCTGTGGCTACAGGCCTGTCACACAGAAGTCCTCCTGGGATTAAGTCAGTCCTGTTATTTACCTGTCCAGTGATTTCGCATTGGTGAGAGAGGGCTGCTCCTGCGGCCTCCTGGGCACACTGGCAGCAAGCTGCGTTGGAAGCACAGGGTCACCCACACTTGAACTAGGCTCTTCAATGTGGGATGTGGGCGTCTCAAGCAGTAGCTTAGCCTGCTGCACCGCAGTGTCCATCCCTGGCGCAGTGGAACGTTTGCAAGCGAAGCACTGTGGACGTGGAGGAAGCCCTTGGTACCCTTCTCCCTATCCATCTTTTCCTTGGTAGCCAGACTGTGGCATTCTTCTTTCAGTGGTGGGGGGAGGGCAGTAAACTTGTTCATCCAATTACCCACAGAGAAATAAGGAAATTGTGAGTGACATAGTATCTACACAATACATACAGTGATCAGATCCGTCTCAGTGGGATTTTACAAAGTGTATTTATGTGTGGAATTGTCACCGCGATCAGACTTTGAGATTCTGGAAACTTCCCTCGGGCACCCAGACAGTCATTACCCCTCCAGAACAGATGCTGGGTCTCTCTTCTGTCCCCACTGGTTGGTTAGTAACGCCTGTTTTTGAACCTTACTCACACGTGTTTGTGAAACTGATACACGTTGGTCCTTACTAATTGATTCATCCTTTTCCCATTTGTATGGCAATGTTGGAGATGTTACAGCTCCCATAGCTGTTCTCCACCTGGTGGATACTTGCATGTTTGGGCTGGAGGATGCAGTAGCCAGTGTCCCATGTTCCTGGAGCCTGCAGACCCAACCAAAAATCCATCGACGATACTGTGGAAACGTGTGTCTGTGCTAAACATGACAGATTTTTTTTTCTTGCCGTTGTTCCATAAGCAATATAGTACAGTCACTATTTACATAGAATTCACAGTGCTAGCTGTTGTGAGATGATTTGAGATATGTTGTAGGACGTTGGTTTATGCAAATACATCACCAGTTTATGAGGGACTTGTACATCTCCATATTTTGCTATCTGTGAGACGTCCTGGTACCCATCTCCAGGGATATCGAGATAAAACCGTAGTGCTGCCGGGTTACCAGGGTGACTCACACGAGGTACCTGGGGTGCAAAATTGAAGGGAGCATTCACTGTCAGTGTGGTGCCCGCACATGCAGAACATTGAGAGTGGGTGCCTTCTTAATGAGCCCTGTGTGACTCTTCCAGCACCCTCATTGTGTGCACTGGCCAGGAGCAGCTGCCCATGTCTGTGTATTTCTGCTAGTAGTACCCTGCTGTGGAAAGGGTAGATGCAGGCTCCGGGGATCGGTGACTTTGAAAGATCCTGCCAAACAGCTCTCCCAAGTGGCTAAGCCACTGTGCCTTCAGCAGTGTGTGGCAGTTCCCGGGCCTGCCTCTGCCACAGTGGTCAGGAATTTTTGTTATTTATTGATCATTTGGGCGTTACTTTTTGAAGTGCCTGTTTAAATATTTTCTCATAGTGTCATTTGGGCTCTCTGAAATATTTTTCCTTGTTAGCTTGTAGGAATTGTTTCTGCTTCTGTCCCTCTGAGGCTTGACTTTGCATTTCTTGGGGCCTTATTTAGATGAGTAGAAATTATGTATTTGTAATGAGTCCAATTTATCAGGGTTTCACTTATTTTTAGTATCTTTTTCCTGTTTGAAATCTGTGCCTAAGTCAAGGTCATGAAGATACTGTGCTGTTACTTTCTAAAAGCCCTGTTCTTTGATCTGTAATGTTTATATTTAGACTCCCTGTGAACTTGACTTTTGTGTATGACGAGAGGAAGGGGTCAAAGATAATTTTTTTTCATTTGTTATCCAGTTGATTCCGTGTAATCTATTGCAGACATGCCCTTTTCCTCATTGTGGTTCGGTCACAACTTCATTATAAATCAGTTCTAGCAACTCTGTTCTGTTCATTGGATCTATTTGTATGTGTACCAGTTGGAGGAAATTTCACCTTTTCATGTCTGATTCCTATGCTTTTATTGCCTTTTCTCTTGCCTGATTGCATTGGCCAGGCCCTGCAGTACAACGTTGAATAAAAGTGGTCCGAGTGGGCTCTGTGTTACCTCTGTCACAGGGAAACAGCGCGCAGCACTTCACGGGGTTTCAGTCTCGCTGGTTCCAGTCCTGAGTACCTGCGACCGTTCTGCGGAACGTACCTCTTTGATTTTTGTGTTCTTAACCTTTTATTGATGCCAAGCATCTTTTAGTTTACTATGCAAAAGCAACATGGGTGTTAATTTTCCTCGTCCTGTAGATGATGTGTTGTCATTCAAACCAGCACAGTTCAGTTCCTGTTCCCGTTAAAATCTGGGTTTGTGTGTGTGCGTGTTTCTCACTTTATTTTTAAATTCTTATTTTCAGCTGATACAAATTGAACATATTAATGGGGTAACATTAATATGATATTTCTATACATGTGTATGCTACTTAGTGTATTTTTAGGGTAAACATATCTATCTCTTAAAATTTCTTTATGGTGAAAACATTCAAAATCCTATGTATTTTTTGGGCAGTGTCATCTTTCATAATATTTTTTGAAAAATTATGTAAGACACACATGCACACACACATGTACACATGCATGCGTGCGCGCGCGCGCGCACATACACACACACACACACACTGCCCAAATTGCAGCAACAGCCATGGCTGGGCCAGAATGAAGCCAGAAACTCCATCCAGGTCTCCTGGGTGGCAGGAACTCGGTACTTGAGCCAGCGTCTGATACTTTCTGGGCATGATAGCAGAGCTGGGTTGGAAGGGAAGCACCCAGGACCTGAGCAAGCATGCCAGTGTGGTATATGGGCATTGCAGGCGGCAGCTTAACCCATTATGCCACAGTGACTGCACCTCATGATTTTTTTCTTTAATTTTTTTTTTTATTTGACAGATAGAGTTAGTGAGAGAGAAACAGAGAGAAAGGTCTTCCTTCCATTGGTTCACTCCCCAAATGGCTGCTACAGCCGGTGCGCTGCACCTATCCAAAGCCAGGAGCCAGGTGCTTCCTCCTGGTCTTCCACGCAGATGCAGGCACCCAAGCACTTGGGCCATCCTCCACTACCCTCCCGGGCCGCAGCAGAGAGCTGGACTGGAAGAGGTGCCCATATGGGATGCTGGCGCCACAGGCGGAGGATTAGCCAAGTGAGCCACGGTGCCGGCCTAAAAAGATTTTTAAGATATTTCCAGTAATACAGGAATGCTTAAAGAATTCAATGAGTACAAAGAAATAAGAATTTTTAATATGTTTACATGGTACTTGTTGTACACATGCACATACACAGAGAATTAATTCATCTGTAGTCACCCTACTGTAGAACAGAACACCTACACTTGTTACTCTCGTGGGCTTACTACTTTGTACCTGGTAGTCAGTCACCCTGTCCCTACTCCTCCATCCCCCCATCTCCCCAGCCTGTGGCAACTGCCATTATACTCTATGATACTTTATGGATTTTTAAAATTATTGAGAGAGGGGCTGGTGCTGTGGCATAGCAGGTAAAGCTGCCACCTTCAGTGCTGGCATCCCATATGAGCGCCAGTTCGAGTCCCGGCTGCTCCACTTCCAATCCAGCTCTCTGCTGTAGCCTGGGGAAGCATTAGAAGGTGACCCAAGTCCATTGGGTCCTTGCACCTGCATGGGAGACCCAGAGGAGGCTCCTGGCTCCTGGCTTCGAATTGGCAAAGCTCCAGTCTTTGTGGCCAGTTGGGGAGTGAACCAGCAGATGGAAGACCTTTCTCTCTGTCTCTGCCTCTCTCTCTCTCTCTCTGCCTCTCCTCTCTCTGTGTAACTTTGAATGTCAAATAAATAAATAAATATTCTTTAAAAAATTATTAAGATAATTCCTTTAAGGGGTATAAAGCTATTTACATTTTCTGATTCTTTTGGCAATTTTTGAATCATTCTTCTAGGACTGTCTACATTTTGTATACCTTGATACCTTTATTGGCATGAAATTGTTGGTAGTACTTACATGGTTTCCTTCTAATATCTGCGGTATATGCAGCGTGTGTAGTTACATCTTTTATTACTGATCAGTATTTGTATTTTCTCTATTCATTTCTTTCCATCAGTCTTATTTTTTTTTTAAGATTTATTTACTTATTTGAGAGGCAGAGTTACAGACAGAGCTTGAGACAGAGAGAAAGGTCTTCCATCTGCTGGTTCACTCCCCACATGGCCACAATGGCTGGGGCTGGGCCAATCTGAGGCCAGGAGCCAGGAGCCTCTTCTGGGTCTCCCATGTGGGTGCAGGGACCCAAGACTTGGGTCATCTTCTACTGCTTTCTGTGGCCATTAGCCACAGTAAAGAGAGTTGGATCATAAGAAGAGCAGCCAGGTCATGAACCAGTGCCCATGTGGGATGCTGGTGCCACAGGCAGAGGCTTAACCTATTATGCCACAGCGCCAACCCTCCTTCAGTTTTCAACTTAATAGTCTTTTTCAAAAAAATAAATCCGGTCGGCGCCGTGGCTCACTAGGCTAATCCTCCGCCTTGCGGCGCTGGCACACTGGGTTCTAGTCCTGGTCAGGGCGCCAGATTCTGTCCCGGTTGCCCCTCTTCCAGTCCAGCTCTCTGCTGTGGCCCGGGAAGGCAGTGGAGGATGGCCCAAGTGCTTGGGCCCTGCACCCCATGGGAGACCAGGAGAAGCACCTGGCTCCTGCCTTCAGATCAGCGCGGTGCGCCGGCCGCAGCGCACCAGCCGCGGCGGCCATTGGAGGGTGAACCAACGGCAAAGGAAGACCTTTCTCTCTGTCTCTCTCTCTCACTGTCCACTCTGCCTGTCAAAAAAATAAATAAATAAATAAATAAATCCTTTTGACTCATTGGATTTTTTTTCCTATTTGTTTTCTGCTTCACTGTCATGTTATTTTCTTTTTTGTTTTTCTTCAGTGTGTTTCTTCTATTTGCTCTTTCTAAAGTTCCTTAAGATGGAAACTTTGATCATCAATTGCTCTTTCTTTATCATAGACCTTTAAGTTATAAATTTCATTACAAGTACCACTTTAGTTGCCAATTTTGACATCTTAAAAATACAATTTAGTTCAAACTATCTTATAAAGTTTTTCTTGGGGTATCCCCTTTAGCTCCTTAGTTTTTTATAAGTATTTTTGTTTAATTTGCAGATCTTTGGGGGCGTTTTCTAGGTCTCTCAGAGTTACTGGTTTGTACCTTGATACTGTTGTGAATGGATGACACCCTCACTGTGGCTATGATCCTTCGAGTTTACTGAGACTTGTTGTGTGGCCCTGGTGTCTGAGGAATGTCCCATGTGCACTTGGAAAGAAGGTGTTCTGAAGCAGTCATCTACAAATGCTATTTAGGTCAGTTTGGTGAATGGTGTTCACATTTTTGCAAAAAGCAGAGTCTTAAATTAAGCAGCTTTGGTTGTTAATGTGTTTCCTTTATCAGTTGTTTTATTCATGTGTTGGGGTGTTTTCTTATTAGGTACATGCCTGTTCAATGTTAGTTCTCCTGGGTGAATTGTGCTGTTACTACTGTGACATCTTAGTATAGCCGTGTTGTCTTTCTTATGCTGTGTTTAAATGGCTTATCTCTTAGATCTGTTTTTTATTAATTGTGTATTCTTCTGTGTGTTTATTTAATCAACATGTAGTAGGGTTGGGGCTTGCTTTTTTTGATACAAGACAGAAACCTATGCTTTTTAATTAAAGCTTTAGTCCATAGTCTGCCATGTTGGTGGTAAATTTCTATTTGCTCCATTGCTCTTTTTTTTTTTTTTTTCTCTACTTCTTTCCTGCCTTCTATCCTTTGGTGGAATATTTCTAGCATTCCATTTCATCTTGTTTATTGATTTTTAGCTTTGGTTTTTCTATGTTCTTTCAGTGGTCGTTCCACAGTTGCACTGTGAGATTGAAATACAAAGTGAGTCACAAATGTGAGCCAGGTGTGATCTGAATATTTTAGCTGCCACATTTTTGAAAAAAGAATTGGAATTAATCCTGCTGTTCAATTGAATTCAGTATGTTCAAAATATTATTTAAATTGTAATGAATATGAAAATTTTATTTATATATATAACATATATTTTATATAGCAAGCAGGCATAGAATTTTGTTCAATTAGTTTAGACTTCATATTTTTAGAAGTTCTTTATACATCTACAGAGACTAGTGTTAAATGCTATGGGAAAAGCGTGTTAAAATATTGAATGATTTTTAGAATTTTATGTTTTCCTTTTGGATTGATTCTTACAATTCAGAAGTCTCTTTCCCAGCACAAGTAAAACTTCTTGCCTTTAACTCTGTCTTGTCTGGTGTTTGTACACTTTCCCTGGCCATTTCCTGCTGCTATTTTCCTTACTCCTTACAGCATTTTTCATTCTTTTACATTTAACCTTTTTTTTTTTGATTCTTGCATTTTGAATATCTCTTATAAGCAAAAATCTGTCCATTTTTATCTTGGAATTTGGAGTATTTGGTTTGCCTAGATTTAAAGTAGTCATACATATTTGGGTTTAGTTAGCACAGTATTTTTAATGTTTGTCCTATCAGTCTTTTTTGTTTTACTGTTAAATATTTTAGTGTCACTTACTGCTTTTGATGTTTCCATTATTATTCAAATTTAAATCTCATTTAAATTCTTTTGTATTTGATTGTCAAAATGAACATCTTGTAGAAACTTGAAGGAATTTTTCTGAAGAAAAATCTCAGTGAAACTTGAAGTTTTTGAAAATGTATTTCTGGGATTTGGATTGAATTTGCATCAAATCTAGGTAATTCTGGAAGCATTTTTTTTAAAGGTAGATAAATTTGAAAGGCAGACCATCAGAGAGGAGGAGGGAGGAGAGGGAGGTGTCTGTCCTAAATCTGCTGGCTCACTCCCCAAGTTCCTGCAGCAGCCAGGACTGGGCCAGGCCGAGGGCAGGAGCCTGGAGCTACATCCAGGTCTCCCACGTGAGGGGCAGGGGCCCAGGCATCTGCTGTACTCAGGAGCATTAGGAGGAAGCTGAATCAGAAGCAGAGACTCCAGCTAGCACTCTGATACAGACGCAGGCACCGCAGCACCTGGCCCAGCGTTGGTATTTTAAGTATTGATCCTACAGCCCCTGGAGGTTTTGTTCTGTGTGATTCTATCGTGTGTTGCAGCGTTCTCCACAGTGGTCTCACGTACCCTTCATTCCCATCCCCATGGTTTCTGGGTGTGCTTTGCCTTCCGTGCTTTACCCCATCTTTAGGTAGCACACCCTGATAGCATCTCAAGGCTGTGTTTGTGGGTCTGTGTGTGGAATAGTGGCTGTGTTTGTGGGTCTGTGTGTGGAATAGTGGCTGTGTTTGTGGGTCTGTGTGTGGAATAAAGCCTCTGGAGGCCGTAAGCCCCACCTGCGTTGTCCTAGTGTGCTTTTACCATAGGCTCTTGCCCACTCAGACCGTTAGTCTCAGAAGGCTCCATGTTGCAGGTCGTAGTGACAATCTACTTTTGGCTGTGGACCCAGCAACAAAGAAGCCGTAGCCCTTCCCAGTGAGATTCTGCAAGGAACTCCTTCGGCTTTCTAAGGGGGAAGACTGTCCTTTGTTCTTCTAGATGCACTGACCTTTCAGTCCACTCAGGGAGGCTTGGGTTCCACCGATGAGCAATAGCTGAGGTTCCCCAAGACCGGCTGTGTTGGGGGAGACGAAGCTTGTGCAGCCCTGGAAGCTGTGTAAGCGGTCTAAAGCATCATGTGGTTGGTTTCATTAAAGAGACAGAATAAAAGTTTTTAATTGTGCTTCATCTTCTAATATATACTCTGTATTAGTGTTGTTGACTTTTTAAAAAAGACTTATTTATTTATTTGAAAGGCAGAGTTACAGAGAGGCAGAGGCAGAGAAAGAGAGAGAGAGAGGTCTTCCATCTGCAGGTCCGCTCTCCAGAGAGCCGAAATGGCTGAAACTGGGCTAATACAAAGCCAGGAGCCAAGAACTTCTTCTGAGTCTCCCACGTGAGTGCAGGGGCCCAAGGACTTGGGCCATCTCCTGCTTGCCCAGGCCACAGCAGGGAGCTGGATTGGAAGTAGAGCAGCCAGGACTTGAACCAGCATCCATATGAGATGCCAGCACTGAAGGCAGTAGCTTTTCCTCCTACGCCACAGCCCATGTTGTTGATTTTCCAGGAGGTTTTCTGTTGGAGCTGAGTGGGGAATTCTCTTGGACAAACATACCAGGACTGGATGGTTTATATGCTAGCAAGAGGCCTGACTTATTTCTGACTTGCTTTAGGTGTGGTGAAGAACTCGCCTTTGTGAAGGGACCCACTGTGCAGTCCTTATTCTAAGACCCACACGTCAGCATTTTGGATGGTTTTCACATAGAGATTGTGTTGTCTTGATACAGCAGGTTGAGTTTGTATCTTCAGTATAAGAATTCATACTTTTTGGAATATAAAACGGACTAAAACTTTGCAGTAGGGACGAGACTCCCACTCTAATCTCATCTGTTTATTCAGGACAGTGTGAAGAGTGACAGATGAACCAGTGGAAAAGGCTTCATGGGTTGTGTCCAGCAGTGTATCATCTCCTACTTGAATGTGAAGGAACACTTAGGAGCACTTCTGATACCTCTCGAAACAGAAGAGCTGCTTGCCCACCTTTGAAGTGTTCAGAGATGGGGGATGGTAGAACCAGATGCCTATGGTTTGCAAGGCAGAAGGGCCTGGAACTGCAACTCTGCGTCTTCCAGCTTCTCCACTGCTCTCTGGCATTCACTGGGGAAAGCACTGTCTTAGCAGCTTTCAGCTTTTTGATTTTTATTGTTGTTGTAGTCTTTTGTTGTGTCTCCCATCTGAACTATTGCAAATCCCATTGTGCTCCCAAAAGAGTGCTTGCTAAAACTTGGTCTTTTATGTGGCCTGGGTCTTCACTTGAGCACAGTGGAGTCGTGGTGGATCGCCAGTGAAGTGGTGTCCAGGAAGAGGCCCGACAAGGTGCGTCTCAGGGAGATGAGCAGAGGCTTTCGCTCTGGGACGTGGGAGAAGGTGGAGAACAGAGAGAGTGACGTGCAGGTGAGTCATCCAAGTGTGAGGTGTGCTTCAGAAATGATCAGGGTCCTTGAGGAAAGCAAGTGTCTACCGGGGCTTTGTTTAGAAGTTAGACTGATTTCTTGATTTTTGAGCTGGGTGAATCTGAGTATGTAAGTATCCCATATGGCTAGAAGAAATTAGGTTAATTGCCACTTAGGTACTTTTTGTTTGATTGTGTTTTGATAGAAGAGGACTTAATTCTTAGGGTAGAAATTGCGTACGTAAATTGGAAGTTTTACTTTGAATCTTCCTTTCTTCTACATTTTGATTCCTTGTTACACTTCATCTGATTGATCTTCAATTAACAGGGACTTCTAACAGGGTTGCTTTAATGTCTGCTTGATGAGCACCCCCACCCCAGCCGCAGCACTCAACGTTTGTCTGCAGCCAAGCAGTGTGGAGACTAGGAGACTTTCTATGTGTGTGGTGACACACGGGCTTTGTGTGTTCTGTTTTATTCAGTGGGCACATCTAGAGCTTGGTTGTCCAGAGCTGCTGTGCTAATTAATGAAACTAATAAGATGGAAATACACCATGGACACTTATGTCCAGGAGTAATGTCATGATGTACTTGATGAGAGAGGATGCAAGGGAGAAACGGGTTTTCATCAGTTGATGCAGGACTTTCCTCTCCCTCTCTGTTCAGTGACTAGAAGCCAGTGGAACATTTGAGGGCTTTTGACTTTCTGATCCTGTTCTTCGAGGAACCTGACTATGTCCCTCATCCTTCCCCTGGGTCTGAATATGGGTTTGGCACAGATGTGTTCCCTCGGCTCATCAGGCTAACGTGAGAACTTTAAGGCACAGTGGGTGCAGGGTGGAATGAGTTCCCATCAGGACCAGAGGCAGAGGAAGCACTAGGGGCATGCTCCCACGGGCATTGGGCTTCCAGCCTGCCCTCACTCGGCTCTTCTCTGGGCTGTATTCTCTCTACCAAGGAATCAATGAACCAAACTACTGAGAGTTGACTGATGAGATATTAATGTCAAAAATACCTAGCTCTTTAGAACATTTGAAATTGTTGTTTAATACTTACAAATCCATTCCCACCAATAATAAAAAGATTGACTCCTTTTTTGTAGCCACTAAAACTTAATTCTGCAATCCTGGTTTTGATAAACTGTTGGAAACTGAAGTCTAAATCACTAGGGTGTTGTGCAGTCCAGTGACGATTTCTGTGTATTTTTGGTGCCGAGATATTCTTGGAGCACATTGAGGACACACACTGCTGAACTGGATGTGAATCGTTGGCCATAAATCACCACACACAATAGACTCTGGAAGAACCAGATGTTCAGTGCGCTTTTTATTTTGGGCATTCTAAAAATGAATTTCTGGGCAAAATGATTACTAAGAGCAGTATGAAAAAGTGAATATCATGCCTTCATCATTAATTTATTTTTCAATTTTGTCAGTTAAACTCATTGAAATGTAAAATATTCCTCATAAATCATTTTTGCATTTTGGTTTTTAAGATTGATACGTGTTTATTCTGATACTTAGTATTTCTGGCCAACTCTTTCATGGTTTTGTATTCTGTTGCCTATGCTGATGGCTAATAGATTTCTACATTGTAACCCAATTACATGGGGAGTTGATCACGACTTTTCATCTAAAAGTAATGTGCAAATGCAAACCACTGTCATTTTCCTCTGTCCTTCCTTCGGAGGAGGGGGTACCTCCTACAAAGCATGAGGGGCCTGGTCAGTTTGTGACCTGGGGAACCTTCAGGTTCAATTAGAAGTGTGTTCATGAGTCCCAGGTCCAGAGCTTTCGAGGCTCTGTAGCATGGACATCTTAGACTGTCCATGGAGGAATGTGTCAGTGACAGGAAGAGTTCCAAGGAGTCCTGAGGTGTGTGTTGGTGTCATTCTGTCCCACTGCATTGTCAGCGTGATTGTGAATATCATGAAGTTTGCCCCGTCACTGGGCTGTTTTATATGACTTGGCTTAAGGGGTTTTGCAAATGCTTCTTAAAAAGAGCTTATTCCTGGGGTCACCTACATGGGTAGGCATGTTTTAACTCCATGTGAAGGAAAATCACTGGCAAAGCAGCGTCTTTAACTTGAAAACTGGAAAAGATCCTTCCAGGATATTACAGGGATCCCTGAGGAGCTGTATTAGATACCTGAATTTCTGAAATTAGAAGGAAGTGCTGTGGCAGGGAACCAGACTCAGATTAGAAGGTCTGAAAGAATTGATTCTTGAGTAGATCCAAAGGGAGGTAGATCTGGGACAAGAGGGCCTTAACCCAGCCCAGTGAGCCCTTGGAAGGCACAGGGCAATTTGAGAAGAGGGGAGACAGGAGGGGAGAGAGGAGTATGACTGTCAGAGTGAAGGCAGACAGTGTTGTGAACCCTCTACAGGGACTGTCGCTCCCCCTCTTCGCGGAGGAACGACACAGGACCCTGTGCTGTTCTTTTGTCTGCTCAGCCCTTCCCGGGTTTGCTGCTGGTTCTTCCCCGGTTGGCTGCCGTCCTTCCACCTCCATGGAGGGGCGGTTCCCCCTGCCACTTTCCCCACTTCCGCGGGGGAGCGGCACACCGCCGGCCGACTCTCTCGGGGGCTGCTCAGATGTTATTCGGATGTTCCCCTTAGATGTTCCTGGTGCATGTTGTCTCTCTTCTCCTTTATAGTCCTCTTCCACCAATCCCAACTCTGCTACCCACACGCCGAGTACGCTGCTCTCCTCCAATCAGGAGCAGGATCAGCTCCTGCAGGTCATCACTCAAGTTGGCGAGAGGCAGCTGCGTAGAAGTTGTTTACTCCCTTCTCAGCGCCATATTGTGGGAGAGCAGATGCATAGAATAAGTCTTAATTCCAGTAACTTAGTCTAGTCCGAGTTGCTCCCCACAAGGGACCACATGCCAAAGAGCTGTGGAGCCCCAGGAGGTGACAGCAGCTCCTGGCCCACAGCTGGCAAGCGTGGCAAACCTCAGACTCCTAAACCTGCAAGGATCTGAGTGCTGCCAACAACCTCAGTGAACTTGGAAGAGGACCCCAAGTCTCGGATGGAGTTAACAGCTTTGGCCAACACCTCGGTGTTTGCCTGGTGAGCCCTTGTGAGAAAATCCAGCTAAGCTGTGGTTGCCCTTCCGACCTCCAGCCTCTGTGAGATGATAAACTGGGGTTGTTTCAGACCTGTGTGTTTAATGTGTAACTCTTCCACAGCCACAGACAGCTGATGCAGTACCTGACCCCAAACGTCTCCTCCCATGCCCCCGTGTATCAGGATGGGGTAGAGGGCCAGGCATTTCTGACACTGCAGTGGGGGATAAATGTTAACAAGACAGGTGTTCTCTGGGCAGGAGCACACAGTGCTTCTAGAGGGGATTGTTGTGCAGCTTAGAACAGGCAAGGGTGAGAGAAGAACAAGGGTAATGTAGAGGAAGGGGGGAATCTTGCTTCAGCAACTGGACCTCTGTCTATACTGCATGTAGCTGAGTGTGTGAAAAGCTGTTGAGCTCCTGCAGGCTCACTCACCAAACTCGATGTTCCTAGGAAAAGAAGTGGGTTAGCTCTGGGACCATACATGGTATTTGGTGTTTAGACACTCAAGAAACACATGTTACCACAGTACTGATTTTGCCTTGCTAAGTCATTGCTGAATCAGGAATCCAGAGGTGGTCCACAAAGCCACAGAAATGCATTAAGAAGACCAGAAATATAAAACAAGCCAAAAAAATAGGATCTTATGGTAGGATCCTGTATATCCTGAGAAATTCTTCTCAAATTGAGGCTTACTGGGGCTGGCATGGTAACATAGTGAGTTAAGCCCATATGGGTGCTGGTTGGAGTCCCAGCTGCTCCACTTTCAATCCAGCTCCCTGCTAATGTACCTGGGGAAGCAGCAGAAGATGCACCAAGAGCTTGGGCCCCTGCACCCATGTGAGACACCTGGAAGAAGCTCCTGAGTCCTGGCTTCAGCCTGGCCCAGCCCTGGCTGTTGCAACCATTTGGGAAGTAGACAAGTGGTTGAAGATCTCTTTTTCTATCCCCCACCACTCCCTGTAACTCTTTAAAATAAATAAATATTTTTTTAAAAAATTGGGACTTATTATTTGCAGAACTTTTGTAGCCAGCCTTGAAGTTGACCGAGTCGTCTCACGTTCTCATCTTACTTTGGCAAGAGGGCGTTGATCTCACAAGGTCTTGGTTTACACCAGAGAGGAGATGCAGCTTCGGTGTTGGTAACCACAGCTCTGAGCTGTCCTTACTCTTGAGGGATCTCCTGTATCATCTCTAGGGTCTATCTGGGGCTCCTGATTCTGTGGCTCACAGACCCTAACAGCAGTCCCATGTGGTTTGTCATGCATCAGAGGCCACCGAAAAAACCGAGCCTGTCTCTGCCATTTCTTAATAACTGTGCATTTTGAGCTGCCTGGCCTGAAATTGCATTTAATTACTGGCCTTATTTCAGCAGTTGCCAGTTGCCATGAGCTCGACATTGTTTTAAGCGCATTAAGTTCTGTCATATTGCACCACGACTCTGCGAGGGAGATCCTGTCGTGACACCCTCTGGATAGATCAAAACCCAGCTACGGGAGACGAGGACATTGGCTAAAAGGGACACAGCCAGAAAGAAGCGGGGCCAGGATTCTGAATGGGGTCTGACTCCATTGCCCTAGCTCTCATCAACCAGACTCTCCTGATCTGCATTCTGGTAAAAGTTAGGTTTTCTCATCCTATGTCGTTTGTGAGCCCCTTTTATTAAAGAAATGAGAAATTCTTTTTAAACTCCCAAGGTGCATTTAGATGATTTTTAGAATACTCTTACTAAAGCCCATAAACATGAAACTAAGAAATTCTGACTTATAATATTTTTATAGCTATAAAATTGGATACAAATAAATTTCAAAATAACTGTAAAACCAATAAAATTCAAATGAGTAATATTAGTTTGACACCAGGGAGCATTGTTTAAGATGAAGCTGTCCATGAGAGGCATGAGAAACTATTTTTCCCCCATCTTATCTTTTAAGTGGTGGTCTTTGTGGTCAGTTACACCGCTTGTCATCTTGAATATGATGCATTTTTGTGATTTATTTGAAAGGCAGAATAGCAGAGAGAATGAGAGCTTTCAACCACTGGCTTACTCTTTACATGCCCTCCATAGTCAGGGCTGGGTTAGATTGAAGCCATCCGAGTCTCCCATGTAGATGGCAGGGCCCCCACACTTGAGCCATAATGTGCTCCCTCCCAGGAAGCAGAGAGTAGCCTGGACCTGAGCCTGGCACTCTGTTAAGGGATGCAGGTACCACAGTGCCCAGTTCTCGTGTATTATTGTTATTTTTCTTCTAAGTTACTGAACTTAGCTGTAGTCATTGCTAATGGCTTTGAATTGGCAGTCATTGCAGAGGACATTCCAAGCACACCCTGGCTGAATGGCTCCCATGCTGTCTTAGCCTCTGTGTTTTCTGATAACGAGCTCTGAGAAGCTACACAGACGAGGGCACTCAGGTGCTGTTTCTCCTTGGTGGTGTGCCGGCTACACTGCCTCCTAGAGCTGAGTTTCTTTAGTTCTGCATGCCCTTGCCTGTCTGGTACGGCTCCACCTCCTGGTGTCCACCTTCAGATCTGCCTGATCCCCGCTAGTTGACTCGCTGTAAGGTCACTGGTCTTCCCTGGAGCCACCTTGAGGGAGGTTGAGTGCAAATGTGGAAGCGGGAGCTGAGTATTCCTGTTCTGTTGCTTGAGTTCCATGAATTGTTCTGGGTCGTGGCTTCCAGGCGGGACACTGTGGGCCAGTGTCTGTGCTCCCCGGGCGAGTCTGGGAAGGGCTCGAGAATCCCCCCTGAGCGGTGATAACACAGAACTGTGCTCTGGAGTACTGACTACACCCTCAGTGCAAAGGAAATTAACACCCACAGACACATCACATACACACACACACACACACACACACATAGAACACACATAGGCATATATACACACACAACACACAGGTAGACATACATATACACAGAGACATGCACATATGTATACATACTCATATATAGACACACGCAAACATACAGACATACATGCATGCACAACACACATATCCACATACACACATCCACTATACACATGCATACATATATGCACATATATGCGCACACACATACATAGAACACATACAAACATGTGCGCGCGTATACACATGCACATATACATATGCTCGTACACACATATGCATACACACAGGACCAACTTTACCTTGGGGGCAGAGTCTGCAGGCTCCTTGTCCGTGTTGAAGACTGGACTGGTCCCTGTCCTGCGGGATCTTTTTCCCACCTCTGAACTGTTCCGTAAGCTCCCGGTGGACTCCTGTCGCGATGGAGCTGCTGGTGGGGTCCAGCGTGCCTGCCTAATTCCCGCCCAGCATGCCTGCCTAATTCCCGCCAGCGCCCTCCCTCCAAGGCTGGATTCAGCTTCTTCCTTCTCCGACACTGCCAAGCAGTGCACCGGCTCTTCACTTTGTGCCTGAGCTCCTCGATGGTTCTCGTGGCCAAGTGGACATCCCCCAGCCCTGTCCCTTCATCGCTTTGCTGCCCAGGCCAGAGCTGAACACGTGGGCCAAGCCCCAGACGCTGCAGCACACAGGTGTCGCCTGCACATGGTCTTTGCCTCTGGGGTGCTAAGTCCTGCCTGAGCTCTGCCCCTTCTCAGTAGGGCTCACCTGTCTCACGTGGGAGAGGGAGATGAGGAGGAGGGGGTGGGGTCTTTGTTAAGCTTCCTGTTCCCCAAAGCAGGGATGAGAGGGGACAGAAGCCTGCGGAGGCCAGGAAGCAGGGTAGGTGCAGAGGGGCTGGGGGCCTACTGGGAAGGTGCATCACCGCAAGCTCTGAGACTTGCTCAGCACTTGCCCTGGGCTGCTTGCCAAAAACCCCTCAGCCCGGCAGTGCCCGCGTTGCGTGATTTGGGAGTGAGGTTCGCCCTCAGCCCGGCAGTGCCCGCGTTGCGTGATTTGGGGAGTGAGGTTCGCCCTGAGCCCGGCAGTGCCCGCGTTGCGTGATTTGGGAGTGAGGTTTGCCCTCAGCCCGGCAGTGCCCGCGTTGCGTGATTTGGGAGTGAGGTTCGCTTCTCCTGCAGGAGTGCTTCTGTGAGAGTGGGCCTTGTGGATCTGGAGTGCATTCTTTCTGTGCGGGAAGCGGGTGACGGGGAGGCTGCGGGGAGACAGCCTGCTTGTGAGGAGTCCTCCCTTATCTCAAACCACATGTGGTCTCAGAGTTTTATTTTACTCATCTGCACACACCTCCCTACCCCCGGGCCAGCCACCAGTGTAGACCTTGGCCCCATGCCTTCTGGGCCCCAGGCTCCAACCTCCCTGTCTTCAAGCCCAGGCCCTCTGTGGACAGCAGCAGCCCTGCTCTGGTCGGCATTGAGCGTTGCCCCATGTCCTCGACCACAGTTGTCGGAGACCCAGGCAGCAGAGACCAGGGCTCAGAGGGGCAGCTTGCGGGAGCCTGGGGCATGTGGTGGAGCTCGGGTTCCCAGAGCAGCTGCAGGGTGGACCCGTGTGAGGTCCCTCTGCGGTGTGATCCTGAGTCCTGGGGGACCACGGAAGGGATGTCTGTGAGGGGCCCACGGTCCCAGCGCTGGTTTTCAGAAACGCACTCGTCCCAGTGATGAGGCCGGAAATGGCTGCACCCCGTCTTGCGGGAGAGGAAACAGACCCTTGATACAACATTAAGGCTTAAAAACTCCCTGAGAGGAGCATTTTGCATTTTGGGAGAGAGAGAAAGAAAGAATGGCCACTTGAAACTTCACTGCAGCTGCTTTACGCTCGGGAGAATGCTCTTCTGGAAGAGTAGAGGTGTGTGCTCATGGATGCAGTCCCAGGCGTGTTGTGCAGGCTTTGCAGGAAGCCAGACCCAGCCTCAGCCGGCGTGGAGAGCGGCTGGCTCGATGGTGTGCGTGTGCGAGCAGTGAGCACGCCAGCACTTCCGTGATCAGTGGGAAGGGCGTTGTCTGTGCAGGGCTGCGTTTCACCATCTGCTCCTGGCGGTGGCTGTGGGGAGCCTTTGCGGGCTCAGTGGACGTTTGCATGGGCTGTGGACTGCTCACGTGAATTTCCTGGCTTCCGCTTCTCCACACGTGAGAGCATTTGGCCTGTACATGAAGCGTTGTGAACAGACACTGCGTGTGTGTTGCCCACCCTGTGTCCCACTGACCCACATCCCAGCTGGCATCCCAGCACCCCCGCACCCTCTGGACTGGAGCCAGGAGGCCCAAGGGCAGCTTGTTTCTTGATTCCAAGTTTTGATTGGCAGACAACCCGAGTGCATCCTGGCAGAGCCTGCCCGTCCAGGTTCGTTCCCGTGCAGTGGAGGGACCATGTCAGGGCGTGTCTGGCCGGAGCTCCTGTCTCACAGGTTTTGCTACAGTTCCCAGCATGCTCTTGGATGTGGAATGTAGGTCAATACCTACCACGTCCATGAGCTGGGGGTCTCCTTAGGAATACCTGGTGGTGTTGCCCTTTTCTTGAAGATGAAGGGTTTGAGACCCATGGACGGAGCACAACATGCCCAAGGTCCCTGTGATAGCGAGGGTTAGAGCTGGAGCCTTGGGCTGGGTAGGAGAGGGGTTTTTCCCAGTTTGCCCTGTGTATTAAATCTTAAGCTCTTTTCATTCTGCTTTTCACTTGGGCTCTGAAATTGATTTGGAAAGTAAGTTTCTTTGTTACCAATCTGAAGAATAAGGCAAGGCTGGACTTCAAGGCTGTCCTGTTAAAGTGTTCGGCTGCCTTACTACTCATCTATGAAACATAAGAGCTCTCTCCCTGCTAATGATTTGGCCTGGGAAGAGCTGGAGCCAGTAGAATAGCGCCACTAACGTCATGGTGTGTGGTCATGCCTCGAAAGGCACTTTCCACAAAGTAGTTTTGAAGGGGCTTCCTTTTAGAGACCGCATTGTGAACAGAGCAGGAGCAGTGCCGTGTTCCTTTTATCCGAAGTCGTTCATGCTTATGGAGAAGGTAATTGCGTTAGCTTCGGAATGCATTGATGTCTTCCTCTGGAACTAGGACTGTCTGCTCCGCAGGTTTCTTCGGTCCGAGGTGCAGTCCCGCCTAACCCCGGCACACACAGCTGAAGGCATGCAGACGGCAGGGCACGCCCGTCTTCTGGTGTTGACCTCCCGCTCCTCCGCTTCTCTGTGGATTGACTCGTCAGCCTTTTCGTGGGGGCTGAGTGGGTGCCTGTTGCGGTTCCACATCTTGATAGAATGGCTTCTGTGCTACAACTTTTGGGTGGATCAGGGAACAAAGACAAGTGAGGTTCCTGCCCTAAGGGCTTCATCTAATAAGGGAGCAAGCAGGCTGATAGACAGGATGGTTTTAGATGTTGGAAGATGGAAGGCATAAGCAAGGAGGCTCTGAGCGGGTGACATTGACCCTGAGTCCTGAAGACATAGAAGGAAGTGGCAGCACACGTCTGGGCCAGGGACCCTCGCCAGAGGAGGTGGCCAGTGGAGACCCCGGAGTGGGAAGTGCTTTTTAAGTTGCTGTCACTGTAAGAGCCGCTGGACACAGGGGACCGTGGAGGAGACGAGGCCGTGAAAGCCAGGAGATGACAGTGTGCGTGAAGATTGCAGGCCGCAGTGAGGGTTGAAGACTTACGCTGCGCTGGCCAGAGGCTGTCAGGAAGCTCAGGGCAGTGGGCATTTTGGCACGATCGTGGATGGAGGCATCAATCCCTCATTGTCATCGGAGTGTTGGCCTTGCACCCTCTGCCCCCTCAGATTCCACCCTGATATGTGAGTCTGGCTTTGCTGATGCATGGTTTGTCTCACGAACAAGGTGAGCTCAGTGTCCATCCAAAGCACGTTCAGTAGAAACCAATAGGTGGCCCATGAGTTGAGCTGAGCCAGAGCAGTCGGAGAATGTCAGGTTCTGGCCCAGGAGCCCTGTGCGTATCGCCTCACTGGGCAAAAGGGTCTTTGTGGAAGGATGAAGTGAAGGCTCTTGAAAAGGAAGATTTTGCTGTGTTGCTTGGGTGAGGCCTGAATGCCTTCCCCAGAGTTGTTCTACACAAGAGGCACAGGGAGACATAATATGCCTGGAGAACAGGTGAAGAAAGATGGGATGGAGAGAGATGACGGGGAGAATGCAGCTGCCAGAGGCTGGGAGAGGCAAGGGGAGATTTTCCCCTGGAGCCGGCAAGAGGGCTCAACCCTCAAAGCTCCATGCCTTTGGCCCTGCGGCCCTCACTGCACACTCTGGGCCTCGGGATGGTGAGAGAATCGGTTGCTGCTGTATTCAGCCATCTGCTTTGGGGCAGCTTATAACAGCAGCCACAGGGCACCATCTAGCCAGCCAGTCAGTCCAGGAGTGGCCACGGCAGGCCCAAGTATCAGTGATGCTTCGATACAGCACCCATGGCACCTGCACACGACTGGAGTCAGGGACCCTGGAGGCTGAGGGACATCAGTGCCAGTAGAGGGATATTTGTCCCTGCAGTCTGTGGACTCTTGAACCCCAATAGGATTCTGTGTCCCACTTCCCTGTGCCACACCAGGAACCCTTTCCTTGGTTTCAGGAGACATCTGATCTCTGCGTTAAAGAATGGCACTCTGCTGCTCGCAGAGGGTGGAGAGAGAACTGTAATAGAATGACTGACAGGTTGTGCTGTTTTATAAAACACGGCGGGAACTGAAGTCAGCTTGGAGCAAGGGTGTGGTACTGAACAGGGAGGGTTGGGTAGTTTTAGGGTGTGTTTTACAGACTGTGCATTAACAGAAGGTATTGAAGACAGAATGGGGGAAAAGCAGAGAGAAAGGTTCAAATTTGAATCTTTGGTATCACCGTTGGCTGAGGCCGAAAGGAACAGGAGAGAAACAAACGTGGGGAAGTCGGTTCTGTTGGTCATAGTGAGCTTGGGGGTCCTACGAGAGACACCCTTGCTCCCTTTCCTTTGAGCCGAGTGGGGCTGGCTGGCTCTGCATCCCTGGGCTGGCCCTCGTTCCCGAGTCTCTGCATACGCACATTGCTTTCAGGAATTCAGGTGCACCACACCTCCATCGCACAAAAAGCCACTGCTCTTAGAGAGATGATCAGTTCCTATGTCAGGCTGGGATCTGACCTGAAAGGATCACTTAGGTACAGGGAGACAAAATGAAGCCCTTAAGATGAGCAGTGAAAGAAACATGACCATCAGTCCTCAGGGGTTTGGGGAAGAGGCATTGTCTGGGTTGTGATGGCAGCAACGCCGCCCTGGAGAGAGGAGAGCTCGCTGTGATGAGACAGGCTTGGAAAGTGGCCGGTCCCTCAGAACCAGGTTAGCATGGTTATGGCCACGTCTAAGAGGGTTTTGGCTGGAATGCCTGAATTAGAAACAAATCCCCCAAGTTCATGTTCAGAAAATTAATTTTGCCCTAAATGTTTCCAACTATAATAAACGTCTTTTGAGTGTCAAGTGTATGAAGAGATAATTAACCTATTTTTCCTGAGGCATCTTAAGATTTGGGTTTGAGTTACTTGCCTCGTTCAGGTTGAGGCGACCTGGAGAGTGTTGGAGCCACAAGGTACGATGGGAGTTTTGACAGTGCAGGAGGAGGTGTGTGGCTGAGACGCTCCTGCTGACTTGCGCCCCAGCGAGAGCGTGTCCTGGACAAGCGTATGCACAGGAGATGCTGAGCAGTGGTCAGAATGTTAGCACTCAGCCTGTGTGCTTGCCACGGAACACAGGTGTGGGATGAGTGCTTTCACAGTTGTATCCCGTGTGGATCCCATGAAGAAGCAAAGTAAAATGGGTCAAATCAGGCTTTGAAGACCCCAGCCCAGGCAGGCACCAGAACCCTACAGGGAAGTTGGGGAAGTGAGGCAAGTGTTGCCTGCACAGTAAGTGCCTCCTGGGGTTGGCCCCCTGGGGGCTGAACCACTGCAAGTGCCCACGAGGGAGGGGTCTGTTCACATGTCAGGCATTTTCCCATTGGCCAGTATTGCAGGGAGAATTTCAGGAGCCCTGGGCAGGCAGTGGTCATTGCTGTAAGACTGCCTGTACAAGGCTTGCATCCTCTCCTGCTCCAGGACAATGCTCGGGCTCTGCATAGGCGACCTGCAGTGCTGTCTCAACTGTCCTACTTATATCCCCCTGCCTGGGGGGAGCTTTGCAGTGGAGGATGCTGGGAGTTTTCTCTCCTGGCATGGAGTGGGGCAGCTGGGGTAGCTGTCCTGCTTTTTCTGGCTGTCAAACCCTAGGAGGATTTGCAATGGCCAGAGCGGGCTGCTGGTGTAGAACGGGACAAGAGAGTGTGGACAGTGCTCGTCCCAGTTCTGACAACATCAGCCTGTCGACGGCCAGACCTCAGTGGTGCACGCTTTTGCAGGCCACCCTCCTGATGCCGATGCTCCCGGGGTCATCGGTGCTAACAGCTCTGGGCAGAGACTCCTCAGAGACAGAGAAGCCCAGCGGTGAAAGCTGGCTGCTTGCCACAGGCATCCTGTAGGTAAACAGGGTGTTGAACTGGTATCTTGTGTTTATTGCCAATTTTTTTCTGGAAGGAAAAAAAATATAAGCAAGGAATTCCTCAATCTTGACCTAAATTTCGTGTTTCCACATAGTTGAGAAAAGCAGAGCAATCTAGCCTCAGCGTCCAGTGCAGACCAGATTACTAGAGGAAGGAGCTCGGCTGAAGGCACCAGCTCCTGGGGATCTGTGGGAGTCAGAACAGTGGCCCAGCCTTCCTACCTGCATTCTTGGGGTCCTTTCGCTGTCTCTGCAGTGGGATGCGTAGAAAGTCAGATTGAGACTGAACAGATGGAAGAACATAACACAGGGCTGATTCCTGATGCAGCGGGCGTTCATTGAAATACATATCAGTACCACCCAGGAAACACGGGAACTTGGAGCAGCAGAGATACCCAGGAAAACGTAAGCTGGCGGGCAGCTCACCATGGCCCGAGACCCAAGACACAGCTGCCCAGCACCGCAGTCAGCAAAGTACAGCGGCAGACAGAATCTAGCCCTTCCCTGCTCCTGCGCATTCCCTGAGCTGAGAGTGGCTTTGTCCTACTAAGTGGCGAAAAAAAATAGGAATAAGGTTACTATTTTATGCCACATTAAAAGAGGAAATTCAGACAGGTTTTTTGGAGCACACACACTCTGATTTGCACCTGTGTCTGGCTCGTCACACACTCCTGTGACAGACCCGGCTAGTTGTGATGGGCACTGTCTGACCCCCAGATCAAAGTGCGCACTACCCAGGCCTGACGGAGGATCAGTCTACTCTGAGAGGACAGCAGCTGGAGGGCACAGCCTGAAGCTGGAGTACGGGAACACACAGAACTCAAATTTAAAATCACTGCAGTAAATGTGCTTGAGATGTAAGAAAATCTATTAGTAGTATGAAAGTGATCAATGATTTATATTGTAAAACATTCGGACATGCTCATTATGGGAATGCTCATTTGGAGTGAAGAGCGTAGCGTAGGGGATATTTTCCAGGGTGGACAGAGCTAAAGAATGAATCGTTAAATGATGCTCGCCGTTGTTTGCTTAGCCGAGATAAATATCTGATTCTTGCCATTTATTTGCTGGTTTTCAAGATAATGAACTGGTCTCCTAAGAGCACCAGTTTCACTTAATATCCTTTTCAACTCATGGCTCTGCACATATTTGGGGGATTTTAATTCATCACAATGACTGTCTGTGTTGAAACTCAGATTGTGCTACGTTTGACCAGGAGGAACTTCTTGCCTCTGTGAGAGCCCTCACTTCCTGGGACGGCTACATGCTCCAGGGTCAGCCGGGCCGCTGCCTGCCCTAGGCTGGTGCCAGTCATTCTCCAGGAGGCCCTGGTTTCTCGCTGTGGGAACCAGGATGTCAAGACTGAAACAGGCACAGTAGGGTCGCTCAGTGCTGCTCGGGCAAGTCATGCCTCCTCGTTCATTACTCAGCAGTCACAGGTGAACTGAAATGTTCACGGGAAAATGGGATTAAAAAGTAATGCGCATTTCCTGTGCGCTTCTTGGCCATCCCCTGCTGTGTGTGTAAAAAGCTTGCAAAGTGATGGTGGTGCTCCGGATTCAAATTCAAGAGCACAGGATTTTTGCTGGGCACGTGTCTCTGTTCCACATGAGAAATCCCGGAGTGCTCGGTTGTTTGACCCAGATTTGCCGCAGCCATGCAGAGCAGTCTCAGTGCTAACACGAATACTGTGCTGGTCAGTGCAGTCACTGAGAGCATGCACACACTCGCCCTGTTTTCCTACTCTTTGCGGTAGTACTCGGTCTGCACTCTCAAAGAATATGGCTATTACAGACTGTCAGATAGTTTAGGTTCTGTGATTTTTAGAGCAATCCTGGGTTCAGAACAAGAGTGAAAGGAAGGTGCAGAGATTTTCTGTGTGTTTACTCTCCTGCTTAGATAGCACCTCTCATGGTCAGTGTTCCCCCACAGGAGAGGTACATCTGTTACAACTGGAAAACCTACACCACACATCGTTATCATCCAGAGTTTACAGTAGGGGCCACTATTGGTGTTAGATCTCCTAGTGGTGTGGACAAGTGGAGAGTGACATGTCTATCATTATAGTGCCACACACACAGAATTTTCACAGCCCTAAAAATCCCCTGTAGGCTGGCGTCGAGGCTCAATAGGCTAATCCTCCGCCTAGCGGCGCCGGCACACTGGGTTCTAGTCCTGGTCAGGGCGCCGGATTCTGTCCCGGTTGCCCCTCTTCCAGGCCAGCTCTCTGTTGTGTCCTGGAAGTGCAGTGGAGGATGGCCCAGGTGCTTGGGCCCTGCACCCCATGGGAGACCAGGAGAAGCACCTGGCTCATGCCTTTGGATCAGCGCGGTGCGCTGGCCTCAGCGCACCGGCCGTGGCAGCCATTGGAGGGTGAACCAACGGCAAAGGAAGACCTTTCTCTCTGTCTCTCTCTTTCACTGTCTACTCTGCCTGTAAAAAAAAAAAATCCCCTGTGATCTGCCTGTCGTCACTTTCTCCACCCCTGGTAACCACTGATCATTTTACCATCCCAGTAGTTTTGCCTTTTCCATAATGTCACATGGTTGGAACCATGGAGTGCTCAGCCTTCTAAGATTGGCTCCTTTCACTCAGCAATATGCATGTACATTGGTTCCATGTTTCTTTGTGTCTTAGTACTGTATTTGAGTGTTGGATGATACCTCACTGTCTGGGGGTGACACAGTCTGTGTATCAGGTTACCTGACGAAAAACAGGTACCTGATGGCTCCCAAATTTTGGCAGTCACAAACAAAGCTGCTATGACATCTGTGTGCATTTTTCTTTGTAGATGAAAGTTTCAACTCTTTTGAGTCAATGCTAAGAACTATGACTGCTAGATTATGTAGTACCCATGTGCATTGCCTTATAAAAACTCACCAAACGGTATCTAAGGTGACTGTCCATTCTACATCCACACCAGCAGTGAATGAGAACTGCTGTTGCTTTGCCAGCATTTGGTGTTGCGGTGCCACAGATGCTGGTTATTGTAATAGGTGTGTATTGATGTTGCATTGTTGTTTTAATTTGCACTTCCATAGTGATGATGTATTATACGGAACATCTTTTTGTGTGCTAACTTGCTGCCTAATATCTTCTCTGTTGAAGACTAGGTTAAGGACTTAAGTCCATTTTCAAACCATGTTTATTTTCTTGTTGAGTTTTAAGAGCCCTTGTTATATTCTGGATAATCGTTCTTCTCCCAGTCTGTGACTAGTCTTCTCATGTCCTTGACATTGTCTTTCACAGACCAGAACTCTTGAATTATCCATTTCTTTCATGCCTGTGGGACCTAGCCTCACCTGTCCACTCAGGAGCTGGACGTGGAAAGTGCAGTGAAAGCGAGGCTTTGTTACTGGTCTTGCCAGGTCTGCTGTCTGATGAGCAGGCACCCCCGGAGGGTTAGAGCAAGCGGGTTATATCCGAGCACGCGGGTCCCTCCCCGGTTCCTCACTGGGTGGGTTCTGTGGGCTGTGCAGGCTTCCTCATGCTGCCTGTCTTCTCTGTACTTCAGTTTCCACTGGTGAGTGGGGTCTCCCTAACATCCTGTTTGCCTGGGGAGTTCTGCCGCGTCTGCAGGTCAGTGACAGCAATTTCCCCTCTGTGTTGAAGATGGACGCCAGACGTTTCCTTACAGTGATCACACCGAAAGGGCTTTGTCATACCCTCGCTCATCTGGGTTTCCTCCTGTGTTATCTTATGGAGTGTTACAGCTTTGTTTTACATTTAGGTCTATAATCCCACTGGAGTTAGTTTTTCTGAAGGGTATAAAGTCTGTGTCCATATTCTTTTTTTCGTTTTTTAGTTTCTCATGTACAACCAGTTCTGGCAGCATTTGTTGAAGAGACTGCTCCGTTGTAGTGCCTTTGCTCTTTTGACCCTCTCTGTGCTTGCCTTTCGGGGAGCTCTGTTTTTTTCTGTTGATCTTTTTGATTATCCTTTCACCAGGACCATAGTACCTTGATCACTGTGGCTTTACAGGAAGTTTTGACACAGGAAGTTTTGACATTGGGTATTATCACTGCTCCAGCTTTCCTGTTCTCCAGTGTTATCTTGGTTCTTTGGGGTCTTTTGCCGCTCTGTGTAAACCTTAGAATTAGTTTGTTGATATCTGTAAAATAGTTTGCCAGGATTTTGATTGGGATTGCTTTGAATTTATAGATCAAGCTGGGAAGAAGCAACATCTTGGCACATTTGGTTGTTCAGATCCATGGGCACAACTGTGTCTGTTTCTTCAGAGTTTTGGGGTTTTCCTCATGTTGACCTGGTACATACTTTATTAGATTTTTAAGTTTACTTTTATCTTCCATTTAGAATTAGAAACATATGTCATGCTCTGCAGCAGCCTTGCTATTAGTATGGCCGTCTGAACCTCTTTCTTGGAAGTTAACTTCATGAGAGTAATATTGCCTAGGTTCATAATGTTGATAAAAGATTGCTATCTCATTATCTGATAATCAAAATTCCTTTTTTTCTTTATAAATCCCTTTTTCTTTTGTCCACTTATCAAAAGGATTTGAACTTGGTTTTTGTTCTTGAAATTTGAATAGTTTTTCCAGAGTAAACTGTTGTCATTGAGTGTACAGTTTCCACTGCATGTTATACTCTTGAATACAGCATGTGTGTGGTGGTGGCAGGGGTGAACACACGTGTGTGTGGTATTGTCAGTATCCTGTTCTTTTGCTTTGGTTTTGTTCTTCTCTAGAGATGACTTTTGTTCAGATGTTGGATGTTCTGTAGTTATTTTGATACTTTGAATTTTATTTCAGATTTTTTTATATTTTTAGTTGAGACTTAATTTTTTTTACCTTTGACCTGTTTCAAACTTACACTTTTTTAAAACTTTTATGTAGTAAATATAAATTTCCAAAGTACAGTTTATGGATTACAATGGCTTCCCCCCCATAACTTCCCTCCCACCCGCACCCCTCCCATCTCCCGCTCCCTCTCCCATTCCATTCACATCAAGATTCATTTTCAGTTATCTTTATATACAGAAGATCGATTTAATATCTATTAAGTAAAGATTTCATCAGTTTGCACCCACACAGATCATTAAGTGTAAAATACTGTTTCAGTACTAGTTATAGCATTAATTCACATTGGACAACACATTAAGGACAGATCCCACATGAGGATTAAGTACACAGTGACTCCTGTTGTTGACTTAACAAATTGACACTCTTGTTTATGGCATCAGTAATCACCCTAGGCTCTTGTCATGAGTTGCCAAGGCTATGGAAGCCTCTTGAGTTCGCCGACTCTGATATTTAGACAAGGTCGTAGTCAAAGTGGAAGTTCTCTCCTCCCTTCAGAGAAAGGTACCTCCTTCTTTGATGACCCGTTCTTTCCACTGGGATCTCACTCGCGGAGATCTTTCATTTTGGACATTTTTTTTTTTTTCCAGAGTGTCTTGGCTTTCCATGCCTAAAATACTCTCCTGGGCTCTTCAGCCAGATCTGAATGCTTTAAGGGCTGATTTTGAGGCCAGAGTGCTGTTTAGGACATCTGCCATTCTATGAGTCTGCTGTGTATCCCGCTTCCCATGTTGGATCGTTCTCTCCCTTTTTTATTCTATCAGTTAGTATTAGCAGACACTAGTCTTGTTTGTGTGATCCCTTTGACTCTTAGACCTATCAGTATGATCAATTGTGAACTGAAATTGATCACTTGGACTAGTGAGATGGCATTGGTACATGCCACCTTGATGGGATTGTATTGGAATCCCCTGGCATATTTCTAACTCCACCATTTGGGGCATGTCCCAAATTGTACATGTCCGATTGAGCATGTCCAAAATTGTACATCTTCTCCCTCTCTTATTCCCACTCTTACATTTAACAGAGATCACTTTTCAGTTAAATTTAAACACCTAAGAATAATTGTGTGTTAATTACAGAGTTCAACCAATAGTGTTAAGTAGAACAAAAATATTAAAAGGGATAAAGTATTAAGTTGTTCATCAACAGTCAGGACAAGGGCTGATCAAGTCACTGTTTCTCATAGTGTCCATTTCACTTCAACAGGTTTCCTTTTTTGTGCTTGGATAGTTGTCACCGATCAGGGAGAACATATGATATTTGTCCCTTTGGGACTGGCTTAATTCATTCAGCATGATGTTTTCCAGATTCCTCCCTTTTGTTGCAAATGACCGGATTTCATTGTTTTTGACTGCTGTATAGTATTCTATAGAGTACATGTCCCATAATTTCTTTATCCAGTCTACTGTTGATGGGCATTTAGGTGGATTCCAGGTCTTAGCTATTGTGAATTGAGCTGCAATAAACATTAATGTGCAGACAGCTTGTTTGTTTGCCAATTTAATTTCTTTTGGATAAATTCCAAGGAGTGGGATGGCTGGGTCGAACGGTAGGGTTATATTCAGGTTTCTGAGGAATCTCCGGACTGACTTCCATAGTGGCTTTACCAGTTTGCATTCCCACCAACAGTGGGTTAGTGTCCCTTTTTCCCCACATCCTCGTCAGCGTCTGTTGTTGGTAGATTTCTGAATGTCTAACTTACCCATTTTTAAGCTTACCTTTTTCTCTTGTAGTTTATGCTTCCTTTCTAGAATGAACTTGGCTGTTATTTAATATTTTTCCTATGTTTGATCATGTCTTACTGCTTAACTAACTCAGTTGTATGCTGTTTCCCATCTTGTACCATTTCCTTAGTGTGTTTTGACTAATTTCTAAATAGTGTGCTGCAATTCTGTTTTTGCAAATACGACTTTTAAGCATGCTTCGGTTGCAAAGCTGCTTTCTGCTCGTTACTCTGTAACCTACTCTGAACTTACCGAGCTTCTCTCCCTGTGTCTGCTCTCCATTTGTTTCCCCGACACGGGGACTCGCCTGGAAATTCTGTGGGCGGTTTGCCCTTAGCCATGTGCATTACAGGATCTCTGGGGGAGACCTCATTCCTTATGTTGTAGAAGTTGCTCCCTACATTCATGGTTTCAGCTTTATTTGAATGTGCTTTTTCACTGCAGAATACAGAAAGAGCAAAGTAAAACACTAAAGAAATAGATATTTTGTTTTCTCCTTATTGAATTTATATAAGTTGGTATATAAAACTGAGACCTTACTCCTTGAAAAGACTAATTATAAAGTAAACTTGACACAGGACTTTTTCTTTTTAATGAAACATTCCCAAAATTGGGAACAGTGACTAATTTGATGGGCATCAGTATATATTTAATTTGAAAGCCTAAGCAAAAGAGATTATTTTCTAAGTCTAACATGAAATATACAAAGCAGCCCTAAAGTAGAAAACTCCATCGCCCAGGGTGCAGAAATGAATTCCCGCAGCAGGCCGCGAGCTTCCGTCTGTATAACCTGTTGCATGTCGGCCTTTGGCTGGTGCCTGAGGCCGAAATCTTGGCACCTGGCCCAGTCCCTGCTTTATGCAGAACTTTCCCTAAATAATTGGGGGTGGTTTGCTGGGTTAAATGCATTCATTCTGATTTAGGCAGATTGCCTGCTTTCCCTCTGGGAAGCAGGGATCTTGGAATGTGCAGGAGAGAGCGCATCTCTGTGACCCGCCCAGTGACGCTCTGGCTGCTGAGCCTCTGGCTTCACTGGACTGCAGCGTTGCATTTTGCAGGGCTGCATTGGTACTGCATTTGTCACTGCAGAGGAAGGTGCGCGTGAAACTCCCGTGAGCATCCTCGCGGGAAGACGAGCACATTGGGGGAGCCTCGGGCGTTTTTCCCGTATCTGTAATTTTTGTGTCAGTTTAAAAAAATTAAATAGTCAAATTCCTAACTCCTGAAAAAGTGCCAGTTTCAGATCATTTCAGGGATCCACTGATCTAAATCTTTAACACCTCAGGCTTATAAATTCTCTTACTGAAATCCTCTGTTGTCTCATTCTGTTTTCTTGATTGATCTCTCAGCAGCAGGTATAAACTGATCACCCTCTGTAGTATTTTACAGTTTGTGTGTGTGTATTTCAAATCTATTGTTAGGCATAGAAGATTCCTGATAGTTGGAGTGCAGTATCTTTTAATATTTTTAACTCAGTCTCACTGCTCAGACTTTCTGCAGAAAATGTGGTCTGAAGTCAGATTTCCTAGACTTGTATTTTCACTCCTAAAACTTGCAAATCACTTAAAGTTTTTGAGCCCAAGATTCTTCATGTGCAGAGGACTAGAACAGTATAATACGTGAGTGGAGTTGCGTCACACAGAGTACTATGTGAATTTGATTGAGGATTAGATGGCGTAATGAGCTAGTGGAACAGGAGCACAATGACTGGTCTGTAGAGTCCACGTGAGCACACGGTTCTCGGGGATAGGTTTTAATCCAGTCTTTGAAGTAATTGTGACCTGTGAAGTGTTATTCAAAAACCAATCAATTCAACTGCTCGTTGACTGGCTCGTGTACTCACTCACTTGCTCATTCATTGAATCGACAGTGCTGCTATTCTTGAGAGCCATGATGATCTATAGAGAAGACGAGAAATGCGATTGTACTCTGAGCTGTATCTTCTGGTGCTAGAGCACAGCTCAACAAACGTAATTTTTCTAACACCAAGGATGTGCCTCTGCCCTTACCGAGCAGGACTGCCACCCTGTCTGAGGTCCCCACAGGACTGCCACCCTGTCTGAGGTCCCCAGTTCTCTCTTCCCCTCTCCACATCTCCTGTGTTAACCGCCTTGGGATTTGGGGCTCAGAGTGTGGCTTTCTTATTTACAATTAAATTCTATTCCTAAGCAGCAGACTAATCTAGAATGCTATCACTTTTTCAGCTAAGTTCTCCCTTGTAAATTGATTGTTTCTTCCCATCTAGTCATTGTACTCATGACTGGACCACTTGTAGAGTGTGTACGTGTGTTGTGTAAGTAAAATCTCCCTCAGATCCATGAGACGGAGATTGTATTTACTAGGCCTGGAGAGAATCTCTTAGTCATTCTTTGTTTTGCTTGTTTGTGTATCTGAAAGTCTTTATTATGCTGTCACGACTGGCGTGAAATCCGAGGATCAAAGCCATTATCCTTCAGAACTAGACAAATTCTTGCTTTAAAATGTAGCTTATAGCAATTCCATTATCTTCTTTAAAAACTTTTTGAACACACCTTCTCATTACTCTGAAAGCATTTAGGGTTTTCCCAGTAACTACTGGAACCACCAATCCATCACTGTCAGTCCTTTTAAGAATGTTTTAGGGCCGGCGCCGTGGCTCAATAGGCTAATCCTCCACCTTGCGGCGCCGGCACACCGGGTTCTAGTCCCGGTCGGGGCGCCGGATTCTGTCCCAGTTGCCCCTCTTCCAGGCCAGCTCTCTGCTATGGCCAGGGAGTGCAGTGGAGGATGGCCCAAGTGCTTGGGCCCTGCACCCCATGGGAGACCAGGAAAAGCACCTGGATCCTGGCTCCTGCCATCGGATCAGCACGGTGCGCCGGCTGCAGCGGCAGCCATTGGAGGGTGAACCAACGGCAAAGGAAGACCTTTCTCTCTGTCTCTCTCTCTCACTGTCCACTCTGCCTGTCAAAAATTAAAAAAAAAAAAAAAAAAAAAGAATGTTTTATAGAGGCTGGTGTCGTGACACGGTGGGATAAGCTGCCACTGGTGATGCTGGCATCCTGTATGGGCACCGCTTCAAATCCCAGCTGCTCCACTTCCTATCCAGCACACTGCTAATGGCCTGGGAAAGCAGTGAAGATGGCCCAAGTGATTGGGCCCCTGCCACCCACGTGGGAGACTGGGAAAAAGCTCTTGACTTCTGGCCCTGGCCTGGCCAGTTGGGTAGTGACTCAGCAGATGGAAGATATCTCTCTCTCTCCAACTCTGCCTTTCAAATAAATAATAAATATTGAAAATCTTTTATAAATGGAATTATATAGTTTGGAACTTTTAAAGATTGGCTTTTTCCACTAATTCAGCATGATTCTCTTGAGATAAATCTAAGTTATTTTACATATCAATAATTAATTCCTACTTATTTTAAAAGATTTATTTATTTATTTGAAAGTTAGAACACCAGAGAGATAGCGCTATCTTCTTCTTTTTTTTTTTTAATGTCAGGGATTTCTTTTCTTTTTTTTTAATTTTTATTTATTTATTTTTTGACAGGCAGAGTGGACAGTGAGAGAGAGACAGAGAGAAAGGTCTTCCTTTGCCGTTGGTTCACCCTCCAATGGCCGCCGCAGCTGGTGCGCTGCGGCCGGCGCACCGCACTGATCTGATGGCAGGAGCCAGGAGCCAGGTGCTTTTTCTGGTCTCCCATGGGGTGCAGGGCCCAAGCACCTGGACCATCCTCCACTGCACTCCCTGGCCACAGCAGAGAGCTTGCCTGGAAGAGGGGCAACCGGGACAGAATCCGGCACCCCAACCAGGACTAGAACCTGGTGTGCCGGCGCCGCTAGGCAGAGGATTAGCCTAGTGAGCCGCGGTGCCGGCCAATAGCGCTATCTTCTATTTGCTGATTCACTCCCCAAATGGCCACACTGTCCATGTCTGGACCAGGCTAAAGCCGGGAGCCAAGGACTCCATTCTAGTCTCCCACTTGGGTCTGGTGGCCCAGGCTCGGGTCTTCCTCCACTGCCTTCCCAGGTGCATGAAGCTGGCAAGGGAGGGAGAGTATCCAGGACTCAATTGGCACTTTGATATGGGGTGCCAGCGTTGCCCAGGGTATCTTAACCTGCATGCCACAATGCTGGCCCCTGCCCTGTTGGCTGAGTAGCAATCCCTGGCGTGGATGTCCAGCCATTTGTTTATCCATTCACCTGGTGAAAGTCATCAGAGTTCTTCGCAGTTTGGGGCTATGATGAATAAAGAGAATCACGAGCATTTGTGTGCATTACTTTCTGTGGACTTACGTTCTTAGGTTTCTGAAATCCCAGAGCTACAATGACGAGGGCTTGTGGAGGAGTATGCTTCCTTTGTGAGAAGCCCCTGTACTCTGAGGCTGCTCTTGCCCTTCTACATTCCCACCTGCAGTGTGGAGCACGGCTGTCTCTTCACCTCCTTGGGCATCTGCTGGTCCCCCGTGTTTGCTTCAGCCGCCCTGACAGGTGTGAAGCCCTCCGCTGAGGTGCCGTCTGCACTTGGCGGGTGGTGGCAGTGGGCAGTGCTTCGTGTGCCTGTTTGCCACCTGTTTCTGCTCTTCAATGAGGTGGTCATTGATTATTCTGTCCTTTTACAAGTCAGTTACTTGGTATTAACTGTGGAGTTCTGAGAATCCTTTCTCTGTTCCAGATACACATCTTCTGTGGATGTGGTTGGCACGTACTGTTCCTAGTTCTTTTCAGCCTCTTGACAGAGTCATTGGCAGAGCAAGTTTTAAATTCTGATGAGAGTCAACCCAGCAGTTTGTCCTTTTATGGCGTGTGGAGTATGCTTTTGGTCTGAAGTCTCAGAAGTCTTTTCATAGCCTCAGAGATCTTTCTTACATTGCTTTGTGGCAGTTAACAGTGGTATCTGTTGTATGTTTGTTTAGTATAGGGTGTGAAGGCTTGATCAGGGCTTATTTTTATTTTGCTCACTGTTTTCCAGTAATTAGCATCTTACACTTGTGAGTTTACAGAAAGGTGCCCACAAATTCTCAACCTAGTGAATTTTCATAAGCTGAGTTCACACAAGTAGCCAGTACCTGGACAAAGAGGAAGTCAGTTAAGCACCCCGCATGTCCCCTTCCGGTTCCACCCTCAGGGTAGTTTCTTGTTTAGGGACTTCACATGAGTGGAATCCTGTGGTAGGTACTTCATCTCTAGTTCCTTCCATACAACGTTAAGTTTGTCTGCCCGTGCCATTAAATGTGGCTCTAGATCATGTGTTGCATGACTGTTTTATGAGTGTACCTTGAATAATTCATCTGGTTCCATGTGGAGATGTGTTTGGACTGTTTCCAGCAGTGCTGATATGGTCATCCTTGTATGTGCTGTTTTGATGGGCAGATGTAGCAATTCTGTTGCTATCCAGAAGTAGAGTTAGGTCACAGAATGAGCATATGTGTTCATCTTGCACAGGCAGCTGTCTGGGAGTTTCCAGAGGGAGTTCCAGTGGTTTCACTTTCCTGGCTATGTTAGATATTTTCAAGCTTTTTTATTTTTTTTTATTTATTTTTTATTTTTATTTTTTTGACAGGCAGAGTGGACAGTGAGAGAGAGAGACAGAGAGAAAGGTCTTCCTTTGCCGTTGGTTCACCCTCCAATGGCCGCCGCAGCTGGTGCGCTGCGGCCGGCGCACCGCACTGATCTGATGGCAGGAGCCAGGAGCCAGGTGCTTTTCCTGGTCTCCCATGGGGTGCAGGGCCCAAGCACCTGGGCCATCCTCCACTGCACTCCCGGGCGACAGCAGAGGGCTGGCCTGGAAGAGGGGCAACCGGGACAGAATCCGGTGCCCCGACCGGGACTAGAACCCCGTGTGCCGGCGCCGCTAGGTGGAGGATTAGCCTAGTGAGCTGCGGCGCCGGCCCTTCAAGCTTTTTTTTTTGCTTTTAGCCAATCTGTGGATCTGCGTCCTATTGCCATGTTTTAAAATGTATTCTTAAACTTTTAATTTTAAAACAGTTTCAAAATTTGCAGGGAGGTTCTAAAGTTAGTTTTAAAAAAAGAATTTCCATGTCTTTCCCACACTGCTCAAATATTAACTCACATTCCACCTTACAGAACAGTGTTTTTCTGGGGTGAGTGTTGAGCTCAGAGTTAGGATGCAGGTTAAATGTCCGTGTCCCACATGTTAGTGCCCAGCTGGGCTTCCAGCTCTGGCTCTTGACGGCAGTGTCCTGGGAGGCAGCAGGTTACTGGGCTGCTACCACTCACGTGCCAGCGCTGGACTGAGCTCCCAGTTGCGGGTGTTTGGGGTGTGAACCAGCAGATGGGGTCTCATTTCCCCCAGGATCATTGTTCTGGATCTTTGTCAGTCAGAGCTACCCTGTGGGGATTCCGGTTCATGATGTCTGCAGCAACCCAGGGGATTTGTTTTCAAGTTTTTTAAATTACTTTCATTTATTTAAAAAGCAGAGAGAGAACACTTTGATCTGCTGGTTCATTCCTCAGATAGCTGCAAGAGTTGGAGCAGGGCCACGCCAGAGCTGGGACCAGGCACTCCGTCTGGGTCTCCCACAGAGGTGACAGGCCCTCACAGCTGGGCCATCTCCTGCTGCTTCCCCAGGTGTGCTAGAAGGAAGCTGGCTCAGAAACAGAAGCCGGGACTCCAGCTGGCACTCACATGGGATGCTGGCGTTGCAGGCTGCAGCTTACTCCACTGTGCCACAAAGCTGGCCGGGGGTTTGTACTGTCAGCTTATCCCTAGATCGTTCTTAACGATATTGAGAAATATCCAGGCCTTAGTCAGGATCGGGTTTCTGATCCACTGAGGGAAACAGAACCTGTGTCAGGAAAAGGGGTTCCTCTTGCACATGCTGGGTTCAGAACATTTTGGCTTCGGGTTGTTACCTTCTGTGTGCTAATTAGCTGGCTTTCCCGTCAGCTCTGTAATCCCAACCCTCTCCATACTTACTCAGTCCGCATTTGAAACAGTGACTGTTAGAGCCTGGGAGGTGACTGGGTGATCAACATTGAAACCCAGCAGGGTGCACATCCCAGGTCTGGTGTGTCGGCACCACAGCGGGTGGCTCTGGCGTCTGATGACAATGATGTGTTACTTCTCTGAACACCTGGAGCAGAGGAGCTGGTGGGCTCCAGACACGGAGGAAACCTGCAGAAACGGGAAGGGCATCTGCCGCCATGGTCAGTATGAGACGCACAGGGATCACACGTCAATCCAAGATTGGAAAGGAAAAGCTGTTCAAGATTCTGTTTACTTTCCCTGAGATCAAAATGAGCCACAGCCAATTAAAGGGTGTAACCAGTTACTAGATCACAGTTAGCATGGGAAAGAGCTACGAAATCAAGACCCTGAAATTAAACTCCTGGCCAGGACACAGCTCAGAAACAGGTGCTCGGGAGTCGCTTTGCGAACCGCAGTTTGTGCGAGGTGGGGCGGGAACGGAGACTCTCACGCTGGGGCTTTCCTGCTGATTCTTCCCGGCTCCACTTCGCTCTCCCAGGTCTGGTTCTCTGCTACCAGCAGTGTGGTGAGCGTTTGCCCTGGGAGCAGCCTCGCTCAGGCTGTGTGAGCGTGTGGGCCTCCAGAGGAAGTCCTGAGCCAGGCCCAGCTCTGTGGTAAGAAGGGGCATGCTGAGCTTCTCCAGGACATTGGCCCCTTGCAACGTGGGGGCTTGGCTCCGAGGAGCAGAGGACAACAGCCACTGTGCTCCTCCGTCCTGAGACCAGAGCTGCTCCCTAGAGCACGGCACAGCCTGGAGCCCCCGGAAAACGTTTGTGTGGAGTGAACTGCAGTTATGTGACACACAGTGCCAGCAAGAGGGCAGCCATGGGGTAAGAGCCCTGGTTCTAGCGCCTTGATCCTGAGCTGTCCTGTAGCGCCACTTGGTGTATCAGTGACCGTGACGGCAGTTGCTGGACCAAGGCAAGGCTGGACTCCAGCGGCCCACGGCCATGTTTCTCTCAGCTTGCACAGTGCTTCTCTCTCCCTCTGTGTTTTCCCCTCCGTTTCTTCCTATCTTGAATACCCAGTTTTGGAGATGATGTGTGTTTGGAACTTGATTGGAACCTGAGGACTCAGGCAGTGGGAAGAGAAGTCCTTAAGGAACAAGACAGAGGCCGTCTGGGGCAGAGGGCAGGTGCCGGTGAGCAGTCCCACTGGCCATGAGTCCAGGAGTGTGGGTCTGTGGGGGCTCAACTTGTCGTGTATACGATGGACACTGGACATGCAGTGAGAGGTCACTGGGACTGGGCTCCTGAGGTCCTCCTGTCTGCAGTCGGTCTTGGAGGACGAGGGCCCACACGGTGCTGAGTGGTTACCAGGGCCTCTGCAACTGCTGCTGCTGCTGCTGCAGGCATGGCTGTGGTCCCTTGGCTTCCAGGAGCAAGTCGAGTAAGTTCCAAAGGGCCCATTGCCCAAAGCTTCTCCCTGGAGTCCTGCTGCGATCTCTCAGCCTCTCAGAAGCCCTTTGACTGGGTTAGGAGGACCTGCCTCCTGGGATGCTCTGGCCCCAGGAACTCAAAGCAGCCACCCTGGCGAGTTTATCATCTGCTGTACCCCCGCAGTGAGGCCACGCTCGGTGCACCCCCGTTAGACCACAGCTAGTACACCCTCAGTGACACCACTCCATTGTACCCTCAGTGAGACCATGCCCAGTGCACCCCAGTGAGACCATGCCCAGTGCACCCCAGTGAGGCGACACCCAGTGCACCCCAGTGAGGCGACACCCAGTGCACCCATGAAGATCATTCCAGTGGAACCTAGTGAGTCCACAGCCAAGCTTTTCTGTTTTCTTGTAAGACCACAATTTCTGAAACTGTGAATAAGATACACATTGTCACTTTTTAAATTTGAGTCTCTGTGGTATTTGTTAGAAAATTGCTATTTGTTTATTCCTCGATATATCTGCAATGCTAGAATACTAGGCACTCCAAAAGAACATGTTGAATTAGTAAGTTTGCTAGAAGTGTACTTTCTAGAGAGTCCGCAGTGCTGTTAGAGGTGACTCCTGCGTGCTCTGCATGGTCTGATCTTTTCTCTGCGGGCTGCTTCCATCCCCCCTGCGCACATGCTGGGGTCTGTCCATCCTCAGGACAGGATGGCCCAGAGTGCTCACTCCTTTCCTCTGCCTGAGTCTGTCGATGATTTTGACCCTTCTGTTACTCATTCCTTACGCCCTGTGATCTTCCATATTAATGATGCCAGTTCTCATTAATCAGACTCCTTTTTATTGCTGAAGGCATTTGATGGCAGGAGCTCATTTTGCCTGGCTGTCCACCATGCCTTTCTTTCCATATTTATTTCCTTATGTTGGTGACGTACTTGTCTTCTAGCCCACCTCCCTCTCTGAAGCTCGCCTCACCCTTGTCCTGCTCTGTGCTCTGGTGGAATGTCCATCTTCCCCAGCCCTTGGCCATGGCCATCCCTTGTGTCCTCCCTACAGAAGGCAGATAGTCTGGGAAGGCCCTGGCCGGAGCCCACATCCCTCCCACATGGATTTACATGAGCTGTCCATGGCCTTGGATCATTGACCTTCTCTCGTTCCTGCCCCGAACTACTCTTTTCTCCTCTTTCTCTTCCTCCACCACCTTAAACTTCCCTCTCCCCGTTCCCACTTCTGCCGCACTGTAGCTGCCCTTTCTCCTCCTCATTTCCTTTGAAGCCCATTTCCTCCAGTGCCTGTGACTCACTTCACCGCTGGCCAGGTCACCCTCTCTGTCCCCTAAAGCCTCGGTTCCACTGAGACGCGAGAGCGTCGTCTAGGGGAGGTCAGGTTGACGTGTGGTGCGTTACTGTCGTTTCCTGTTTCCGTACTGATCCCTCAGACTGGAAGGAGATGGCAGCCCGCCCTCGCGGGACGCTCACGGTGCTCAGCCTGCCCTTCTGAGACAAGCGGCCCGTAGCAGCCACGGCAGCGTTACAGTCACGGACCCCTGATCTCGCGACTCCCTCAGAGCAGTGGTGCTCGCTGCGCTGCCGGGAAGCCCCCCTGTGGCAGCTGGAGTTCCTCTGAAAAGCTGTCCCCCCGGTGCTCACACAGGTGTGGACTCTAGGGACACATTTCCAGGCCCAGGACGGGAATCTGTAGTTGAGCCAAGCGAGGTCTGGTGCCTTTCTGATTTTCTTATGGTTGGTCCAGGCACCGGCCTGAGTCCGACCTTGGTTTCTCATCTGATTGGAAACTGCTGGGGACTTCTAGGAACTGGTTTTCTTGCTGACAGGATCAGACACAGAAAACATGCTGTTAGGATGCAATGTGTGGAGCTGCCGCAGCCACTATATTAGCATGAGGAGGGGGAACTGGAGGAAAAAGCCCATTTTCTGGAGGTGGCAGTGTCAAAAATAAGTAAAATGTCTTGTTCTGACATAACATTTTCAGTTGTTCTACTTCTGAAAATCTTCCACTGAGAGAAAAAATCTGTTATATAACTCAGTTCAGAGCTTTTTGCTGAAGCTGATAACCCAAAGACCCTTTGCCATGGTGGCATCTGTGTATGCTACAAGATCTCACTTCTCATCAGAGAGCTCTTCTCTCAGGGAATTGGAGAAAAATATGAAAGTCATACAGGCTGTAAAAGGTAAAAGCCAATTTAGAAATCTAACTTCTCTATTAAAAAAGATTTATTTATTGGAAAGAGTTAGAGAGATCCTCCGTCCACTGGTCACTACCCCAGATGGCTACAACAGCCAGGGCTGGACAGGCAGAAACCAGAAGCCAGGAGCTTGATCCAGGTTTCCCACCTGGGTGGCAGGGACCCAAACACTTGAGCCATCCTCTGCTACTTTTCCCAGGCCATTAGCAGGGAGCTGGATCAGAAATGGAGCAGCCAGGACAAAAACTCAGGCCCACATGGGATGCCCATGGCACAGATGGTGGCTTAACCCACTACGCCACAATGCCAGCCCCAAAGTCTTAAATTCTAATGATACCAATGTGCTAACTAAATCAGTGGTGATCATTCAACTTCTTCATTTTTATACATTAATAAAGAGGCCCAACGAAGTTCAGTGACTTGCTAAGGTTCTGACCACAGTCGCAAACCTGGGGCCAAAAGAATCCATGATTCTTCTTTGTTCTCTATCACTGCGTCCACCTTGCTCCATGCAGGGTTTTGAGTCTTCCCTCGAGGTCCGCTTGTTCCATCACTCAGGTGTTTCTGCCCCTTAGGTCCTGCATGAGAGTGTAGGCAGGTGCATGCGATTGACCCCAGCAGAGCCTTCGGGGTTTCGGCTGGGTGACAGCTGTCTCTGCGAACGAAGGTCAAGTCTTGGCACCTGAGTCCCAGAAGAGTGCTGGATGTGGCTGTGGCTCATCGCATCCAGCAGGTGAAGGAGCCAGCCCAGGCTGTCAGCCAGATATGCAAGCCAGGAAAACACGTGGCTTCACGTTTCTGATCGCGGTGACCTGGGGTCTTTGTCGCTTTGCCTTCAGGATGCTGTGTTGAGGGAGCCCGGGGTGCAGCTGTGTGAGTGTACCTCCCAGGAAGGGTGATTTTTGAGGGCCTCCTAAAATGGGCAGGGCAAAATTCCAATGCCTTGCTTCAGGGGTAGCTGGCTCCCACGTGTCATTCCTGAGCTGTGGCCCGAGTTCCTGAGTTTGAGCTGTTCCGTCTCTGCCTGATGGCTCCTGGTTCAAGGTTCAGAGTCCCAGCCAGAAGCGGCTGCTCTGCTGAAACAGCCAGGAGGCTTTGCTTCCGACCTGCTCTGAGCTCTCCCTCTGATACGCCGGCTCCCTGCTGCCTCTCAAGCCCAGGACCATTCCTTCCTTCCCTCATCGTTGGCGTGGGGTCCAGGGAGTGCGATGGTGGTGTGAGTTAATTGCATAGTGCCTGCGTATAACGTTGGGCCCTAGAGCCGCCTAATTGAAGCTTTCATCCACTCCTGTGGGAGAGATGCTCGCTAAGTTCACAGGGAGCTGGGGCTTCACCGGAGATTGCATTTCCTCGTCTCGGGGTGTCTGTGCAGGAAGCCGGCTTGCCAGCTGTTTTGACAGCTCCATGGCCAAAACCAACACGTGTGGAGGCCTGGAGGGGACTCCAGGAGTCTGATGGTGATTCTGGCCTCTGGGACGCTGCTGCCTTTGAAGTCTGTGGCATAGATTGCCACTTTCTGCCTAAATAGATAAATAAATAAGCAAGCAAGCAGTGTTTAATCTTTGTGGGGTTTTGGGTCAAAGGAGAACTCGGCAATTAAAGTTGATTTTGTCTTTTATTGTTGATAGCGCCTCCTTTTCTTTCCTTATCATGTGGGAGAGACGTTCTGAGGACAGAGGAAGATGAGAAGGTGGCGCGTGTTGGTTTCTTGCCTTTCTTTCTTTCTTTTCTTTTCTTTTTTTTTGACAGGCAGAGCGGATAGTGAGAGAGAGAAAGACAGAGAGACAGGTCTTCCTTTGCCATTGGTTCACCCTCCAATGGCCGCCACGGCTGGCGTGCTGCGGCCGGCACACCGCACTGGTCTGAAGGCAGGAGCCAGGTGCTTCTCCTGGTCTCCCGTGCGGGTGCAGGGCCCAAGCACTTGGGCCATCCTCCACTGCACTCCCGGGCCACAGCAGAGAGCTGGCCTGGAAGAGGGGCAACCGGGACAGAATCCAGCGCCCCGACCGGGACTAGAACCCGGTGTGCCGGCGCTGCAAGCGGAGGATTAGCCTAGTGAGCCACGGCGCCGGCCGGTTTCTTGCCTTTCTTCCACAGTGCCACCATCTGTGACAAGACATAAATCCAGGTAGAAATGCACCCTGTTACAAACTTAAGAAACAAATTAAAATGTTTTCCTTCTTGTTTTCTGTGCCTGGTAATATGCTGATTGTATAGAGTTAGGTTAACATTTATTTAGAGAGAAATAAACTAAAGCTTAAGATTTTCTGTTTTAGTTACGGTTTTCTCCTGCAGATTCTGATACTCGGGGTTGTGGTGGGGCTGGGGAGAGGGGTTCAGCTTTTAGCAAACCTGTCTTGTCCCGTTCTGCAAAACTCTACTTTCAAGTGGGAGCGAGGGTGCGAGGAAAGGATGGGAAGTGTTTATCCATGGAATTGCCGACTGGGTTCTGTGAGAGCACCAAGGCCTTTTGGGACCTTCCATGAACAGGTGTAGCTCAGCAAACACGTTCTGTTATCCTCTGATGGGCGCCTCATCTTGTCGTCCTGGCCACCCGAGGACCCCGCCGGGTGCGTTTTTCCTCAGTGGCCGCTACACTGTGGGGTCGTTAGTGCCTTTGCAGAGGTGCACGCCACCAGATACAGCAGCCCATGTGCACGTGGGTCTCCTGGCTCCCTTTCCCTTCTGGTTCATTCACTGCTCCATTCCTCGGGAGGAGCGGGCAGCTGGGAGGCGCCCGTGGCAGTGCTGAGGAAGACATTGTGTGCGTTCCTGTGTTGTGACGCACGGGGAGAGTGACCGGGCTGGGAGGGCGTATGGCCAACAGAGCCGGAAGCAAACAGAGGCTTCTTCCAGTACAAGGAGTCCCAGAAGGTTTCCTGCCTTGGCTTAGAAGTCAGAACAAAACCCCAAAGCTAGCTGGGATGAATTGAATTTGGAAGAGAATTTTTGAGTTTTTCTTCTATAGATGTGAGGGTTTGTTTCACTGTGCCTTTTCCATCGTAGATGTTTGCATGACTTCTGTCAAATCTGTTCTAGGAATTCTAGTAGAGAAACACCTTTTAAGAATTTTTTTTATATCTACTAAGATTTCTGAGAACTGGAACAAGGAATCTTGGAGCCCAGGGGACTTGAGAGGTCATTTCTTGGCAGCGTCTCCACTTCATAGATTGAAAAAACTGAGGCCCAAAGAGCTGAAATGAACAGGGTCTGTTGTAAATGGTGGGGTTTGTGGCAGAGCTGGGGTGAGAGCCAGGGCTCCCTGCACCCCCTTCCACCCCACTGGTTCCCTCTCAGTGCTAAGCTCAGCCAGTGGTGTCAGATGGGTATGGTGATGGGGAACCTGGGAGGAGCAGGCAGAATGGCAGTTGACCAGGGGCACACGGTGCTGTCCAGGGAGTGGCCCCGTTACTTCTTCCTTCCCGTGTCCTTCCACATCTCTGCCACACCCTGAGACGTGGGGCTGCATGTGGCATCTGAGTGGCATCCGACTCAGCAGTCCAGAGGTCGTCATGCATAGATCTACATGAGAAGTAGTTCTTATTTCTGTGGGTCTGGCTTGAGATCTGTGGGGTAATTGGATCACTCACATAGGCTGTGAAGCCTGGCCTGGCCAGTGTGTAGTATTTCTCTCGGGGAATTTGGTAGAATGAAATGGAATAAATTGACTCTGGAGCTCCGATGGCACCAGCTGCGTCTTGAGTGTGTGCGTGGAGCTGCTCGGAGGCACTGTGGTCGTCTTGCCCGCTAAAGGAGCAGAGCCTTCTCGAGGATGCCGATGATGCTACAGAGCGATGAGAAGACAGCAGCGCGGGCCGTGGCTCTTGGCAAGTGTCAGTGCGATACAGTGCTGCCTGGGACCTGGCGAGATCTCGGTAAGTCCTTCCAGGGCTTTTTAATTGACTGTAATCGACTCTGTCCTGGAGTACCTACAGTCGGCAGTGTGCACTCCAGCCCAAGCTTGGAGTCCAAGCACACATTTCTGTGGATTCGCAAGTCCTGACCTGTTCTTTTGTCTGTGAACTGTGGTAATTGCATGAGATGGAGTGCTTCCATTTATTGAACACTCCCTCTCTCTCTCACTCCCTCTCTCCCTCCCCTAGTCTCCAGTGTGGCTTGTCTGCTATTTCTGGCCTAATCTATAAACGCCATCTTTATTCACCCAGCCTGTTGGTCTTGCAGAGAAATCTGCTGTCCCCCTGACATAAAACACCCGCATATATGGGCTGCCAGGCCCTGTCTCCCTCTTCATTTATGAGCCGCCTTGGAGCCTCCTCCTTCTCCAAGGTTCCTTCTCGGAGTCTTCCTCTACTTGTTCCTGGCGCATGAAATGTGCCTGTAATGTAAAAGGAAAGCTCCTTTTCGCCATTTATTCTCATAGCTGATGGTCACTACCGCTGAACTTGATGTTTTTATGCACTTGCTTGTAGTAAAATGGGTAGGGACGAGATTTAATATTTGAAAAGTTTCGTTAGTGGTGAAGTGTGGGGTAGTGAATTATCAGCACAGCCATGAGCATGAATCAGAGCCGTTAGAAAGAATCCTGATACTCAGGACAGGCCCCTGTCTCCTACCAGATACCCTCAGCTGTCAGGCCTGGGTCACGGGCCATTCTGGGAAGGGTGCAGGTGCCTCTGAGGCCCACACCCACATAAGCCCAAGCTGAGTCAGAGGAGCCACCACGCCCCCAGCTGACTGTTCCCCCACCACCCACCTTTCTGCCGTGCGGTGACAAGTGTAGAGACAGCTGTGGGGTGGTACACACTTTCCATGTCGTTACTATTTCATTGACCTTTTCCAGTCAGAACCCAGAATGAAAGATCCTGCCAAATTTCACTATATTGAAATTGAACTTGATAAAGACTTTTTTGCAGAGACAAAATCCTGAGAGAATGAGAGAAAAAGCAATTCTCTTTGGACCACTTTATAGTTTGATACTCAGGCTCACATCCCCATTCTAAAAAAGAACTCAACCTGAAAGGCACGCCATCCTGGTGGGGAGCGTGGGACACATGGTGCTCTCCTTGTCCCTGAGCCACACTGATCACCAGGAGGGCTGCATGTTTGTCACTGGAGGAGTGGACGAGGAGGGGGAGAAGCCAGCTCATGGCCCAGGTGACCCTGACCACAACTTTGTCTCGAGCTCTCCAGATTTCCAGAAATTCCATCTGGCTGACATATCCCATCATTGATTCGATTTTCAAGTTTAATTCTTTGTCATCCCAAGTGCAAATTTTATTCCCATGATGCTTTTATTTTCCTTCATTATTTTTTTTAAGATTTATTTATTTGAAAGAGTCAAAGAGAGTAGAAGAGATGGATCTTCCATCCACTAGTTGACTCCCCAAATGCCTGCTATGGCTGGAGCTGGACCAGGCTGAAGCCAGGAGCCAGAAACTTCATCCATGTCCCCATCGTGGGTGGCAGGAGTCCAGGCACTAGGGCCATCTTCCATTGCCCTTCCCAGGCCATTAGCAGGTATTGCTGTGGATTCATTCTGAGAGGAAAAGTGCAGTGGGGGCAAGAGGCGTGGAGTCAAAACACAGACACTGGGAGTCGGGTGAAAGCAGGCCAGAGGCAAGCAGCCTGCAGACTTGTTTATTTCAGTTGGTACAGCAGCTTATATAGCCGAGGCAGTCAATCCAGTCAAGGGGTAGTTTATGCCCTAACTAATCACAGCCTGTTGCCAGGCTGGCTCCTTTGCCAGGTGGTTTCCAAAGCCATTCCTGAGTAAATGATGCTCTCTTGCCAGTGGCCATCTTGACATGGCCTTCTCATTCCACCACATTTTCCCCCTTCATTTATTTTTGAGCAACGGGGGGCATGATCCTTGGCCATACCATTGTTGACCCTGTTTCTATGTGGTCTCCTCATTCAGCTGTGCCTGTCTTAGATTGTCCCCCAGGGATCTTATCCATCATTAAATAACCAGCACTCAAAATGGGAGACCACAGGAGTGCTAGCTCAGATGGGGTAGGAATGAGGAACAATGGTAATCAGAAATGGCGTGACTGCACACAGGCTGTGGGCTGTTCGAGTGGCTGACTAGATCTGGTGGGGTGTAAAGCAGTAGTGGATGTGGCTATGAGCAGTTCCTCAGGGCAGGATGATTGGGCAGCAGCTTGACAATCGGTAACATGTGTGTTCACTAACAAGGCGGACTCTCAGTCTTGTTCAACTGGTTCTGGTTGACTGTCAGTTGCAGGCTTGATGTTTCTGGCTATTACGCAAATGGGCTGTCCTGCATTCTCGGGAAAGACACAAGCATATCCCCAGCCCTTGGTTAGCAGAAGCCTTTTTTTGTGGGCATTGGAATCCAGGGCCTGAATTCTGAGTCCACTCAGACATTAACGGCAAACATGCATGTGGGATGGGATGCTTAGGGACTGCTACAAATGTGGGTATCCTCACTGGTGCGGATGGGATGACCTAACATGGGTTATCACCTCGAGGTCGTCTAAGTTCATCCCACGGATATTTGGGGGATGAGTGTCTAGGCATTGCTGCGTTGTCTGTTGCCATGTCATTTTCACTGTTGGAGCTCTCTCTTCCCCAAGTTATCAACTGTTGTCTGTGAGACAGACGCCTGGAGTGACAGGCTCTTATCACTCACAGATTCATTATGTTTGGTAATCTGTGTGGGCTTCTGAGAGGGGGGTATGTTTCCCACGTTTGAGCACTTAAGAGCAGTGCACCACACCAACTCTAGCCAAAGGAAAGACAAGCACAGCACTGCTGCCATAACAAAAAAAATTCCTAGCACCTCAGCGGCTGATGGCATTATGCAAGAGGTTCCCCTACCTTAGACGAACAGACAGTGGTGTGTCAGATCATAAGTATGTCCTGTGCTTAGTGGGGGACTTCCTTGATTCGTTAGGTCAAGGCCATATGCCCACATGGTGTCCCCAGAGAGTCACCTCTTTCGAGGGAGGGAAGATGACTTGGTTCTGAATTCTGGGATGATCAGTCCCTTATGTGAATGTTCCGGGTGAACCGAAAGTAAAAAGAGGAGCCTAGAAGCAGTGTTATGCTTCTAGATAGTGTGTGCCTAACCTGGGGTCAGTTTGACCAAGGACAAGGACATGGGTGTAGGAAGGGGTTCTGTGCTCACCCTAACAGAACTAAATGGCACACAAAACACCGAGGGGCCTATTTGCTGAAATCAAAGGGGGACCTTGCCAAGCCGGACACGCTGTTTCTCTCTCAGCCACGTTGGGCACCAGATGTTGCTGTATGTTGCTATTGATTTGTTCTGAGAGGAGGAGCGTGGTGGGGGTAAGAGGCGTGGAGTCACCACACAGACCCCAGGAGTTGGTTGAAAGCAGGCCGGAGGCGAGCAGGTGCAGACTCGTTTATTTCAGTTGGTACAGCAGCTTATATAGCTGAGGCAACCAATCTAGTCAAGGGGTAGTTTATGCCCTAACCAATCATGGCCTGTTGCCAGGCTGGCTCCTTTGCCAGGTGGGTTCTGAAGCCATTTCCTGAGTAACTGACATTGCTTGATAGTGGCCATCTTGGCATGGCCTTCTCATTCCACCACAAGCAGGGAGCTGGGTTGTAAGTGGAGCAGCTGGGACACGAACTGGTGCCCATATAGGATGCTGGTGTCGCAGGTGGCAACATTACCCGCTATGCCCCAATGCTGTCTTCCTCAGTCTGTCTTCCTGTCTCCATCCACGCCTTGTTTGTTCTCATTCTCCTTTGCTTGTAGAGTTTGAGTCACTGAGTACCCAGGTGACCATGCCTCACTTCCAACTGTGTGTGAAGATTCTCCTCTCTCATTTGTGACAAGTTCCTCACAGCCAACATTTTTGAGTATTTTGTTTATGTCATTTCCTTATATAAAGCATTGTAAAATAGACCTTTTTTTTTTTTTTTTTTAATTTCTGGTGTGACAACTTAAGGCCCTGTCTGCTCTGCTTTTGTAATGCAGTCCTGAGTATTGTGATCCCTCTGTTTTTCCTCTAAGCTCTTTCAGGAAGCTGCTGGTGGTGGCTCACAGCGTCTCAGAATTCCTCCCCATAGTTTATCTGCCCATTCCCCAGTGACAAATACCTGCACAGCCAGCACCTCGCTCCCTAATTCCACAGAAATGCTGCAGTGAACTTCATAGGGTTGCCATGCGTCACAGCAAATGGTTGCTAGGAATCGCATTGCATTAAGAAAGACCTTTGTCTTAACACAAAATACAAGACCTTAACAGTAGTCACAAGACCTGGCTGAGACCCCATTCTCAGAAGGGAGTAGGTAATTCCAAGGTCAGAACTCCTGTGTGAAGTGTGTGTTCCCTGTGGTGCTCAGGGTCATGGTCAGTTAAGAACTGAATGGATCTAAGCCTTTGGGCCTTTGCTGAGGGCCTGAGAGTGAGAGGGGTGCACCTTCAACACCCAGGCAGCTGGCAACTTCACTTGGGCTTCCTGCCTGCTCCTGCAGGGTCTGTTAGCAGAGGATGGAGTGGGTGCTCCTTTGGGCCTGTTTGGCTTTGGGCGTGGCTTTGCGGTGTGTGTGTGGCCTTCTGGACCCCCAGGAAGATGCCAGTGGGCGTCCCATTCTCAGGTAGTGTTGTGTTCTCTAGGTGGTCCCTCTGAGTGTTTGTCCAGGGTCTTGTTTGCTTCAATCCATATCCTAGCCTTGGGCAGCTGTGCTATTAAATAAATCCAGCTGAATATTTTGGATAAACGTCTTGGGACCAAGGTCCAGTCATTTCGAATAGCCGCAGTGTCCTGCAGATGGCTTTTTCCAGGGCCCAGGGAGGCAGACAGAGCCGTGGGGACAACCTTGCAAGGGGGTGAGAGGCCCCGCCCTGGGCGCCTTTCAGGGCCGCTGGGCTGTAGGTGTGCACAGTGGCTGTGGCACTACTGCTAGTTTTCAGGGGCACACAGGCCTGCGAGGAGGGGGCAGGAGTAGGCCAAGTCTCAAGGCCATACACCTGGCCAATTTTACTGAAGTTTGGAAGTTTTTCCTGAAAAAATTGCTGCTTGGATCTTTGAAAGCCTTTGGTTAATTTCCAGAGTTCCAGCAAGGTTGATGTTGACAAATTAGCAAGTATTTTCATTGATCTTAGAGAACAGTAGATTTATGGAGGTCCTCTTTGTGCCGTGCCAGAAATCCTGGCTCTAGGACTTTAGTCTGAACTAAATAGATTGCCCATGAGACGTCTGTGGTTTCACTGAGTCTTGGTTTCTTAGGTTGGAGGGATTGTGAATCCACAGCAGTTGAAGGAGTGCTGGTGGGACCAAATATTGCCAGATTTTCCCATTTATCAAAAGAAGAAGAAAGGAGGTTGCTTTTAAAGGAAATGGCTGCCGTCTTCCTACATTGGTGACACCAAATCCTACGTCCCATGGCCCACACTCCACCAGCAGGCCTTTGGCTGCCTGAGTGTACCGCTTGTTACAGTGTATCCTGTCTGACCAAGCTTTGCAAGGTTTTGTCTATTTCCTGCAGAAAACAATATTAATTTGCATGGTTTTCTTCATGGTCATTGGTCATTGTCCTCTTACTGTGTGGAGTGTTTTTGTTTATTTGTTTGTTTTTAAATAATCCCCATACTACAGATGTTGTTTCTAGCTCATTTTGGATACGTAGCAGTCTATCTTTCTAGAGTTTTCTGACAGAGGCATGGCTTTTTCTAGATAACGTCCTTGGCCTGGATGTACATGCTGGGGAATTATCAAGAAAAGAGTTATGTGATGTGAGCCTGGACGGGGTCACCAGTGAAGGCTCTGGGTGACTCTGCACCATGACCCGGAAGCACTCTCTGTTTTGAAATAGTCAAGGCTCAACCTCCGTCCAGACTGAGGACCACACCTCTCACAAAGGAGCGGAGTTTGCAGGGAGGGCCGGCTTTCTTTGTCTTGGATCAGGACATCAGTTCAGCCATCTCACACCAACAGATACTTCCTGGCCCCTTGCTGACGGCAATGACAAACACCCATGTTGTGCCTGGCTCTGGAATAAGGCCGTTCACCCTGAGATCCTGGGGAATTGTGCAAAGACAAGCTGTTGGTTGTCCTTCTAGGCAGACGAGCACCCTGCCCATCCTAGACTCAGGCTCTGCTGAGTGCTAACCTGTGTATGTGAATTGTGTAGTGCCTTCCCGTGGTCACCACCGAGTGCTAACCTGTGTGTGTGAATTGTGTAGTGCCTTCCCGTGGTCACCACCGAGTGCTAACCTGTGTGTGTGAATTGTGTAGTGCCTTCCCGTGGTCACCACCGAGTGCTAACCTGTGTGTGTGAATTGTGTAGTGCCTTCCCGTGGTCACCACCGAGTGCTAACCTGTGTGTGTGAATTGTGTAGTGCCTTCCCGTGGTCACCACCGAGTGCTAACCTGTGTGTGTGAATTGTGTAGTGCCTCCCTATGGTCACCACCGAGTGCTAACCTGTGTGTGTGAATTGTGTAGTGCCTTCCCGTGGTCACCACCGAGTGCTAACCTGTGTGTATGAATTGTAGTGCCTTCCTGTGGTCACTGGCATGGCCCTTGTCCGACCTTCCCTGACTCCAGTGAGGTGATTCTCCCTTCCGTGTCAGGAATTTGGGCCTTCCCTGGGCGGGCCCAGCAGCAAACCCTACAGATGGATCTGTGTGCTGTTCAAGTACAGCATAGGCAGCCTGGGGTACATCGTAACCCTTCCGGGAAGCAAGTGGGGATTCCCTCTCCAGCTCAGCTCTCCTCCCCTAGTCTCCCTGGCAAAGATCAGCTGAATGTGAAAACCTGCTGAGTCTGAAATAGATGGAAAAGAAATGATTGTATAAGAGAAGTTTGAGGAACAAAAATTTCTGTTTAATTTATGAACGGGGTAGGTGGAGCTTGGACCAAATACTTGCCTTTCCACATGTGGGGGAGGCAGAAAACCTCTCTTCCTTCTAGAGTTAGTGGCTGCAGTATGCCTTGGGATGGAGAGTACCAGGGAAGTACCCAGTTCTCCCAGGCAAGCTCCTTTCCCTGAGAAATAAGACGGAGTACCACGACAGAGTGAAAAGACAAGCCATCAGCTGGGAGGAGATGCTTGCAATGGCGTATCCGGTAGAGAACTGTTAAGCCACATATGCAGAGGGCTCTTAAAACCCAACAATGAGAACAAGACAGAGAGCTGAACAGATCCCTCTTCAGAGAAAACATGCAGATGGTGACTGTGTATGCGAATCTGTGTGGCATCCTGAGTCTTCAGGGAACTGCAAGCGAAAACAGCAGTGATCTGTCACTGCGCACCTGGTGTAATGGCCAACATCGTGGACACTGGCATCACCCCGTTCTGGTGAGGACGTGGAGCAAAAGGAATTCTCTTACTGCTGGTGAGAATGAGACTGGTGCTTCCACAGAAAGACAATGCAGCAGTTTGTTTTTAATCTAAGTATTACCATACAATCCGGCAGTTGTGCTGCTTGGTGTTTACCCAAAGAAGCCCAAAACTTATGCGTACCCAAGAACCTGCATATGGGTGTTTATAGCCACTTTATTCATAACTGCCAAAGCTTGGAAGCAAGCGAGAGGTTCTTCAGTGTGGAACTGACAGACACGCTGTGGCGCACGCAGGCAGTGAGACACAAATCAGTGTTAGAAAGGAATGAGATACTAAGCTGTGAGAAGACGTAAGGATCCTTAAATGCATAGTACTAAGTGGAAGGAGTGGATCCTGAACGGCACCGAGTGATGGCATTTGTATGACTTGTGGAAAAGGCAGAATTGTGGCGACAGTAAAATGACCAGTGATCATGGGGCTGGGGGTGGAGCGCAGAGAATTTGTAGCGTGGTGAAATGACTCTTTATGGTATACAACACTAGATGCGTCTCTGTAGGTGTATCTAAACCCATAAAATACTCAACACCAAGAGGAACCTAAACGTGAGCCATGGGTTTTGAAGGAGAAGGATGTGTCGGCAGAGTTCATCAACTTTCACAAATTCCCCGGTCTGGCGGGGGTGCTCCGTGGTAGGAGTGAGCGGGGATATGTGGGAGCTCTCTCGTTTCTGCTCGATTTTGCAGTGAACCTAAAACTTCTGTAAAAAATCTATTTAAAAATCAGCCTCAGTGTGCAGCACTGTGCCATATTATTTAGTTATAGATCTTATTTTTATGGGAAAAGTAATTATTGGGATTGCAACAGTCATCAAAACACTTATTTGTCACTTTATCCAAAACTGATTTTCATTAAGGCTGTGTGAAAACTTAGCAAGCACAGTTGGGCCAATGGGAAGTAAGGAGGATGAGCACATGTCAAGTGGGAAAAGCTGTGTTCGCCCTGCTGTGGGCCTGGAAAAGTCCCTTTCTCCCCTCTGTCTGCATCTGTGAGTGCATCCATCATTCTTTTCAGTCTCCACATTTTCCACCCATGTATTTTTTATAAAGGTAATGGTGCCAAGAACAAATGCATTAATCTCTTGGTAGCCTGATACGGTACAATTAATTACAGCTTTTAAGTGAGGATCAATTTCTCAAAGCCCCACGCTCTGTGATGGGCTCTTCATTTCATGGACTCTCTCAAAGCCTGGATGTTTCCATGTAAAAGGAAAGAGAAAAGTCTGGTCACACTTTGGTGCCATTGCGGTGGGGAAAAGCAGCCCTGGGTGAGGGTGGGGCCACCTCTCCTTTGAGGAAGCCACGTTTCCTGCTTTCTGAAACCTTTCTTTTTCATGACTCTGAGGCAGCAGTACTGTGTGATGAGTCCCCAAGCCAGAATAACAGCAGTGTGCTGTGTTCTCACCCCAGGGTGAAGCGCACCTGCTGTCACTCTAGTGGCACTGGAGCCCTGTGGTGGGGAAGGACTCTCCTGGCCCCTTCGGATATAGCCAGACAGTGGCAAAGATGGCATCCGATCCAGGGACCTTGGGGAGGTCTCAGAGGCCTTGATACACTCCCTTGTTTGGCATAAAGAGGTAAGCTTCCAGCTGCCAGGGCTCTGTGCGCTCTGTTGGCCTAGGGAAGAGGTGATGGCCCCAGGACTGGAGGGTGCAAAGAGGGTGTGTTGTACATGGCTGCATCTGGATTGGCCATGTGTGCAGGGAAGCCTTCTGCTCAGCGCGTTCAGGGCCTGGCTGCATCTTTCTCCCGGGGGATGCTCCCTGTCTCTTCTCAGTGCAGAGTCAAGGACTCAGGTTCACCATGAGGGCCAGGCACATCCTGCTACTTTAGTGGCAGTCTGGCCAACTCCTGGGAGGGGTCTAAGCTTCACCATTAGTGAAGGTAGGGCTAGAAACAGCTCATCAAAGCATTTGCACAGAGAACCTCGAACAAACGGCTTCCTTGATGTGTGGGATGCCTCTGTGACGTGATGGTACCGTCGCTGATGAGCCCACGGAGACGTTCACTGCTCACCTGAGGGAGATGCGCTGCACACTCACTAGTTACAGAGTAGGCTAGGCCTCACATTTTCCCAGAGACTCAGTCCCATTGCACACTCACTAGTTATGGAGTAGGCCAGGCCTCACATTTTCCCAGAGACTCAGTCCTGTTGCACACTCACTAGTTATGGAGTAGGCCAGGCCTCACATTTTCCCAGAGACTCAGTCCTATTGCACACTCACTAGTTATGGAGTAGGCCAGGCCTCACATTTTCCCAGAGACTCAGTCCTGTTGTACACTCACTAGTTATGGAGTAGGCCAGGCCTCACATTTTCCCAGAGACTCAGTCCTATACCATCATTTTAAAAATGGTTAAAATAATAAAATTATTAGTGTCTGAATGAAACAGAAGGCTATTGCCTAGTGTCATGGGGAGCCCAGCCTGGGGGAGGTGGGGTGTGAGGATGACAGGAGGACGGAGACAGAGCCATGTCTTGCCTTTCTCTGGGTAAACCGCATACACTCCTCCCTAGAATTCCAGTCCCGGTGCCTGCTGGGTCCTGCCTTCTGTGGACTTCACCAAACCACCTGCGTTTTGAATCAAGAGGTGGGCAGCTTGGAGCCACATCCCGGTCTCCTCCCTGAACTCACAGTTTCTTTCTTGTTGTCAGTGAGATTTCTGAAGAGGGTGACTGAAATTAGGACACACCACACAGATTATGCCACCATGTGTTTGCCGTGGGCCAGTGCATATGTAGTGAGGTGTGAGCTGTGGGCCAGCATGTGCGCGGTGAGGTGTGAGCTGTGGGCCAGCGCGTGCGCAGTGAGGTGTGAGCCGTGGGCCAGTGCATATATGGTGAGGTGTGAGCCGTGGGCCAGCGCATGCACGGTGAGGTGTGAGCTGTGGGCCAGCGTGTGCGTGGTGAGGTGTGAGCTGTGGGCCAGCGTGTGCGTGGTGAGGTGTGAGCTGTGGGCCAGCGCATGCACGGTGAGGTGTGAGCCATGGGCCAGCGCGTGCGTGGTGAGGTGTGACTGTGGGCCAGCGTGCGCAGTGAGGTGTGACTGTGGGCCAGCGTGAGTGCAGTTAGGCACTTTCTCCCCTGTCTTCTTTTTGATGGTGTTGTGCTGCTGAACGGAAGAGATAAATGAATTATGCATTAGGGTGGAAACGACATTTTTCTTAATGCTCAGAAGTAGAAAGAAAAACTGTGGAAGACTTTTTGTTCAGTTTCTGAGGCGTAGACAGAGACTTGATGCTTTAAAACTGCACAATGGTAGGGAAATCACATCGTCCATTTCTTTTAATTCTCGTGTTTCCTTCGTGCTCACAGGAGAGCTCTGTGAACACAATGGTTTTCCTCCATCTCAGGCCACTTTCAGTAGAGATCCTTTAAATAATACTGAGAAATACGGTCACATTCTATAAAAATGTATTTATTTGAGAGCAAAAGCAGAGTTGGGGTAGAGGCTGTCATCTGGTTAAGCCCCTCAGCTGCCCTCCAGAGGCTGGGTGGTAGCTGATGCTCAGCTGAGGCTGGGAGCTGGGCTGGCAGTTCACACCTCCCATGCGGGTGCTGGAACCCAGTTGCTTGGTCCATCACTGCTGTCTTCCAGGGCCAGAAGCACTCCAGTGTAGGATGCAGGTACCTTAACTCACAGGCTAAATGTCTACCCTGCAGTGTGGCTACCTGCATTTCTACCTGGAGGTACATAGAATCCCCACCCCATGTGCTCTGCCATCCCATTTGCTCTTGACCTTCCCAAAGCGTATGATCTGCACATCTGTGTGTGTATGTGGTGGTGGTGGTGGGGTCAAAGATAGAAACTTGCTACAGAAGAGAACAGAGCGGGGGCATGGCTGGGCTTTCCTCTGTGGCCCTGCCCTGCCCTTTGCTACCTGCTGATAAACACATTTGAAAACTGCAGAAGTTGGCCCAAACCCTGCTCAGTTCTCTCTCCAAGGACACATATCCCCAACTTCAGACTCGGCTGTGGTTGGGCCTCCCAGCTCGGGCAGGTGCCTGTGCCTGGGCTCAGCAGTGCTGAGGTGATGGGACCTGGCTGTCTGTCTGTAGCCTGGACGCTGATGGCCCCTGTCGCTCCGGCACTGCACAGCTCCAGGGTAACTCTACATCTGCAGTCAGGGCTGGGGCTGGACTTGACGCGACCCCTTGTCAGTGCTGGCATGGAGCTCCTCAGTGGAATGGAAATTTCAGCAGAAAGCTTGGAGGACAAATAGATGAGTGATGGATAGGCTCTCTCTAAGTGCTTTCTAGCCAAATTACAATATCCCAGTTTTCACAGAATTCCAATCGTGTGTTCTCCTTCCAAATTCTTAGTCCTCCAGAACACCACCTGCACTCACACCGGCGTGCAGTGTGGTGTGCTCCTGAGCGTGGCTGAGTGGCATCCCAAGGCCCGCATGTGGCTCTCTTCCACCAAGTCCACTGACTCCCATTCCCAGACCAACCGCATCCACAGCCAAGCTGCAAGCTGAATCAGCTGCGTGGGCCCTTGAGAACCAAGCCAGTTTGGCTTGGAGTTTCCCTCCTAAAATGCTGGTTTGTCAGAAGAGCATCAGTTAAGGTCCCCAGGACCAGTTCTAGCTAGTGCTGCTCTGGTCGCCTTCAACGAACAGGACAGAGAGACGTCAGCAGCTCTGTATCTGCTGCTGTGCTAGGTGTGTTCCATCTGTTTCAGCGCTGTCTCTGGCAGGTGCTGTGAGGTAGCAGGTTAAGCTGTTGCCTGCCATCCTCCTGTCGCACAGGGCAGTGGTTCAAGTCCAGCTTCTGCACTTCCGGTCCAGCTGCCTGCTGATGGCCTGGGAAAGAGCAGATGTCTCAAGTGCCTGGGTCTCTGCCACCCACGAGGGATTCCCAATCACTGTGGCCATTTGGGGAGTGAACCAGTAGATAGAAGATCTCTCTCTCTCTGTAACTCTGCTTTCAAATAGAAAAATAAAATCTTTTTTTAAGAAAAATCTGTCCTTTCATTGTATACCTGTAAATTGTGGCTCTTAATAAAGACGATATGTGTTTTAAAAGCACATACTTCTTTTTTCCAAAAAGTTTGAAATTCTCATGCATATGATGGGTCTTGAAAAACTTTATGAAAAAATATATATATATTCTAAAAAAGCTACATGAATTTAAAATTTTATACCAACAAAAACTTACTGTTTTAATGTCTTTCATAAAACTATATAGTCATAAAATTTAACAGTTTAACATTTGCCAATTTTACTGCATATGTGGATATCATATACATTTTTCTTAAGCAGATAAACGTCACACAGTAAGGGGACTGAGACAGTGATTGCAGTGGAGTGATATAATGCAGTGAAGTAATACTGATGATTATATATTAAATGATGTGACACCAGCATAATTTTTATACCTCCTCTCTGTGTTAATTTCCACAAATAAGAGAAAACGTATCTGTCTTTCTGTGCCTGGCTTGTTTCACTGAGCACAGTGATCTCTACTTCCACCCATTTTGTTGCAAGGTGAGGATCTTGTTACGTTTTCAGTCATGTAGGTGAACCATGTTTCCGTGACCCAGTCACCAGGTGATGGGACAAACACCCTTTCTTGCCACCAATCGTGAACTTCTTGATGTGCCCTCATACAGTGGGGCTGGGGGTGCTACAGAACTGCTTTTCTGGTAAACACAGCCTCTGTTCCTGGTTGTCTCCAGCCCTGCTTTTGACTGCCATCTGTCTCAGGGGATGGAACCACCCCCACTCCTCTGCTTGTACACACTCGCCCTTGGCACTCACACCTCCACCTGAGTGGACACCCATTCCCCACCCCGCCCCGACCTGTGACTTGGCTCTGAAATGCCAGGGGTCCTCTTACGGGTGTTCTTAGCCTCAGCACCTTCTCTGTGCACATAGCTGCCCACTCCTCCCTCCATGTTGTAGGGACTGTCGTCCGTGTTTGCATCACACCACCGTGCCCACACACGGCAGCTCCTGCGATGTGTACAGGTGCATTTGTTCACTCAGTCCTCCTAATCCTCTGGGCTCAGTCTACTAGACTGGCCCATTTTAAATCCATGACTAGGTTGATACCTCCTTTTCCCATCCATGAACAGTCACCGCCGTGGGCAGTTCCAGCCTGGGGGAGGCAGGACACCTCAGCCCCTGGCACTTGGTCCTGCACCCACCTCCGTTACCCTGAATGTGGGCGTCATATTTAATGGCAAGTTGAAGACCTCGTTTCTATCCAGTCTGCCTGGCAAAGAGAGAAGCATGGAGCTGATGCTGCCTGATGCCACAGCGGATCACACACCAGGGAACCTGAATGCTGAACTTCTCAGCTGTGGTGTTCAAGTTGTTAATGCTGTCTGGTGGATACGATTCTGCCCTCTGGAAACCTGGGAGTCATTTGCTCACTCTTCATTGCTAAAGCTGGGAAAGTGCCTGCTTTTCATTTCCTCGCACGGTTCCCTGAGACAGACTCAGCAGGGACAACAGCACGTCCTCTCGTCAGCGTCCTTGCTCCCTGAGACCCTTCAAGGTTGAGAGAGTGTTCAGTGCAGTCTGGAGCATCGCGTGGTGCCCTAGCAGCAAGGTCCTGCACGGGCTCCCAGCTCGCTGGCCTTTGTCTTATGGGCCAGTCCTGGAGGATGCTCGGTGATTACTTCCCGTGTGCCCTGTGACACATGCTGTGAAGCTAAGTGTCCATGGCTCTGTGACGCTTCACCATCAGGAAGGCAGGTGATAGCTGTTAGTAAATTTCCACATAAAGCAGAAACCCCAGATTCTGGTAAGAGACCAGTGGAGGAAACACACACACACACACACACACACACACACCCATGAATGCAGCAGACTTGGGTGGTGTGCAGGAGATGATGAATGACTTGGACTTGGTTCAGCCTGGGCTTGGATCTCACTCTGCCCGTTGCTGGCTGTGTGATCCTAGACTCGCCAGTTAACCTGTGATCACTGCCTCTTCTCTTTTGGTGAGAAATCTACAAATTAAATGGAAACCGATGACCTAGATTGTGTTTGCCAGCGTGGATGGCATAAAATAAGCATTCATTGAAATTACTGAATAAATGTGTCATATTTCAAAGGTGTAATGTACTTTATGTGAAAGAAAAAAGGTTTAAAAATTGGGGGTAAGCAAAGTCTTTGTATTTGTAAATCATGCGCTATTCTCTGATTTAGAGAATCTTCCTCTTTTTCACTGATCGATGGATGCCTGGCTTTAGTCTAGCACATCCTAATTTTAGACATTTTCTGTCTGTTGTCTGATTAGTTACTACATATCAATTCTTCACTGAAGTCTTCAAGTTTTCATTTACAGTAGAGAATCTTGATTGTAATGCAAACCATCTTCATAGATCCATTAGATTTGTTTAAAGCAGATATACTACATGTTCCAAACTAATTTTTCCTTAACTGTAGGTTATCCTTAAAGCTGTAGCATCAAACATGAATATATTTAAAATATATCTTACCATTTTTCTTAGCAAGATATCATTCGTGTGAGGACAAAGTTTTTCTCTTAAAACATGATTTTTCTCATATTTTACAAGTCATTCTTAAAATGTGGAGTGGGAAGTAGAGAATATACACTATAACAGACTAAGTATATTTTTTTCTAGAATAAAAGATCAATAATCGGGTCCAGTGCTGTGGCACAGTAGGTTAATCCAAAACAAGTAACCCAATTAGCATTATTTTAAATTTCAGGTTGTCCTGTAGCACTTGGACAATTTTGAGGGGTGCAGGGCAACTTTGCAGCCGATCACAGCAGGCGACCAGCCTTCCCTCCTCCTCATTGTGTGTTGGGAAATGACCAGCCCCCAATTTTTTTTAATATTTATTCCTTTATTTGAAAGGCAGAGTTACAGAGAGGCAGAGACAGACAAAAAGGTCTTCCTGTTGTTGTTCTCTTTTTATTTTTTCCCACAGAAACCTTTTAGTTAAGGAATACAAACTTTATACATTTCATAATTACAACTTTAGGAACATGGAAATTCTTCCCACAGTACCCGCCCTCTCACCCAATCTCCCACCCCTCTTCCCATTCTTATCTTGTACTAAGATCTATTTTCAGTTAACTTTATATGCATACGATTAACTCTACATTAAAGAGTTCAACAAATAGTATGAAAAAAAAAACTTTTCCTCAAGAGTTGAGACAACGGCTGCTCAAAGTCATTGCTTCTCAAAGTGTCACTTTCACTTCTATAGATTACCTTTTTTAAGATCTGTTTATTTTTATTTGAAAGGTAGAGTTACAGAGCAGCAGAGGCAGAGAGAGGGGGGGGGGTGGGTCCTGCATCCGCTGGTTCACTCCCCAGATAGCCACAATGGCTGGAGCTAAGCTCATCTGAAGCCAGGAGCTTCTTCTAGGTCTCCTACACAGGTGCAGTGGCCCAAGGACTTGGGCTATCTTCTACTGATTTCCCAGGCCATAGCAGAGAGCTGGATTGTAAGAGGAGCAGCCAGAACTGGAACCAGCACCCATGTTGAATGCCGGCGCCGCAGGCAGAGGATTAACCTGTTATGCCACAGCACCAGCCCCCTCTATACATTACCTTTAGGTGCTCTGTAAGTTAACACAGGCCAGGGAGAACATACAGTCTTTGTCCTTTTTGGACTGGCTTATTTTGCTAAGTACGATGTTTTCCTGTTTTGTCCATTTTGTTGCAAACAACTGGATTTTTTTATCACTATACAGTATTCTGTGATACATGTCTCATAATTTCTTTATCTACTCTTCACTTGACAGGCAGTAGGGTTGATTTCTTATTAGCTGTTGTGAATTGGGCTGCAGTAAACATGGGGGGTACAGATAACTCTTATTTGCTGATTTCATTTCCCTTGGGTAAATGCCCAGGAGTGGGATGGCTGGATCGTATGGTATACGATCTATATTCAGATTTCTGAGGAATGTTTATACTGTCTTCCACAGTGACTGTACCAATTTACATTCCTACCAACAGTGGATTAGGGTATCTTTTCCCACATATCCTCACTGGTATTTGCTATTTGTTGATTTCTTTTTTTTTATTTTTTTTATTTTTTTTATTATTATTTTTTTTTTTTGACAGGCAGAGTGGACAGTGAGAGAGAGAGAGACAGAAAGGTCTTCCTTTTGCCGTTGATTCACCCTCCAATGGCCGCCGCGGCTGGCGCGCTGCGGCCGGCGCACCGCGCTGATCCGATGGCAGGAGCCAGGAGCCAGGAGCCAGGTGCTTTTCCTGGTCTCCCTTGGGGTGCAGGGCCCAAGCACCTGGGCCATCCTCCACTGCACTCCCTGGCCACAGCAGAGGGCTGGCCTGGAAGAGGGGCAACTGGGACAGAATCCGGTGCCCCGACCGGGACTAGAACCCGGTGTGCCGGCGCCGCTAGGCGGAGGATTAGCCTAGTGAGCCGCGGCGCCGGCCTATTTGTTGATTTCTGTATGAGAGCCATTCTAACTGGGGTGAGGTAAAACCTCATTGTAATTTTGATTTGGATTTTCCTGATAGCTAAGTAAACCTGAGCATTTTTTCATGTGTCTGTTGGCCATATGGAGTTCCTCTTTTGAAAAATGCCTGTTTAAGTCCTTTGCCCATTTCTTAACTGGGTGGGCTATTTTGTTGCTGTTGGGTTTCTTGATCTCTCTATATATTCTGGTTATTAATTTTTCATCAGGTGCATAGTTTGTAAATAATTTCTCCCATTCTGTCATTTGCCTCTTCACTTTCCTGTTTCTTTCACAGCTTCTCAATTTGGTATAATCCCATGTGTCAATTTTGACTTTTATTGCCTGTGCCTCTAGAGTCTTTTCTAAGAACTCTTTGCCTATGCCAATATCATGAGGGTTTCCCCAGTGTTCTCTGATAATGATGGTATATGTTGTAGATTTAGGTCTTTAATCCATTTTGAATGTATTTTTGTTCAGTACGTAAGGGATATTGCTTCATACTTCTACATATGGAAATCCAGTTTTCTCAGCTCCATTTGTTGAAGAAACTGTCTTTGCTCCAGGGATTGATTTTAGCTCCTGTGTCAAAGAAAAGTTGGTTGTAGATGCATGCATTGATTTCTGGGGGTTTCTGTTCTGTTTCATTGGTCTATCCACCTGTTTCTGTAGCAGTACCATTCTGTTTTGATTATAATTACCCTGTAGTATGTCTTGAAACCTGGTATTGTGGTGTATCCAGCTTTGTTTTTCTTGTGTAAGATTGTTTGAGCTATTCTGGATCTCCTGTGCTTCCATATGAATTTCAGCATTTTTTTCTATATCTGAGAAGAATGTCTTTGGTATTTTGATTGTTATTGCATTGAATCTGTAAATTACTCTTGGCAATATGGACATTTTGATGATACTGATTCTTCCAATCTATGAACATGGAAGATTTTCCCATTTTTTGTATCATTTTCTGTAATGTTCTGTAACTCTCATCATAGAGATCTTTGATATTCTTGGTTAAGTTTATTCCAAGGTATTTGATTGCTTTTGTAGCTATTGTGAATGGGGTTGATCTCAGAAGTTCTTTCTCATCTGTGGCATTGCCTGTGTATACAAAGGCTATTGATTTTTGTGCATTGATTTTATATCCTGCCACTTTACCAAACTCTTCTGTGAGTTCAATAGTCTCCTAGTAGAGTCTTTTGAATCCCCTGTGTATGGGATCATGTCATCTGCAAATAGGGATATTTGACTTCCTCCTTCCTAATTTGTATCCCTTTTATTATTTTTTCTTGCCTAATGGCTCTGGCAAAAACTTCCAGGACTATATTGAATAGTAATGGTGAGAATGGCCCTCCTTGTCTGGTTCCAGATCTCGGTGGGAATGCTTCCAACTTTTCTCCATTCAATAGGATGCTGGCTATGGATTTGTCATAGATTGCCTTGATTGTGTTGAGGACTGTTCCTTCTATACCCAATTTGCTTGAAGTTTTCATAATGAAAGGGTGTTGTATTTTATCAAATGCTTTCTCTGCATCTATTGAGATAATCATAAGGTTTTTGTTCTTCAGTTTGTTAATGTGATCTATCACATTGACTGATTGGTGAATGTTGAACCATCCCTGCATACCAGGGATAGATCCCACTTGGTCTGGGTGGATGATCTTTCTAATATGTTGTTGGATTCGATTGGCTAGAATTTTGTTGAGGATTTTTGCATCTATGTTCATCAGGGAAATTGGTCTGTGATTCTTTTTCTCTGTTGCATCTTTTTCAGGTTTAGGAATTAAGGTGATGGTGGCTTCCTAGAAAGAATTTGGGAGGATTCCCTCCCTTCTAGTTGTTTTGAACAGCTTGAGAGGAATTGGAGTTAGTTCTTCTTTAAATGTCTGGTAGAATTCAGCAGTGAAGCCATCTGGTCCTGAGTTTTTCTTTGTTGGAGGGTCTTTATTATTGATTCAATTTTTTTCTTGTTTATTGGTCTATTTAGGTTTACTGTGTCTTCATGGCTCAATTTAGATGGGTTGCATGAGTCCAGGAATCTATCCATTTCTTCTAGGTTTCCTGGTTTTCTGGCATACAGGTCCTTGTAGTAATTTCTGATTATTTTTTATTTCTGAGGTACCTGTTGTTACATTTCCTTTTTAATCTCTACTTTTATTGATTTTGGTCTTCTCTCTCCTTTTTTGGTTAGTTGGGCCAGTGGTGTGTCAATTTTGTTTACTTTTTCAAAAATCATGCTTTTCATTTTGCTGATGTTTTGTACAGTTTTTTGGTTTTAATTTTGCTTATTTCTTTAATTTTTTTCTTCTGATTGTTTTGGATTTGGTTTGCTGTTGTTTTTCTAGATCCTTGAGATGCATTGATAGCTCATTTATTTGGTGCCTTTCCAATTTCTTGATGTAGGCACCAATTGCTATAAACTTTCCTCTTAACACTGCTTTTGCTGTATCCCATAAGTTTTGATATGTTGTATTATTTTCTTCATTTGTTTCTTAGAAATTTTTTTATTCTTCAGTGACCCACTGTTCACTCAGGAGCATGTTGTTCATTCTCCAAGTGTTTGCATATGCTCTAGAGATTCTTATATTGATTTCCAGCTTCATTCCATTATGATCAGAAAAGATGCATGGTATTATTGCGATTTTTTAGAATTTGCTGAGTCTTGTTTTATGACCTAGCGTGTGGTCAGTGCTAGAGAAAGTTCCATGCACTGCTGAGAAGAATGTGTATTCTGCCACTATAAGATGAAAAGTTCTGTAGATATGTGTTAGGTCCATTTGGTCTATAGTGTCAGCTAACTCTGCTGTTACCTTGCTGATTTTCTGTCTGGCTGACCTGTCCATCGCTGAAAGTGGAGTATTGCAGTCCCATATTTCTATTCTATTGCAGTCTATATCTCCCTTTAGATCCATTAAAATTTCTTTTAAATATCCAGGTGACCTGTAATTAGGTGCGTATACATTTATAATAGTTACATCTTCCTGTTGAATTGACCCATAGATCATTATATAGTTCCCTTCTTTGTCTCTCTTAACAGTTGTTGTGTGAAAGGCTATTCTCTCTGATATTAGGATGGCTACTGCAACTCTTTTTTGGTTCCTGCTAGCATGAAATATCTTTTTCCATCCGTTCACTTTCTGTCTGTGTGCACCTTTGTTGTTGGTGAGATGTGTTTCTTGTAGGCAGCAAGTAGATGTGTTTTGTTTTTTAATCCATTCAGCCAGTCTGTGTCTTTTAGTTGGAGAGTTGAGGCCATTTACATTAAGTTGACTGTTGATAAGTAACAACTTGGCCCTGGCATTTTTCCATAAATATTTCTGTTGTTTACTTTGGATTTTGTTTGTACTTTTACTGGGATATTTTCTCCCTTTTCCTTCTTCTGCAGTGATGACCATGTTTCTGTGTGTAGCACATGCTTAATTAAGCATCTTTTGTAAGGCTGGATGTGTATTGACAAAGTGTTTCAATTTCTGTTTGTAATGGAAAGTCTTTATTTCACCTTCATTTATAAATGAGAGTTGTGCGCAGTACAGTATTCTGGGTTGATAGTTTTTTTCTCTTCAAAATTCCAGTATATCTCGCCATTCCCTCCTAGCCTGTAGGGTTTCTGATGAGAAGTCTGCTGAGTCTAATTGGAGATCCTCTGAAAGTAATCTGGCTTTCTCTCACGCACATTTTAGAATCTTTTCTTTATGTTTTACTGTGGAGAGTTTGGCTACAGTGTGTTGTGGTGAAGATCTTTCCTGGTCATGTCTGCTAGAAGTTTTATGTGCTTCCTGTACTTGGATGTCCCTTTATTTCTCCAGATTAGAGAAGTTTTCTGTTATTATTCACTAAAAAGGTGTTCTAATCCATTCTCTCTTTCCATGCCTCCACGAGCTCCTAGAAACCATGTGTTGGGCTTTTGATATTATCCCATAGATCTCCAACACTGTTTTTTTAATTTCCTAATTTCTTCTTTTTTTTTTTTTTTATCTATGTAACTCCCAGAGATTTGTCTTCTGACTTGGATATTTTTTCTTCTGTTTCACTGAGTCTATTTTTAAGGCTTTCCACCACATTCTTTATTTGTTTTGCTGAATTCTTAATTTCCAAGATTTCTCTTTAAGATCTCAATTTCATGGGAGAAATTTTCTTTCATGTCATGTACATATTTCATTAGTTCATGGATTTGCTCCTGAGTACTTCTAAGTAATCCTACAATAAATTTTTTTAATTCCAATTGTGGCCTTTCTTCAGTTTCTTCATCTTGACAGTCTAGTATTTCGGTGTTATGTTCCTTTTGAGGTGTCTTATTGTCTTCCTTACTCTTGTTTCTTGAATTGCTCTGTTTATCATTCAGCATTTGTACAGATACTTGTTGGTTAGTTTTTTTCCCCCTGTGATGGCTTTTGTCTTTGGACTATGCCTCTGTGGCTTAGTGGCATGTCTACTTTTTCAGTGAATACTCAGAGGCTTCAGGTGGGTGTGGCCACAGAGCTCTGTTCAGTGCTCCAGGTGAAGGGAGTGTACAAGGTGACACCCAGGTACCCATAGTAATCCCCCCCCTTTTTAATTAAAGGGGAGATTTTTTTCTGTTCTGTTGGCATTGTCTCCTGCTCACCTCCTCTCCCCAGAGGAGTCCAGTGCCTCAGTGCTAGCCCCAACAGGTATAGTGATCATCCACACTACCCCAAGAACCAAAGGATCTGTGAAGTCCTTGGTGTTAGCATGGATCCTACAGCAATGAATCTGACTAGGGAATCTGGGAGCCCCAAGTGTGTGGAGCCACCCACAGTGACTGCCAAAGTCCCAGCCACACCCTGCAGCATCCCACACAGCCACAGTGGTTTCACAGTCCTGGCACACAAGGCTCCCACAGTCACTAGCACCTGCCCCCTTCAGTTCTCCCAGCCAGAACAAGTATCTCCACTCTGCTGGTTGCTGGGGTGTGGGCACGAGCTGGCACAGCTTTTACTTACATCCCAAACAGTGGCCCCCCAGCTTGTTACAGGATGCCAGTGTGGGGTGGTGGGGAGAGAGAAACGTGCCCCCTTTTTCTCCTCTAGTTTGGCAGGCACACTGTCTCCCACAGGGCTCCAGGCTTGGCCCACACCAGGCTCTTTCTGCACCTCTATCGCCAGTGGCTGGGCTGCTGCCAGCTGGTCCCACCTTACTCCAAAGTGGTGCTGAGGCTCGTGGCTGCTGGGGTCCTGAGCTGTGGGCGTCCATACCCTCCATGTAGGTTCACAGTGTCCCTCTGATTTGTGTGAAGTTTCATCCGCCATTTTCTCCCTAACTCTTCCCTGAGACTGCACTCTCTCTACCTTTTTTTTTTTTTTAACTGTCTTCCCTTAAACTAGAGCAGTAAGCTCCCTGCCTTTTCTGCTATCTTGGATCTCCTCTCACATGCAAGGTCTTCCATCCACTGGTTTACTACTGAAATGGCCACAAGGGCTGGAGCCGAGATGATCCAGGGCCAGGAGCTTCTTCTGGGTTTCCCACATGTGTGCAGGGGCCCAAGGACTTGGGCCATCTTTTATTGCTTTCCCAGGCTGTAGTAGAGAGCTGGATCAGAAGTGGAGCAGCCAGGACATGAACTGGCACCACTATGGGATGTTGCCTCTGCAGGCAGTGGCTTTACCTGCTGTGCCACAGTGCCAGCTCCCAGCTCCATTTTTAAAACTCTAACTTTGGTCTCCATTTCATTTGTTTCTACTCCTGTATCTGTGACTTCCTGCCTTTTATTATCCTTAGGTTTGATTTTTCATTTTCTTTGTGTACTTTCTTAGAGACTGGTAGTGTAGATTTTTTACGGACTCTTCACTTTTCTAATTAAGAGCTATTAAGATAGGAAAATGGGCCTGTGCTATGGCATAGTGAGTAAAGCCGCCTGCAGTGCAGGCATTCATATGGGTGCTAATTCAAGTCCCGGCTGCTCCACGTGTGATCCAGCTCCCTGATAATGCACCTAGGAAAGCAGTGGAAGATGGGTCAAGTGCTTGGGCCCCTGCACCCACGTGGGAGACTTGGAAGAAGCTCCTGGCTTCGGATCAGCGCAGCTCTGGCCGTTGCAGCCATTTCAGGGAGTGAACCAGAAGATGGAAGATCTCTCTCTCTGTGTTCCCCCCCCTCCCAATTCTGCCTTTCAAATATATAAATACACCTTTAAAATAAATATACAAAAACAATGCAAGACCTAAGCAATAAGCTGTGATTTCCTTTCTGGGATACCTTCATGTGCACCTACAGATTTTGCTGTTTTTAATCTTAAATCATTTCCTGTGTCTTACTTCCATTGTCATTCAGCACAGTCTCAATTATAATGAAAGCAGACTTTTTTTTTTTTTTTTTTGATTCCAAGGACTAGGAGGTTTCCAGTTACATCTTTAGCAGTTACTTCGAGCTTGGGTCCTCCTTGGGCAGGGTGCTGTATGCCACTCCCCCGTCAGTGGACTGTCCTCTGCCAGTCCTCATGAGACAGATCCATGTTGGTCAGGGGTTCTGACATTCAGCTCTCTCCAGCTTGCCCCTGGTGTGCTCCGCGTCTCCCAGAGCCCTGCCGAATTGTTTTTGCACCATCTCTGTGTGTTAGAGTCCCTAATTGTGCTGGTGGATTTGTTTCTTCTTCCTTTTAATTCTGTCATTAAAAAAGGAATTACCAGGTCTTCCAGGAGGTTTGATTGGTTCTGAAACGCTCTTTCCCTGCCTTGATGCTTTTCCCCTTTCCTTGGGCTTTTCGTATCTACTAAGTTACGTTCATCCTGGTGGTGTTTTTAATACTGATTATTTTTAGAAGAATGTTTACTTATTTAATTTACTTTAAAGAGGGAGAGAGAGACCGCCTATCCACTGGTTCACTCCCTAAATGTCTGCAACAGCCAGGGGTGAGCCAGGCCATACCCAGGAGCCAGGAATTCAATCCAAGTGGGTGTTTCAGATTTTTTGCTCTTTTCTTTTTTCTGGATTAATTTTTCATTTCACTGCTTTCTCTTAGCTTGTTGTTTATATATGGTCTTACTTCTCTCTTCATGGCTCTCTAATTATTGTATGTCCTTGACTTGTCGATGTTTATTGTAAGTTTGTTCTTTGTTCTCTTCTCTGAGACTGTAAATATCTTAAAAAATCTTTAACTCTATTACTTCTGACTTACAATGTTATTTAGATAATATAAACTAAGTATGTTTATTTAAATCTCTCAATGCCTTATTGTTAGTATTTTCTGCTTGTCAACATTCATTTAAAGTTGCCATGCATTTTTCTTTTTGGTTGCTCTTCATTTCTTGTATTTCTGAACTTGTCTCCAGGAAAAATATTTTTTTCTGACCAAGGAAATCCTATTATTTCTGCCTTTGCTTCTTTTTAAAATTTCTATTCTGTTATTTATTTGAGTACAACTTTGTATGGGTTGAATAGAGGTGATTAGGGTTTTTACAGGTTGCACCGTTAACTCTCTACTTTAAAAATTATTTTATTTTTAATTGACACATAGTAATTATGCATATTTGTGGGGTACAGTGTGACATTTCAGTGCATGCATATGATGTGAAATGATCACATCAAGATAACTGACATGTTTGTCACCATGGACCTACATTGTTTCTTAGTGTTGGGAAAATTTGAACTCCTCTCTGCTAGCTGTGTTGAGATAGTTGGTGGACTGCTGTGGTCCTGAGTGTCCTTCTGCATTGCAGGCTGTCAGAAGTTACACCCCCCATCTCGGCACACTCCCGTCTCAGTGCACCCCAATAAGTGCACCCCGTCTCAGTGCCCCCTAAGTGTCCCGCTGTCTAAGTACACCCCTGTTTAATGCACCCCCTTTTAAGTTCACCCCTAAGTGCACCCACACTGCTTCTTTGACAACCAGTGTTCTGCTTTTGTGTTTTTCAGAAAATGTTTTCTTGGGTTTGTTTATTCTGAGGGAAGTTGATTGGCGGTTATGGGGCATTGGGTTAGTAGTTCTACTTCTTTGCTTCTGATGAGCTCAGTACTCAGTTCCACTTTGGCGTACCTAAACGTCACTTGTCTTTTTTTCTTCTGGCTTTCTTTTCTCTGTTTTTTTTTCCCCTTTGGGCAGCTTTTTGCAATGTATTTTAGTGGTTTTTATTTGCAGTAATCATATTTGGAGTTCATACTTCTTGAATTTGTAGCTTTATGTGTTCTCTGGGTTTTGAAAGCTTTTCTTCCCTTATGTCTTAAAATACTGTCTCTGGTCCATTTTTCTTCTGTCTGTCTGTGGTTCTGATTACCTGTATCCTTTGCCTTGTGTCCCTTTGTCTACTCTACTTTTTCCTGTGTTTTGGCCTTTTTCCATCTTGACCCATTATGGATGCTTTGTCTAACCTGGCTTCCAGGTCACTGAATCCGTGACATAATGTCTAATCTTTAATTTTGTTTCTTTAGTTCTCCATTTCAGTTATTTTATTTTCTTGTTTCAGAATTTTAAGTGTTTTTTTTCTTTTAATTTCCTATTTTCTGAGGAAAAAATCTTGATCCTGTATTTTTTGAACATGCATAGTTAATTAAGAATATATAGTGTTTTGAATTTATACTTAATTAAAAATCTGTGATGATTGTTTTGAAGGTCTCATGGGTTTATCTCTTCTTTCTGTTGCTTTTGTTTGCCTTGTAAAGTTTTCCCTGTTCTGCATAGTTGATGACTTTAAAAAGTGAGTTCAGCCTAAGATATGTGAAATGATTGAGACAGTGTGGAGTCTCTGTTTGCCTGGGTAACCATCCTTCACGGAACACTGCCTTTTATTCCTCACGGGCGGTTAGACGGGAAATGATCAGTCTGACTTCAGCTTCTGAAGCGGAGGTTCTTTCTCACTCACACCTTCTACTGGGGATTCTCCTTCCTGCTCCTCGTTTGCCTGCCTGCCGTGGACTCGGACTCAGGCTTCTCTCTCGGACGGAGGGCCTCCAGCTCTGCTCAGCTTCTCTGTTCCCAGCAGCCTCCTGCAGAACTGGCACAGAACTTGGGCAGGGGTGGGCTCTGTGATCTGCTTTTCTTTTGCCCCCCAGAGATGGATACGCAATTCTTCACACTCTTTTTTTTTTTTTAAGATTTATTTATGTATTTGAAAGAGTAACGGGGAGAGTGGGAGAGGGAGAGCAAGCGAGTGAGCGAGCTTCCATCCACTGTTTGACTCTCCAGTTGGCTACTGGACCAGGCCGAAGCCAGGAACGGGAGCTTCTTCCAGGTCTCCCACATGAGTGCAGGGGCCCAAGCACCTGGGCCATCCTTCACTGCTTTTCTCAAGCCATGAGTAGGGAGCTGAATCAGAAGTGGAGCAGCTGGGACTTGAACCAGCTCCCATATGGGCAGCAGCTTTACCTGCTGTGCCACGGTGCTAGCTCCCCACACTCTTTTTAGAAGTAGGTAACCCCTTCACTTGGGTGTCTTCCCTAGCCATAGTTTTGTAAGGAAGTGTGGCAGATTTCCCTCCCTGCCATTCCTGAAACCAGAGCTCTGTGGGAGCTGGGTTGTCAGTGAGGACAGTGGCCTGAGAGTGACAGGGCAGGAGTCAGATTTGGAGGTGGTGACAGGACGTGGTGGCTACTGGGGTTGAACGCTGAGCTGGGGGGCATCCCCTGGGGCTCCATCAACACAGACAGAAGCTTGGGCTTCTCTGGGTGTCCAGGGGAGCTTTTAGGCCTTTGAGGTAAGGAACAAAAGCTCTCAAGTGGCATTTTAGTAAGATGAGTGACAGAACACTGCACTGCTTGCTGGGGTGACACAGACTGCTATGTCCTGGGCTTCCCAGGAAGACAAGTGTATGTTTTGAGTACGACTGTTAGTTCTTAGATCTCTTCTTGACCAAACCTTATTTCCTACAGGCCTTGCTTCCTTGAGATTCGGAAATCAAGTGACTTTGGGTGGGGGAATATTGCTGATGCTTGTATTGCATTGAAAGTCCGATAGCCAGTGGGGAGAGAGCCCGGTGGCCTCCTTCTGTGCTGGACATGGAGGCAGTCCTGAGCAGGAGCATGCATCTCAGCTGTAGACCCTTCGCGGACACTGTGGATACCTGCAGAGTTGACTGTGAGAATCGTGTAAACAGTTGTCACATCCTGTGTTTCCTGCTTCCCCCTCACAGAGCATTGTGAAGTCAGTTTCTCCATTGCACGCTTGCTCCTTTCTTCATCAAGGAAACTCTGATGCCCTGGACCTGAGCGTTTCAGAGTCAGACACTGCATAAGTCGGCAGGGTTCAGCTCCTCTAATGTACAGGACTGCAACCAAAGCCCACATCGATTATGGGATTTGTCCAGAGTCCTGTACTGGCCAGTGGCAGAGCTGCCAGTACAACCACTGTTGTTTGTAATGTAGTCGTCCAGCATGCTTTTTTCCCAAAGCAACTGTAGAAGTGTATGTGTGACTATACTAATTAGAAAGTTAAATAGCAGACTGTTGTGCACAGACAGAAAAATACTGATTCTTAAAATGTCTGCATTACGTTATTAATACTCAGACCAGAGATGGACTGCAAAGTGCACCTGCAATAGCGTCTAACACTGCACTGTGCATTTGCCTCTGCTAAAGCTGCGGCCTTTTCCCTCAGCTCTCCAAGGAGTCTCTGAATCAGGAGAGATGACTGTGTAGCTTCCTAGATGGCTGAATTACACACAGCGTTCATAAGTGCAGCCGTGATGGGACCATGCCAGCTCCTTGCCTGGTACTTCTTGGAAGCTGCACCTTCTGCCATGAAGGACGCACGTTTATGTTGGGGAGATAGAAGGGTGACGCACCAGCAGTGGGAATTCTGGTTAGACTTTGATTCCTACTTGAGTCGTGGGTTCAGTCAGTACTACTGGGAATGCCTGAACAGAGAGGCGACACAGCTATAGGACCAGCCCCACACGTGACTGTGTCCGACATTGTCCAGGTAACAATTCCCGTGAACTCTGCGGAGCCCCTGGCCTGGTTCCTACTTAGGGGGCCATGCCTTAGTCATTCGTGAGTCAGAACCCAGTACAGTGGGAGACACAGGAGGTTCCTGATAAACAGTTGTTAACTTGAACCAGTACATACTTCTTCAAAGCTTTATGAAAAATGTGTATTACAAAATAATAATTCATGGATTTCAGTTTTTTTCATCAGAATACGCTTATATTTTTAAAAGCTTTATTTATTTATTTGAAAAAGCTACAGAGAGAGAGGGAGAGACAGAGGAAGAGAGGGAGACATCTTCCATCTGCTGGTTCACTCCCCTGATGACTGCAACAGTCAGGGCTGAGCCAGGCCAAAGCCACGAGCCAGGGGCTTCATCATGGTCTCTCAAATGGGTGCAGGAGCCCAACCATTTGGGACATCTTCCTCTGCTTTTCCCAGGCCATTATCAGGGAGCTAGATAGGATAGAAATGAGTGCCGACATGGGATGTGACAGGCAGTGCCTTTACCTGCTACACCGTAACTCCTGCCCCATAATACACTTACTTTGTATCCTATTTTCCCACTGACTTTTCGAAGTCTGCTCCTGTTTTCTTAAATCATTCACCCACAGACTCATCTTACTGCCTTACATAGAAATTAACATGTCTGTTGAGTTTTCCATAGGGATAATTGCAGGATTTTTCTCTTTCCCTGGATAAACTACGGCAGTAAAGAAGCAAGGGCCCTGGGTTCAACAAAGAGGACTTGGACATTTTGTAGCTACTGAAGCACAGCGTTTCTTCAGGGACGTCCACAGCGCCAGGAGCTGTCAGCTTGTTTGGGTAGCCGAAGGTCCTAAATTGCTATCACAAAACTGACGTTAAACCCCAAGCACTTCAAAGGCACTTTACCGTGGCTGAGAAGTGCAGAGAAGGGCTGGACAGCCGGCAGGTGTGGGTTTAATAATCAGAGCCCGTGAAATTGAAAAGCATTTTCTCTGGATGCAAGTGGCATTTTCCTCTATCCTGAGGGGTAAAACGTTACGCAGCATAAAAATGAAATCGCCACTGATGCTTTTAGTGGAAACAGCGTCTCCAGGAATGGCGCCGGGCTCGTGACAGTGTTGCTCTGCCTGCGCAGGTGACCCATCAGAACGTGCATCATGTACGGAGGGCAGGGCTTGCACTGGCAGTCCCGGGCAGTTTGGAGCACTAAGTCCAGTGCCCTGGGTCCTTCTGATGTCCTTTTATGCCACAAAGGCACAGAGCAGCTGCCCTGGTCTGCCTCAGTTTGGAGTCCAGCCTGAGTCTGGCTTGTGACAGACATGCAGCAGGTCGCACTGACTGTGAAGTCGAGGGTGCCTCTGACACTGTCCACTCACTTTTTAGACTGAAAGTCCAGTGGGGAGAAGTTTATTTCCTTGGCCATGTCACTGGATTGAGAGGCAATGCTGTCCTCTTTTGTGTTTTTTAATTTGAAGGGTAGGGAGAACCAAGACAGATAGAGAATGAGGGTGCTCCCAACTGCTGGCTCACTCCCTAAATGCCCACAGTAGCCCCTGCTGGGCCAGACCAGAGCTAGGAGCCCAGAACTCTTTCTGGGTCTCTTATGTGGGTGGCAGGGACCCATCACCACCACCTACCACGGTCTGCATTAGTAGAAAGCTGGAATTGGGAGGCGCAGTTGGAGCCGAGAATGCAATGCAGGAACTCTGATGTGGGATGTGAGTGTCTTCGTCAGTTTCATAACCCCTAGGCTAGAACCCCACCCCTGCTGGTTATACTGTTGAACATTTTACAAGTTGATAAAGTACAATTTGTAAGCTGTAAAATAAGCCCGTGTGAAGTGTGTATTAATACTGTCATTGACACCTGTGTGTGCACGGGTAACCACCATCCCAGTCAAAATGCAGGCAGTCATGACCTGGAAGACCCCTTTGCACCCTTCCTCCCAGTCCCGGCATCCACCCATCTGATTGCATCGTGGGGGTTATTTCTTCCAAGCATAAATGCAGCCAAGGTACGGACTCTTCGGTAGCTGCTCTGTCAGTCTATCCCAAGGACTTGAGCTTCATCGTGACATGGTGTGTGGAGCTCAGCTCTTCCTCTTGCAGCGTAGCGTTCCCTTTATGGCTGTTAGTGTATCGTGGCGTCTGAGGATGGCGTGTCCCCCAGCCTGGGCTTCTGTGAACGCGGGCGTTCCTGTACCAGCGTGCTGGGCACCGTGCTTCCACTCTCCTGGGGAGGAACTTGCAGTGGTTTACTTGAGAAGTACCTGTTGCCCTGCATGAGAGAATACCAGCGTGTTTTCTGAAGTGCTGCTTGTGTGTGCGTGTAGCCCCTCCTGGTCTGTGACTTTTCATCTTAGTCACAGTGTCTTTTCTGTGCTGCAAAGTTTTGATAAAATTCAGCCAATCGATTTGTTTTTTTTATTTTACAGTTCCTTCCTGTCATGTCCTATCTGAAGTCTTTGGTTGCCTTTGTGGTAACCAAAAATTTTAGGTTTTAGACAAAAATTTTTTAATATAGAGAGTGGTTTTATACTAAGTTTTCTCCAGGCAGTTTTAGTTTTAGATCTTCTGTTTGCATGTGCTCCGTTTATAGCTGATTATTGCATCAGTGTGAAAGAAGGGTCAGTTGTACTTTTTTATTATGGGTCCCTAATTGTGGAGCTCTTTGTGTTAAAATGTATCCATTCCTCACTTAGTTCTTCACATGTACACATGTGTGTATAGTATTTATATTCTGATTATTTCTGTTATGTATATAGTATTTACTTATTCATGTACTATCTTCTGTTCCCTTGTATAGAATCAAGCTAGTAGCATTCTGATTTTGAGTAAGTCTTGAAATCTGGTCATTTGATTAATCCAGCTTTGATCACTTTCAGGGTCTTTTCAACTACATTAGTCTGCATTTCCTGGTAGATTTTTTAATGAATGTGTCAGTTTTACATAGGTGCTGGGATTGTGGTGGAGCAGCAGTCAATCTATGGACGAGCAAGCAGAACGAACACACTAGTAGGCAGTGCAGAGTCCCGTGGGAGTGAGTACAGTGCACTTGTGACCTCGGGCACTGGGCCAGATCACACACCCTCAGCACCCCCTCTGCTGGCTGATGGCACGGACAGGGATGCAGGGCCCAGATGCAGCTGAGCCACTGCTGAGCTGTCCAGCGTCACTTCCTGTGATGCACGCCTTCCCAGCTTGTCTGCAGCTGGCGCCAGTCTGCCTTGCACGTGTGGGCGTTGCCTGCCTTCCAGAGGTCACTGTCTTCTCCCCGTTCCTCCTCACACTGTGAATCACAGTGGAAAAGTGCTGCTGCTTCACACAGCCACACCGTGCTGCCTGCTGTCTGAATACACACACACGGCACACACACGGCACACATACATACACCATAGATCACACACACACGGCACACATACATACACCATAGATCACACACATGACACACATACACCATAGATTCATACACACACATGGCACATATACATACACCATAGATTCATGCACACACATGGCACACATACATACACCATAGATTCATGCACACACATGGCACACATACATACACCATAGATCACACACACACCACACATACATACACCATAGATTCACACACACAGTACACATACATACACCATAGATTCATGCACACACATGACACACATACATACACCATAGATCACACACACACCACACATACATACACCATAGATTCACACACACGGTACACATACATACACCATAGATTCATGCACACACATGACACACATACATACACCATAGATCGCACACACATGCCACACATACATACACCATAGATTCACACACGGCACACATAAATACACCATAGATTCATGCACACACATGGCACACATACATACACCATAGATTCACACACATGGCACACATAAATACACCATAGATTCATGCACACACATGGCACACATACATACACCATAGATTCACACACACATGCCACACATACATACACCATAGATCACACACACAGCACACATACATACACCATAGATTCATGCACACACACAGCACACATACATACACCATAGATTCATGCACACATGGCACACATACATACTCCATAGATCACACACACAGCACATATACCTACACCATAGATTCACACACACATGGCACACATACCTATCCCACATGTACAACACACACATTTGTACAGCACACCATACACACAGCACACATACATACACCACACATACCACCCATACCACACATACCCCACACATACATATGCCACACATACAACACGCACATTCATGCAGACACACCACACACACCTCACACCCTGTACCCCCACCATCCATACTACACACACTACACATACATATACCACACATACAACACACATTCACACACCACACACATACACTGCACATATACCTCACACAGTAATAGATACATCACACACACTACACACCGCATACCCACACTACCCATACAATACACACATCACACATACATATACCACACATACAACACACACATTTATACACAGCACACACATACATACACCACACACAACTCACACATTAACAGACACACCACACAAACATACACATACCCACACCACCCATACCACACACCCAATACCCATACCCACACATACACCATATGTACACCACAGAGAATACATACATTCACACAGACACACTACATACACACCCCACACCTCCCACACACTACCCATACCACATACACAGCACACATACATACACCCCACACACCCCACATACATTCACATGCCATGCAGAGCATACACACACCACCAATTCCACACACACAGCACACATACATACACCCCACACACCCCACATACATTCACATGCCATGCAGAGCATACACACACCACCAATTCCACACACACAGCACACATGTATACACCATTCACACACCCCACACATTCACACAGACATGCCACACATCCCCCCCACACCACACCCACACACCCACACACCATCCACATAAAGCACACATACATACACCATTCATACACATTCCACACACACCCCACATTCATACACACCCCACACATAGATAGACCACACATGCAACACATACCCCCCACACACAGCACACATACACCATCCAGACCACACATACACAGCATATATACATAAACCATTCTCATACCCCATACATTCACATACACATGCTACACATATATACACCACACACACATTCACACATACAATACACACTCAAACACCATACACACTCAAACCACACATACCACCTATACCCCACGCACACCACACACACCACACACACAACACACATATAGCACACATACATACACCACACACAACACACTTAGACATACCACACACACATACAAATACCACACACACATATATACACCCCATACCCACACCCCATACCCACATCAACCATACCACATACACACTACACATACATATACCACATATACAACACACACGTAGCACACATAAATACACTACCTACAGTGCACATAGCACACATGCATACACCACACACATACCACTCACACCACACATATACTACACACAACACACATATACACAATACATATACCACATACACCCCACCCCATGAACAAACACACACGTACTGTACACACCATATACCCAACATACCACACACACATAGACGCACAACATACATTATCCTCAACACACCACGCATACCACGTAAATCCAGCTTCCACACAATACCACATATCATACATACATGCCCCATATACATAAACCACATACACACACCACACACCCCATACACACACCACAAACACCACAGTCACACACCCCACATACAGACCCCTACATATATATACACACAGCATATATACATAGCCCACACACCACACATATCACACACTGTGCATACATATACCATATACATATCACACACATATACCACAAAATGACATATATACACTATACACACCATATACATACACCACACACACAGCACATATACAATACACACACACACCATATACATGCCACCTGCACACACACACCACATATACAGCCTGCACATAAACCATACACCAGACACATACCACCAACACCACATACACATATCATACACCAAACATACAAACACCTCACATCACACACATACCATATACCACATACACAAACCCCACCCACACCACGTACACACACCCCATACCACACAGAAATACCCCACACCACAAACCACACACATCCCAAACCACACAAACCACCCACACCAATACACACATATACCTACCACACAGATAAACACACACACTTCCCATACCACGTACCCCATACACATAACACACACCACACATCACATACACACTACACATACCCCATGCACATAACATACACCACATATTACACGCATACACTGCATATACCACATATCCCCATGCATATAACATACCACACATTATATACACATACCACATATACATACCCCATACACATAACGCATCCCTTACCCCACACATACTACATATCACATACACACACCATACACACACCCCACATATACCACACATCACACATACACCACACACATTTTACACACCACATATACACACCCATACATGTAACACACCCCATCCCCCACACGTACCACATATGACACACACACTATACACACACCCCACACATACCACATATCACACACACACACCATACACACCACGCACACGCACACACATGAAAGATTTCAGCAGGTTGTGATGCGCGTCTCTGCTGGGCTCCTAGCCTGTTCCACAAAGCGCTGTGCTGGAGAGAGCACAGGATTCCAGGTCCCGTGTGGCTGAAGCCCCGTCCCTGCTCCCACTGGGGCGGCAGTGCAGGGTGGTGGTGGCTGGGTTACAGCTTCCATCCTACAGAACAGAGCTTTCTTCCAGTGCTTCTTGGGTGAAGTTTCGGGTTTTATGCACTTTGAGAAACTCACCTTGCTTATTTATTCCTGAGCACTTGGTGGACTCCACCTTTCCCTTTTGTCTCTGGGCAGCCTGAGCTTAGCACCTGAAGAACAGATGGGTAACTTCTCTGACTCCGGAAGTCACTGAAACAGTCAGTGTTTCTCCAGGCCTGTTTTACTAGCTGATAAGCTGGTCCTTAGGTTTGGTGCATGAAGTAGATGAACACAGGTCCACAGGTGGCGGTGAGCCCTCACATGATCACGTGTGTGACACAGCTGGGGACATGCTCCACGTGCATACACATCCCGAGGCATAGGTGGAGCTGCACACATGGCCACGCCCGCTTGGTTCAGGGAGCCAGGCTGCCCAGCGTCCCTCCTGCCCCAGGGGCCCCCTGTGTTCCCCTCTGGTCAGTGCGCTCCTCCCAGTCTTCCTCCTTTGGGCACCCCCATTCTCCAGGCACCTCTGTGCCTTCTCAGGGCTTCTTCCTGTCTCCATGCTACCCACCATGCGGCAGCAGCAGGCTGTCCTCTGCCTCCCAAGGAGGTGGCGGGATAGGAGAGCTGCACGTCCCTCAGTGGTCGTCTGCACCCCTAGGGTCATGTGCATGGGACTCCTGTTTGGCGGCGAAGGCAGGGCTTGTGACCCTCTTGTGGATGTGCTGTGGTCACAGGGAGTCCATGGAAAGTCGGCTCTTGCCGTGAGAAGCCCAGGGCTCAGCATGTGTGGCTCCAGACCTTTATCCGTTGGAAACCTGGTTTTGTCGCCTGCAAAACGGTGATCATTTACCCAGCTGGTCTCTGTCCATCCCAGCACACTGGTAGCCACTGGGCTGACATCTTGGGAAGGCTGGCAGTACAGTCACGGCCAAGGACATCCCCAGCATGAGTTATAATTGTTTCTCAGGCTCTGTTGCAGAGGCCTTTCCTGGGAGAGCTGGGATGGGTTTGGCTTGGCGGTGTTTGCTCTGGGTCCAGGGGCAGGCAGGCAGGGACGTGCTTTCTGACTCACAAGTTCACGGGCTGCGGGGGCAGATGAGTGATCTGAACCTGCAGAGTGAGGGGCTGCGGGGCATGGGATGCAGATACGTGAGGTTAGGGCCAAGCTGGCATGGGTGTATTCTTCAAGGTCCTTGTCTTGCACAGATAAGTCTATGAGGAGACAGTTACATCGGTGCACAAGTAAGCACAGGGCTTATTTAACAGTGAGGGAAAAAAGCATTCGTTCGTGCTCAAGTGTGGGCTGCCCACGTGGAGAAATACCCATTACGAGTGGGCTCGAGGAAGGCCTGACGTGAGAAGCGTGGGAAGGGAAGAGAGAGCAGCTCGTGGCACCTCCAGCCGTGGTCTGGGCCAAGGCAGAGGACTTCCCCAGCGTTGGCCTCGGTTATGAGATTGGGCTGGGGCCTCCACATGCATGAAGCTGCCTGGGAATTTTATGATACCTCCATGAATTCCCTGTGGACCCTGATTTCCATGTTTTCATGGTATCCGCCCTTCCCTGTCCCTGATGAAACAGGTGCATCCTGGGAATGAGGGCGTTTTGATTGACATGTTGGGGGCCTGCAGGCACCGCCAGCTCACTCCGAGTTACCCAGCTCCCTGGTCACACCCCATCAGAGGGGGCTGCGGGGTGTTAAAGGTGGATCAGCCATACAACGGCACCCTCTGGACGTGGCAGGGCAAGTGCCCGTTAAAAGCAGTTTGAACCAAACAGAAGATGATTGGGTAGGACAGGGGTAGTTCCAGGCGGGGTGAGATTGGGGAAAGGAGGGACTCCGGGAGGGGTGGCAGGGTGGTGTAGAGAAGAGACTTCCGGTGTCAAGGTGAGGGCCTCTGTGCTGCCACAGGGGGCTCGGGACTCATCCCCCTGAGAGATGGGAGATGACCAAGTTCTTCCTCTCAAGGAGACCTGGTGACATCGGCAGGGTGATTTGTAACCCTGGGGAGAGCAGGGAGAGTGAACCAGGTGCCAAGAGTTCGGAGATGCCCTGCACAGGAAGTCGGGTGGGCATGGGAAGGGGCTGCCTCCCAGGAATCCCTTCGGGAGGACAACAGGAGTGAGTGCAGCCAGGCAGCTGTGAGCTGGAAATGACCCCCACACGGTCCCCTGCTGGGGCAAGCTCGTGCGCCCTGCGGACGCCCCTGAGGCTGGCCTCTGTGCTGCCAGGACTGGACCTGACCCCCCACTAAGCTCAGGACTCCTGATGCCCAGGGATGGCTGAGAGCATTCGATTCCCTTCGCTAAGAGAAGAAACTGAAAAGAGCAGACACTTTGTCTGCAGAAATGTTACTCCGTGTAAAAAATAACAACACTAATGGATCCTACAACTTCTAGCCAGAATCTGTTAGGCTGCTGCTATGGCAACCCCTGAGAAAGCACCCAGCGAACCCCCTCGGGCCCCTCCCCCTCCACGTACCTGCCAGTCGCCCTCCCTCGAGGCTGTCTCTCTCGCACTCCACCCACCCAGTGAAGATCCAAAGCAAAGAGACAGAAAATAACATCTCCTAACAATCTGCTTGTCATTTAGAAAAAGCTCACTGTATAAATGTCATGGAAACAAGCTGTTCTCGCAGAAGGAAGAGGAGAAAGCGCTGCCTCACTTGCCTCCCTTTCAGTTTTAATCTTCCTAATAAAAGGGTAACACAAAGCAAATGTTAAGTGTTTGAAAGCAAATATCTGTGGAGCTTGCTGGCGGCTCCGGACAGCGGGAGCTGCGGGTCAGGCTCTCGGAGTGGCCGCCCGAGGTGACAACAGCAGATCGTGGGGACTTGTGACAGGGCCGGTAGGGGGTGCTGAGCAATGGGGACCGAGGATGCTGGCTGACTTGAAGGCCCACGAGTTTCTGTTCTCCTAATGAACGCCCCTGGGCCCCGGCTAGGGTGACTGTGGGCCCGCTCTCTGTGGGTGAGTAGGCTGGAGTGCTCTCAGCAGGAGCACAGGGGCTGTGGGAGCTGGCGAGGCCAAGAGGAGGGGGCTTCGGGCTCAGCTGCCACAGCAGGGAGGTTGGGAGCCCCAGGGCAGAGGTGGGGCTCAGCAGCAGCATCCGGGGAAGAGAAGGAATTCTGGGAGCTGGTTCTGTGACATCGAGGAGAAGGACAGACAGCAGGCTGTCAGGGAGCCTTCATGCAAGGCCTGGACAATGTGTTGGCAAGGGCCTGTGGGGCAGAGTGGGGATTCCAGCACGTGAAAGTGGGTGTGGCGAGTCTGCACCCCCACTCCAGAATCTGCGCCTGCACCAGGACCCTAGAAGCTTCCCAGGAGGGGAGGAGACTTCAGCAGGACACGTGCTTAGAGTGAGCTGTGTACATGGCCGATGAAGGACTGAAAGACGCTATAGAGAAATAAATTTGGAGAGAACATGCGGAGTCTCTAAAGGGAAGTTTCAGAAAGTAAGACATCGGGCCGGATGAGTTAGACTGGGCCTAAGGAGGCCGAGGGTGGAGTGAGGTCTGAGGCCTCACAGCTCCCTGTCTGTGCAGGGGGTCGCCGGCGAGCACTTGTGGCTGTGACCCAAGAAAGCCAGCGGTGCCACCTGCACCAGAAGATCCCAGAGGCAGTGTCTGCTTCCTGCTCCCTGCAAGGGAGCTCGCGGGATCCTGGTGTGCTCCAGCCGGCCTGGCGCAGAGGCAGGCATGGAGGCAGAGACGGGGCAGGCCAGGCTGTGGGCAGGCAAGTGCAGGACAGCCAAGTAGCAGCCAGTTCCCTGGACTGGCGTCCGACGAGGGAGGGAGGCTCGATTGGTGGTTGGTTGAGTGCAAGCGAGGGAAGGAAGAACGAGGACAACTCTGTCGTGAAAGTTTATGAGTAGAAAAAATACTGCGTCACTGCTGAAAGAATGGACCTTAGCCTTGGGGCCTGCTCCTGCCCAGGTCGCTCATCCGCATGGGACTGTGGGGCTGCCTCGCCCTCCTCAGCTTGTTTAAAATCCATAAGAGGGGAAAAAAATAATGCCCGTATGTTAGGCTCGGCTCTTGAATCAAAGGATGTATTTTCTGTAACATAGTTAAAAGTGTGTTTGCCATGAAGAGAAAGCAATGATGGGTAAGACTGACGGATTGGCTTTAAATTATAAAAACAAATGACTTTTGCTGTTGCATTCACATCTCCGTAGTGCGAGAGAGGGGGAGGCTTCAGGCTCAGTCTGTGCGGTGCTGACGGTCTGCTGCGGTACTTCCCAACCTGCAATATGGACTGTGTTGTAAATTGTCAGAATTAAGATTCTCATTTTAATGGCATCTAAAGATGCACAAACAAAGCTGAACTCATCTTATCTAGGATTCCTTTGTAAATACAAATCTAATACAAGTTTTTTAAACATTTATTTATTTGAAAGGCAGAGTTATGGAGAGATAGAGGCAGAGAGAGAGGTCTTCCACCTGCTGGTCACTTCCCAAATAGCCATAATGGCTGGAGCTGGGCCAGTCTGAAGCCAGGAGCCAGGAGGTTCTTCCAGGTCTGTCTCACGGGTTCAGGGCCCCAAGCACTTGGGTCATCTGCTGCTGCTTTCCCAGGCCGTCAGCCGGGAGCTGGGTCAGAAGAGGAGCAGCAGGGACTTGAACCGGCGCCCATATGGGATGCCAGCACCCCAGGAGCTCATTTAATGTTCTGTGCCACAGCGCCGGCCCTAACATACAAATTTCTGAGGTAAATATAATTAAAACTATAAAGCCAGGAAAGTAAAATTAACCATGAAAGAGACTTAAACACTGCTGAAACTGCGCCACCCTGGTTAGACTTAATTGGCCATATATTTGTGTCTGTTTTCTGCTTCTCATTTTCACTCTGGACAAACCTATGAAGAGATACTGATTGGATTACACTTCGGGCTATTCATACAATTCTGTCCCATGGGTGGTCTGCAGCAGTCCTAAGGCGCTGGTAACAGCTCTGCCAGCAAGCAGACTTGAAGCCCCAGTGTGAGGAGTGACGTAGAGACTGGGTCTCACGCGGGCATTGCTAGAATGAGAAAGAGCAGGATTCCTGAGTTCTACTTTGCTGTTACGCGGTGGTGCTCAGGGCAGAATTTTCAGGGTACCTGCACTCACCCAGAGCTGCTTGTTCACAGGCGGCCTAGGCTGGTCGGAAGGTAGGGAGTTAGCTCAATTGATTGTTCACAGTCAGCCTTTTAAATAGTGTCGTCGCTGGTGGCTGCACCCCTGGCCACACCTAGTTGTGCGCAGCAGGCTGAGCTGGGGTTTACAACCGTGGATGAGAGTGTAGTCTCAAGCTCCCATAGAAACGTGGGCCCTGCAGTCACCCACAGTTCCCGTGTTTAGGGTTAACTCTGGAATGGGGCAGGTTTCAGTCTGTGGGACCAGAACTGCCATCACTGCGAGTCTGTGTTCTCTCGCCACGACAGAACACCGAGACTGGGTGGATTGTAAAGCAAGGAGCCGGGTGCTGGCTCCCAGTCCCAGGGCTGGAGAGCCACCCTTGTGCATTGCAGCCGATGGAGGCAGCGGGCTGCTTCCAGGGGCCAGGGAAGCTGACGGCCTGGTGAGCCTGGTGGGGAAGAGACCTTGTTCCTCCTGGTGACCTCATCACTCCTAAAGGCCAGGATGCTGGGAATCCAGTCCCAACCTGCGTTTCTGAGGGACACGCCGTGTCCAGACCACAGAGCTCAGTAATCAACCGGGGCTGTGTCTCGGGCTTCCGGCAGGTCTAAGCCATCACCATTCCCCTCTCTCTGCTCGTCCAGGCCGCACTGGCCACGCCCTGCTGTCCTCTCTGATTCGGGAACGGCTCGGCCGCCCCGCCCTCTGGCATTGGAAACGTCAGGCGTGGGTCACCATGCCACTCCGTTGCCCACATGAGGGGTGAAGAACCCTGTCAGCTTCCCTGGCCCATATGTCCTCTCTGCTTCTGCACGATGACGGATGTGGGGGTTTCTGGGGACTTGAGGCGCCCTCAGCTCCTCCTGGAGAGTGGACATAAGTCTGTCCTGTGCAAGCTCTGTTTATGTCCAGCCTCACTTTGTTCCATCTAACTTTGTTCCCAGAAGTCCTTCAGGGAACTTTCAAAAGAGTGTTATTTTAATTGGTTTAAGTACATACACGTATAGCATTGAGTTTCTCTTTTGAGGATGCAAGCCAGAGAGCAGTGTTTCTGTGCCTCGGCCCATAGCCCCTGGAGAAGGCTAGCTTATCTCTCTCACGGCTTCGTTTATTAGAAAGCTTTGATTCCCTGTTGTACGCAGTGCTGAGTGTGTTGTGAACCCAGTGTTGGTAAATTGTGTCTCCTTCTATCCTCTCTTCTGTTCTGGTGGCTGGTCTGCTCCTGCGTCAGTGCCATCCTGTCTGTGTTTTCTCTGTCTTTGCAGGAAGTCTTGGGGTCTGTCAGGGAAAGACCATACCATTTGTTCCTTTTATTCAAGATTTTATTTATTTGAGAGGCAAAGTTACAGAGAGAGGGAGAGACAGAGAAAGAGATCTTCCATCCACTGGTTACCTACCCAAATGGCTGCAGTGGCCAGAGCTGCACTGATCCGAAGTGGGAGCCAGGAGCTTCCTCCGGGTCTTCCACCAGGCCATAACAGAGAGCTGGATCAGAAGAGGAGCAGCCGGGACACTGGGATGCTGGTGCCGCAGGCAGAGGTTTAGCCTACTGAACACGTATAAACACACAGCGCCGGCCCAGTAGAGCGTCTTTTCTGGAACATTCTACTTCCTGATTTTCTAGGTGAAAGGATAACTGTATCATTTCTGCCAGAGCACTGCCCCCACCATTTGTTCTTTACGGTTGCCCCGCCATTCTTGGCTTGCTGCATTGCCTCCCTGGAAGGTCACCTGGGATGTCGAGTGGGACCGGGTTGTCTCTAGATAGTGGGGTCAGAAAAACCTCTTCATGTCCTGAAGCCTGTAGCCTATGAATACGATGGATCCTTCTTGTTTGGCCTTTTGTTGTTAAGCATGCATAGAAATTAGACACATCTATATAACTATAGATATTGTACGTATCTGTGTAAAGATGAGATTTTGATCCATGTGCATATTGTGCAGTGCTCAAATCAAGGTGAACATATCTATTTGAAACCCTTTCTTCTAGCTTCTATATTTTAAGAAAAATATACAGTATGTTATTGTTATCTGTAGTCACCCTACTGTGCAGTTGGGTAGCAGAACTTCTTTGTCCTCATTGTAACTTAGTGCCCGTATTTTTGAAAATCTTAATAATTTTCCATGAGAGTCTTTTATGAATTCCATTAAACTTACTTCTTCATATTTGATATTTTCTTTTTTTTGAAATTTTCAATTATCTTTATATACAGAAGATCAATTTAGCATATATTAAGTAAAGATTTCAATAGTTTGCACCCACACAGAAACACAAAGTGTAAAATACTCATATTTGATATTTTCACGCTATTGCAATATCATTGAAACCTTTTTGTTTATGATTACTTTTTGCTGATGTTAGAATACATTTGATTTTTCTACATTAGCCTTTACTCAGCAAACATAGACCTCTCATTGATTTTCTGAATGAAGTACAAATTGATTTGACAAATCTGTGTAGATAAACAAGAGTGTCAGGGTGTTACTGTAGTACGGCTGTGATGGCGTGGTTTATATGTAGTGCTTCTGATTGATGTGATGTTGCTTTACTGAACTGTGTAGGACATCTACAGAAATGCTGATTACAAGCGATACTTACAGGCATCCAGTGTTCCTCCAGATCTTAGGGGTGAAAATTTCACAGTTGACCTTTAAATAAAATGCCTATTACAGTTCGGACATCCTCAATTTAAAAATTAAGGAACTGTAATTACCCAAAATCTGAAACATTTTAGCATTGACATGACAGCACAAGGGGAAAATTCCACAACTGATCTCAAGGGTCAGAAACACTACAAATTATACATAAAACTGCCTTACAGCTGTGTGTATGAATCTAGCAACTCTGCTGCTAGGTAAATATTCTGAAATCATTATGTCAAAGGGAGGGTTGCATTCTGTGTCATTGCAGCACCATTCACAATAGCTGGGAGATGGACTCCGCCTAGATGTCCATGAACACGTGCAAATATGGTGTATGTGCACAGTGGAATACTGTTCAGCAGTTAAAAAGGGTAGAATCCTGTCATGACAGCAGCACAGGTGGAGCTGAAACACCTCAAGTGAAATCAGAAAGGCACAGAAAGACGAAAACTGCATGTTATTAGTTGTCCGTGAAACCTCACACAGCTGGCCTCGTGGAAAGAGAGAGCAGAAGAGCTGTCGCTAGACACAAGGAAGGGCAGTGGGAAGACTGATGAGGGAGATCGGATATGGGAGCCCAATCCTGTTAGCAGGGGACGTGAGCCCTCGTTCCACAGCGCAGTACAGGGAGTGCAGTTTGCAGTAATGCGTTCATTTTGTAAAGAACTGAGAGGAGTTTGAACACTCCTTGCACGAAGAAAGGATCAACATGTAAGCATATGGGCTGGCTAATTGTCCTGATTTTGTCATTACCCACTGTATGAGTATTGAATTATCACACTATGCCATTTAAACACAGATTCTGATTATATGTTAGTTAAAACACTTAGGAAATAAGGAGGAAGGGAGGAAATATGAATAGAAGAAAAAAATAGATACTTTAGAAAGCAGTAAATCCCAGGAAAGTTTGTGGAAGAAAAACTTGACGGCAGAGAGCAGCGTCTAAGAAAAGAGGAGGAGGTGATGAAGAAGATGAGCAGAAGGATGCGTCCTTGCAGAGGTAACAATACAGATAGTAAACCTTTGGGAAAATGTTGTGAGGGTAAACGAAAAGTTACAACTGAGTAAGTTAGGAATTTAAACATGGAATATAACAATCTGTGGTATATGAATAACATTATTCAGATAAAACTGAAGACAAAATAGACTTGTTCTTAGAAAATAAAATACTTTAACTGAGTCGGTAAGGAGATTTCTTCATTAGGCTCACAACCCCTTTCTACACAGTGAACCAGTGAGTGGTGAAGTGTCTTCCCACAGAACACTGGAGTCTAGATGATTTTTCCAGAAAAGTTCAAGCAAACCCTCAAGTTATAGTTCCTTCCAATTTTATAAACCCAGAAGGAGAAAATCTTGGAATAAGACAAGAAGGACCATCCAGCCCTCAACAGTCGCTTTACGATGCTAGTCAGGAAATTCAGATGATAGGCCGTTCCTGTCTAAGTACTCCAGGGCACAGCTTCTAAAGTAACTTTCATCGAATTGAAGTCAGGAACAAATACAGATTTTTAAATCTTAACCAATGTCATGTCGGGAGCATTTCAAAACCTGTGCAGACTGCCTACAGAGCAGTGCACAGAATGCCAGCCAGTGGGGAAAGTGGGCAAAGAAATGACTACATTATCAGTAGAAGGCGAGACCCAGATGTCCAGGGAACCTGAAAAGCTGTTCCAACTCAAGATAGAACCACAAGTAGGCCCTTTCCTACCTGTAGGATTGCAAAAGTGAAACACTGTGTCAGTACTAAGAGTTGGTAACTATATGATAGGTTGTGAGCAGTTTTCTCTAGTGGACAGCATACACACAGGCTCCATTATTTTGGAGCACAATTGGATCAAATTAATACATTAAAGTTGAGCCTGTTCCCTTGAGCAGTGATTGTGTTCCTCAGTGTGTCATCTTGGTGTATTTGAAGTGGTCCTCAGAAAGGGGTCATCCCATAACTGTTGGCACGTGCATGAGGAACTGAACACAGGGACAGAGTCTGCCTTTAGGGTCTTTGATAGGAATCTGACATTACCAGGCCATGTGTTTTGTATTTCACAAACATGTGAGCCTGTGGCCAATTAGAGAAGAAAATCTTCCTTCCCTTGATGTCTGTTGAGTCACTGCTGTAGAGCAGTGTGACGTGGGAGAGAGAGGCAGTGCTCGCAGTGTGGCCTGCCGGAGTCAGTGGACAGTGCTCTTGGGTGTCGTGGGTAAGGACATGAACTCCCCTGTCCCAGGACCACTTGGACAACTTCAAGTTTAGGATGGTGTCACCACCTCAACTCACTAGTGGACTGGTCACAGCAAGGAGAGGACATGCGTGACATTGATTATCAGTCTTTGCTCTGCCATGCCTCACACACACACACACACACACACACAAACACATACATGCACAGGAAGAAATGTGTGAGAAATTTCACATCAGCATCATATATGATAAAGAAAATATTGAAACTGACTTTGTACATTAGCAAGAATATTAACCCAACTGCACACACACATACACACACAAATACTTAGAAGGCTCACAATTTTGAGCCAAAAAAGGGAACTGACAATGTACATGTAGTAAAATATTATATTAAAATTTAGAGATACACAAAAATAGAGGATCCACATTATAGAGGTATAAGGGAAAGTATGAGGAAGTTACATACTGAAGTTGATGATGGTGAAGAGAGAGAGATCTCCCATCTGCTCATTAACTTCGCCAGTAGCCTCAGCAGCCAGGGCTGTTCCAGGCCAAAGCCAAGAGCCTGGATCTTCATCCAGGTCTCCCATGAGGGGTGGCAGAGGCCCTAGCACTTAGGCCATCCTCTGCTGCTTTCCCAGGTGTATCAACAGGGAGCTGGGTGGGGAGTGGAGAGGCTGAGACTTGAACTGGCACAGATATGGGATGCCAGTGTCACAGGCAGCAGCTTACCCTGTTGTGCCACAACACCAGCCCCAGGTCTAAGAGTTTTTCCAAGAGATCCAGAGTCAGACGGTGTGTTCTCTGGGAGCCCTGTTGGAGAGCACCGCCACTTTCGTTAGGGAATCATCCAGGTCGTCTGGAGCATGGCAAGAGGCGGCAGTTGACACAGCAGATACATGCAGAGTGTGATTGTTAATATCCTAATCCTCTGCTTAAATAGTCCTAACGCCAGTGGGCTCACCACCTGTGCAAGTGGCCCACTCCATTGTGGCTTTCAAGACACACATCCCTCTTTCTAGGTCTTGGCCCCAGTGTTGGAATGAACCCATTCCCCCTCGCTAAGAACCTTTCTGGTGTCTGAAGTAGGGTGCCCACTGGTGCTCTCTTGTCAGGGAGCAGTTACTCTGGAAACCTCCTCTTCAGCTTATTTAGTGCTGACCTCAGGCCCTGCTTTCCTGACAGCGGCTGTCACGTCGGAGGTCCCCTCCCCTGTGCCTGCAGGCTTGTCTGCACCTGCGCCCAGCTTCACTACCAACCTTTCTGGGTGCTAGGATGAGTGATTGCTCTCCCAAAGGCTGCGCCTTTCCTTAGTACTTTGGCGTTCATCCTTCCCATTTTCTCCTGTTTCACTGGTTATTTTCTTCCTTGTTTGTCAAAAATTTCCTTTTCATTTCACTTTGCTCTCATAATACAAGTAACACAGGAACACATTTTTCCCTAAAACATAAAACGGTGACGTTTCTCTGGCCACTCTGCATTCTCACCTCTTCCCACAGGTAGCCAACCTGACATTTTTCATATATTCTGCCATTTTTGTGCATTTACACTTTATGAAGGCAGGGAAATGTACAGCTTTGTGGGTTACATAAGTGGGCTAATAATGCCTTTATGTTCCAACCTTTTTAAAAAGAGAACTATAATGGTATACCTTGGAGAACTTTCCATGACTGTACATACTTGAAACCTCTCTCGGTCTTTGACTTTTAGTACAGAACTATTCATTAAATCTGTCCTGTATTAATAGTGTTTTACGGTTTTTTTAAAATCACTTTTTGCTTTGATTTAATTTCAAACTTAGAAAAACATTGGAGGAATGACATGAAGAACTTCTGAGTACCTTCTCCTTAAGTTCGCTGATGGTTAGTGATTTCCCCTATTACCCAATCAGTTTCTCTCTGTCCTACCCGTTGTGCACTTGACTTTTTTCTGCACCACTCGATAAATTGAAGACGTTAAGCTCCTTTAAGACAGAGTCTCAGATGTGTGTGTCTGGGGATACAGACCTGCAGGTAGGAGAATAAGATAAGCTGAGTCCTCCCAGCTGTCCCTGTTCTGACCTTCAGAGCCATGTCCTCTTAGCCAGGGTCTGTGGCAGAGAGAGGACGTGGTTGGCTGTCACGTCTGCCTGTCCACTGTAGCACCCGGCACATCCTTGGGCATCCTGTATCTTTGCCCAGTCACCGTTCCTGAAGAGCACAGGCCGGGTTTTGGGGGAAAATCGGTTCGCAGTTTTGGTCTGTCAGGTAGCTGTTCCTCGTGATTAGGACTGGGCTGTGGTCCCCAGGAACCTCACCTACGTGGCTGATCCTCCGCACTGCCCACATCGGCCGGCAGGGCCTGTCGGTCTGCAGCATCCCGGGGTGAGACTCGTTTCCTCTGGTTAGGTTGTGTTCACTCAGTGTTTCTTCCCTCTAAAAAGAAAGCCAGTGAAGTTACCATGGCCCTTTTCTGTCAGTGAGAAACGTGTTACAGGATCTTCGTAGCCTAATGACTGTCCACTCCGTTACCCACGATCGTCCACACGCTGTAAGAGTGTCCGTCCCTGTGTCTACGTGGACGTGAGGATTCCTGCTGTGTTCAGTTTTATGTTGTGCTGAGATTGCCTCCGATGTGCTGGGTGAGAGCCCTGGTGGCAGGAGTTTGCTGTCCGTTTGCTGCGTCCTCATGGCTTTTCAGCGTGACCTGTTTCCTGAACTCCCTGTTCTGCTCTCAGACTCAGTCATTTTTCCAGGAATCACGTTCTGAGGAGCCGTGGTCTGAGCACTGGCTCTGGGATTGTACTGCTCCCAGGGCTTTTGGCAGGCAGAGTTAGGGAAGGAAAATGCAAACTCGTTCCCATGAGCGTCTTCCCGGAGCCGCTTCTCTGTGCAGATGGGTGCGGTCCATACCAGATTGCACGGTTCTCACTGCCTGCTCCCACCTGTTCATCTGCCCAGCCCTCCTGTGCACAAGGTCATTTCAGAGCTGCTGGCCCACACTACGCCCAGTCACTGTCTTTAGACTGTGGTTGTTTAAAGTGAGGCCTGTTAGTACTGCTGTTAATGTCTTATTCTTGATAATCAGACTGTGCTTATATAAGACACAGACATTGGGGAACGTGGAGAAGGAGGTATAAGAAGACCCTTTGCATTGTCTTTTCTTCCAAAACTTTTCTGAAAATCAGTACTAGTTTTAAAAAGTTTCCCCTCCAACTCACAAGCTCTGGTCTGGTTATACTTTCCTTTTGAAAAACAGCAAAGCTCATCTAATGTTGGTTGTTTTGTGTCTTAGCACTTCTGCATTTTCTCAATGATACAGTAATTTTTTGAGCCTATGAAACATGTGCTTCAAAAAGGAAAAAGTATTAAAAATGTACTTTAACTTTAATAATGAACACACAATTATTCTTAGGTGTTTAAAATTAACTGAAAAGTGATCCATGTTAAATATAAGAGTGGGAAAAAGAGAGGGAGGAGATGTACAGTTCAGCACATGCTCACTTGGACTTGCCCCTAATGGTAGAGTTCGAAACGTGCCAGAAGATTCCAATTCAATCCCATCAAGGTGACATGTACCAATGCCATCTCACTAGTCAAAGTGATCAGTTTCAGTTCATAATTGATCAAAAAGATAGGATCAAGAGTCAAAGGGACCACATAAACAAGACTAGTGTCTGCTAATACTAACTGAAAGAATTAAAAAGGAGAGAACGGTCCAACATGGGAAGCAGGATACACAGCAGACTCTCATAATGGCAGATATCCTGAACAACACTCTGGCCTCAGAATCAGCCCTTAAGGCATTTAAATCTGGCTAAAAAGCCCATGAGAGTTTCTCAGGCATGGAAAGCCAAGACATTGTGGCAAAAAATGACCTAAATGAAAGATCTCTGTGAGTGAGATCCCAGTGGAAAGAACAGGCCATCACAGAAGGAGGTACCTTTCTCTGAAGGGAGGAGAGAACTTCCACTTTGACTATGACCTTGTCTAAATAAGATCGGAGTTGGCGAACTCAAGAGGCTTCCATAGCCTTGGCAGCTGATGACAAGAGCCTCGGGTGATTACTGACGTCATAAATAAGAGTGTCAATTGTTAAATCAACAACAGGAGTCACTGTGCACTTACTCCCCATGTGGGACCTCTGTCCTTAATGTGTTGTACTATGCGAATTAATGGTAAAACTACTACTAAAACAGTACTCTATACTTTGTGTGTCTGTGTGGGTGCAAACTGTTGAAATCTTTACTTAGATGTTCTGTATATAAAGATAATTGAAAATGAATCTTGATGAAGAATGCGATGGGAGAGGGAGTGGGAGATGGGATGGTTGTGGGTGGGAGGGAGGTTATTGAGGGGAAAAAGCTGCTATAATCTTAAAGTTCTACTTTGGAAATTTATATTTATCAAATAAAAGTTTAAAAAAAGTACTTTAAAAAATGCCCATTGTTCTCTTCTCTCTTCTACTTTATTTCCACCCACCTCTGTAGATAAAATTTCATCAGCTCTGGCTCACCCTTCCAGGTTGTTTTCTTAATAAGGTATATATTTATACATTTACAATACATTGTTTCTTCTTATTCCTTCTTTTTATATAGATATACATATATACATGTTTGGATTTCTTTGTGCTTTGGCTTTTTCACATTTATCAGTAAATCCTGGAATTTTCTGCCTATCTGTTTTCAGAGATCTTCCTTGTTTATTAGTGCATGGTGTAATATTCCATTTTGAATAAAGTTTTAAGAATATATCCATGTGTGCTGTATCTGATATTTTGTGATTGCAAGTAATAGTGTAATTAATACTCCTGAGTGTAAAAAATTCTATGATGTTGAAGTCATATGGGAGGGGCAGAAAAGCTAGAGGAGAGATTTTTAAGTCAAAATTAAGTTGTGAAGAAAAAATTCTAAAGTTTTCATGATTAAGAATTATAAGAATTATTAGTGTTTGAGGAGATATATTTTTACCCTGATTTGGGTGTTAAACAATATAAGTACATATCAAAACATCACGTGTCATTTCTACTATCTATGTTTATTTTTATGTGTTAATTCAAAAAATAATCTGATACCATTTTATGGGTATTGTCAAATTTACTCTGAGTTTTGCCCTTTATTTTTCCCATAAACTCCTGTTGGTTCACTTCATAACAAAGGATACTGGCAACCTTTCAGTTTTTGCAAAGCTAGCAGGAGCAAAATGGTCATGTACCTTTAATAGCCATTCCTATGTTACAAATAAACATCTTTTTTATGTTGAGCATTTTATACTCAAATATATTTTTAAATTCTCTGGCATGCATTTGTATTTTCTGCTGGGGTTTTAGAATGTTTCACTCAACTTAAGAATTCTTTCAGTATTACAGATTTTGACTGCGATGTGTTGCAGGTGTCTTTGCCTGACTGATCGGTTGCTTTTGACTTTGCTTATTATGTACTCTCGTGCTGCTTTTCAGAAGTCATGGTGTTGTATGTAGTTGAACTTACCCGTCTTGTCTTGCCCCTGCATTCCATGAAGCCTTCCACTGTGTGTGGGGGTCAAGTTACCTTCTGTTCCTGGTGAGGTTTCAGTTTTTATGTCGGGGTCTTGGATCCATTTAGAATATAATTTTTTGTTTGGTGTGAAGTATGGGTGTGGCTTTATCTCTTGAAATTGGTACCCAGTTTCCCAGTCCATGTACAGAAAAGTGTATCTCTGTTTCAGATAAGCACAATGCCACTTCTGTTACATAATAACTTACTAAGTGTCCTTGGCTCTAATTCTGTTCCCTTGGTCTTTCTCTCTGTTACTCTTCTGGTGTCACATGTACTAATTATATGCACTTTATGCCATGTTTTAAATTTTTTTTCTGGCCAAAGACCATCACCCGCATCTTTTCTTTTAAAGATTTATTTATCTGAAAGGCAGAGAAAGAATATCTTCCACCCACTGGTTCACTCCCAGAATGGCTACAAAGGCTGAGATTCAGCCAGGCCAAACCAGGAGCTGTGAACTCCATCTTGGTCTTCCACCTGGGTGGCAGGGACCCAGGTACTTGGGATGTCCTCCAGTGCTTTTCCAGGCCCGTTAGCATGGAGCTGGACTGGAGGTGGAGAAGTCAGGACTCCAGCTGGTGCTGGGAGGTGGATCCTGCTGTTATAAGCAGCGATTCTATGGGGTGGTCTGAGTATTAGATCACAGTATGTAAAAATTTAGAATTTGTAGTTTCACTCTTTTTGCAAGCATTTATCATTTATGTTGAAAACATTGAAGAATCCTTTCTTCTAGCTTTCTCTCTCTCTCTCTCTCTCTCTCTCTATATATATATATATATATATATATATACATATATATATATACATATATATATATATGTGATGTCAATGCAGTGCGGTGCACCAGGACTCCGGTCACTTCTCTCCCCTGTCTGACTCTAACTTAGGCCCTGTCAGTCAGCCTGCGCCCTCCCTGCCCCTCCCTGCTGCTCCCAGCCCCGGAGGCCGCCATTGTCCCCTCAGCTTCCGGGAGATCAACTTCGTCTGAGGCCACAGTGAGGTCTCAAGCTACCCGCATTCTGTGCCTGGCTTCCGCCACTCAGCATAAGGACGTGTTTTACCAAAAACGCCCCTTTTCATCCCTTTGGCAACTGAGCAGTCTTGTGCGGCATTCTGTTGACCCACTGCTCCCCGGGCACCGAGGCCGCTATGAGGAGTGCCGCGGGAAGCGCAGGCCAGCCAGCCGCTAATGGCTTTATTTCCTTTCTGGATTCCAGGTGGGGTTGCTGCATCCTCCGGGAGTTCTGTTTCTGACCGTCTGAGGAACGGTGCCGTTTTCCACAGTGGCCGTGCTAGCTCCACTCCCCCCGCCGTGTGCAAGGGTTTGCTTTTCCCCACGCCTCGCCAGCACTTGCTGTGTTTTGTCTTGTCAGAGAACAGCCATTGTGACTGGGGTGAGGAGTGTCTCTGTTCTGATGTGCATCGCCCTGGTGATGAGTGCTGGAGAGTGCTTTTTCAGATGCCTGTTGGCCGTCTCTCTTCCTCTGGGAGATACCTGTATCTGCTTATTTTTGGTTGGATTGGTTAGGGTCTTTTGCTATTGAATTCCTTCCAAAGTCTGCATATTGGTCTTGGTAGGTGAGTGGTTTGCAAGTGTTTTTTTCCTGCCGTGTTCTTTGTCTTTTCACTCTGATGATTGATTTGTTTGCTGTGCAGAGATGTCTTAGTTGCTGTAACTCGTTTGTCTATTTTTGCTTTTGCTTATTAAGCTTTTGGGGATCTCATCCAGAAAGTCCATGCCCATTTCCTTGTATGGGAAGGTTTTCCCTCTGTTTTGTTATAACAGTTTCATAGTTTTAGGCCTTAATTTTAGGTCTTTGATGCATTTTGAGTTGATTTCTTTTTAAAAAAATATGTATTTTGTTTGAACAGCAATGTTAGAGAGAGAGAGAGAGAGAGAGAACCCATTCACTGGTTCACTCCCCAAATGGCCATGATGACAATGGCTGGGCCAGGCCAAAGCCAGGAGCCAAGGACTTTCTGCAGGTCTTCCATGTAGTGCCAGGGGCCTAAGCACATGGGCCATCCTCTGCTGCTTCGCAGTCCATCAGCAGGGAGCTGGGTCAGAAGCAGAGCAGCCAGGACAGGAACTGGTGCCCGTATGGGATGCTGGCGTCACAGGCTGGGCTTTACCAGCTGTGCCACATGCTGGCCCCCCTGAGTTTTTTTTTTTTTTATGATGAGGGATAGGGGGTGTCTGGCTTCATTTTTCTGCTTGTGGATCCCCTTTTATCAGCACCATTTATTGAAAACACCGTCTGTGCTCCAAGGTGTGTTCATGGCACCTTGGCTGAAGACGAGTTGTCTGTAAACGCCTGCGTTCCCTTGCAGGCTCTCCCCTCTGTCCAGCAGTCTCATGTTCCCAGTTAGGCACAACTGTGCCATGACAGTGTAATCCCATCATCTGAGGGCCTCTGTGCACATCGGGGCGGGGGGGGGGCTCAGGCCTGCTTCCTCATCTAGGGGTCTGGGGGACCTTGCTGGGTGAGAGCTGTAGGTCTTCCTGATACTTCACACTGCAGATCAGCTGGTGTGCTTCTGCCGGGACATTCAGCAGTCCCCTACTTCTCAGCCTTTCTGTTACTGTCTTAGGTTTCAAAGTATGGCCGCTCAAGAGCTCCCGGGGGTTTCAGTGGGGGCCGTGGGAGCCAGTGCTGCCCCGAGGGGGAGGCCACTTGGTCGCTTGATGCTGATGTTTCCCCAGGAAAACCTCCACCCCCACCCCCAGCTCAAAGTTGTTCCTCACGCTCTCGGCTCCGCGTACTCTGGCCTTGGGTCTCAGGGACAGCACGGCCCTATACTTTCTCTTCTGAATTCCTGGTTGCTGGCTTCGTAACCGCCCTTTATGGCAAGTTTCCCGGTGTGTGATACTTGGGGACTTCACCAGCCCCAGGCTGACAGCACAGGTCCTCGTGTATGGAGGGGCTGCCGGAAGGACCCCCTAGAGACCTGAAGGGCTTGTGGGAAACAGTAGGACGTTGTTTAGTGTCTGGGATGTGGGGTGAGGCAGCAGCACAGGAACACTCGGAGTCCACCCACCATGTCCACGTCCAGGGTTCTGCTCTTACATAGTCACTTACTTCGTCTCTGTCCACGTCTGTCTGTATCCACCCACCCACCCATCCACCCATCCGTGCAAGTGCCCCAGCAGAGGCTTGCTGATAGACTTCTCCCATACCGAGGGCCCCGGCAGCCCCTGTCATGGATGTGCAGAGGCTGAACTCCCGGGAACACTTGGCCCAGGCCTTGGTTCACTTGCTAACGGAGTCATGATTTTTCTCTGTCTCGAGAGAAGGAAATAATCAGTTTTTATTTTTTCCAGCCTTAGTAGGAACTTTGAGAGTTTTTCAGAGCAGGTATATGCTTTTTACCTTGTAATAGGTGGCTCATGTAAATTGCTCCAGCCAGGTTACTTTCCCACAAGTGGTCTGCGAGAGGCTCTAGACCAGCATGTCATTCCCTAGTGTTCGTTCATCTCCTGGGAGAACTGCTGTTGCTGGCTTGTGCCACACGCAAACACCCGTCACAGAGTTTTGGTTGCTTTCATCACCTCTGTTATGAGTTGCTTGTGGAAATCCTTTGCTATTTTACCAGACTTTTAAGTGATACACAGAAACACATATCTACATAAAATGATTGATCTTTGTAGCTGTAGCTATAGAGTATCTGTGCACAACCCTCTGTGCATGTATGATGACTAGAAGTTATATATGTATTTATATCTGTGCATGTATTATGAATAGATGTATTTCTACGTATTTATATCTCTCTGTAGATGTTATGAATGAATAAGCCTTTGTCTGCCATATGTTGTTATAGGTATTTTCCTGTCACTTTTACTTTGTACTTTTGTGCCATGATTTTCTAATTTTACCAGAAGCAAATGTTTACATCTTTTCCTTTCTGGTTCAGGCTTTGTCTGTCTTGAATAAGGACTGGCGTACTCCCCAGTTCCAGAAAATCCTCCTAAACTCTGCACGTGTGTGTGGGCATGTGTGTATGTGTGGGTATATATGTGTAGGTGTGCATGCACAGGTGTGAGCATGTACCTGTGTGAATGCGCATGTGTGTGCACGTGCATGTGTGTGCGTGTACATGTGTGTATGTCCCTGTGTGAGTGTGCATGTGTGTGGGTGTGTGTGCGAGTACGTGAGTGACAGGGGGGGTGGTGGTGAGGAGAGTGGGAGAGCAGGCACGAGCTGAGCCGAGCCATGCTTGCATGGTGACCTCGTGGGGTAGGAGAGTGCAGTGAAGCTGTCCAGCCCCTGGGGGTCTCTGGAGAGTGCTGACCCATAGTGGTGAAGCCGGTGGCCTTGTTCCTGCTCTGGGTTCACTGCTGCTGGTGTCCCCAGGACAGGCTTCGTCCAGTTCAGCTCCTTCCTGTTACTTACTAGTTTATGTACATTTTGTCATGAGTGTGTTTTGAGTGTTATCAGGCATATCTGTTTTGTTCACCAAGGTCGCTAGCACCATGGTTTGTCTTTGCTGTGAGTATTAATTGCGCTGCTAGGGTTCATGAGTCGTGTGATCCTGAACCTTCTTGTGCCATGAATGTTTACCCTACAGATCCACTCGTATGCTCTAAAACCAGAGGGAGTGAAGGGGAGAGAGGGTGGACAGGTTCCTGTACCACTGAGCATCGTCCCCAGTCCTGTCCAGGTGACGCCTTGGGAGGCAGGGTGAGGCACCTCTGGCCCAGGCTGCAGGGCTGCTGCTGGTGGCACAGTGGGAATTCGGGTCCTGTAGGTGGGCTCAGAATAGCGTGCAAGTCAATGCAGTGGCCAAAGAGCTTTGGTGTTCACAGCCGAGTGTCTTGTTCCTAATCCACCTTCAATTCCTGCTCCACAGTGTGCGTAGTCTCCACACCTTTGTGTCCTTGTCTCTTCTCACCTGTCCCCCAGCGCTGGAGGAGGGCCTGGGGGTACAGCGCAGGTGATGGGCAGCACCAGGTCTGCTCTGGGAGGTTTGTTTCTCTTGGACTTGGGCCCACCAGCATCCTCCACCCAACCTGTGAGCCTTACTGGGCCTTACCGGGCCGGGCCCTCAGAGTCTGACTGCTTGCCCTCAGCAGGACCGACCCACCCGCTGCCCACCCCCACCAGGACAGACCCACCTCCCAGCACCCCACAGGATAGATCTGCTCCCCATCCCCCCACCAAGACAGATCCACCTCCCCCCATCCCCCACCACAGGATGGATCCACCTCTCCCCCCGCCTCTGACAAGACGGATCCACCCCCTGCCCCGAGCACAGGACAGATCTACCCCCCCTCCCACCCCCACCAAGATGGATCAACCACCCCGCCCCTCCTCCAACTAGAAGGATCCACCCCCGCCCTCCAGCACAGGACAGATCAACCCCCACCCCCCTGCACAGGACAGATCCACCCACCCCCCAGCACAGGACAGATCCACCCCCTACCCACCAGCACAGGACAGATCCACTCACCTGTCCCCCAGCACAGGACAGATCCACCCCCTACCCCCCAGCACAGGACAGATCCACTCACCTGTCCCCCAGCACAGGACAGATCCACCCCCTACCCCCCTGCACAGGACAGATCCACCCTCTACCACCCAGCACAGGACAGATCCACTCACCTGTCCCCCAGCACAGGACAGATCTACCCCACCCCCAGCACAGGACAGATCAACCCCCACCCCCCTGCACAGGACAGATCCACCCACCCCCCAGCACAGGACAGATCCACCCCCACCCCCCAGCACAGGACAGATCCACTCACCTGTCCCCCAGCACAGGACAGATCCACTCACCTGTCCCCCAGCACAGGACAGATCTACCCCCCACCCCCCAGCACAGGACAGATCCACTCACCTGTCCCCCAGCACAGGACAGATCCACCCACCTGCCCCCCAGCACAGGACAGATCCACCCTCTACCCCCCAGCACAGGACAGATCCACTCACCTGTCCCCCAGCACAGGACAGATCCACCCACCTGCCCCCCAAATGGATGGATCCTTGCAGCATTTATGAAAATTGAAACGGAAAATTTCTGTGCCGTTCCAGTCTGTGTTCTCTGTGTTGGGGTTCCCTGACTCAGGCGTGTTTGGGAGCAGTGGGAAGCAGCCTCTTCCCTTCCCCTCCCCACAGACTGAACAAGGGCAGGACCAGAAGCCCCCAGGAGGAGCAGGTCCTCCGGGCGGACGCCCCCTCGCGGGTATGCAGGTTTCCATCTACAAGGATCTCACTCGTCACTCGGAGATTCCCTGATGATCCAGGAAGAACACAAACGGTGCCAGCGCCTGTTCACAGGACCTGCGGGATGAGACCTGGAAGGGGCACGGAGCGCTGGCGTCTGAGTGTCCACTGCCATCCGGGCGTGCTCCTCCCCCAGCACGCCCCTCGGGCACGCCCCTCGTTTCCCAGTCGTGTTCATGCGTGGGTCTGTAGCATGGCAGGAAGCAGGAAGGGAGGCGTCAGAATCCGAGACGGCACAGATGCACCTGCTGATGTTCTGGGGGCTGCCCAGAGCCCTGTCCCTTTCTGGCCAGGAGTCGGAGAGCTGGAAATCCGAACCTCCAGCTGTTAAGGGCTGCGTGCAGACAGGCAGACGAGGCAGTGGCTCGTGACCACTGCTGTTTGTTGAGATGGAGGCCAGGCCTTGCAGGGCCCTGCATGGGGGTGGTTTCACAGGTGAAGAGGAGGCCCAAGTCCCAGAGCCAGTGAGTGGCACAGCCGAGGCCCCAGCCCCAGCCGGACCCTCCCACGCTGCTGAGCTGCGTCCATGGGCTGGGCGAGGCTAACAGTATGAGGGCTGTCGAGTCTGTATCCTTCCATTCGGGTTCACATGGATGCTCGTCAGCAGCTTGCACGCCCGACTCCCGTGTTCTGGCCGTGGCATCATTCCGGTCAGGCACACTGGGCGACCGCCGCAAGGCCGGCACCAGTGATACGGGCCCCTATGATGACGCGGTGGAGCTGAGCGTCCCTGACCCCCCGGCACTGTCGCCGTCAGAGTGCAGCACAAATCAGCATGTCTCAGGGCGACCGACGTGAGCACCTTTCCCAGGTGTGGAGCAGGCGGCCCCACTGAGCCGTGTGAGGACACTGAAGTCCCTGTGACAGCCAGGACACACAGCCACACTCCTCAGAACGCCTCCCCGCGGCTGTGTCTTGATCACAGATCATTTGGTGGAAGGCTCGTTACCCAAAACCAGGCAAGTGTGGGGAGAGGAACCCAAAACGTCCACCATGTACCACCTGGTATGTATTTGGTTCTAAAATCACTGGGCTCAGCTTTGGGGGCCTGACCTTGACACTGTATACATAGGCTGATGAAGATGGCCGAGGACGGTGATGCCGCTGCAGTTTAACTTGATTTGGGGAAGCCAGCTGGCTTTACTGCCTGCAGAGAAATAGACAAGGGTGTGGCAGGCTGAGATGAGGCCCAGAGAGCTCAACTGTTGCTAGAAATTTGGGACAACAGCGTTCACATGAGAGAAAGGCCCAGATAGCTACAATCCTGCAGCCCAGGAGACGTCACAGAGCCGCTGGAGGCAGGGCCTTCTCAGCCAGTAGTGGCCAGCTTGCCTGCGTCACAGGGGCTACCCACCTCCTCTTCCTTTCTTCCCTTCTTTCCCTTCATCCCCCCCCCCCATCCAAGATTTATTTATTTGCAAGGCAGAGGATTCAGACAGAGAGAGAGAGAGAGAGAGATCTGTCCACTGTTCACTCCCCAAGTGGCTGCAATGGCCAGGGCTCAGCTAGGCCAAAGCCAGGAGCTTCATTTGGGTCTCCCATGTGGGTGGCAGGGGTCCAAGCACTTGGGTGATCCTCTGCTGTTTCCCAGGCCGTTAGCAGGGAGCAGTAAGGGCTTGACCTGGTGCTCATATGGGATGCTGGCACTGCAGGCAGCACTTAATCCCCAGTAATACAATGCCAGCCGCCTCCCCCCCCCCCCCGCCTTCCTCTTTAAAACCTTGGTTATTTCGTATTACTTAAAAATACAGTAAAAAGTATTTGCCAGTCTCCCCACACTTTGCTTAAAGGAGCAGGAAAGGGAAAGGAGTGTTGAGGGGCAGGGGAGTGAGCCAGCCAAGGTGAGTGACAGTTCAGAAGACAACGAGGGGCTGGCACTGTGGCGCAGTAGGTTAATCCTCCGCCTGCGGTGCCGGCATCCAATTTGGGCGCCGGTTCTAGTCCCGGCTGCTGCTCTCCCCATCCAGCTCTCTGCTATGGCCTGGGAAAGCAGTGGAAGATGGCCCAAGTCCTTGGGCCCCTGCACCCGCTGGAAGACCTGGAGGGAGCTCCTGGCTTTGGATCTGCACAAGCTCCAGCCATTGTGGCCATCTGGGGAGTGAACCAGCAGAAGGAAGACCTTTCTCTCTTTCTCCCTCTCACTGTAACTCTACCACTTAAATAAATAAAATCTTAAAAAAAAGAGAGAGAGCATGAACACAAGGCGAGATGGAAATCGGCGTGGAAACTCTGCTGCTTCTCTCTGTAGAGAGGCATTGTTCTTTGCTGTCTTGCAGAGTTCTGGGGTGGTAGTGCTAATTGATCATTACGATGATAATTAGGCCTCGTTATCTCTGCCTTCCAGTCACAACAGAGGGCCCCTGTACAATAATTAGCTGTATCAGGGGCGGGAAGGAATCAACCATCTTCACAGCGTCCCAGCTCGTTACCTCCGCTGTTGACCCCAAAAGCTTGATAACCAAAGACATGGAAGGGCATTTGTTTTCCTCCGTGAAGGATCTGGGCTTCCTTCGAACTCGGCATCCACAGCAGCGTTCCGAGTCTTTCACCGACCTGATCCGAGGCGTCCCAGGCTCTGTGGTAACAGAGCAGACGCAGGGCGTGCATGAGTGGGATTTAGTCCCTGCCACTTGGGTAAGCCCTCCTCGTGTATCCTAGAGCAACCATACACTTGCATCTTTGAGCTTGAAAAGATATGTCAGTGGTTTTCTTTTTTCTTTTTTTGAGAACGGTTGTAAAATTTGCTTTATTCACTGAACTAGGCAAGGTGAAGAACCAAATATGTCACTCTGGTTCATGCTAAAGTAAGAAAAATATTTGGGGTGGGCATTTACCTAGCAGTGGAAATGCCTGTGTGCCGAATCGGAGTGCCTGAGGTCAGCACTTGGCTGCAGCTCCTGACTTCAGCTTCCTGCTCCTGCAAAACCTGGGAGGAAGGTGATGGCTCAGATAATGGGGTCCTGTCTCTTGTGAAGGTGACGTCGCCTGAGTGCCCAGCCTCCAGGTTTGGAGCCCTGCTCAGGGCCGTTGTGGCTTGCTCTCCCTGTCCCTGACTCTTAAATTTAAAAAAAAAAGGGGGGAAGAAAATTCCTGATACACTAGCTGCCTGCAGTGTTGCAATGGTGGCACCGAAGGGTGTGGTATAAAATAAGGAGACGGGCATGTGCCTCTGGGATGGATTTTTAGATGAGGCCAATGGAATCAGGTTGCCTTAAGAGCCTCATTTTAAGTCTTACTTAGGATGCGCTCCCCCTGCAGGCTCCTGGGGCAGCACCCCGGGAGGGAGTTCCCCATGGTTACCCCCTCAGCACAGGTCCCCCAAACCCAGGGCATTCCTACAGGTTTGCAGCCCTAACAACCCCGTCCCTTTCACACAAACTGAACTCCAGCAGCTTTGCAATAGGTGTAAGGAGCTTGTAAGGGCACCGGTGCCACTCACTCACTCCCAGGTATGAAGTGTGGACGAGGAGATCATTTGCTGGGTGATGTGCTGAGTTCATCCCTGGTCACTGTATGCAGAGATGTACGTGTGGCAGGAGTAGACACAGCTGGGCCCTAACCTCCAGTGAGTACGTGGGCAGCCGTGAGAACACCAGGTCGGACCTACCGTTCTGCAGGTCGGTCCACGGGCAGTGGTGTGCCGGATGCTGTCTTCACGTAAGAGTGCTGGTAGACAGGGGATGAGACAGGCACCGGGACCCTGAGGGTTTGCTCGGAAGTGGCAGCGCAACTCTGAATACACGTGGGGCACTGTAAACCCCACGCGAGCAAACAGTGATGGCAAAATTTCATAATGGGGCAGAATGTTCCTGGACACAGCAGGTGGAGGAGCGGAAAGTCTTTGGTTCAAATGGCCAGGGCTTGGGAATCGAGAGGGCCGGTATACACAGATGATAAGTGGGCGTCTTCCCTTCAGAAGAGCGCGAGAAAGGAAGCCTCAGCATGGTCAAGCCACCAAACGAGAGTGTGCAGAAATTAACTTTTTTTAATTATATATCATATAATGTAGTAGTAAAGTTTGTTTGAAGTGCATGAATAAAAAGTTAGTGAAATTACAGGAGGAACAATCTAGACAGCAGTAATAAGTGCATTCCCTGTGCATCGGAAAGAAAAAAGAGTTTTCACTCATTTTGGCCTAAAACTTAGTGTTCAGGTTCCCAGGATTCTGACATCAGAACCAGGATAACGCTGATTAGAACCATAGGGCTTTACAATAAAAGCTAAAATATTGACCATATGATGGCAAAAAGTCTTATTTGTGGGTAACTGATTCTCTTCTAGCTGCTCTCGGAGGAAGTGGGCGGCGCCGTGGAGGAGGACCGCCGCCTCCTGGAGGAGGAGCGGGACCGTGCGGCCTCGTAGGGCCCGTGTTTGTCGCGGGCCTCCAGCTGCGCCTCCAGGAAGTCCCTCTGCTGCTGCCGCAGGGTCTGGCTGAGGAGCCCCGGCAAGGCCTGGATGCTGCCGATCAGAGTCTCGAGTTTGGTCTCCAGGGTCACGATCCGCTTCTCGAAGTCCTCGCTCCTCTCGTTGAGGTCGGAGATCATGTCGTACATGATGTTCTGGGTCTGCAAGACGTGGGGGCACACAGGTGAGGTGGGGGCGCACTCGGCGGCCCTCTAACAAAGCAGACGCTTAGCGACCGGAAGACTGGGGACCGACAGCAGTGCTGGCCTGGACGTCTTGCTGGCCTGGGTCCCACGTTCAGGCCCCTCTCCATGGTCACGTGGCCTCTGTACACACCACCACGGAGAGGACAGAAACCCAGGGGGAAACACCGCACTTGCTGGCTGTGGTGTCCCTGTGCACCGGGATCACAGGAATACTGCTGACTGCCCTGTGGCCGGAGGCTGCAGGGCCGTCCATGCCAAGCCCAAGGGGAAGACAGGTCCCGGGAAGGACACAGGCAGGCCAGCCCTTGCCACGTCTAAGGCACCCCCGCCTGCATCACCACCTCATCTTGTGTCCAGCTTCTCAGCCCGACAGGGCCATGGCAGTGGTGAGTGAGGGTGTGATTTGGCACGCGGCCCTCTGTGTTGGTCCCGGGGACAAGAGCCTTGACAGTACACAAACGTCACCCTCCCTTTCGGGAACGGAGCCCTGGGGCCGCTCCAGGCCTGTGGTCAGAGCACACATGCTGCTGAAGCAGTGGCGGGGCGACAGCCGAGGGCCCCTCGTTGCCCTCTGGAGGTGGAGTTCCTCACCTGAAGCACACCTGTGAGTGCTCTGCTTCTTCCTGTAGAACGTCCCCCTGCTCTTCTGATCTAACCCAGGTCGGGAGCAGGGGCCTGCCCCGCACGTGGGCTGGGCTGAGGGCGCCTCCTGGCCCAGCCCCCACGCTGAGGCCGCACACACTCCCTGGCCCTCAGTGACACGCAGTGTTACAGACGGGGAGAGGCCACGTGCGTCGTTCGTACAGACACCAGAGGCTTTAGCGGGGTCTCACTGGGAGTGGCCGCCTCCAGGGCAGCCGAAGGGAAAGCCTGGACGCTTCGGTCCACGTGCCTGTGAGCCGCCTGGAGAACTGCTCAGGCGAATGCGGTGTTCTCCCGGCTGACAGAGAGAGTGGATTTTACTTGGCGGCGGGGGGAGAGGGGGGCACAGGGGAGATCAATCTTGCCCGTGTGCTAGGAGAAACTGGGGATCCTTAATATGCTCTTTGAAAGAGGGTGTGATTATTAAATAATGAAATGGAAAAGAACATAAAAAATGATGGCTTTGGAAGACAATTTTCATTTTAGGATGTCATTTCTGGTACCTTTTTACTGAATTTCAACTTGACTTTCCTCTGAGTTTCCTTGTCATACATAGAAAGCAGTGTTACCATGATGAGCGACAGCTGCCGCGCCCCAGTGACATCCGTCCTGGAACTCTGCTCTCCCCAGGCTGAGACGAGGACCCCAGCAGTACTGCCTCACGCAGTACTGCTGTTGTTGTGAGGTGTGCCCTGTCACTTATGGGGGTCTCCTACCAGAGCGTTCCTGGGGACACCCCCACCACGAGGCTCACCTTCGCCAGGTCCACCAAGGTGTTGGCTTGGTCGTTCAGTTTCCTCTGCTCCATTTTTACACTCCTTAATCTAAAAGACAGAATCTGCAGTCAGCAAGGCTCCTCCTCTCCCAGCCACACCTTACGCCTTCCAAAAAGCATGCACAGATCCACAAGAGCAAGTAACTGCATGGTAATGCCTGGCTCCCCAAGGTCGAGTCCATACTGGTTAGGTGTCTGCTACGATGACAGGCATGCTTCCCCACCAACACGGCAAAAAGGAAGGGAGAGCGCAGAGGCGAGGTGTCCGTGGACGACCCGTCCCCGGGGAAGTGGAGCTCGGAGGCTCACGAGGATTTAACCATATGAGAGAAGCCACAGCATTCCTGCAAGCTCCTGGGTCATGACCAATAGACATAGGAAGCCATGTGCGAAGCAACTGGATTATCGTCAGAGTTGAGCCATGAGCGCCTTCCTATGCCTACGTGACTAGATACAGGAGTTAGCCCTGTGTAGTCGGAGATGGATCGGGTTAGGATTCAGTCTGATGAGAACACAGTGATAAGTGAGATTCTTATTAGCAAAAACAGCACTTTGGGTCAACAGCAGCACGACCACTGGAAACAGTCTCTTATTCTTCATTGTCATTTCTGCCCTTCGGTCTGAAACTGCCACTGAATTGGAAGGAGGGCTACGCCGCTTCCTTGGGAACTTCCCTTCGAATTCATTTTGGATACAAGTCAGAAGACCGAAGAGCCGATGGATGGAATGTCTATTTGTGAGGTCACTTTGACCTGCTTTGTCACTTTATTTCTGACAGTCAAAAGGCCACTTTGTAAAAACAAAACTGAATGGCAGCTCTTACTATTCCTAACTTAGTATTTCAACAAGTATATAGTCATCGCTTACTGTGCACCAAGCAATTGAGATTGTCCAACAAGAGAACGGGGGTTTGTTAAGTCAACAGTTCACAGCCTCGCTCCAAAAGAGCAGTAGTTCCATCTGCACTATTCACGAAAAGGAAAAAGTCCATGCTAATCTTACTGTGATGAGAAGTCATTTCACAGAGCGGATTTTAATGCTAAAGGGAGAATTTTTTACTCTTTAAGTTTAAATTAAGGTACTTATAGAGAAGGAATGAAAACTCACAAGGCAGGATTTTCCTGGCAGGGAGATTTTGTCACACATGCTCAGCACGCGCGGGGATTCTGTGCTGAACGGGGAGAGGCAGTATGTCCCCAAATCTGCTCTCCCCCGGAGCAGCAGTGCTGCTGCCAGGGGGATGTAACTGACGGGACCTTCAGCAAGCTGAAGCAGTCGAAGGTTGTACCTTGTCACTGCGACTGTGTTTATGAGGACGCTTGGGATGACGTGAACTATATAGAGATGGAGTGTGCTCTAGTCTAAAGAAATGTACAAACATTTATTTCAACCCTTGTATTGCTGAGAAAGCTTTCTCTGAGTACTTGCACGAGTTGCAGTTCTTGACAAGTGCCTTTTAGAAAACAGAAAAAGACCTTAAACACCTGTGGCTCGGCACACAGACAAAGCACACGTGGAGGTGTGGCTCCAGCCACACAGGCCAACTCCACCTCCTTGTGTGAAAGAAAGTGGGCTGGACTTGGGCGTGTCCTGGCCCCATTGACCTCAGCGGCACAGGCGTGTGGACAGCACTACGCTAGGAAGAGAGAGAAGCATTGCTCCCTTTAATTCTCTTCCAGTTGTTCATTACTGAAAAAGCCAAGGGGTCGTGGGGCAGATCCTGCCCCTGCTCTTGACCTACCACCTGCTCTTTCCTCTTCTGCAGGGAGAGCGGAAGGGGAGCAGGCTTGCAGCTATGTGGAGACAGCAGCCTTGGGCTGGAATTCAGTGCCAGTATTTCAGCTGTCACTTGACATGATGACCTGTCACTCTGTTTTGGGATGAGCAGGGTGTTGCTTTTATCCATTTACAACAGGGATTCATATCAAAGTTTGTTTCACAATTTAAGTCAGAGTTCGGGTGGCACAGGAGTGACCGCCATCTGGGGCTCCAGCCCTGATGCCTGGCGCTGATGGTGGGCACAGCTGGGGCTGGGCAGGGCCGAGCCCGCGGGTGCCTCGCCCACTGACTGCGCTGTGTCTCCCTCACTGGGAGAGCCCTGGGTCTCGAGCCCCTTCCTCTGCCTGTGGCACAGCGGAGCTGGCGGAAGCAGCCAGGATCGGGGGCCACCCTGGTGTGTGTTACACTGTTGCCCCCCGAAAGAAGAATAAGAAACATGCTGATTTCTTCCTGGTGAACTTCACTTATCACAGGAAAGTATCATGGTTTTGGATCACATTTCCATAGCAGCAGTCAACTACTGAAATCCACAAATCAGGGGTCCGCCGGGCGCATGCAGCCGGTAGAGAACTCTGCAGGTGCAGGTGTGGAAGGGAGCGGCTCACACAACTTACTTCCGAGCTCTAGTTTCATTGTGTTGAAAAAAAAAAAAAAAGACAAAACAAAAGAAAAGAAACTGTAAAATATTCTGGAACCGAGTAGCACAGCGGGGCGTTCAGCGGCGCACAGGGGCTCGAGTCGGCCGGTGCTGCGGGAACAACACCCCCACCCGCAGGTGCACCTGGGCCAGATGGAGCGGCATTGGCCTCAGGACACCCGATGTTCACCTGGATGGCAGGATATGTCCTCGCCTGATGTGGACGTGACTCAGCTGGGAGGACAGTGCTCCAAATAGTGGCCTCATCGTGGGTGTGTGTGTGGGGGGGTCACATCTTTCCCCTGGAGTCTGGCTTTGTGACGGGCAGGCATGCAGCACTGCACTTTAAACAGCCAAGTGCATTGGGTTTCTGGGCTCTGATAAAAGTGTGGGTTGACTGATGGGACCATAGTTGAGAGAGGAGAATTAGAAGTTTCAAAATGAAAGCTGCTACCAGATACAGGGTGAACAGGCAAAGAGAACACTAAGTGGCCTGGAGTGACAATCAAAAAGGCAGACGCATCACTGACCCGAGGACACAAGCCAGGAGAGGCCAGTGGTTACGCAGAGGGGCCAGGCAGCTTAGAAAAGGGAGAGCTAAGATGGAGGGGACTGCAGAAGGGGTGAGGACAAATCAGAGACGGGAGCCTGAGGCGCGCTCACACAGGAACTGGGAGTCTGACTTGGCCCAGTGCTCACGGATGGAGCTGAGGCTCCGCTGGGCTTCGGCACAGGCAGGAAGGCATGGCCTTAGGAATCCAGCCCTGGGTGCTTTCCTTTACCTCTCCCAGCATCCCACGCGGCACACACAAGAGGTGCACAGCACCCAACTGCACACGTGACACACCCCGCATCCCACATTGCACACCTGTCACAGCCCGAGTCCTACACTGTACACTCCCCACACCCACCATAGTCCCTCACTGCACACTCCCCAAACCCACGTCCCTCACGGCACCATCTGCACACCCACAGTCCCTCATGGCACATCTGCACACCCAGCACACCCATAGTCCTCACTGCACACTCCCCAAACCCACAGTCCCTCATGGCACACTCACCACACCCACAGTCCCTCACGGCACCATCTGCACACTCACCACACCCACGATCCCTCACGGCACACCATAGTCCCTCACTGCACACTCCCCAAACCCACAGTCCCTCATGGCACACTCACCACACCCACAGTCCCTCACGGCACCATCTGCACACCCACAGTCCCTCGCGGCACCATCTGCACACCCAGCGCACCCACAGTCCCTCGCGGCACACTCACCACACCCACAGTCCCTCATGGCACACTCACCACACCCATAGTCCCTCATGGTACCATCACCACACTCACCACACCCACAGCCCCTCATGGCACCATCTGCACACCCAGCGCACCCACAGTCCCTCATGGTACCATCTGCACACCCAGCACACCCACAGTCCCTCATGGCACACCCAGCACACCCACAGTCCCTCATGGCACACTCACCACACCCATAGTCCCTCATGGTACCATCTGCACACCCACAGTCCCTCATGTTACCATCACCACACTCACCACACCCACAGTCCCTCACGGCACCATCTGCACACCCAGCACACCCACCCCACATAAATAAGCTCATTCAGTCCCAGGAACTGCAGAGTGATCTTTGGAGAAATCCGACCACTTTGCAGTTGCACGCTGCCACCCATCGACTTGAGGTACGCGTTGCTCAGACGACGCAGAGAGAGGGATGTCTGACAGACTCGGGCAGCAGGGGCGCAGTGCCCCACCCCCACAGCACCCTGAAGGGCAGGCCGCCTGCCGCCTTGGACGGTGCCTGTGCACCTGCTTAGGGAGTTTGTGACTCAGCACGATCAGGTGTCGTGAAGATACCATTTACATACGGCTAGAGAACTGTCACCAGGCTCAGCGCTCCAGGGACTTGGTGTTACATGACAGTGGACAGAGGCAGACACAGGTCATCATACCATGGGTTACTCTGCTGGAAATGAGCACACACGTGGTCCTGGGGACAGGGGAAGAGGGGGCTCGGGCCAGGTGACCCTGCCTCCGTCCTGGACACAGCTCCTACACTGCCGGGGGCAGCTTTCACTCAGGGTGCTGAGGGGGCCCAGGACTGATTTCTCTGTGCTGGGGGCAGTGGCCGCCTCTGAATGCCAGGTCACAGTGTCACAGGGTTCAGGAGAGGTGGCCACACTCCCACGACAGCCGTGCTGGGTGGGAAGATTCCCTGGGAGGCACAGGCGAGCGGTCCGCACTTGCTCCAATCTGGGCTCGGCTGCCGGGGGTGGCATTCGGTGACCAGCGAGCACACGCCTTCCTGTGAGCTCCGGATTCTCAGGCTCTTGCTCCCTCCACTCTCCCTGGCGCTAAAGACAGGGTGCAAGCCTCACCTCCTTACTAGAGAAAAGCAGAGCGTGTGTCCGGTCATGGCAGAGGTGGGCGCGGGGCCTGCTGCCCGTCCACTAAGAAGGGTGGCAGTTTCCACAGCCGTGAGCTGCGTCCCTAATGACACAGCACACGCTCTGATGGTTCTGTGTCCAAGCGGGGCAGCTGCACAGACGGGTGGGAGGGTGGAAAATGTGTGGCCCCTGCTCCCTTGTGTATCTGAGTCTCCCGGATACATAACACGAGAGCTCCAGTCTCAGACTGTGCCGTCTGCTGTGCTACCTGGCTCCAAGGACAGCGGCCTCATCGCGCGGTCCGCAGACACGATGCTCACCCACCTGTCCGTGATCACCCCGGGGCTCGTGACAGAGCCACTGTGCTGAGTCACAGATGTGACCGTGTCTGCTCCTCCCCGAACGGAAGAGCAGTTGAGAGCAGCTGTGCCTGGTGTCATGAAGGAGAGCCACCCAGCGCTGCTGATGGTCAGGATGCAGCAGCCCATGGGACCTGGGCCCTGGGCCCCCACCTCCTCCTGCACCTCGCTGGGGACAGCCCTCTGTCCTGCGTGTCTGTGACAGTTACACAGCAGTGAAATGGCTGCAGGCTCACACAGCTGAGTAACCGTGGCACGGATAAAGTCAGACCTTAGGAGTGGCAGAAGCTGCAGATTCTATGGAACACGCAGGTAGCACGTAGGCAGTTCTCAAAATTCCCATCAGAATAATTTAAAATTCAAGCCAGACCGATTATATGCACGACTTCAGGTAAAGACACTATGCATTATATTAAAAATGCACAGAGATCTTGTTTTTAAAAAAAATTCTGTAGTTAAAAGCTAAGCATGTTAGAGCAAACCTTGTATGAATAATAAGTGAGCGGATTCGAGGTTCCTAGAACTGACTGAAGAGGGAGCCTTCGAGGGCTTAGGGGATGAGTGTTCTAACCCCTGTTTCTTAATTACCAGGGAAACGGGATACTTCCTGGGAGCTAAGGCACGGAGGGATCGCTGGAGGTACAGCCTTCTGGGGACAAACCCAGAACCCCTGTGTCGTCCTCCACGAGGGCAGAGGCCAGGGACACACGACAGGTGGACACGGAGGAGGTACTTACTGGTGAATAGCTTGCAGGAATTTTCGTTGATGCTTCCTTACTTTCGCGTGATCGATCTTTTTGACGAGCTTTGTGTTTTTGTAAATTAGCCACGTTTCCCTGAGTACATTGGCAGCTGCGTTTTTTACCTGTTAAGAAACAGACAAGCACTGATAGGTTGCACATCAGAGCAGACTTCTCGGCAGCACGGGCAGGTGGGGTCCGGGGCGGTCTTCACCCCCGAGACCTCAGGCGCCTGCGACTCTAATGGTGACTGCATGGCCACAGCACCTGATGCGCCCGGGAGGTCCCGATCCGCTTCCAGGCCTTCTACTCTGCTCCGTAAAGACTGTCACAGGGACAGCGGGGGCAGGCTCCTGGTGGCAGAGGAGGGAACCAGCTTTTAGGAGAGGCTGTCTGGTTGGGAGGAGGACGGGACAGTGAGCTGAGCCCAATGCTGGGTTCCGGTCCTGACTGTGCCTGGGTCAGGTCCAGCTGGCGCCCAAGCCTGAAACCCCCGAGTAGCTCAGCCTTCTCCACTGTGGACGAGACCGTTGTTCCCATGGTCCAGCAGCAGGTTCTGCCCTCTGCGTGGAAACGGCTGGGGCAGGGACACTGCATTGCCCAGGCCGACTGCGAGGCCAGGGGACTCCCAGGGCTGTCGGCCTGTCAACAGCTGACCGCTGCTTACTCTGGCTGCCCGCTGAGCGACTCTGTCTCTGGGATGGTGCCCAAGGGGCGGGTGGAGAAGCCACCCTGAGCGCAGGCTCTGCTGGCCTGGGGCCACGGGTTTCTTCCCGATGTGTGCACCTGCGCTCACGGCTTCCTTGGCAGTAATTCCTCACGACAATGAAATCTGGGCAGCTGTTTGTAAAAACTGTGAAAGGTTAGAATACGAGAATTTTCAGTTCCCCTTGCCGACTCCCTATCAGGTTTTCAAGCAGGAACGAAGCTCTTAGCGGATGCGTGTTAGCGGCTGCTCTTCCACAGGGCGGCCAGCAGGAAAGCCAGGGCCACGTGTCCCTCAGTGCTGCTGGAACGACAGAGGCTCCTGGGTGCTCTCAGGTGGGGGCGGTGAGAACACAGGTTGCAGCGGGGAGCCTGTTGCACGCACACGATGTGCAGACTGCGGACCAATGGGAGAGAAGCAGGGGCCTGCGTTCTCGACCACTCAGGAGCCACCTGCAGCTCCTCAGCTAAGGACCCTGCCGTCCACTCCCCCAGCCTCGTCAGCTCCAGTTCCCAGGGCTCAGCCCACTCAGGAAGGGCCAGGGCTCCGTTGCCGATCTCTGCATCTCCCTCCGTCTCTTGGTGCCTTGGCCATGGAGGGACCACAGAGAAGGCTACATTGCTGATGGCAGCGGACAGGCGCTGGACATCACCGCCAACCACAGGTGAGTGCTTGACAGAGACAAGACCTGGGCTGCAGTGCCTGTGCTGCACCTGTGCAGATGCTGGGAGAAGCTGCCCCTCCCACCCCAGCAGCCACAAGGATCCTGGAGCCAGCGGAGGGCCCCAGCCCTGATGACAGAGGCCTGACATCCCGTGTCTCCAATAGCAGGGCAGGGAGGGTAGGCCCCTGCCGACGAAGCTCTCCGCACATCCCAGCAAGCGGCAACCGACACGGGTGGGCAGTCAGCTCTGCCTGTCCCGCGGCTGCCACACTGGAAGGAGCACACAGGCTCCAGCACCTGCCCAGAGGGAGAAGTGGGGGGCCACAGCGAGGAGAGCCTGCAGGAAACAGCAGCCGCATGACGCAGAGAGGTCTGAGCCGGAAGCAGCCCCCCGCACCTTGGCGTGTAGTAGCCAGTGGGAGGCATGCAGCAACCAAAAACACTACGACTGAGCTCTCGTGCTAAGCTTCCTTCCAAAATGAAAGCATTCCGAGGTGCAGTCCCGAATCCTGCTCTTGGTTCGGCCCTGAATGAGCAGCAGTAGGTGACAGCGTGGCGAGACTTCGCCTGTGTCAGGTGTTAAACTGCAAATCTGAATGACTGGCCCTGTCTTACTAAGGTAGCTAACACGTGAGGCTTTTATTTTGAAATCGCTAGATTATTTTGGGTACCTGGACTTGTTGGCCATGTTTGCATTGTAGACTCTGTTGTAAATTTTTTAGAATGACACACAACAGTCTCCCTCAATGCTGTGCACGATACGTGGTGTGCTGTGCTTTTCACATATTTCAAATTTTATGTGGTTACTGGGGTCGTATGGAGAAATGGTTTCTGTATAAAGTCGTTACCCTGAAAATATGTACATGGTGAACAATGTTCATTGAAAATGTTCAGTTCCCTAAAGGTATGCACTGGAAGGGTTGGCAGGTTCCATTTCTTTCCTGGGAGCGTGACGTTCACATTTCAGAGTGGCTTTGACCACTATCTCTATTAGTCATCATCAGAAATTATTTCTCCTATGGAGTATTTTAGGGGATAGCTGCATTTTTCTCTAATACTCCCTATTCTCCTTCAAGTTGTGTCTTTAATCTCTTCCTAACTCTGTGTAGATTTTTGGTCCTTGTTTACTCTTGATGTTTGCACAGAAATCATTCATAAATGATCACTCAGTAGTTGAGAATTTTTATTTTAAAAACTGCGATTACTAATGGGTCTCCACAAATAACCAAATAGAACCAAGTTTCAAACATGGTATTCACTAAGTGGATGCTTTGTTTAAAACAATGCAGAGTGAACTGTGAGCGCGTAGCCCAAGTGCTTTCCTGGAGACGGCTGAGTGTGACAGCGATGCAGAGCGTCGCCAGGAGCCGCACCTGCTCACACATTCGCTTGGTGACAGCCCTGGGGAGGCGGGTTTGTCGCCAGACCACCTGAGGAGTGAGTCCCCAGGCATCCTGCACAGCAGCCCCCTTTGAAGAAGCAGTCGTGAAAGAACAGGATTTTAAACAGCATGACGAGCCTGGTGCAGAATGTGACTTTGAGACCAGAATAGTACCTCTGACTGTAAACGCTTTCTACAAATACTCTTCACGCAACAGGATGTGTGGGAAAGCAAGAGCTCCTAGCAAGAAAAGCTGTGGCGCCAGAGGCCTGGTTGGCTGGGGAAACAAGTCCTCTTCATGAGGATGAGGATGAGGAAGGTCTCTGGACCCACAGCCTCCGGTGGCGGGGGGGGGGGTGTGACGAGGCTTCAGGGGGCCTGTAAGCTCTTGCCACACAAGTGGCTTTTTCTGCCAAAGCAGGAAACAGTTGAGAGCTGTCATCTGATTTGCAGCATTCTAGAATATGCCATTTCAGCTCCTTACCTGGAAGGAAGTTAACCCTGGACCCCAAGTACGTAAGTCTGGTGAACAGAAATCATCCCAAGGCAGAGAGAAATCACTGGAAACTGAGCAGACCCTTAGAGCACCTTGCAGAGAGCACCCCCCCCCACTTCAGGTGACAAAGCCTCAGGGGACAAGCCAGCAGGCCAAGCGGCAGCCCCCAGCTGCAGGGAGCCTGTCCCTCTGAGGAATAGCTGGCTGCAGCCACTCTAGGTAAAGTCCTGCTGTCCCAGGGGAGGGGCTGCACTCGAGGATGCAGGGACATCCCCCGTGTGGGAGAGGTCACTGGTGCTGAGGCACAGAGGCCCCAGGCCAGCTGCCCTGCGTCCCCAGAGACTGTCCCCCGCGACTCTGCCAGCTCTCTGACAGTCACCATGGGGGATGCTGATTCTCCAAAGTAGCAGTTAAAGAAATGCACTCCTCGCAGAGTCGCTCAGGAAGCGAGGGGAATCGGCCCAGACGCGCTCACTTGGCTTTCTTGTTCTGTCACTTTTTCTTTTTTTTTACTACATAGAGGATTTACAGGCAAACATATGGGCCACATGGTATTTTTAAGCCTAATGTTAAGTATGGCATTAACTTAATTCCTGAGGATGTGTAATCTTCACAATAAGATGGAGGATAGAGGGGCCTGCATGGAAATGTTCTTCCGATGTTGCACGATGTGCCTACAGAGCCGTCCGTGAAGGCCAGGCACGCCCAGGCCGCAGCTGCTGGTCACAGGACACATGAAGAGTCTCATACTGCTGGGAGCTTCAGTCATGCAAAATGGGATTTCAAAGGCAAGTGTCTAGTTGCCAAAAAAAAAAACAAATACAGCCCACGCCAACAAAGGGGCCCTGTAGAAGTCAGGGACGACGTGTTTCGTGAGAAGCCCATGCTTGGATTTCTAAAACTCTGAATCCTCTCTTCTCATGTTCCATGAATTTTGTAATTTCCATCCCTACTAGATATGTGAAAGAAAACCAACCAGCACTCTCCATGTCCCTCCCCTCCCCTCTGTCCATGCTTTCTTGTGGAAACGTACCCTAACTGGGCAGTTGGAAGAAAAGGAGATGACCCTGTGGACAGCAGAGGACACCCCAAAGCCATACACCCCGGCCACGGTCGTGGCACCTGCAACCGTGAGGCTGTGCTAGGCAGCGCACACGTGGAGCTGTCACCGTGGGGCCTGACAGGTCAGACCAGAGGGCTCCTGCTCTACTCCTCAGTACCAGCTGTACCGAGAAATGCTTCTGTGTCCAGGGTGGGTCCCTTAGCACGTGCTGACATTCGCTCTGAACACCTGCCACTGTGCTGAACTCCCTCTGCACCAGGTGGCGGTGGCACAGCCGGCGATTCTAACGCCAGCCTGGTGCCACTGGGGCAGTGGCTGTCTAGTGGGTGAGTGCCGCCTTTCAGGGGTTTCCGACTCTGGTATCCGGAGTCTCCCAGGACTGCCAGGCAGGCTCACGCCTCTTTATGCTCTGACACGGCCATCTGCCTTGACACCACAGCTGCGAGCAGAACTGCCTGACCCCACCGTCCCGGGGCCCACGTGAGTAACTCCACGTGGTGGATAGCGGCCTTTCCTGCTGCTGCGCCGAGCCTGAGGTGCAGCCCCATGGGCGCGGGTCCCTGCTGCCCTGCACAGGCTGGGCCATCTCCAGCCTTCTCCACCAACCCTGCCGCCACGGGAGGGGCCCAGCTCTGCCCCTGCCACGGGCTTCTCAACGCTGTGGCTTATCTGTCTTTGAGCTTCTGTCCTCACAGCAGTGACTCCTCACTGAAGCTTCGGACAGGCCTGCTCAGGTATCTTCCCGTAAAATCCCCACTTCCAGTGGACAGAGGTTCCTTCCTAGCCACCTCAGCACCGCTCTCTCCACACCTGCGCTCCGGCAGTAAGTGCCTGTTGTTTTGGATTTCGGGCATCTATTTTTACCAGGGAGCAAATACCAAGGTTGCCCAATCATTTCCTAACCTAAAATTAGGCGTAACCTCGTCTCAAAAACGTGAAGACATGAAACTGAGTCCACGAGTGCCTCAGCCTTCAAACCCTGGCATTTCCGCTCCCACGGGAGCATAGCAGCCAGGCTTCCTGACGGGGGAGGCGCCGGCGCTCCGGGGAGAGGGGGTGGAAACTTACCCTCTTGGTCAGCTGCGTGTCCATCATGAAGTTGTGCACGTGCTTCTCCGCTTTGGTAAGTTCTAGCTTCCTTGCCACCACGGCCACCACCAGGGCCGTGCAGCCAGCACCCTGAAACCAGGCAGAGAAGAGAACCCAGCGTCACCGCTTTGTGTGGCGGCCGGTGCGTGGAGCATTTCGGCACCCACTGCTTGCCTGTCTCACCATAGCAACTGGTGCTCTTCCGTGTCTGCCGTGAGTGTCCCAGAAAACATGATGGACACACACAAGCAGCGCACCCTCACCCTGGCCTCAGAAAGCCAGCGTCTCTCCCGGTAAGGGCTGAAGCGTTCTATGTGGATAAAGCCCGCTGGGAATGCAGGAGATACATAGCACATAGCAGCTCGCAGAGTTCATGGAGACTTGGGAAGAACAGCAGTACACGTGCCATCATGGCAGGAATGGTGAACAAGGCAGCATGAAGGCGTAGTGCGGAAACCAGGGGCTCTCTAAGGAGCAGCACTCTGGGTTCTGCCCAGGTGGGGACACAGCCTGCCCGCCACTCTACTGCCATGGGCTGGGAGGGGCAGCGGTGAGCGTGCCCAGCACACGGGGACTGCACTCTGCTCTGCCCACCCTACAGCTGGGGTCACAGAGACATGGCTGAGCCCTGAGCCCACACGGCAGGCATGGCCCGGTGCTCCTGCCCTCTGCCAGCCTGGGTCACCTTCATGCTGCAGCGAACTTTGCAGTCACAGGCTGACACGGAGATCTCTTGAGAATGAGCAGTGGCCTCCGGTGAGGCTCCCCTTCTGTGAGCAAGGCGTGCTGCTCCCGGCTCTGAGGGTCTTGGCTGGGGGACCAGTGAAGACATCCAGGGGCACGAGTCCTGCTATGGCCACCAACCCCTGGCCCGGGACAGAGCAGGCCAGCTGAGCTCCCGCAGGGCCTGGGCAGGGAGGTGGCGGCTGCACACAGACACTCACCCTGAGAGGGTGTCAGGGAGCTAAGGGTGGGCACAGGCAGGAGCTCCTGCAGAGGAGCCCAGACATGAGCCTGAGGCTTCCTTCCGGAGCCCTAAGCACCCCATGTCAGCCCCAGGGGAGGAGGCTCACGGGCGACAGCCACAGAGTAACCTGGTTTTTGTCATCATCAGCAGCCCTCAAAGCCACAAAAGAGCAACTTGGTGGTAGCCACCATCACAAGTATCTGTTAATGAGAAATGGTCACAGAGCTTGCAGCATTGCTCTTAGCTCATGTTCTCCAGTCTGCAGTGTGTGTCTCGGAAACACACACACACACACACACACACACACAGTTTATATGATGTCTATCAGTATATGTTTACGTCCACCTTAAAAATATTCACTGCACCTGGGGACTGCACCTAAATCTTGTAAATCTCTTCTAAAGAGATCTTCGTGGTGGCCTGACTGATAAAGGGACCCTGGCTAAGATGCTGTAGGCTTCATACTGGAGCGTCTCCATTAGAGCCTCAGCCCGGCTCCCACTTCCAGCTTCCTGCTCATACACACCCTGGGCGGCAGCACCCACGTGGAAGACCTGGACTGAGTTCCCAACTCCAGACGACACTTGGTGCAGCCCTGGCTGCCGCAGGCACCTGGGGAGTGGACTGGCGCAGACGGGCGATTTTCATCTCCAACTCTCGAAAATCCTACCTAGGAAAACGATCTTTCCTCATGAGTCAGGGTGGGCCTGGTTCGCTTGCGCCGTACTGTACAATTATCTACGTCGTCATGTTTTCATTTGAATTAGAAGTGAATTATTCAGTTGTGGGCTGGAGGAGGACGTTTTGGGCTCACTGAATGAGCTGCTGGCAGGAAGGGTGACAGAGGCACGGCTGAGCGAGGGGCTGGTACCGCGAGAGACAGTTCCCCTCCCATCTGGCTCTGAGAAGAAATCCGTACCCACAGAAACGCGGCGCTGGGAGTGCCCCAGCAGAGGCGGCCACGAGGCCGCGGGACCTCGCGTGATGAACCAGCTGGAGCACAGGTCCGTGGCAGCGAGGGCCCTCGAGTGCTGACCCCCCCCCCCCCCCCGGGGATGCCTGTGTCTCCTCGCGTGTTCCTGTCTCGACCAGGTCCGTAGCTGCGGTGCCTGATGAAGCACAGGGACTCGAAGACCAGAAGTCCAAAGCCTCCTGTGGTTCACGGTGTTTTATCTGAGAAGCTCTGGACGTGCAGATGTTTGAGAACTGAACAACGTGGTTATTTCAGTAAAACCAGCCGACGCCATGGCCGTGTTGTGGTCCATAGCTCTTGGCCTGCAGTGTGAACTACAGTCTCTTGGGGCTCCGCTTCCAGGCGCCCCAGTGCTGACACTCTGCACCTGGCCGTGTGCAGTGACTCTCCAGGGCAGTCAGCGACTTAGATGGCTGAGGGAACACAGCAAGCGCCACACAGAGCCTTCTACCCGAAGAGGGTCCAGTCCCAGCAGGAGCCATTTCCCTGCGAAGGCCTCCTGGAAGTCATGCAGACGGCACAGTGGGTGCCCTGGTCCTCTGTGCCGTGTGCACACATGGAAGCTGGGTGTTGGTGGGGAGAAGACGGGTCCTGGGAAGCGTCTGTACCCAGCATGACAGTTCCGGCAGGTCAGGGAGGGGCGGACGGCATGTGGGCCAGCCTGAGTGCCCTGTGCGCCGTCGCCTCACCTGTCACAGCTGTGCTCCTCCAACCGCGCATCCTGTGAGGTGCGGGGAGCAGAGGGTGTGGAAACCCGAGGGGCCCCTGCTGCTCACGAGAGGCTGTGAGCAGGCAGTCGGCGCACAGGTTGAGCACCGGTCTCCCCTGGCAGGCGGCCACTGCTGAGATCCTCCTGGAGAGAAATCAGACTCCCAACAGGAGTGGAAAATCACTGGCATCCAGAGCTTCTGGAAGTCGATTATCATTTGTGTTGATTCCTGGGCTCTGTTCTTCCTGTTGCTGGCCCCCTGCTTACCGAGTGTTCTCTCGTGCGCTGACAAGGCTGCAGCTGCTGGAGCTGAGTGCTGGGACCTGGACCTCACTCCATCATGCCAGCTGTGCCCCTTGGGGTGGGCACACGGTGTCCAGAGACACTCAGACCCTCTCTCTGGTCAGACACCAAGCCCTTTCTTCTTTAGGTCATTAATTTAAGGAAGCCATAAGCTTGTGCCTCCCCCAGTTCTTAATAAACCATGAGATGATTTGATATATACAGAATCACGTTTTAGAAAAGTAACCTTGACTTTCAAGTTTTCCGAGTTGCCCACCATGCGGCCGGCTCTCCTGCAAAGCTGTCTAGCTTCCAGTGAATTCCTGCCCGCACTTCAGTGCTCCCGGCCATCGTGGGGATGGGTGATGTCCTCGCCCACTCAGGACACGGTCCCAGGACCATTCTGTTTCACACAGTGGATCAGGGGGCTCCTACGTGAGCTCTGCCAGCACTCCTGCAAAGCCCCCCGATGGGTGGAGAGCAGGTGGGACCGCCGTGCCAGGCTGTGGAGGCCCCAGTGTGGGTCACGTCCTGGTCACCAGCACCAGCACCAGCACTAGCCAGGGTGTCCCGACTGCCTGTGCTTCCCGTTTGCGGTATTGGGGACACCTGTGTGAATCACCAACCTGCCTCCAAGACGCCTGGGTGTCCAGCACCGATGACTGTTTATGAAGCCAGGATGTTAAAAGCAAAGGCTTAGATTTTCTGTGGGTGCTTTGTCGTCTCTCCTTCTAACAAGGTCAGTCTCTTCGGGGAGGGAGAAAGGGAGGGGTACGGGAGGAGAGGCCTCCTCGTCCTAGAGGAGAGAGTGACGGGCACCATGGATGTCCTTATCCTGAGCTGGATCCAGCTGAGCGGACGGTGGGCAGCAGACAGCACCCGAGAGCCCCGGACCCTGCCCGGGGCCCCTGGATTCTCTGACAGCTCAGAGGCTGTGTCTAGACTGTGCAGAAGTTCAGGTCACCCCTTTACCCGGCGGCCCTACAGCTGCTCCCGGGAGTCACTGTGAAACACTTGGGATCAGGCGCCGAAAACTCAGGGCCATGAGTCAATGAGGGGACACTGCTTCAGCGGCGTGTTCCAGACGCTGCAATAATACGTATGTGTTACAATTTTCATTCCAGAATCCTCACCATCACGGAGCACGGCTAATGAAAATCAGCGTCTGCCTTCAAAACACTGAAGTCTAAAAGCTCCCAAAACTTCAAATTGCAGTTTGATAGCCAGTTTATTACAGTAAGTAGACTATTTAATTACCCTATAATTAAAATGACAAAAATCCTACTTTTTCCATAAAAGTGAACAAAACAGCCGTGCAATGGTTATTCTAATGTGTGAGTGCGTCCTCGGGAGGGCAGGCACGGGCACGTGACTGACTGGCCGCAGCGCCTACTTGGCTGTGCTGGGGGTCACGGCTCAGTGCCCTCGAACCCTGAGTGCCTTTGTCACTGCACTCACCTGACAGAAGTAATTGTCCCACAACTCTGGCAAATGCAGTTCCAGCAGACTCTCGGCTTTAATACCCTGTCCCTGCGCCTTCCGGGGGTCCTCGGGTCGGGAAGCTGGAGCGCATGCGAGGGAGCTGTGTGGACGATTCCCTGACTGCTGCTGGAGGGCAGTCCCTGGCGTCCTCGCCCAGGAAGGGCGGGCAGGGCCTGCATCCCCTCAGTCACCAGACTTCCGGGGCTGCGTGCTGTCCTTGGAGACAGCCGCTGTCACGCACTCCTCATGGGACCTTCCTGGGAAGATGCGGGGTGTGGCTGTGGTGCGTGTGGGGAGAAGACCCTCCCCGTGCCGGGCCTGCCTCGGAGGGAAAGAACACACAGCAGACATACACGATGCTCAGCGCTCAGGGGCAGGCGATGTCGGATGCAAGGCTGGACGCTTCCCTTGTTCTGCATGGCAAGGCTTCCAGCCTGGCTCTCGGGGTGGCTGTGTCCAGTGGGGGAGGGGGATGCCCCACTCGGGGAGAAAGTGGGGCCCAGGGACAGGTGGGGCGAGGTCCCGCCATGGGTGATCCTAGCTGCCCCTGGTGGGAGCCCGGCCCCAGCCCGGCTCCAGTCTGGGAATGCCCTCCGCTGCGTCCTCCCTGGATTTTAAGCCAGGGCAGGGCAGGTCTGAGGCTGACGGGATTATGATCAAATATTTTTATCTCGCAGATAAAAGGGTCAGCGAGGTGTCAAGGCTGCTGCTCTGGTTCCGCCTTTCCAGTTTGCTCGCTGAGTGAGATTTTAAAAGCTTCTCGCCGTGGGGCTTCCAGCTGTCATGGAGGCGGGAGCACTGCCCTGGAGTGCACTGCGTGACCGGTGTGCCGGGTGGCTCCCTGCTCCACACGCAGGAATCGGTGCACAGTCCCGGGCTCCCTAGAGCGGTGTTAGAGATGCACTTAGCGGGTAACCTGCGTCCCCACGAATGAACAGGTAACACCCCATGTCTAAAGGTAATGGTGCCCACAGCTCAGCCACCTACACTCTGTGTCCGCGGGCCGAGAAGAGTTGTCCCAGGTGCACAGGGACAGCGGAGCCAAGGGGACAAATGGAAGACCTGCGGTGTGCTTGAAGAGGAGAGAGACCCTCACCCCACGCCTTCCCAGGTACGACAAGTCCGAGCTGTCAGGATGTGTAGTGTCTGTGGAGGCATCACATGCCAGATAGGATAAGGTTGACACACTCAGTGACTCACTCACTCTCTCTGTGTGTCAGCAGCAGTGTGGAGAAGCTAGCTGATGCTGCCCTGGCCCTGGCACTAGGCCGCAGCAGTGTTGGCCTGCCACCAGTGCCCATGAGAAGCAAGCGCCCACGAGGTCTCCTTGCTCGTCACGACACCCCAAACAGAGTTCTCAGGTCCCAGAGGGAGGGCAGAGGATGAGACGCACATGCGTGACTGGCTCAGATGGTTTTCTCTGAAAGTGTCCTGAATGACTCTTCTATGTCTACCAGGCACCTCGTGACCTTGTGCTTGAAAACGACATCCCCAAGCGAGCATGGGGCCCTTCTCAACCTTGGGGACGGGGCATCGCTGCCTGCTAGCTTGAGCCTCCCCACGGAATCCTTGGAACAAGGCTGCTCCTCTGCGACGCCCCCGCGGCACGAGAGCGCTCCGCAGGACAGCGTGGCCTGGGCTCTGGTTCCCGGCAGAGGTGATTTCTTGGTGCTGCCGTTTGTCTCCGCCTTGGCAGTATGAGCGAGCACCTTCCTCTAACAGCGTGTTTCTGCTCAGAGCCCTGCAGAGCGGTCTTAGTCTCTGTCCCTGGCTCCCAGAGAGATGACTCACGACACACATGGAGCTATTGAAATTTTTAAAATTACAGCATACTTCTGAATTTTAATGAATTGAAATGCGAACATTTAAGACGAGGGCACACAGTAATTTCTCCGTTTCAGCTAGCTTCCGGAAGCAGACGGGCAAGGCTGATGACCCGAGGCGGGCCTTTGTGAAACTCTGCATCTGCCGGGCTTAGCATTGAGGTGAACTGTCGCCTTCAGAATGAAAGCCGAGCACGTGAAAGCGAGACCACGTGCCACCAAAATGGGAGAGACCCACCTGCAGGAGCCCCCAGAAACAGAGCCCCCGAGAGGATTCTGGGTGACCCTGTGCTCTCAGGAGTGCCGGAGATTGCACTTCCTCTGCACAGTTTGTTAAAGCCTGAGTTGCAAAGGGAAAGATGGAGACGGGAGACTCCGAGCATGCATGGTACTTGAGCACACCTTGCCCCAGTTCCTGGGAGGCAGGGGAACTTGCTGCCTTCCCGTCCAGGGTCCTCAGACAGAAGGGGCACAGCTGTCTGGGCGTCCCACAGATGGCTCTGCAGTTTCCCAAGGCCTGGCCTGGCCTACCAGCTGCCCCTCCCCCCAGCCCCAAAGCTCATCCAGCGTCCTGGTCACCAGGGCAGGAGCCCTCACTTGTTCGCTGTGCGTTAAACTCCACGCACCTGGAAGGCAGGGCGGGGCAGCTGGGGGCTGCTCTGCCCGCATTCCTGGGAGGGCGGCCCACTCCTGGCACTTAGCAAACACTTGCTACAAGACTAAACACTACTGTACGTCACGGAAGCCGTCTAAGCCCTTCCACATGCTTTTCGATGCCTCAAACGAGGAAAGCACCTGAGAAACGCAGGCCAGTGCATGCCAGGAGGGGACACGGAGCCCGGCGGAAGCTCGGGAGGAGCAGCAGCAAGGGCCCGAGGCTGGCTGGGGGCCCGGCCGCCTACCATGATCCCTGTGAGCAGGCACACGCCTTTCCCGCAGTACGTGTTGGGCACCATGTCGCCGTAGCCGATGGACAGGAACGTGATGGAGATCAGCCACATGGCTCCCAGGAAGTTGCTCGTGACGTCCTGTTGGTCGTGGTACCTGGAAAAGAGCAGAGAAAGCCACTCCTTTACCATGGGATTCGCTTTCCCCGGCTCCCGGGTTCCTGGCAGGTGTTGGATCCGCCCGAGGGCAGAGAAGCCTCAGGAGGCGCACAGACGCTCACAGCAACCGGAAGGCAGCTGCAAGGTACGAAAGTGCTCATGTCACTGGCCTGAGGGGCAACACGCGGCCCTCTGTGCCCACGCGCCTGGCTCCCCAGGGACCTCACACAGGCACCACCTCTGCAGCTTGGGCGGGAGCATGGACCCTGAGCTGGGTCTGCCCCTGGCATCGGGACCCTCTGCTCCTTGGCCTTCAGCAAACACCAGCTGGGAGCCTCTTCTGCCCGCCCTCCCCCCGGGAGTCCCCGCACCCACTGCCCGTCCTTGGCCCCTCTGCGCAGCATCCTGCCAGAGGACAGAAACTGGCCACGGAGGCCCTACCGGGCTGGGAGCTGCTGTCCTCCCTGTCACGCACAAGGAACTCGTGGGTGCGGGTGGTCCCTGCTGTTCCGTGAGGTGTCTGAGAAGGTTTTAGATCAGAAACAGATGTCCTGTCTCAGTTTCACTAAGCCACGACCTCACACCCCAGACAGCAGCAAGGCCAGGAACCGCTGCTCCCGGTGCACGTCCTGGGTGCGCACGGCCACGGCCACCTCTGGTCTCTGCGGCAAAGCAGGCCCAGCCCCCACTACTCTACAGAGGAGTCCTCGCCACCCCATCTCGGGTGCCACGGGGCTGGACTGCCCTTGCTCGCCCTTTCCCACCCCCTCCAAGATCTGAAAGAGCTACAGAGAAAGGGAGAGAGCCATCTTCCATCTGTGGGTTCACTCCCCACGTGGCCCGGGGGCTGGCGCTGGGCCAGGCTGAAGCCATCCATCCTGGTCTCAGGACTTGGGCTGTCACCTGCTGGCTGGGAGTGGAGCAGCCAGGACTTGAACCGGCGGCCACGGGGGATCTGGCACTGTGGGCGGCAGCTTCACCCGCAGCACCTGGTGCCTCACAGCAAGGTAAGGGGCGACCACAGCAGGAGAGGCCTCCCACAGCACACGGGCCACAGGATGAAACAATGCTTGCATCTGGTATAAAAAATTTGAAATCCCACACCTGGGTTCCTCACATTCTCATTTTCTAGGCTGCTCTGTGGCCCTTAGAGGGCCTGGAAGGAAAGGGCTGGGGAGCGGGCAGCAGCCTGGGGGTGCCCTGGACCTTCTGTGGGCAGGAGGGGGCTCCCATGTGGCTGCAAGCTCAGGGCAGCCGCTGTGACCAAGCCAGGATGTCTGGGGGGGAGACTGTCCTTGCTGGGGGCCTGGGGTGGCTCCCAGCATCCCTGTGAATCCCTGTCACACGTGCATGTGGGAGGGACTGGGGTGCTAGTGCTGTGCTCCGTGCACAGTGGAGCTTCAGCGGGTGCCTGGGTTCTGGTTCAGGAGTCCTGGAGCGTGCGCTGGAACCCATGCCTGGCACCCGAGCGCTGTGGTTCCTCACCAGACAGATGCATAACCCGGGCTCAGAAGCCTCAGCAACAGCAACGCCAACAAACTCTGATCGGTAGCTGTGGGGCGATGCAAACCCAGAGGCGTCGCCTCAACCCAGTTACCATGGCTGATAGCAAAAAGGGACGAAGTAGCGAATGCTGGAGAAGCTGTAGAGAGGGGACCCCCGCACTGCAGGTAGCTCCCCAACGAGTACGGTCATCGGGGGAGCAGCACGGAGACCCCTCGCAGACCTCAGTGTGGGGCCCAGGGTCCCCAGAAAGGAAGGCAGCACAGCGGCGACACCTGCACTCCATGTCCCGACAGCCGGGAGCCCCTTGATGACACGTGGTTAAGGAAAGCGAGGCACATGTACACCATGCCACACCGTGCAGCCACAAAACGGACGTATCTCACCGCAGTGGACGCAGGGCCCTGGAGGACTGGGTTCTCACACGTGAAAGTGTAAAACTGGGCAGTGGTGGGGCCAGCGCTGTGGTGCAGCAGGTTAATCCTCTGCTTGCACCAATTCTAGTCTCGGCTGCTCCTCTTCCCATCCAGCTCTCTGCTACGGCCTTAGAAAGCAGTTGAAGTTGGCCCAAATCCTTGGGCCCCTGTACCCACGTGGAAGACCTGGAGGAAACTCCTGGCTTTGGATCAGCTCAACTCCAGCCACTACAGCCATCTGGGGAATGAACCAGCAGATGGAAGACCTTTCTCTGTCTCTCCCTCTACTTCTCAAATAAATAGATACAAACTGGGCATTGTATCTGAAGGCAGAATGGTGATTTCTAGAGGCGGGGGGAGGGGGAGGAGGCTGGGGGGTGTCTGCAGCTCATAGTGTGCATCACATCAGCCCAAGACAGTGGAGGGAAGGGGCCCGGCGGCTACACAGGGACAAAGAAAGGGCAGTGACCCGGTCTGGTAGCTGGAGCTGCACCCGTGGAAACACAGGGTCTCCCATCAGTTAATGACTGCACCATCTTTACTGAGCACACTCTGGGCGCCCAGTCCTGTTCTGGCACTTTCTCGTCTCCTGCACAGCCCTGCCACACACAGAGAGCTGTGGCCCCTACAGTCATGCTCTGTCCTCAGCGTGCTGTGTCTCAGTGGAATCTCCCCATCACTTTACACCACCACAGCGAGTGGCCGGACCCGCCCCCATCCACTAGGCACCCAGTTTTCATGGGGGCACAGAAGCTCACCCAGGAGGGTTTGCAATGTCTTCTTAACAAACTTGGTGGCCACCTGGGAGCCGCAGCGCTGGCCTGGGCGTGGATGCCTTTCTCACCTGCTCTGCCCGCACCACGTTTTATTTAGTTTTCCATTGCGGGTAGTAACTGAGCAAGAACTGCATGGAGGATTACTCTCTGGGAAACCGAGGCAAGCTCACCTTGAATAAATACACAAGTCTGAAATACAGTTCTGAGTAAGTGTCGCCATCATCACTGGACTCTGCCGTGACAGCCTTCCAGCCACGTCCACGGCGGGCCAGTGCACCGAGGCCTGTGCTCCTGCCCAGAAGAAAGCGGTGTCTCTAGGAGCTGGTAGTTTATGACTTGGGAGTCAATGGAGAGTTGTCCTTTTTACTTAGCAAATAAAACCGAGAAATGGCTCAGAAGAGAGAGCGGCTCACAGGAACATTCACATCACAGCCACAGAGTGACGCCTGATCAGGAGGACGAGTGACCTCTCACGTGGATGTTCCTGTGGCAAGCAGACATTAAGTTGGGAATGACTGGGCCGGCGCTGTCGCGTAGCGGGAAAAGCCATGGCCTGCAGTGCCGGCCCATATAGGTGCTGGTTTGAGTCTTGCTGCTTCACTTCCGAGCCCTTGGACCCCTGCACTCATGGAGACCTGGAAGAAGCTCCTGGCTCCTAGCTTCAGCTCATCCCAGCTCTGGCCGTTGTGGCCTTTTTTTTTTTTTTTTTTTTTTTTTTTTTTTTTTTTAGAGAGAGCAAGCGAGCGAGCACGAGAGAGTGCCAGCGTGCTTCCATGCGATGGCTCACTCCCCAGATGGCTGCAGTGGCTGAAGCTGAGCTGATCTGAAGCCAGGGGCTTCTTCCAGGTCTCCCACGTGGGTGCAGGGCCCAGGGACTTGGACCATCTTCCACTCTTTCCCAGACTATAGCAGAGAGCTGGATCGGAAGTGGAGCAGCTGCGACTTGAACGGCACCCATATGGGATGCCGGCACTGCAGGCGGCAGCTTTACCCACTATGCCACAGTGCCGGTTCCCCATTGCGGCCATTTGGGGAGTGAACCAGCAGATGGAAGACTCTGACTCTGACTCTCTCTGTAACTCTGCCTTTCAACTAAATAATCTTTTTTTTTTTTAAAGTCAGGAATGTCAGCAGGGGGTCGTTAAGAACCAAGTTAGGTTCTCTAAGAGCCCCCGACTTCCTCCTGGGCTGCTCTGAGAGCAACGTGAGACACCTCAGGGTGGCATGGTGCTCGCAACACTCAGGTTCCCAATCTGTCCCAGAGTCACAGCATCTGAACGACCAAGCTGCACTGTCAGGCCTCATCCTGCAGCTCATGTCCCTTCCTCATGGGGGCGCTGTTCTGAGCCACGGTGAGGCTGTGACTCCGGCTGACTTCAGCTTCTGACCACAGAGGCGCTGAAGGTTAAGTCACAGCAGGGGACCTCACCATCTCCGGTTTGGAAAGAAGGGCCTTGGGGTGTGGGCAGACAACCTGCAGGACGGTAACAGCACTGCAGGGGGCACAGACTGCAAGACAGAGATATGAGTGAGGTTTAAAAGGAAACGTTCTTTCTCATACTGTCCAGTTCTTTTCTGTTCATTGACTGCTGACTGTGGGTCTAGCATTTATTCTTAGATCCCAGAACCGATGGCTCCCTACAGCACCTGCTGGGGTTCAGTGGGTCGTTTCTCCAAGGGACTCATGGAATTCTTCCCGGATTGAAGCGACCTAGGGCCAGGGCTGGGGCAGGGGCAGGCTGTCCTCTCTTGTGGCTCTCTTCCTCCTACCCAGGTGTAGCCCCACCCATCTTCCTGGCCCTGATTTGTCCCCGTCTGCAGGGAGCGCACCCAGGAGCGTCTTGCCGTGCTCCCTGCACCCCCCAGAGCCTGCTAGCCTGACGCAAACGGTCGCTGGCTCCCTGGATTGTCTTCTCTGGGAGCTGCAGCCACAGCCTGCAGCAGCCTTGTGGTTCTCACCGCACTGGGCCTGGGGTCACCCAGCAGGGACTGGGTGTCTGCAGGACTGCATGTTCTCAACTTGTCCGGCCCCATGAGGCCTGCGGGGTCACAAAAGGAGACACAAAAATTGTTCTTGCCACTCGGCTGCCAGGAACCCGACTTGCCACCTCACGTTCCAGGGTTTGTGTGCAACCAATAAGGGGTTTTTATCCCTGCAAAAATGATTCAACAGTGGTGGCGCACAGCTGGCAAGCCGTGTTCATTAATCCTCCCCTGTCACACTCACTGCCAATCCTGCAACTGGCAAAAATACCTCACACGTCAGCCTTGGCTTTGCAGAGTACCAGGAGGATTTAAGTGCAAGTGATCAGCTCACCAAATCTCCACTGGTCTCTGCTGAAATGCCGCGTACATGGCAGCAAAGCCACCATCACGACAAACAGCCAACATGATAAACCCACAGGAGCAAAGGGCAAGGTGAGCAGATGCAGAGAGTGAGCAATGTGGCTTTCCATGGACCTGAAAGTGCGTCTCGTCTCCAGCCCAGGCGGGGCAACGGGATTCAGATGCTCGTGAAGCATCTAAGAAAATATCTGAGCCCATGGACCACAAGACACTGGTCAGCTAGCAGCAGAGGGCAGGGGCTCCTGAGAGCCAGCATCCAACCCCAGGGAGCCATAACACTGCCCTGCTGAGTACCTAACGAGGACTCTGCAGGGCACAGCTCAGGAGAGACATGGAGCAGAGCCCAAGGTCTCCCTCCCAGTGCTGAAGTGTGGAGCTGGGGTCTAGGGCGGCCAGGAACTAAAGACTCAAAAACCAGGCAGGGGAGGTCTTCAGAGAGACACCCAGGGCTGCAGCGTGGTCTCTCCCAGTATTCAGCTGAGCACGGATCAGCCCCGGGGCAGCAGAAGTGCAGGTAGTCTGTTCAGAGCAATAGGATGTCAGCCGAAGATGCACTCACTTAGGGACAGGGTGCCTGAGGCTGTGGCATGCTACATCCCTTACAGGAACCACTACAGAAACATACTGAAGACTGATCATTGACGACCCAATAAAAGATGTATGACAGCTTAATAAAGATCAGCCCAAAAGGAGGCAAAAATAGAACCAAGAAACAAAGAACAAGTAGGACAAGAAGGAACATGGAGCCAGAGGTCTGATTTATGCAAGTATATATGTAGCCACATTAAACATAAATGGCCTAAATACCCCCCGTGAAAAGGCACAGACCATCATAAAACCCATGGAAGTTTTACAGCTCAGAGCAGTCTGCTGTCACACAATGGATTAGGTTCAAAGCTGAAGGGACAAGGGGTGAAGCACACCGAGGGGCCTTCCCTGCCTGGCCCTGACAGGACAGACTGGAGACTCAGGACCCAGGGCTGACCCAGGGACAGCACGCGACATGAGGACCGAGTTCCACTTTCTAAATTAACCTGAGCACTCCCAGTTTTCTTCCGCACTCCCTGGGCCTATTAGAGCTCATGGACACAGAGGACAGAGTGCTTCCTCTGGAGAAGCAGCCACTTCTGAGCAAAGATGTCCGCGTCCTAGCATCAAGACTCCCAGAGGAGCAACTTGGCTTTCATCCTACCTGAGTTTCACTGGACAATAAGCCCCTCTCCCCATACCAAGCTCCCAGTTGTCACCCAGTCCCCACTCCTGAATACGAATGAACAACAGATGAGCACAGATGTGAAGCCTTTTTGAAAAAAGAGATGGAAAAAATAGAGGGGGGAAGAAAGGGAGGGAGGAAGAAACGACATAATGCAGACTGTGGGCTCTCTGCACTCCATAAGGCACATCATACAAGAGCTACAGGAAAACACTGCATGCATAAAAAGAAAAAAGGGACAAAAATTAGTGAAAAATGACTAATCAGAATGACAATCTTTCAGAAAGCAGGAAAAGAGAGGACAAGATGTGCTCTCCGAGAACTGCACACAGAGGGACCAGCAGCTGTGTTTTCCAGAGGTGGCCAAGAGAAGTTGGAGGAAAGAAACAAAGATGTTTGATCTCCATACCGGGGAGCAGAAGGCAGGCATCCTGTGCAAAGGGTGGATTCCACAGACTGCATGCACAGTGAGAAATGCCGGATGGCGAGGGACACCCTGCGAAGTACAACACCAGGGATGCAGGGGATGTTAGATGCTGCGAAGAAGGGAAGTCGCCCAGAGCTGTAACATGGCTGCCTCCAACAGCACTTGCTCTACATGTGTGTACTAGGGGCCTATCCGGTTCTCCGGGTTTCGCACACACGAGCAATGGAGGATGCTGGAGAACGAGAGCAGGTGCAGCTGAGGCCCTCCTCTGCGTGGCCTGCCCACAGAACAGCTGTATGAAGTTTTCCATGTGGTCAGGGGCTGACTCTCCGGCTATGAGGGTGCACCCATGGCCAGCTCAGTGGTGAGTCATCAGACAGCACAGCCGGCCCAGGTCAAGTTGTGGTGTCCAAATCCGCTTTGGGTCAGAAATGATGCTGATACTGCCAGGTGCACCTGTTGCACTCCCCAGGAAGTGGGAAGTGTACACCAAGTGATATTTTGAACCACAAGAGGCAAGCAGTTTTGATTCAAAGTAGTCAGTAAAATAACTGACTCAAGTAATTAACACATATAAACACAAAAGACATCCAGAGAGGCATGGATCTAGCTGAGGAGGAGAAAGGAGAGGTATACCAGGTGTCTCCATTTGCCAGTGCTCACTCCACCAGGGGTGTTCACCACAGCCAGAGCCTCTAGCGGTGGGTGATGGCAGGAAGTGGACTCTCCTGACCCCCAGGGCCTGGCAGCCCACATTCCGTATCGAGAGTCTGACTCCAGGCCTGGCTCCCCTGCTTCTAATCCAGCGTCCTGCTAATGCAGCAGATGACAACTCAAGTTCTTGGGCCCCTGCCACCCGTGTGGAACCCCAGATGGAGTCTGGACCCCTAGCTTGGCCTAGCCCTGGCTGTTGTGGTCATCCGGGGAGCGACCCTGACAATGGAAGATCCCTGTGTCTCTGCTTTTCAAACAGAATGCAAAGCAAGCTACATATCTGTGTATCATCTATACTCACACGGGAGAGTGTGAGCGAGCCCCCGAGTGGTGTTTCCCCTGCTGTCAGGTCTGAGCGCCAGCAGAAGCCCTCAGTCCACGTCAAGCCGAGAACCCACAGGGAGAGAGAGGACTGGCGGCATGGAGACCGGCTGACAGACAGAACCGGTGTTCCGAGGTGTTTAACGCCCAGTGAGGGAGACTGCTAAGGTAACCAGCAAGCTGTAACACATGCAGCGGCAGGTGCACAAAGTCACGGCAGGAAGGTCGGCCGCAATGCTGACGCCCAACATTGGCATTTTGCTTTCCAATGTGAAACCCAGGGAGCCCAGCCATCTAAGCAAAGTCTCTGTGAGGGCGGGTGTGCAAACACGCGGACGCCCTGACCCTGAGCCTGTGTGCGAGTTCTCAGCTGGCAGCTAGGGGGTACAGGGCCTCCCGCTCCCCCGAGCCACCCAGATGCATCCGGCTCAGAGAAACACAATCCCAAGTCAGCAGAGCAAAGCCACAGTGGCACCCTCGGCAGGCCTGGGGGCCCACATGTGGCCAGGCCTAGAGGTGCCCTGAATCAGTGGATTTCTCAAATCTCAAGTCCCATCTGCCATGCACCAGGCTCAGCTGGGCCATGCTGATTTCGGAAGCCCAGGCCTGACCTGCACCCCGGAGACCTGGCCCCGATGGCCTCCAGCCCTGCCGGGATGTGCAGCAGCCGCGTGGTGGGCGGTCACTAGGTGGCAGTGCCACACCAGGTTACCCCACCGGCCAGAGCCAGCAGGCAGGGAAAGCAGGCCCAGGCCCCCGGCTTGGGGGACACAGGCTCCCGGGGGCTAGGGCAGGAGGCAGGCTTCTGCACGTTCACCCCTCAGGGCCTCTAGAGTGAGGGGCAGATAAATCCCTGAGGAAGAAACCACCCCTCCTGGACATGCTTCTGACAAGGCAGGTGCAAGACACAGAGCTGGGCCTGGCTGCTCCCTCTGGGAGGGCGCCAGGCATCCAGCCCTGGGGGTGCTGTCCCCTCAGTGTGGCTGGGGCATTCGGCACCTGAGACCTCCCCACCGGCCCCAGGTCACACAGTGCTGTCCAGGGCCACCCCATGAAGGCACCTGCCTGCTCTGCTCCTGCTCCTGCGACCCCGCTCTGCCATCAGTGAGGCCAAATGCAGACGCCTACAGTTAGAAAGCAGCCAAGGGACCAGGGACCGGAGGAAGTGGGCGAGCGGAGGCGGGGCAGGGCGGCCTAGAGAGAGCCTGGGAGGGAGGGGTGTGCATTCCTGCCACACCCTTCCGCCCTCCTCCTCCTCCTCCCACTGCAGCCCTGCAGCACCAGGCAGATGCACAGGCAGGGCAACACGTGTCTGGCTGGGGTGGATCGCCCGTTCCCAAGGAGCGTGACAGCCAGGAGTGTCGGCTTCGGCCCTTTCCTGTCAAGGCTGGGCTTCGAGGCAGGCAGTGTTCCCGGCCCCACTGCTGACTCCTCAGACAGCCGCGGCCGAGAGCAGGGAGCCAGGCCGAGCTGAGAGCCGAGTGCTCGGTGACTCCCACGAGGCTCTGGGGGAGGCGCCCAGCGTTCTGAGGTCATTTTCAAGGTTTCCCGGTTAAATTCTCCATCTGCAAATTCTAAAACTCAGTCTCAGGGCGCCTGCTAATGGCCCCTTGCTCGATTCAGCACAGGCAGCTAAACCACAGAGTGCAGCACGGAGATGTCACCAAGCGTATGGAACAGGACCAGGTGCACTGAGCAGGTGCGGGCAACAGGCTCCCTCGGACTCCACTTGCACCACGAAGGAGCCGTCGTCCCGACCCTGTGACGTCAGCACAGCGCTGCCTGGACCCACAACCGAGACTGTTCTGACTGTTCTGTGAAACCCAGACAGCCTGTTTTTCAAAAAGATTTAGTTCATTATTTGAAAGGCAGAGTTGCAGAGAGAGAGGGACAGCCAAAGAGAAAGAGATTCACTCCCCAGATGGCTGCAATGGCCAGGGCTGGGCCAGGCTGACGCTAAGGAACCTGGACCTTCATCCAGGTCTCCCACGTGGGTGCAGAGGCCTGAGTTTCCCCAGGCGCATCAGCAGGGAGCTGGATCGGAAGTGGAGCAGCTGGGACTCAAATCAGAACTCACTGGGGGCAGCGGCTTCCCCAGCTGTGCCGCAAGGCGGATCCCAGAAAGGTATTTTTACACAAACATAAGATGAGAGGGGTTAAGGGGAGAGAAGGAGTTGCGAGCACAAGAAAGTGAATAAGGAGACTGTGGCGCTAACTGCAAGCTAATTCGGTAAAAATCCAAATTGCCTGGAGAAAGGCTGCTTGGTACACCATGGAAACAGCGCGCCCCGCACCAGCCCCGCACACAGAGGTCACACGACTCACCAACCCCTCCCAACCCCTCCAGGAGAACGGAGATGAGAAAAACCAATCAAAACCCTCCCGCTCTTTTCCAACTTACAGTATTTTATGAATGCAAAACGGTGACCAAAATGCTTCCTGGCTCAAGTTTTTCGCGAGGGTACACAGTGACGGACACGAGCTGCACCCACAGCTCAGCCAAACACAGCGGCCGCCAGACACTCTGCAGGCGTCCCGGACAGAATCCCAGCTCCGGCTTGCAAGCTTGGTGAGATTCGCCACCTTGTCCGGGAGTCCAGCAATCCCCACGAGGGGGCACAGTCAAAGGGAGTCTGTACCGAGGCTGGCCCCCACGCTCTGCTTTGTGGGAAACCCAAGCAAACGTCAAACAACCTCGGGGACTTGAGCACAGGTGTGCAATGCTGTCAGTCCCCCATCAGTGAAACCCATGGCTGTGAGGTCATCTTCCATGCCAAGCCCAGGGACAAAATCAAGCTGATGGCCGTCGGACCCCTACCCGAGGGAGGAGGGCCAAGGTACACAGACTCCTCCGTCGCCACGCCAGCTTATAACCTTGGGGTCTCGGGGGGGTGTGCATGAGTGTCTGTGCACTCTCTGCACAGGTGGTGAGGCAGCCCACAGGCCACAGTGCAGCGGGGCACACAGAGGTCAGCACAGGAAGCAGGAGCTACATGGCAGCCTTCTGCAAAAGAACTTTCTGGAAAACCACTCAAAATTCCACATCTGTGCTGCCTGATGCAGTCCCTAAGAGCCACGTGAGCCACGTGTGCCCCCGCCCCCAGCACCTGAAAGGCCAGTGCAAACGAGGGACCCAATCTCTACTCTCCCTTCCTTTCAGTCAGTTGGAAGTTACACTTTAGTAGTTACACGGGGTCCGGAGGTCTGCAGAGACCGAGCGGCGGCACCAGACCCTCGGAACGCCCATGCCCGTGCCCTTGGGTTTAGCTGGAAGACGCGCTCTCTCGGCTTCTCGCCATCAGTGTGAAATGACACTGGTGCTGGGGGCGGGGCCCAGGACCTTGACCCTCACCAGGGGGTGAGGGGGTGAGGGAGGGTGCCCTGACCTGCCTCTGGATCCCCTGGGTCCCTTCCTGTGACCTCACCCATACTGAGGGGCCCGGCTGGTGCCCGCGGTGGGGTCCACAGATGACCACAGGGCAGGAGCCCTGGGCTGACTGCTGCCAAACCACAGAACCAGAACTCCAGAGCGAGTCCCTCCTGAGCTCCCACAGACCCTCCCTTGGCAGGAGTCATTCCCAGGGGGTGGGACAAAGCAGGGCTGTCACTCCCAGGGGGTGGGACAACGCAGGACTGTCACTGCCAGGGGGCGGGACAACGCAGGGCTGTCACTGCCAGGGGGCGGGACAACACAGGGCTGTCACTGCCAGGGGGCGGGACAAAGCAGGGCTTTCACTCCCAGGGGGCGGGACAAAGCAGGGCTGTCACTCCCAGGGGGCGGGACAACGCAGAGCTGTCACTCCCAGGGGCAGGACCACTTGCTGTTCTGCCTGGTGGTGTGCACTTGTGACTGAGCTGGGGCAGCACGTCCAGCAGTGGGTGGAGAGGTGATCTCCTTAGGATGTCGCCATCTCTGTCGCACATGAGGACGACTTGGGAGCGGACGTGCCCGCCGTGTGAGGGCTGCATGTGTGCCGCTACCCCACAAACCCAGCCCGTTTACCTATCGCCAAGGACTCCCGCGGGGTCACTGCTGCACACACATCTCCCATCGAGCACAGCGCGAGGGCCGGCAGACACCAGGCAGCCTCCATATGGTGGCTTAGAAACCAGCACAACGCATGGGTAATGCTGCCGAAGTCACCGGCTCGGCGCCGTGGGGTGCAAGGCGGGAACTCCTTCGGGGCAAGTTTAGAGCAGCCAGGAAGAGCAGCGGCCTTGGCCCCGCTGTGTCCATCCTTGACTCGCTGGACGCACAGGGGAAGCCTCAGGGCCATGGTGCCCCAGCTCTCAGCGCGCAGTGGGCTCACCGCCGGACTCCAGGCCAGCCACGCTGGACCCGTCTGCACCTCCACCTCAGCCCTGAAATCCGGGAGCTGTGGTGTCCTGGAGAGCAGGCAGCTCCAGACCAGGTCCCGGGAGCCACTCCTCCCGGCCCGGCCTCTGCATCTCGATTCCCGCCTGCCCTGAGCTTGCACGCCGAGCCCTGGCAGCACGGCGTTCCACCATGGGGTGCACGCTGCTCTCTAACCCCCCCGACATACACACACAGGCTGCCCCTTCCCCTCACATCTACGTCCCTGGCTGCTGGCCCTTCGTGTCCCGCCCTCATAGCACCTCAGTGCGCGCTCACCCCTGCTCCTCCCCAAGTGGGTAGGGATCCTGCACCATCTGACCCCAGGGCACCTGGCACGTGTGGACGCCTCGTCCTGGGACTGTCCAGCGCAATCAGCACTTGGCGCGAGGAGCTGGGACAACAGGGTTACTAAGTGAGGTCCCGGTTCCCTCTGCCCGATTCCCAGGGATCCCACCTGTCCCTTCCTCCCCCGCCCCTCTCTGCTGCCTCCTCCCCGTTCCCGAGTGGTCTTTTCTATGCCACTTCCTATCCTGACCCTGCGTGGCTTGTCGCGGCTGGAGAAGTCCAACCTCCTCGGCACAACATCCCAGGCCTTTCACTGCTTGGTCCCAGCACGCCTTTCCCAAGAAGCCAGGGCCACACAACCTCTACGCATGCTCCCCTCTCTGTGTTCTACCTCAGCCCCTGCAAGAGGCACTCCTGCTCCCCTGGCCCAGGGCTGCACGCACATCAGGACCCTGTGCAGAATGGGGAGACTGCAGTCTCTAAACCCTGCTAAGTCAACACCCTGCTCCCAGCAGGAGCTGTGTGTACGGTGAGTCACAGGAAGTCGAGATCCCGTGAACCTAATCACAAAGGAACCCCAATTTTGGAAGGGAACTGCTTTACACAGAAACATGAAGGCAGGAACATCAAACGTGGCACAGCTGTGTGGTCTCGTGACCAAGTGGAACGATAAATGCGCGACCCTGAACACCCACGCCTGTGCCGTCACCACACTGGCCCTCTGTGGATGACCTGCGTGAGCCTCAGCTTGAACAGATCAATAAAGCTGGGCAAGTCCAAGGGCAATGTACGTTTTATACTGATTTTGGTTCAGTGAATCTAAGCCTAGCAAACTGATTTAAACTTAGGGTGGAGCCCCTCTCGCAGGGCGCAGGTCACTAGATGTTTTGGCACCTGCCCTCTGTGATCCTTGGGTTTTGTTCTGTTTATTTCTCTTTTCTAAGTTCTTCAGTTTGATTCTGACTCCAGAGGAAGCTGCCCCTGGTGTGACCCCAGGGCGGCGGCACAGCCGGACACAAGTTCTGTGCAGGACGGGCAATGGAGAAGGTGTAACAGGAGCTGGACAGCGCCTCCAGACACACTGGAACAGCCGACGCGGGAGGGAACAGCATGGGCTGGAGCCAAGCACAGGTCCCAGAACAGGAGCCTGCCCCAGCCACAGGGGTGACAGCCGGCAACACGGGCTCTGCAGGAGTGGAGGCGACAGGCCGGTGCCGGCACGTGTCTGCTTTCAGTGGCAGTCAGAGAAGTGACTCATTCAATGACACAAGATACACCCACGAGGTGGGCGGGGAAGACAGCAGCAACCCAGGACCCCAACTCCCCAGCATCCCCGCCAGCTCACAAGGCACAGGGTGTGCGTTTCCCCGCCCAGACTTCCCTCCTGCAGGTGCATCTCCTGCAGAGGCGTGCACCTCACAAGCCGTCACTTGGACCCTCCAGTTCCACTGCTGAAGACCCCAGACCCAGGAGCCTGACCTGACCTCGCCAAGTCACCAGGCTCCCGGCCGGCCAGCAGGGGCGGAACCCGGGCCTCGCCCCCAACGTGCCTCAGGCCCCGCTGCCATCGTGGTGGCACTGGCCGCCCGTGTCCAATTCTTGTGCCTTTGCTGATGATTTCTACTATAAAAAATGCAAAAGCTTCTAAAATCGGCACTCTTCATTAAACTGCTTTCCTGAGAGCCCTGGAGGGCAGAAAAATAATTTTAGTAAAATCCACTTATTCATGGGAAATTAAATATTTCATGCAACGGGTAATTTGGGATCCTTGTGTTCCTGTTCTCTGTTAACTCTTCAATCTACTTTAGGCTCAGGAGGCAACACTTTCCTTACCTAAGCCGCCCCAGGCAGTGGCTGTGGAAGCTCAGGTTCCCCCTGCGTGAGAACCAGGGACCCCCGTGACCGGGACCCACGTGGCAGGGCCCACGCCCACGTGGATGCGGCTGAAACCAGCGGTCGCCGCAGCATCGAAGGCCTCGGTGCTCAGCACAGATGCACCGGCCACCCCCTGTGGAGCAGGACGATGGACGGGGGAGCCTCCTCGGCCGCCGGCACGCCGCTCCCAAGCTGCGCACGCGCTTCCTGTGCACACACACGAGTTCAGGTTTCTGTGCCACCAACACAAACCGATCTTTTATCCCCAGTTCTCCGCGACGTCTCCGAGGCCACGCCGCATGAGCCGGGCCCTGTCGCCTCACACTGGTGGCGTCACGGCAGAGCAGCTCTGTCCCTCTCCTGGGCACGTGTCCACATGTGGCAGTGACCACGGCTCTCGGCCGTGCCTGGAGACCGCCTGGGTTTTTGTCATCTGCCGTTAACAAGCACAAACAGCCTGTGGCAGGGCTCGGTCCAGACAGCGGGAGCCACGGTGACTTAAGAGGGAGGGCAGGGGACACAGCGTCCCAGTGCAGGCACGCGGGGGACACCGAGGCCCACACAGATGCGGGATTTGCTGGGGCTGGGTCCACGCAGGAAATCCCCCATCAAGCTCCTGGCTTCCGCCCAGCCCAGCCCCAGCCGTTGCTGTCATCTCGGGAGTAAACCAGTGGCCGGAAGACCTCCCTCTCTCCCCATTTCTCTCTTTAACTCTCAAATAAATACGTAAATATTTTTTAAAAAGAAATGACTCCTTTTTTCTAATGACGAGCACTGTCCATCCATGCACTCCTCATGTGTCCAGCAGTGTGCAGGGTGCCCCGTAGAAGCAGATCTCGACTGTGGTTTCCAGGGGGGCCCCTCTTCCACTGCGCTGCCAACCCCTGCAGTCAGGTGGTCCCTTAGGGCTGCCGTCCTCATGCCAGCAGCTGCTTTCCCTGCTCAGCTTGCAGCTACCTGAGAAATGGATTCCGACCTGCACTAAAATACGACCCGGTGCAAGGCAGACCCATCTCCTCCATGAACACAGCAGGTCTGCCTCACACCTGTGTTTCTGGCTCGTCCCCGATTGCCTTGATGCTGAGGGACAGACTACTGGACAGGGGCTCACTGCAGCCGTGCGGGGCGACCCCCCGTCAAGTGGCCTGGCTCAGTTCTTTGGTTACATCCGTGACCCTGGAGAGAGGGGCGCCCCACACACTGCCCTCTGCCAGCTGGCCCGGGGAAGAACACACAGCATGACGGGACCACAGGAAAGTCCTAGTGCTGTCTCAGAAAGAGACAGCCGAACTGATGGACAGCACAGGAGCGGATGTCAGGTTCCCAGAGTGGCCGCTGCTGGGGACGTGGGGGCTGGCTACGGCTGAAACCCAGTTTATGCAGGGGCTGGACCTCTGCCGTCTGCAGTGTTGAGAACACGGACGACGCCCGGACACGGACGCTGACCGATGTGCGGATCTGTGGCTTTCACAGCACCACGTTTGCTCGATCGCTGAAAAAGCTCACGTGTGCCACGGACGCTGTGTGCTCACTGCCTCCTGGCTGTGCCCACCGCCTCCTGGCTGCAGGGTGCAGCGCTAGGTCGCGAGGCCGTGCTACTCCAGTTGTCGTGACCTGGCCCTACGATCACTGCTGCGTGACCGACCGGGGAAACTGGGCTGTCCTCGACTCTCACCGCAGTAACGGTGCCCGTTTCTCTGGCTAATTTCCTGACTGCCCTGGACGTTGAGGTTACATAGCTAAGCACCAACGAGCCGAGGATATTATCTTTCTGGTGAATCCCATCACTGCATTGTATCACGATCCTGTCTGTTCCCACTGGAGTTCTCTCTTTAAATACCGTCTCGTCCGACAGGAACGTAGGGACGGCAGCCTTCTTTTGGTAGGCGGTCGCCTGTTGCATCTTTCCCCACCCTTTAGCCTTCGGCCGGCCCATGTGTTTATGTTTTAGAGAATCTGTCATCCACGGGGCACAGGAAGAACTTCAGGGAGCATCAGTACCAGGTGTCGCGACGGCGGTATCTGTGGGTCCCTTTCCAAGCGCCCTGTCTGGGGGATGCTCCCTCCACACCACACATTGTCCCAGGCTCTACCAGCTCAAATGTTACAAAGCTCAGCTCTCAGGCCAGTGCAGCAGCTCAATAGGCTAATCCTCCACCTGCAGCGCTGGCATCACAGGTTCTAGTCCTGTTCAGGGTGCTGGATTCTATCCCGCTTGTTCCTCTTCCAGGCCAGCTCTCTCCTGTGGCCCGGGAAGGCAGTGGAGGATGGACCAAGTGCTTGGGCCCTGCACCCGCATGGGAGACCAGGAGAAGCACCTGGCTCCTGGCTTCAGATTGGCACAGCACATCGGCTGTAACACGCCGGCTGTAGCGGCCACTTGGGGGGTGAACCAATGGAAAAAGGAAAACCTTTCTCTCTGTCTCCCTAACTCTGCCTGTCAAAAACAAAACAAAAGCTCAGCTCAGCTCTCACTATTTTACTGGTTGTCTTCATTACTTCAGTAGCACACACCTGGCTGCAGGCTCACGACTCCCTCTCCTTGCCCTGACCGTGCATGGTCCTGGGCCTCAAACCCAGCCACGCCGCACCTGCTGTGAGCCCAGCACCCACCCTGCCAAGCACCCCTCACACAGCCACTCCTCCAGGTCAGCTGTGCTTCCACCCCCAAGGCGCGTGAGCCTGTCCCATTCCCTCTGGGACCACCCCCATCTTTCCGTTCCGAAGGACACCCTCAGAAGACTCCTCTCCGGTACTTTGCATTTCTCCCGTCTTCACCACACATCCTTCAGTCGGAGCAGAGGGTCACCTGGCTCCTGCGCTGCGTTCCTCAAGCGGGAGACAGGGCCTCAGTCCCTCAGCCCAGGGCCAAGGAGGTGGGGCACGGGCGCCCAGGTTACAGCTCCCAGAGACCTGCGGGGCAGCGGGGTGCAGAGCCACCCCTGGAGAGCGAGCTGCAGAGACCCGGAGCACACACCACAGGCCCACAGAAGCCGTGTCCAGTGTGTGTGTGTCACACACCACGGGCAGTCACACGGCTGCACAACCTGTGTTCAGCATATATGTGTATGTGTGTGTGTGTGTGTGTCACACACCATGGGCAGTCACACGGCTGCACAACCTGTGTTCAGTGTGTATGTGTATGTGTGTGTGTGTGTGTGGTGTGTCACACACCACGGGCAGTCACATGGCTGCACAGCCGTGTTCTTTGTGTGTGTGTGTGTCACATACCACGGGCAGTCACACGGCTGCACAGCCTGTGTTCAGCATATATGTGTGTGTGTGTGTGTGTGCATGTGTCACACACCACGGGCAGTCACACGGCTGCACAGCCTGTGTTCAGCGTATATGTGTATATGTGTGTGTGTGTCTCACACACCATGGGCAGTCACACGGCTGCACAACCTGTGTTTGGTGTATGTGTGTGTGTGTATGTGTGTGTCACACACCACGGGCAGTCACATGGCTGCACAACCTGTGTTCAGTGTATATGTGTGTGTGTGTGGTATGTCACACACCACGGGCAGTCACACGGCTGCACAGCCTGTGTTCAGTGTGTGTGTGTGCGTGTGTGTGTGTGTGTCACACACCACGGGCAGTCACATGGCTGCACAGCCATGTTCAGTGTGTGTGTGTGTGTGTGTGTGTGAGTGCTGCTACATCGTGTTCTAATGGAAATCCTAGTCCATACTCGGAGCTTATATTCTAAAGAAAGGAAACGAAAGCAAACCCGTCCTGGGGGGAGCAGAGGGGAAGCCTCCGGGAGGAGCGGCCGCGGGCCGGCTGCCCTGCTGCTGTTGCCCGCTGGCCTGCTCTGCGCCGCAGGTGGAGACGCCTCCCTCGCTCTGCCGTCGGCGGCCGTGCGCTTCCGTCGCCCAGCTCCTCGGTGCTTCGTGCAAGGTCATCAGGGCACGGGGCCGGCCACACTGCTGAACGGGGCGTCTCGATTTCTTCACTCACTCCGTTTTCCTTGAATTTGATGTGAAGACATACACTGTAGCGTCTCAGGTTTACATTCAAGGTGTGTTGTAATTACACGCTTGACATGAGCGTGGTCCGCACGGCCAGTGCCGCCGGGGAAAGCCGTTGAGGGTGTCCTCTCAAGACCCCCACGGCGGCGCCGGGGTCCCTGGCCACATTCACTTCTGCAGAGGCCGAGGTGGCAGCGAGAAGCTCTTGTCTCCACGGCGGGGGCTGCCAGTCTGCAGACAAGGGCGCAGCCAGGGCTTGAAATCCGGCACCAGGCAGCACCTGTTTCTGCCCCCGTGCTAAGGCCGGATGGCAGGTGGGTGTGGGGACAACACGCCAGGGTGACATGAGGAGGCACAGGGCCCGTGTTTGTTGTTGCCGTTGCTGGCACAGCCAGGCCAGCCCGAGGGCAGCTCCGGCCAACCTGCTGGACGGAGATGGTCTTTCTCAGGAGAGAAGTGCCAGGAGGGAGCCGAGCTGCTAAGCCCTTCGCTACCCGGCCCCAGCACAACAAAGGACGCGCAGAGGTGCTTTCTCCACGTCTGCCACGTCCCATCTCTGGAATTCTACACTTTCTCCCATCGTAATCCTTTCAAATGCCACCGACCCGGCCAAAACGCCAGCCAGCCAGCCAGCCCCGGGGAATGCTGGGAGCTCGTGCCCAGGGTGAGGCGTTCAGACTTGGCCTCCCAAGCGCCTGTGGGTGTGAGACCCTCAGCTGGGAGCTGCTGCTGCTAGTGTGGCCGGCAGGCTCCAGCCCAAACCCAGGGGGCGGTTTCACTGCAGTGGTCGCGCCCCCACCCGGGCACAGCACTGCGGTGGGTGGGGGGCGGGCGGACAGCACCAGCCTGGTTCCCCCCCAGGAGTCACCAGCTGTGCGGCTGCTCCACAAAGACCAGGAAGGAGGAGGAGGTGACAGGAAAGTCGGGCTTGTGGAAGAGGTCACAGAACCCAGCAGGAGAGCAGTCTGCCAGGTGATGTCTACGCGACTGTGGCTCCTGAGCCTGCGCCCCAGGAAGCACAGATGGTGGGCGCGCAGGCAGGCAGACAGACAGACAGAATCTCTGGCTGCTTCTGGATTTGGCACTGTCAGCGAGGTGAGCAGACACGGGGCAGCCACCACAGACTGGCCTCCAGCCGGGCTTCAGCCGAAACGCCATGCAGCCAGGCCCCAAAGCTGGAAGGGAGTCCTTTAGGTTAGATTTTTTTAGAGAAAGAAGAAATATAGTAAGAGAAAAAGAAACAGTGGTAAGAGAGACAAAGTTTAGTTGAGCCACTACTGCCGAACCCAGAACAAGTCTGCTTGGGCTGTCCTGGCCCCGGGCCCAGATGGGCCAGCCGGGGCACCCACGCCTGCATGCTTGACCCCTCCTACTTCAGTCGGCTTCTGTCTCCGTCTCTGCTCTGAAAGATTAGCTACTTGTTTCTTTTTTAAAGATTTATTTATTTGAAAGTCAGAGTTATACAAAGAGAGAAGGAAAGCAGAGAGAGAGAGAGAGAGGTCTTCCATCCGCTGGTTCACTCCCCTATTGGCCCCAACAGCAGGAGCTGTGCCAGGAGCCGGGAGCTTCTTCTGGGTCTCCCATATGGGTGCAGGGGCCCGAGGACTTGGGCCATCCTCTACTGCTTTCCCAGGCCATAGCAGAGAGCCAGATCGGAAGTGGAGCAGCTGGGACTCAAACTGGTGCCCGTATGGGAAGCCGGCACTGCAGGTGGCGCCTTTACCCACTACGCCACAGCACCAGCCCCAAGGCCAGCTACTTTTGCAGGCATAAGCGGAGCACTGCCGGCCTGTAGCTCACGCGCCCCTCTCCCTCCTGCGAGGCAGTATTTACTGTAATTTCAATACAGGACTCCTACACTCACTCACACCTCGGCTCCCTCCCTCTCTCCACACCGCGCTCTCTCCCCATCTTTCTCTAGCAGAGGCTAGAAGGGTGCTTCCCAAAGTGTGTGGAAAATGTGTATTATGGGAGAAACCATGCGTGGATGTCCATTTTTTTTGCCCTAAAATAAACTTTTCTATCATTTCTCTACAAACTGTTGGGGTACTGTAGTGTTTTCCATTCCTGATCTTCTCCCTACAGGGGAGAAGTCCATTTCACTGCTTGTACCAGACTTCCTGCGCTGGAAATTGCTCACGGATTCTCTGCACCTCCACGTGTATGATGTTCGTGCCAGGTTCTCTCCCGGAGAGCTTTCCTGGGCCTGCTTCTTGGTGCAACACAAGTGCGGTGAACACACGCCCATTGGCTAGGCAATACAGAAGTCAACAGGCAATCAACAAAATCCTCAACAGGTGCTGTCTAATGTAGCAGCCACTAGCTCAAAGTGCCCACATACGTCAATTAAAATGAAATACACTGAAAAGACTCATTCTCAGTACCCGACGGTGACTGTGGCTACGGCTGCACAAACCCCGCCACCATGCGGGAGGCTGTGCCGGGCAGCTCCCTGTGTAAGCACCCACAGGCTTTGGGGAAACCGTGCATAGCTGGGCTTTCTTCCCCTTCCTACTTACAGGCCCTCACAGTTGCCTTCCTTGAACCAAAGTGAGAATTGGACAGGTGCGCGGTTCAGTAAATTTCCATACGAGATACAGTACGAAAGATGGGGAGACCAAGTAGCACAGAACAGAGCGCAAGCTGGCCTCGGGCACGCAGGTCCAGGCAGGATCTCAGAATGCGTGGCCACCTCACAGCTGGGGCTTCTGACGCCGGCCAGCTGGCCTGGGCGGGGCTGACTCCAAGGCCTCGCCCCCTTGAACACATCGCCTCCATGCATGGCTCAGTCTGTCCCCCCGGGGAAGTGGTCCCACAACGGGTGCGAAGAGAAGCACTGACCTGCCCATCGTCACACGTGCACACACTGACATCCACAGGTGTCTGGCAGCCATGCCAGGGATGCACAAGGATAAAAATCACTCCGAGGCCCACTACACTCAGTCTGCAATGTCCACACCCTAATAGGCGGAAAGTGCTCCAGCCGCTGTGACGCCAGTCCCCAAGGGTGGCACCGTGCTTCCAGGGACAGGTAAGTGGCAGGTGTCACTTCGATGTGGGACAGGGAGGCAGCCAGATTGGTGTGTTGAGCTGCAAGGACCTGTAAGCCACCACCTCCCCATCACCCCTTATAATCCCACCTTCCCACCTGTCAATCAAACTGTCCCCTTTCCCAGGATGCATCTGCTTCATCTGGGAACCAAGGGGACAGGAAATGTGGCTTTCTGCACAAAGTGTCAGGGTGCCAAAGGCAGCAGAGAGAGCAGGCACCCACCCGGCTCACGCCAGGACCGGCTGCTGGGGTCCGTGTCAGACCGAGAGTCAACTCCTCAGGGACCGGACACCGGGCAGCACCCGTAACAGGAAGAGCAGCCAGAGACCGGAAGCCGTAAGAAGGAAGCAGAGAGGGGGAAGCCTGGATCAGGAGCAGAGAGGCCTCTGCTGAGCTCACAGGCGGCCGACCGGCGGCGGCAGAACTCCGGCACTCCGAGACACGGCGACAGGAGCCTCCGAAATCAGGACCCTGAGGACGGGGGGCGACCACGAGTGACACGGCACACATGCCACGGCTATGTCAGGAGAGACAGGAACAGAAGAAACACGCGATGAATAAGGAACAAACTCCCCCAGAACTGCTGTGAGAAACCTAACCACAGAGAGCACCGTCGGCATAAATGGCGAACAGTCAGCGGCCAGTGCTGTGGCGCGGCGGGTTAAACCGCTGCCTGCTGCGCCAGCACTCCATACGGGCACTGGTTCGAGTCCTGGCTGCTCCACTTCCAATCCGGCTCCCTGGGAAAAGCAGCGAAAGACAACACAAGTGCTTGGGCCCCTGCACCCTCGTGGGAGACCCAGAAGAGGCTCCTGGCTCATGGGTTTGGCCTGGCCCAGCCCATTTGGGGACGGAACAAGTGGATAGATTTCTCTGTCTCTGCCTCTCTCTCCTTCTCTATAAAACTTACTCTGTGTTTCAAATAAATAAAATCTTCTTTAAAAAATCTATTTTTAAGATACTTGCACTACCCAGAGAAGCAGTATACTGCTATTTGAAACTGGACTTGGGTTGGTTACAAATGTCTATTTCAAATTCTAGGGCAGCCACTGAACAAAAAGTAGAAGTGATACGCTAAAAAGGAAGGAAAATGAAATTACACCGAAGCCTCATTTAAAATCACTAAAGGCAGAAAAGACATGGCAGGAAAACAGAAAAAACCACACATGAGAAATCAGAACAAAAACAGCATGTATGAATCCAACAGTGTGAATGACCAGTTTAAACACCAATGCTCTAACCTCACCCGGGAAGGACAGGTTGTGGGGCCTGGCTGTGGCACAGGGGCCACGCTGCTGCTAGGCACACGGGCAGCCCACACCGAGTGCCAGCTGCGGTACAGGCTGCTCCCCCGCTGCCCCAACCTCCAGCTAATGCACCGGAGAAGGCAGCAGCTGATGGCCAGGGTGCCGGGCCCCTGCCGCCTATGTCGGAGACAGGATGGTGCTTCCGGCTCAGGGCTTTGGCCTGGCCCAGCCCTGGCTGCTGCGGCCATTTGAGCAGTGAATTTGCAGACAGAAAATCTCTCTCCCACTCTTTCTCTCCCTCTTTTTCTGTTGCTACGCTTTTTAAATAAATAAACAGATATCTTCCAACAAAGGTTGTCAAGTAAGTAAAAAGCAAGACCATGGCGTGTGACCCACAGAAGCCTCCTTTACAAGGAAAAATCTGTACAGATTAAAAGTAGGAGGATGCAGAAAGCTGTACCATGGCAGCTCCACTCAACAGAGCTGGAGGGCTCACTGCTTCCAGACGGAGCAGACTCGGAGCAGAGACAATGACCAGGGTGTGAGTAAGGGCGTATGCAGCGGGCAAGGGCCCCAGCCCCAGAGGCCACAGAATCCTTCCTGTGGACGGGCCTACCAGTGGACCTCGCACCATCACAGGTGCAGCAAAACCCGAGGCAGTGGCAAGGAGAGGACAAACGGCCCCTCTGTTAGTAACAGGCAGGCCGAGCAGGTGGACGCCCAGGAAGCACAGGCTGGCCGGAGCAGCACGCCCACCAGCAGGACCTAATCGCATTGAGAGTGCTTTATGCAACAACAGGACGTCCACCAGGGCAGAGCGTGCTGAGCGCCACCGAACACAAGGGCAGCTGGAAACCCCAAATCCCTCCACGAGGGGATTAAGTGATGGGCTCCATCACAGCACACATCCTGGATGAGGTCCTAAGAGATATTACAAAATACTCAGAACTAAATGGAAACACGACTTACCCGAAATCTGTGAAATACAGTGAGAGCCAGGCTTAGGGGAAACTGTCAGCAATAACGGCATTAGGTTAGAAAATGCAAAAGCTCTCAAGTCAACCATCTAAGCTCTCATGTTAGGAAGCTGTGTGTGTGTGTGTGTGTGTGTGTGTGTGAGAGAGAGAGAGAGAGATTAAATCTAAAGCAAGCAGGAGGAAAGAAACAACAATTTTAAAAATTTGAGTAGAAATCAGTGAGATGGAAGACAGAAAATCAACAAAATCAAAAGCTGCTGTTTTGAAAACATCACTACAACTGATAAACCCAATGCCAGACAAGAGAAGGGAAAAACAGAAAAGACCAAAAATTACAAACATCAGCAATGAGAGGAACCCTCACTGCTGATTTCACAGACACTGAGGGCATGAGAGGTGGAGCTGCCCACAACACTAAGGGCCAATTCCTTGGTAGGATCTCAATCTTTAGCAGAAACAAAAACAAGTAATGTGAATAGCCGCATCTCTATAAGGGAATCAGTAAATAACTAACGGCCCTCGCAAACAGGAGGCACCAGGCTCCAGCAGGCTCAGGAGTCAGTTTCTCAATCACTTAAGGCAGTTCCCTCCAGTGCCTTCCAGAGACAGAAGCAAAAGGGATAATCCCTGACTCATTCTATGAGGTCCGGCGCACCCTAAAATAACATCAAAATTGTTACAGGAGAGTGGAACTACAGGAATGTAGACATGAAAATCCTCAGAAAATGAACCTGACGATGTATAGAAAGAATTCCACTTCACAAGTAAATGGGATTTACTCTCAGTTTATAAGACTGTGCAACACTTGCACATAATGTAATCTAACACATCAATGGGCTGAAAAAGAAAAACCACATGATCATTCCAGTAGCTACAGGAAAGGCACCTGACTCAACCCAACACGCTCATTCCTCCCTGAAACACCAGGCAAACACGCAATCCACTCCGTGTGGCAACAGCCAAAGGACAGACAGATCCGTGTGACAGAACAGAGACGGGGGAGCAGAGCCAGGTCAACAGAGGAGAAAGGGCTGCCGTCCACGCGAACGGCGCGAGCAACCAGACATCCGCTCCCACAGACTGAGTCCAGGAGCGCATCCTACACCTGCACAGAAACAACTGGAACTGGGCCGCAGCTCTGAACGCGAAACCTGAGACTATACAACTCTCGAAAGCACCGCTGGGGAGACCGAGGCGACCTTGACGGTGGCAAGGACTTTCCAGATACAACGTCAAAGGTGCAAAAGGTGACTTGGACTACAGTGAAATTAAGCATAACTATTTTGTCAAAGGCATTGTAGAGAGAAGGAAAACACAAGCAACAAACCTGGGGAACTATTTGAAAAACTTACCTGACAACATACAAATAACTCTTAGAACTCATCAGCTGAACACAGACAGCTCCCCATAAAAGACAGATACAGAGAAGGAGGCCGGTGCTGTGCCAGGCCGGCATCCCATATGGGCACTGGTTCAAGTCCTGGCTGCTCCACTTCTGATCCAGCTCTCTGCTATGGCCTGGGAAAGCAGTAGAAGATGGCCCAAGTGCTTGGCCCCTGCACCTGTGTGGGAGACCTGGATTCGAAGCTCCTGGCTCCTGACTTTGGATAGGTGTAGCTCCAGCTGTTGCGTCCATCTGGGGAGTGAACCAGCAGATGGAAGACCTCTCTCTCTCTCTCTCTCTCTGCCTCTCTTTCTCTCTCTGTGTAACTCTATCAAACAAAGAAACCAATCCTTTTTTTAAAATAAAAATATGCAGAAAGCAAATGGTCACATGTAAAGATGTGCAGCATCCTATGTCATTAAGGAACCACAGACTAATGAAACAATGAGACGCCACTGCATACCTCCCAGGATGGCCAGAAACCAGACCCCTGCCACAGCCAAGTGCTGGTGAGCACGCGGAGTGAGGAATTCCTATTCATTTGTGGTGGGAACGCAGAGTGGCACAGCCACTGGACCTGCAAAACTGACCACACCCTTCCAACCCTCAGTCACCTTCCTCAGCATTTACCCGAGCGAGTTGAAAACATGTCACACAAAGCCTATAGGAGAAACATTTAAGCATCTTTATTTGGAATTTTTTCAACTTGCCATCGAGACATCTTTTGTGCCTGAATGGAGAAACTGGTGCCCCCCCTCCCCCCACCGATGCTGGAATGCTATTTGTCACCAAAAACAAATGAGCTGCAAAGCCAGAGAAAGATGCAAAAGAACCCTAAACATGCTTTTATTTTACTTATTTCAGAGAGATTTGCCATCCACTGGTTCTCTCCCCAGATGCCGTAACAGCCAGGGTTGGGCCAGGCCGAAGCCAGGAGCCAAAAACTCAATCCTTTTCTCCCACATGCGCAGCAGGGACCCAAGTAGTTGAACCTCACTTGCTGCACCGGGGTGTGCATTAACAAGAAGCCGGAGCGGGAGGAGGAGCCGGACCCTGAACCAGGCACTGTGATGCGGCATGAGGGCAACTCAAGCAGCGTCCCAACCACAGCACCAGAATCCACCCCTTTAAACGCGTCTTTCTAAGTGGAGAAAGCCCATCTGAAAAGGCTATACAATCCCAACCATAGAACATTCCAGAATAACCAAATTACAGAGCCAATGGAACAACTCCTGGCTGCCCGGGGCTTGGGGCAGGAGGGAGGAGCAGGCAGATCGCACTGGAGTTTTAGGGAAGGCAAGCCACTCCGTAGGATGCTGGGATGGTCGCTAGGAGACGGCTTCGATGAGCTCATGGAAACGGCCCAGGGTCTTCTGATTCCACTGTAATGCTGTCAAGACGCAGAGAACGCACAACACCGAGAGCGGGTCCGAGTGTAACCGAGGCCGACCGCGATGCCACTTGAAACAGCACCGATGCCGCGGCTTCCCGTGCTTCCGAGACAGACGTGGCCCACAGCACAGGAGCCATGGGGCTTGGGGAGAGTGGGGGCGGATGTGAAGAGGAATTCAGTGCTGTAACGCCACGGCAGGGTCATCGAGATGCTGTGAGCTCAGCTCTGCAACTGAGATGCCAAAAGCCCACATACAAAGCAGGACACCGGCCGGCGACACCTCTGAGGGCACGGACACAAGGGCACGTCCCAGGGCGCCTGGACGGCAGAGCTGGGGGCACCTGGGCGGCCATGGTGTGGGGCAGCGCAGGCCGGACTGTGAGTGTTCTGAGTGCGTTCTTGCAATGTGAGAAACCAACAAACACATTCTTGAAAAAATTTCAGAAAGGCCGTAGTGTTAGCACTAATTCTATCTGGGTGAAATTATTTTATAAACATTTTACCTGTGTCTCAGGACTAATAATGAATGTGTAGTATTTTATATACAGAAAATTAAGTTAGCTGCAACGCTGTTTTTCAACAGTGTCTGGCATTTTCTAGGTACGAGGAGAATCAGCCGTAGGGAGATGCGCATTCGGGCCGGGCGACGGCGCACGGCCAGCACGCCTGGAGGAACCGGAAGCTCTCTGACAACATGGAGGGGCTCATTGCAGGCTCAGCCCGGGAAAGCATCAATTACGTCCTCTGTTCGTTACCGAGACAATCATGTTCATTATTCTAATGCGGAAGCCCTCATAGAACCGAGAGCACAAAATGAAAAACCACACTCTAACAACATTACCCTGTAATATGCAGACCAAATGCAGGATAAAGAGCTATCATCTTTTCACTGAATGCATATGGAAGCGGCAAGGATCCAGGAGGAGAGAATAACCACTGGCCGGCCCCTAGAGGACCTGGACAGAGCCAGGCCTGCAGGGCATTGCCACCCTGCCAGCCCTCGCCGACAGGCAAGCACCCATTACAATCCATTCCCAGTTCACGAGAGACAGAGGCACACGGAATTCAGATCGGAACCTGCACTGTGACGCAGATCCTCTGACTCATCTGTGCATTGCCGGCCTGCTGGACTCGGGGCCAAGGAGGCCACAGGGTCACGGAACACCAGGGGCCCCCGAGGGGCGTGTAGACCACGCCTACCTTGTTAATAAGGCTATTCTTAGCATCTGATCCATTCCCAAAGATTTTCCAAGAAAGATCTCCTTCCTAAAGAAACATTCCAGGCGAAACACACACAAACACACACACACACACACATACACACACACACACACGCACACACATGAGGGGCATCGGTTCGCCGTGTTTTCACCACCCACTAGGTGAACAACTTCAGGGCACAGATGCCTTAGAGCCAAGTCCAACACCGATCTTGCGCAGACTTTAAACATAACGATGGAGTGGGTTTCGTGGCAACCTGGAGCCAGGGAAACACCCCACACCCAGCAGGGCTGCCACCCTTTCTGCAATCCACCAGCCCGCCCGTGAGGTCACCCTCACACTGGCCAGTTCCGCTCTCCTTCCATCAGACCCACTGAGTGCCTCCCCCGTCTTCGCCCTCCCTTACAGTCCAAGCACGTGTACCGCACACACACCGCATTTTCCTTGTCATTGTTAATTGGAAAATATCTCCAAGAAACATCAAGATTCCCAAGGCACCTGCTGAGCGGAGAACAGAATTTGGTGAGCTGGAGGTCAGGAACGTCCCTGGCCAAGTTTGCTCTCGGCAAGGGCAAAGCACAGGGTGAGGGGAAGGGGAAGACGAGGTGGGGACAGGGTGTGTGCAGGGGCAGGACACGCTGACTCCAGGCCACGTGCCGCCAGGTGCCTCTAGAAGAACTGTCAGGGTCTCCGGTCCCACAGGAGCCAGGCTGCCTCCTCCCATGCAGACTGAGCACGCTACCTTCCCAGGCTGCCCCTGGAGAACCTGCTAAGACTGAGGGCCATCACTGGAGTGCTGACTACAACCTCACGGAGAACAGTGACTCGGCCACTTCCGATCAGCACCGTGCCACATGCGATAGTTGTGGCAGTGAGTCACGAAGAAAAAATCGAAAAGAAAAGGCATTTATGTTAGAAAAGCAGTAAAACATCCCTATTTGCAAATGGCATGGATCTGTAAAACAAAACCCTAAGAAATCCACTAAAAAATTATAAACAAGGTCAGCAAGATGGCAGGACTTGAGACTGCTATATAAAACAATCAACGGTTTACTCTGAATAATCTGACCAAAAAAATTAAAGCAATTCCATCTACAATGGCAACAAAAACATTCAGCAATAGATCTCAGAAGTGCAGAAGGTATGTTATAAAATGTAGACAACCACTGTTTAAAGAAATAAAGATGGCTCTCAATAAATGAAAGGCACACATGTTCATCAGGCAGGAGGCTCACTACTGTCAAAATGGCAACATGCCCAAACCGAATCGAGAGCCGGTGAGCTAGCTCCCGGTGAGAATCAGCCCACACGAGCCGGTGCGCAGGTGCAGGGGCCTGAATGGCTGGCAGGGTCTGAAAAGGAGGCACAGAGGTGTGGACTCGCGCTTCCCAGCTTCAGAACCCAGGACAGAGCAGCCACGCACACAGTGCTCAGCCCTGGCAGGACTCCAGGAGCCCAGGGACCACGACTGAGAGCCACAAAGCCAGGGACTTGGAACAATCCAGGGTCCAAGAAAGGAGCCAGACCCTTCAAGGAGAAAGCAAGCCTTCAGGGCGTGGTGCTGGGACAATCAGACACTCAACTGTCAGACAGGCCTTTGCGAAAGGATCCGTGCGGATTCTTATCTCATACCTATAGGAAAAATGCTCAAAACAGATGAAAGACCCAAGGGGAATAATTACAACAAACAACTCCCAGGAAATCCAGGCGTAAACCTGCACGACCTTGAATTTCAACGACTCTTATCTATGACACCAAAAGCACAAGCAAAAGAAAAAAAACATAAAAATTGGACTTTATTAGAATTAAACCTTTTATTTGCCCAAGGATATCATCAAGAACATGGAGAGAAAACCCACGGCATGCGACAGAATCATTTACCAATTATATAACTAATGAGGGGTTTATATCTAGAATCGATAAAGAATTTGACTCAATTTTAAAAACCTCAATTAAAATAGGGATCAAACAATGGAATTGGATATTTTGAAAAATACATGAAAATGTAGTAAAAGGACATGGAAGAATGCCTACTGTCACTGGCCACTCGGGAAATGCAAATCAAAACCACAAGGAGATCCCGCCTCACACTTCTGGGGCCTGGCTGGAATCAAAACACAGGTAATAGGGCGGGCACTGTGGCGCAGCAGGTTAATGCCCTGGCCTGCAGGGCCGGCATCCCATATGGGCACGGTTCTAGCCCCGGCTGTTTCCTCTTCTGATCCAGCTCTTGGCTGTGGCCTGGGAAAGCAGTAGAGGATGGCCCACGTCCTTGGACCTCTACACTCACGTGGGAGACCCAGAAGAAGCTCCTGGCTCCTGGCTTTGGGTCAGCACAGCTCTGGCCATTGTGGCCATCTGGAGAGTGAACCAGCAGATGGAAGACCTCTCTCTCTGTCTCTACCTCTCTCTCTAACTCTTTCAAATAAATAAATCTTTAAAAAACACAGGTAACACCCACTGCTGGGGAGCATAGGCAGGACCGAGACAGACACAGCCACCCGGGGAAAGCACCCAGCGGGGCCTCGGGTCACTAAAGGCAGCACTGCCATGTGGCCTGGCAGTGGCCCTCCCAGGAATCCACCCCTGAGAGGTGTCCGGACACACCCCCGCAGAACACACTGCGCGACAGGACTGGCTACAGCAGCACCACTCAGGTCAACTCACACAGGGGCCAACAAGCTACCGCCCAGGAAGGAAACAGCCTGACTGATCCACGCTACACCTTCCATGACTCCACGTGAGACACAGAACATGCAGAGCCATGCACCCAGAAGTCAGACTGTGGTCTGCAGGGATCGGGGGGGAGCGGTCACGGGTGGTGGGGAACGCAGACGAGAGCACCCTGAGAGTGTGGTGCCAGCTGCACACGTCTGACTCCACTGGGAACCACACATCTGACTCCACTGGGAACCACACGTCTGACTCCACTGGGAACACACTTTAAATGGCACAAAGCATGGTGATGGGAGTCACGCTCCCTGACGCCACTGTCCACAAGACCAAGGGACTGAAACACACCCTGTCCCACACGTAAACGGTCATCAGCATGATGCAAGGCCGAGAGCCAGACCACCAGGAAGGGACGGGGAATTCCACTTGGTCATCGTGGAAGGGAGAAGGGGAATGCAGATGAGACCAGCGGCTGACTCAACACCGCCGACGACGGTGGCCCGAGGGTCCTGGTATCAGAGCAAGCAGAGGATAAGGCCAGGCCCTGCAGGTCCATCCATGGCCAGGCCCTGGCACGCCTTCCTCAGGCTGCCTGCAAGGGTTCAGCTCGCCTGGTCTGGCTAACTGTCCCAACACTAACTGGGCTCGAAACCTCGGGAAATAACACAGCATGCGTGCCAGTCCTAGTGCCAGCTGGCTTATCAGCTCAGGATCCATCTATTACTGCCACCAGAACCGGGATTTTTAAGCTAAGAGATGTGACGTACATTAAGTGTGCAGAGCAGTGTCACAATGCGTAAGTGGGTTTGAATTGCTGTAAGCTTAGTTTATTAGATTAATAAGAGAAATTTAGGTGCTCGAGATGTTGGGCTTGTCTGTGTGACGGATGTCTCTTAGCAGGCACTTGAAATGCTCAAAAAGGAACATGCGTATTTAGCCATTACATTGTAACAGAACCTGCACATCGAAGGCAACTGAACAAAGTTCGTAAATTGATTGTGCAAGAATTTCATCTAACTTCGATTCATCAGCCATTAATAAAAGAAACAGTCACTTATTTTTGATTTTGCTATATATTTTTAAAGATATATTTGTTTATTTGAATGGCAGTTACAGAGATAGAGGGAAAGACACAGAGAACAAGATTGATCTTCCATCTATTGGTTCACTCCTCAAACAATTGCCAAAACCAGGGCTGGTGCAGGCCCAAGACAGGAGCCTGGAGTACCATCTGGGTCTCCCATGTGGGTGCATTAGCAGGGACCTGGATTAGAAGTGGGGCAGCTGGGAGTTGAGCTGGCACCCACGTGGGATGCCGGCATCACAGGCATCGTGGGCGGTGCCACGGCGCTGGCCGTCTCAATGCCACTCTCACAAGTCGGCTCCAGCACGCTGGGAACCAGCAGGGCAAGGACCAGCGGAGGGGAGAGTAAGCCACGGACAGGAGCTCTGAGTTCCCGCGTCCGGGTGCACACCATGTCTCAGGTGTGGACAGCGGAGGAATTCCCAGCGGACCGTGAGCGGGCTCTGCGATCCGCCCTGGACTCAGCCTGCACCAGCGTCACAGGACAGGCGTGCAGGCTGTGAGGTTTACAGGCACAGTGAAATTCCTCTAACGGCCTTTGTGGGGTCCACCACGGCTGTGACAGAAACAAGCACAATCAGTTTAGCACCGGACGCCCAGCAGCGCAACGCTGGCTGCTCAGAGACACCCGAGCACAGCCCCGACCTCCCGGATGTGGGAACCCGGAACACGGCACACGGGCAGAGTGCCCAGCGCCCGCACTGCTCACCTCCCTCAGGCCCGCCGGCGACCTGGCTCCATCTGGCCAGGGTCCGAGGCCCAGCCCCGGGTGTCCCGGTGCGGACTCCCCCGCGAAACGCTGGAAGAACTGGCATTCCTCAACTCTTTGTCTTCCCCAATCACTGCCCTCCTCAAGAGCCGTTTCAGACACCTGTGTTCCCTGTCCACTCTGTCCAGGACCAGCCCTGGGCACCGCGGCGGGGATGGGGATACACAGACAGGGCGCCTGCCCGTCAGGGTCTCTGAGCAATGTCCCCGAGTGCCCCCAGGAACCCACGAGGGGCTGGCGCGGGAGGGGTTGATGGACAAACGCACACACACCTGACAACACTGGAACTCTGCGCCCCCACTGGGACACATCACTGCACTACAGGTGACTCGACTGTGCAGGAAACGCACAGGGAGCAGCAAACCTGGCTGTGTGGGATGGGCGTGTGTCTCACTGAGACCGGGGCAGCTCAGAGCCAGGCCAGGGCCACCAGGAGGCCACATGGAGACATGAGCCAGGAGGGACCGATTGGCAGGGTCACCTCAGTCGTCTTGAAAAGGAGTAAAACAGGCCCATTTTCAACTATTTCTCTTCTCTCTCTCATAAAGATTTATTTTATTTATTTGAAAGGGTGACAGAGAGACAGAGAGAGGTCTTCCATCCACTGATTCACTCCTCAAATGGCTGCATTGGCCGGGGCTGGGCCAGGTGGAAGCCAGGAGCCTCATAAGAGTCTCCCCCATGGGCACAGGGCCCAGGTACATTAGCATCCTCTGCTGCTTTCCCAGGTGCATAAACAGGGCACTAGCCCCTTGGGGCTGGCATTGTGGCACAGCAGGTCAAGTCACCACCATGACACTGGCATCCCCTATGGGCACTGGTTCCTGTCCCCGCTGCTCCACTTCTCATCCAGCTCCCCACTAATATACCTGGGAAAGCAGCGGCGGATGGCCCAACTGCTTAGGCCCCTGTACCCACGGCGGAGACCCGAAGGAGCGCCTGGCTCCTGGCTCACCCTGGCCCAGCCCTCGTCCATTTGGGGAGAGAACCCGCAGATGGTTGAACCCCTGACTCGAACCGGTGCTGACGGGGGTTGCCGGCATCGCAGGCACAGCTTAACTGGCTGTGCCACAGTGCCGGCCCCACCGCTGTTCTTGGTTAAACCTCAGTCGCCAGGAAGGCGGCCCTCCCTGGGGCTTCACACAGACGTAGGAAACGGAGGGGAGCGGCGGCGCCTGCCGCGGATCTCCTCGTCCCAGGGTTTGCATCTCTTTTCACTCCTGGAAAGGACAGACAAGATCACCCTTTAAAAGCTCCTGCACGTCCTCTGCTGCACCAGAGACCTCACAGCTACGCGCGTCCCAACAGCCCAACTCGCTTCCACATGCTTCTCAATTTCTGAACTTCCCAGTGACGCTGAAGACTTGCAGATGCCAAGGACAAGGACATCGACAGAGTCAGACGCGCATCCCACAGACATCCTTACAGGAAATGCTACCTGCTCATTCCCTCCCTGCACAACGTTCAAGGTTACTTCCTGACTGGCGATCACAATCAAGTCCTGGTTTCCCAGGTGTTTTTAAGAAAAACAAACAAACAAAACACAGTCTCCTGATTTTCACCAAGATAAACTCAAAGAATGACGAAAGCTCATTTTCAGAGCATTCCCTGCCAGCCCTCGCTTCCCGACACGAATCACGTCCAAACGGTGCCCACCGGAGCCAACGGCGGAACCACGCAGAGAGCAGGCGCGGAGCAGGGCAGGGACCCAAGGGCAGGGCTAGGGCAGGTGGGACAGTCGGCCCCTAGCATCTCTGAGCTGCCAGGGACAGGGGAGCAGCGGGCAGTAAAGCAGGCTGGCGTCCAGGGAGCTTGGCAGGCCACCTGGTGACAAACACGTGTCAGTCTCCCCACCCTTGCACCCGGGAGCGAGGCCGCAGGGGAGAGGGCTCTGCCTCCATGCACCTTCATCGCACGTCCCCACTGCAGCTGTCCCCGCAGGAACCTCCCGAGACGAACGCTGGCCGCTGGGTTGTCGTGGCAGCCTCCCCTGCGCTGCCAGCTGGGGCCACCTCAAGTGGAAGCCACGAGCTGGCCAGGCAGACGAGAGGCCACACCGAGGAGAGCTGGCTGGCCATGGGCAGGATGAGGAGGCGAGCGCCCGCACCTGGCCATTACCTGGCTCCTTGCACACGCCTCTCTGTGGCGTTCAGATCTCCCCGGGGCCAGGTACACAGCACCCAGCTTCGTTATCTGTTTGTGTCAAGTGAGCAGCAAAACCCCCAGCCCCATGGGTGTGAGCCTTCCCCCAGCTGTGGGCCTCACCCTCAGAGCCTCTGCCCACCCAGGCCATGCCTGTCTCAGCTGACCATGGAGGGGCTAGGCCCTCTCATTCCTGTCACCAGGGACCAGGAGACTCCACATTCCTTGGTCTCACTCTCTCCCAGGACCCAGGAGACAGCCAGGCATGGACACGGAGCAGGCGCTCAGTCCACTGTGGACGGCTGGGCAGTTCAAACTCACCCTGGTGAACACTGCACTGGGCCCAGGACACATGTGTTCCAGGCCCCACAGTGAGGACCCTGGCACTATGGTCCCAGCCAGGCAGTGAGGGGAGACACACAAGACAACGGATGAGTGTTTCTGAAGCTCTGAGAAGCACAGTGCATTTTATAAGATTTATTCATCTATTTGAAAGGCAGAGAGAGGAGAGACATCTTCCACACACTGGTTCACTCTTCAAATGGCCACAATGGCCAGGGCTAGGCCAAACCAAAGCCAGGAGCTTCATCCAGGTCTCCCAATGGGTGCCAGGGGCCCAGGGACTTGGGCCATCTTCCACTGCTTTCCCAAGTGCATTAGCAGGGAGCTGGATTCGAAGTGGAGCAGCTGGGACTCAAACCAGTCGCCAAATGGGATAATAGCACTGCAGGCCACGGCTTAACCCACTGCACCACAGAGCTGGCCTCCAAAGCACAGTACATTTAAAACCTGGATTCAAGGTTGGCGCCATGGCTCAATAGGCTAATCCTCCACCTGCAGCGCCGGCACACCAGGTTCTAGTCCTGGTTGGGGCGCCGGGTTCTAGTCCCAGTTGCTCCTCTTCCAGTCCAGCTCTCTGCTGTGGCCTGGGAATGCAGTGGAGGATGGCCCAAGTGCTTGGGCCCTGCACCCACATGGGAGACCAGGAGAAGCACCTAGCTCCTGGCTTCGGATCAGCGCGGTGTGCCAGCCATAGCAGCCATTTGGGGGGTGAACCAACGGAAAAGGAAGACCTTTCTCTCTCTCTCTCTCACTGTCCACTCTGCCTGTCAAACAAACAAACAAACAAAAAAACCTGGATTCAAACATCCCCACTGTAAACATAGACTCTAATGACTCCAAACACCATCAGACGGCGGACAGCGCACAGTCCCACCAAGCAAACCCCGGAACCAGGGGCCGCCGTGTCAGCGCCAATCTCTCTCCTGAGACTCGGGTGCAGGCAGAGGCAGCCAGGCAGGCCCCTGAGCTCTTTCACGCCTCCAGAGAGAATGAGCATATTGAAGTAGGGGCCAGGCTGGAACAGGTTTCAGAGGCTGCTGGGGCATCCCCGTCCCAAGCCTGCTGGAGTGACGGCTCCCACAATTGACAGGATCCAAGAGCCAAGGTAACCATGGCCAGCCCTCCCCATCCCTAAACGTCCCCACGTGGGAGGAGACCCTGAGGCAGCCGGGACAGACAGCTGTGACCCACACAGCCAGGGCTGGGCCCCTGGGACTGCCACAGGAGCCACAGTGCAGTAGTGCCCAGCTGAGCCTGGCCAGTGTGAAACCACAGCATTCCGAGGGCCCGCAGAACCTGCTCTGCTTACAAGGGGGCACTCAGCCCCTAGCTCCCCCCACGGCCCTGGGTGGGGCAGGCTGCAGGGCCGCTCACTGCTGATGAGGGAACGCTCCACTTCCTCACCATGCTCTTTCTCCACGCATGGCTTCACCTCATACTGCACGCCCAACGGCCATCCGGGGCGGATCCTCTTACCCCACAGGTCCCTGGGGACTGACAGAGGCGGTCCATCCTAACTGGACGCCACCAGGGCCGGGCCTCGCCCAGCTCCCTCCGAAGGCAGCCACCGCACTCAGGGACCTGAGACACTCCGGCCCTTCCCTGCATCTCTGACAGCAGTTTCCACACACAGGACACAGGGCCAGGGGCCATCGGAGGGGGCAGCACAGGGACTTGAGACCTACACTGCTCTCTCATGGTCAGGGGCTCGTTGTAAGCCCTCTGCTGTGTAAGAACAGGTGTCAGCGTGGCCACACCCTGGTGCCTGCCGCTCTCCCGGGGCCTGCAGTGCCTGTGCAGGGACAGAGTCGAGCTCAGAGGTGAGCAGTGCTTCCAGGCAGGGGGAGGAGCTGTTTTGCAAGGAAGGGACACCAAGGTTCCAAGCACAGGGAAGCAAGCAGAGGTCGGTGCTGACAGCCCCGAGAGACCACCACACACCACCCACACGCCGAGAAGTACCTCAGCATCCCGCAGAAACGGGCAAGCACAAGGAGGAGAACAGAAAGGAGTCAGGCAGAACAAGGATCAGTACTCAGCACCGTTACAATGTGTCCTTCTTATGTAAAGTTGTTTAAGAAAAATGAGTGACAACGTAGCAAATGTGGTAATGAACCATGATGCACCAGCAATGCAAGGAGGGACTGGGCACTGACCCTGGACCAAAACCCAAGCTCCCATTTCCCCAGGCAGCTGCCCCAGTTCACTGCCCACTGCAACGCTCTGCAGGCCCTGCTGGTCTGTGCCCTTGAACCTGACCTGTGCCTGTATTCACACTGTCACCTAGGTCTGGGCTATTCCCTCATTCTCTGATCTTCTGAAATTCTATCAATTTTGAAATTTCAAAGCAAATGTTTCCTTCTCTCAGAAGTCTTTCCCTGCATTTTAAAATTAAAATGGAATGATCTGGTGCTTGCTTCGGCCAGGGTGCTTCTCTTATTCTCTCCTGCAGCAAAGCTGCTGGCACATTCACCCGTTTTTTGCCGTAAACTTCCGGAGGGCAAAGACCGTGTCGTTTTTACGTTTATCCCCACAAAGTGTGAAAGCCACAACTGCAAATGAGGTAGCAGGTGCAGAGGGAGAATGGGATTCTAATATACTTACATCTGAGGACATGGCATAGAAAGGACCTGAAAGATCAGTGAAGTATGCAGAATTAGCCAAGGATCCCCTCAGCCAATAGAAACCACCGACCACTGGCTCTAGTCCAGGGGCTCAGCTTGGTGCTGGGCACAGAGGAAGCAGGGGTCCCTGCGGCCATGCTGTGAACCAGCAGACAGCAGGGACGCCGTGAAAATTCGTTTCTGGTGATGAAGTACTTCCTGCATACCAGTGGTGTGCCGGCTCAGGAGCTGGGTACCGGCACGGGTCTGCTTCTCTGTTCCACTGGGCCACAGAGCATCACTTGTGACCTCTACCTGCTACAGCAGCATCCAGCCAACAGCCCCAGGCTCAAAAACCCGAGGCTCTGACCACGTAACAGTGCCAGTCAAGTGACCCTAAGATGTCCACCGATGTGCCTTCAGGGCAATTCCAGTTAGAGCTGCACCAGTCACCGATGACGGGACGCTGGCCTGGTGAGGCTCGGCCCACGTCCACTCTGCAGAAACCCCTATGGCTGCACACCAAGAAGCTCCGGGAGCCACCACAGCCTGACTTAGCCACGGGTACCTGAGAGATGGTGCTCTGCGAAGCCCCAGCCCTTCGTGGTCCTGGACGCACGGCACACACACGGTCTGCTTCTCTGGTTTCAGGAGGGGAGAGTGGCCCAGTCGGTTCTGCCTGCTTCCTAGACCAAGCAACTCACACACATTTACTTCTTAGGGCCAACGTTGTGGCGTAGCAAGTTAAGTCACTGCCCGTGACGCCTGCATCCCACAGGAGTTGAGGTTCAAGTCCCAGCTGCTCCACCTCCAATCCAGCTCCCTGCTATGGCCTGGGAGAGCAGTGGAAGTTGGCCCAAGTGCTTGGGCCCCTGCTCCCACATGGGAGACCTGGAAGAAGCTCCTGGCTCTTGGCTTTGGCATAACTCAACTCCTACTGTTGCAGCTATTTGGGGAGTGAACCAGTGGATCAAAGACTTCTCTGTCTCCCTCTCACTGTCTGTAACTCTGACTTTCAAAGAACTACATCTTTAAGAAACCGAGACATGGGTTTCTCACAGTTCCAGGGGCCGAAAGACTGACTCAGTGTGCGGTGAGCACCCCCACCCCACACCGGGGCACAGACTCCAGGAGAACTCTCTGGGAGTTCCTTCATGAAGGCACTGGTGCCACAGACCAGGGCTCCATCCTCAGGACCCAACCCTGCCCCGAGGCCCAGATCCAGGGATGGTCGCGCTGGGGCCTCCCACACGTGAGCCTCAGGGCAGGGAGCCACGCGTGCCCCCCGCAGGGCAGGGAGTCGAGTCCACAAGGACACCTGCATGTGCAAAGGCCCCACGAGCAGCTCAGGTTCTCCCGCTGACACTCAGCGATTTCACAAGAGAGGAATTCACAGCCGTTTCAATAAAATACCAGTGGACCGAACGCTGATGGCGGCACGGCGGGAGGGCTAAGGTGGTTCCAATCCTGCGCCTCCCTTCACACCGGGGCAGGAAGGCCACAATCACGTGGGACCGAGGCGGGCAAGTGACAGAGCCTGTCTTTTTCATTTAAATCTACTTCCAGAACACTGAGCCCACGTGTTGGCTTCCCTGGCAGCTTTATAATTTCACCTAAATATGTAGGCTCACAAAAAAGCATTCTTGTTTGACAGGCAGAGTTGGAGTGACAGAGACAAAGGTCTTCCTTTTCCGTCGGTTCACCCCCCCAAATGGCCTCTGCGGCCGGCGCACCTCGCTGATCCGAAGGCAGGAGCCAGGTGCTTCTCCTGGTCTCCCATGGGGTGCAGGGCCAAGCACTTGGGCCATCCTCCACTGCACTCCCTGGCCACAGCAGAGAGCTGGACTGGAAGAGGGGCAACTGGGACAGAATCCGGCGCCCTGACCGGGACTAGAACCTGGTGTGCCGGTGCCACAGGCAGAGGATTAGCCTAGTGAGCCGCGGTGCTGGCCATAAGCATTCTTTAGGATCTCTTCCTTTGCAACAAAGATAATCTATAAAAAGAAAACACGAGAGATGCCGAAGTCCAGAATATCCAGGGCCATGCACAAAACCTGCTGAAAAGAAGGGATCAGAAATCTGAAGTGACCGCAGACGCCCGCTCGTTCAGGAAAGCAGCGCCACTGCACTGACGGACCCCTCCTGAGCACAGAAACCGGGGGCAGGGAGGCAGACCCCCGCCCCGCCCCGCCCCGCCCCGCAGGGGCCACGGAATCTCAGCCCTTTGGACCACAGAGGCCCTGGCCAGATGCAGATCGTCTGGAGGGCCTGTGGGGTGACTGCAGGCATTATCCACACTCTCACCGGGCCAACACGCACTTCCCGCTCTGCGTCTGCTATCGCCGTGTGACGTGGGGAAGCCCTCCTGATGGTGAACCTGCACCAGACAGGTGCTACCTCGGCCGGATCACAGCCACTGCTTCCTTTCTACCCTTCCAAGGAATGAATGAGCTCACAGGAGAGCTCAGCAGAGATCCTCACAAGGAAGCCAGACGGGACGCATTTTCATCTCTGGTGCATCTGTCCCACGTTAAGTGACACGGGATACACTGGGTAGAGGCAGCGCTGGGGTTGGAAAGACAGCCCCGGGGCCAAGGCGAGCGTGGTGTTTTGTTACCATGCAAGAATCCACTATACAAGGCCGGGAAGGTCCCTGGCCCTTTGATGTGCCCCAAGAACACCCAGAGGGAGCCCTGCCTCGCACTTGTGCAGTTACCTGCTGCAGACAGCAGGGCTGTGGGAAAACTCGAGGTCACGTGTCCAGGCTAAGGAGAGGCGCTCTGCCAGCGTGCAGTGACCCTGTCGTGCTACGGCCAGCCCTGCCTGCTGCTCCACAGCCTCCGGGCCACAGTTCGGGACTGCACCTCACAGCATGATCTCCGAGGGGCTCCGAGAGCTGGGAGGCGTCTCGCTGGTGCCCCTTATGGCGGCTTCAGTTCCAATGGAGTTCCGATGGGGCTGCTGGTCATTTCAGCCAATGTCAGCACTTGACCTGGTCACCAATGGCACAAGCTGTTTAAACTTAATCCTAAAGATGTCATATCGACTATACGGGAGGTATCGCTTGATTGAAGTGGTGACACCATTGTGAAACCAGAAAAACTCTGTAATGTGTACTGAGCGGCTGGCGCTGGGGCGTAGATTAAGCCCCTACCTGCAGTGCTGGCATTCCATACGGGTGCTGGTCCAAGCCCTGGCTGCTCCTCTTCCAACACAGCTCCCTGCTAGTGTGCCTGGGAAGGCAGCAGAAGATGGCCCAAGGTTCCTGGTACCCTGCACACATGTGGGAGATCCGGAAGAAGCTCCTGGCTTCGGATCAGCCCAGCTCTGGCCGTTGCAGCCATTGGGGTGGAAGACCTCCGGTTCTTGCTTTCACTCTCTCCTTCTCTCCCTGTATCTCTGCCTTTCAAATAAATAAAAATAAACCTTTTTTAAAAATATGTATTCTGATGCTACTGTAGACCAGGGGTTCACACACTTGTTCCCCACATGGCCAGGTTGCATTTGTTTTAGGTTTTTTAAGACCAAACATGGTCTCCGTCACACATGTCTCCCCCCCACCCCAATTTAAAAATGTAAAAACTGTCCGCAGCCTATGGGCTCCACAGACACAAGCAGTGGGCTGGCTCCGGCTGCCGGGCTCGGCTGCCCACCGCCCACCCTGGCCGGTTCACGCACTGAAAGGAAGGCTTTTGTTCCCCCATTCCTCGCCACCCTTTGACCCCACAAAAAGTGAACAGTAAGAATCACAAGACAGAAAGTAAACCAGATAAACATCTCTAACCAAAAGTCAAACTGGACAGAGAGTCAAGAAACAAAATAATACCTTTCAAAAGGCCCACTTGGAGCTGATGGTGACTAGTTACCTCAAGGCCTGCCTGGAGGAGGAGGCAGTGAACCTGGGCATTTAAACCTCGTGGTGTCTGCTCCCAGCAGCCACTGCGGGCATTCTCAGACTCTGCTGACCACAGGGACAGGGCTGGCAGGTGTGTGTGTAACAGGAGCGGGGCTAGGCTGCCTACTGCTACCAGCCAGGCTTCTGGGAGGTGCCCAAACAATTCAGAGCCCACAGGACCAGAGCTGAGTGGTAGAGATGAGGCCAGCAGTGCCCTCGGAACACAGGCAGCCCAGGGTGAGGCAGGACAGGCCCTGGCTTCTGTCTGCAGCTCCTCTGCAGGACGGAACCTCAGAACAGCGCCCCCATGCCCCCCTTTGCAAAAGCCCACCATGAGCACAGACACAGGGGTGCCAAGGGTGGTGAACTAACACCTAAGGTCAAAGACAGGAGATCCCCACAGGTCTGTGCTCCAGCAGGGCATGGCAACACTTGCAGCAACACACAGCGGAGCGTGTGGGGCAGGCTGTGCCAGGCCCAGGATGCTTCTGGGAGGCCACCCTGACCATGCAGCAGAGGCAGCCGTCGGCAGGTGTCCAGCACGGGCTATGCTGCCCTGACCGCCTCGCCGAAACGCTGATGAACACAGGAGTTCCCCGGGAACCTCCATTAGCTTCCTAAATCATAAACCTCCAGCTCCCGGCGAGCGAATCGATCTGCATGAGGATGTTTCTCATACTGGAGGTGCCGCCTTCCCATCATCTACGCAGCAGCAGCAGCGGCTGCGTCAGGTCTTCAGTAAGTGCTACCCTGTCTTCTGTAGCCCGGCGGTGGGCACAGGTCCCAGGGAGGTGAAGGGTTGATGCTGCTCCGGGCCTGACAGACACAGATGACCTGTGAGGGTCTCAGCTGACCCAGAGATTAAAGGTCGCCAGGCTCCATGCATATGTGATGGTGCAGACACTGCTGCTGGCACCTAGGAACTGGTTCAGGGGGGCTTTTCCTAGCTCCAGCAGCACAGGGTGAGAGTCCAAGAGTCCCTAAACTGGAGGGAGAACCCATGTCCTAGCCTAACTGGGGTCAGCATGGGCTCTGGGTGGACCACGTGCTCACTGCTGACCACCACCGTCCTGGCTCTTCCTCAGAGCTCACCACACTTGCCTTCAGCAGGCACCTGCCCATCAAGCTGAATGGCAGCGACCTGGGCGGGGCTGAGCATGGAGCAGCCAGCCGGCACAGCAGCTAACAGCTAACAGCCATGGGGCAGGGCTACGGCCAGCAGTGCCAGATGGCAGAAGTGGAGAGTTCTTAGCCAGCATCAGGAAACCTCTCACTTAACATGCATATCCCTGGGGGTCCCAGAACCTGTTTTAAAAGCCAAGCCAAACCCAAACACCTTACAAGATGGAGGAAGGCATGGCGGGCACACTGCCAGAGTAACCGTAGGAAGATTCACCTCTTTCAGAGCCCACAGAAATTGAGCTGGGCACCACTGAGCCACTGAGCCACTGAGCGTGCTCACCTTCCTGTACTGGGTGCTCCCCCGCAAGATGCCATGAGACAGGTGCACAAAACTGCCCCAAAGTAACACCAAGTGACGTCCAGCACGGCCCTGGTCTCATTCAGAAAGACAAGGCTTGGGATCACCGCTAGCTTCCATCACTCAAAATACTGGGCATGAGCTCTTCAAAGCAAGGTCGCTAAACTTCACTTTTTACCACGATCACTGGCACAAACGGTGTTTGAACTGACTCTGAAGACTGGCTTTCCTGCTTTCAACCCATGATTTGGACAGGGGTGTGTGGGACTCCAAGGCTACCCCGAGAGGCCAGAAGCCTGCAGAAACTGTCTATCAGGTGACTTCTGTGATGGACTCCGAGGCATGGTTCAATAAAGCAAAGCAGCACTAACACCTCCGCCTGCTGAGTCGCCACGGCATCTAGAATATTCCACGGCAAGGTCAACCGCCATGCCCGTGAGCTGGGCTCTGAAGCCCTGCCGCTGTCAGACAGCAAAGGACGCCACAGTGGTCATCTGGCCGGCAGCCTGCGGCGAGCCCGGCCGGGTCACAGCAAGGACGGGGAGGGGTTGCTTTTCTTCCGTGTCCAGCTCCTTCCCTCTCTGCCTGGCCGGACACGCTGCAGATGTGTGACCTTGGTCATGAAGAACAAAGGACTGCCCCCACCCGGGGAGACACCAACAAGAGCCTCAAATACCCCTGTGGGAGACGAGTCCAGACGCCCTCCCTGTGAGCGGCATGACGACCAGGAAAGCCAGGCCAGACTGGGGAGACCACTCTCTGAGTAGGGGTGGAACATCAGTCTCCTTTGCCCCTTCCTCTCCTGTTGCTACAAGACAGTGACCTGGGAGACTTCAGGGTAGCAGGAGGGCAGCAGGGAGGAGGAGCCGGGCACAGAGCCAGCAAGCGGCAGCTTCCTCCAGAAGCAGGGTCTGCTGAGGGAGGCCAGCTGGCCGCTCTCCCCCGTGGCTCCAGGAGACGCAGCAGGAAAACCGAGTCGGCACAGCAATGCGTCTACAGCTGCGACGGCATGAGAACCAAACACCAGCCCCAGAAAATACATGCACGCCACGTGTTGGCGAATGACTCGTAACCAAAACACACAGGTACCGACTCTCCAACATGGCAATCGACCCACGTTCCACATTGGAGAGCAACGTGAATGCCACACACGGGAGCCGGTGAGCACGGGAGGAGGTGCTCCCCACCACTGGTCCTCAGAGGACTTCAGATCAGAGCCACAAGATCATATCAGTACACACCTGCAAAGTCCACGTGTGCACATGCACGCATGTACGTGCATATCAAGATATGTATGTGCATCCACAACTGAGTATACACACGTCCACACACAAGCACACCGCTGACGATGGCGCATAGCCACATCTGGACACACACAACTGACGATGGCGCATAGCCACATCCGGACACACACAACTGATGATGGCGCATAGCCACATCCGGACACACACAACTGACGATGGTGCATAGCCACATCCGGAAACACACAACTGACAATGGCGCATACCCACATCTGGACACACACAACTGACGATGGCGCATAGCCACATCCGGAAACACACAACTGACGATGGCCCATAGCCACATCCGGACACACACAACTGACGATGGCACATAGCCACATCTGGACACACACAACTGACGATGGCCCATACCCACATCTGGACACACACAACTGACGATGGCTCATAGCCACATCTGGACCCACACGTGACTGATTTCCCAGCGAGGAGCAGGGTCGAGTGCTCACCAGAGGCTGGTGTGCAGATACTCCCAGCAGCCCTGCACACAGCCCCCAAACAGCAGGGAAGCAGAGTGTGCATCAGCAGGTGGGTGGGTGCACATCACAGCACGCACTTTGGGGTTTGCACACCAGGCACCGTGGAAAGCCTGCACATGGATTTCAAAGACACTCTTGGTAACGAAGCAAGCTTCTCTTTCAATTCAACTTTCTCACAATCTTCTTCAAGCCCCTCACGTTAGTGGTCACTGAGACAGGAGTGGGGAGCAGGAGTGTCCCGGGCAGAGGGGTCTCCGGGGGGTGATGGCGCTGTGTTAACTGGACTGCACGACCCCACGAGTTACTGACGTGTGTGCCTCAGATAGGCGGCTTTGATGCCATGTAAACCATACCTCAATAAAGCTATTTAAAAAACAACAGTGACAAGAATAATCTTCTACTCCCTAGCTAAAAATTATGGCGAACTTGTATGTGAAGTGCTTGTATCCCTGCATTTATTCACCGAACATTCGCTGGGTAATGACATGAACTCTAAGTGGCTTTGACTTCACCGCTGTGCTATGTTTAAATGTCTAAGCCTGGGTCTTCCCCAGGACCCCTGGCGATCTAGCACAGGGACGCTCTAAGGCTGCGACTCGTGGCGATGCTCCCTTCACAGGTCTGAGCCGGATCTGGATGTGTTCATGATGCAGTCGTGCTACAAACAGCCAACACACAGCTGACTTAGCAACAGGTGGAACCTGAAGTGGCAACAAACACACTCCTTATCGGGACACACTAACCAACCAGGGCGCCAGCCAGGTGCATCTCCACAGCCCCACAGCACCGGTGTTACGACTCCTGCTACTGTTAAAGACACTTGACCACGAGTAACGCCTTTCAGATTTCAAGACTTCATCAGGAAACACGCACCATGAATGGTCTCCTGAGGGCGGAAACTGAAACCACAGCTGGCCGACCAGGAACAGGAGCTTCCACTCCAGAACGCAGCTCCCCGTGTCACGCGCTCCGACCTCTGACCCCACATAAATAATCAAATCTGCAAACGGAACAAGTGGAACGTCCAGTGGCCACCCATCCCTTCCTCCTGGTAAAGGGGCAGGGCCTACGCGCGCTCCCAGGGGAAACCTGTGTCGAGGGCAGCTTTGCTACGGCCACGGTGTGGTGCGAGACTCTCCAGTGACCCATTAGACAGCAGGGGTGTATCCCACCTGACGACCCTGCCACTGCTTTTTAAAATCATCTTCCAGGCAGTGAAAACCAGAAACGTGACACAGGAGGGTCTCAGTGACAGTCATGAGAAATGGAAGTTTTGCTGGACCTGATGCACCAATGGCACCACTGTTAGACAGTAAACAGACTCTGAACACAGTGGAACTGAAGTGGAGGTCTCCGGCTGTCTTTGATCATCTGAAAAATAAATACCAAGTGTATATTCACACGGTAGTTATTAGTATGGGAAGAACCTATCCATCTGCAACGGGAGTTCCAACGTCAGGAGCTGCTCAAGGCCAGGTCCATTATCGGCTTCTTCAACTTTTCCACTTGGACAAGCAGAAACCGTTCGTTCCCGAGTCGTGTTCAGCAAACTCTCCCTCTCACCTCCCACGTACCAGTGCATGCACACGGAAATGCTAGAGAGACCACAGGAGAAAGACGCACAGTGGTTTATTTCGCCGTGGCTGTGCCCAGTGTGGGGGGCAGCGCTGCAGGGTCTGGACAGCGCTGCCTCGCCCTGGCCTCCCCTCCTCCTGCCCCAGCTCCGCCCTTTCCCTACAGGATCAAACTTCCGGAAGAAAGGTGACACTCATGAAGAAGCATTTTGTTTCAATACCAAACTGCAGGCAGTTGCAGTCCTCTCCCTCTCTGAGACTTCCTAGTGACCCAGGCCAGGTGTGCACGCCAGGGGAGGGGCCCAAGCCCACGGTCCCCCTGGATGTCCCTAAACGCTCTGAGGGCCCTCGTGGTGGGAACCCCCAGACAGAACGGCTTTGCTTGCGGAACGCAGCGCTGCCTGCCAGCCTGCTCACGGCTTCGCAGCCCCCTTAGCAACAGCGTGCAGAGGAACACGCGGTGAGCAGCGTCTGCGCCAGCTCCCCAGGCATCACCACGCGGCAGCTTCCAGCCTCTGCGGTCCCAATGTCATCTCAGACACAGATGTTCCGGAAGTTTCTCCCACTTCATCCATCGCCAGTGAACGCCCTGGCCTGGGACCTTGTGAAAGCAAGCGCACACACAGCCTGGGCCACCCTGCCTGGCTGCTCCAGGAGGGAGGCTCTTCCTAGACCTGAGACCCCCTTAATGCAGGGCCAAACTAAAGCCACAGAGGGTGGATTGCTACAGTCTGGTCTCCAGAGATGCAGGCCACAGAAACACCACCACACTCCAGATGGTCATCTTCCCATCACACACACACACACACACACAGGCACATGGGTATACACACACACATATGCACATACACACAGGCACATGGGTACACATACGTACACACACAGGCACACGGGCATACACACATGCACACACATACATATGCACACACACGCACAGGCAGAATTTTTATCACATACAGGGAGATAAATCAGAGGTGCATGATGTGTTGCGGAGTCTGCCAGCACCAGGAACAGGTGTCCACAGGGTGCCCTCAGCAGTGGGGAACACTTTCCAGCAACCTTCAGAAACACTCAGGGAAAAGACGTGAAGAGGTGTGCAACACATTCTTCTAGAAAACTCTATGCCCCAACCCCGTCTAAGTTCTCTCCTTTAAAGACACTCTCAGAAGGGAGTAAAGGAGGGAGGGAGGGAGAAGTACGAAGATAAAAACCCACGTGTCAGATGCCAGTGACATCAAGGTCAACAGTTCAGCTTTGCAGACAAACGATTTTGTGTGTGTTTACATCTCTGTGTCTTAGAGCTCACAACCTCGAGATCATGTGCCCCAAAGCACCAAGTTCAATGAGAATGCAAACGTGGGGACCGTGCCGTCACAATCCTGGTTGATGATAACTTTCTTTGACACGTTTGTGCAATTATAAAACGTCTCTTCCTCAAGGAGGAAGCTTATCCAGCCATCCAATTTGCAAATGAAGAACTGGCCTGCAGTCACTCAGCCCCCAACCCTGCACCGATGGGACAGAATCCCAGTGTCCCCACCAGAGTCCAGCCCTGAGCAGGCCTCCTTCCCATAGCTGCTAGCTTCAGACTCCTACCCCTGCATGAGATGGGTGTCTTCACCCTCCATGGCCTCTCTGCAGGGGGGCCTCCCTCTGACACCCTGAGCAAGTTCAAAACACAAGACCCGCCCCGGCCTGCCTCAGGTGTCTTGTGATGATTGGCCAACCTAGCTCAGGTGACCTGTTTGGGAATAGGGAAATCGTGGCAGCTGCAGGACACTGGGGCTATTTTATAGGTGCATGGGAAACAGGTGCACAGAGACCCCACCCCCACCCCCACCCCCTGCCACGCAGGCCTGCCACAGGTAAACCAGGGCTTTACCCCCGCCCCCCCCACCACTGTGATGTGTGGTTTTTAAACCACAGCTGATCTTTATAAACGAAGTAGGTCAATCTAGGTTTTCCATTTTTATTCTTCAAACTTTATAGACACACCTATTACAGAAAATACCACAGACCTCTAAATACCAAGACTGCTAGGAAACAACACAGCACCATAAGAGGTCTATTCTTTAAAAAGCAAACTTCAGTCCCTCAAATGCCATATTCATGTATAGAAAAAAGCAGTCACTCAGAAGTTTTGGTAAAAACAGGTGAAATTAATGAACCTGCTGCTGGCCTTAGACCCCTTAAAACACCATAAATAATTTTAAAACATACAATAGCAGCACAAACCCATACAGGCAACAAGAGATGAGGCCCTGGTGATGGAAGCCAGAGAAGCAATCAACCGGTGGTCGCTGACTTACCTGAGCCCAGACAGCGGCTGAGCCGGGAGACCAGGAAGCGAGTGCGCATTTCAGGCAGAGCAGCCGGTGAGGCCACATCGGCACACAGAAGCCAGAAAAACCAACTTTGCACACATCCAAAATACATACGGAAAAAAAGATGTCAAAAAGTACCCCTGACTTCCCCAGAGAATAATGCTATTTAGAAGGAAAAGCATTAATGGTCAAAAATCAGGTGCATCCGTTAGGGTGCAGAGCTGAAGCCCAGTCCCAGCAGAAAGTGTGGGAGATAAAACCGAGGCTACCTGTCCATACTCAGAAAAGGCGGGGACAGAAAACAACAAAACCAGTAAGAAAACTACAAACTAGTGTGGCTGGGCCGTTACTCGGCCAACAGAAAACAGGACCAATGCAAAACAAAGACCCCAGAACTGAAGGACGGAACTCCAGGGCTGAATGGGCTGCATGCCCACTACCATGCATGAAAGCAGGTCCATGCACAATTCTAGAATACCAATCCTGGGAGCACCCAGAGGTCAAAAAAGGTCCAAAAACAAGAGAGGCACCCGACTGCACCGTGAGACCACAGGACACGAAGCTTCCAGTATTCCAGAGGATGGTGATTTCCACTCTGCAGCTGCTTGTTTCTTATTTTTGAAAATTTATTTATTTGAGAGGGAGTCAGAGATAGAGACAGAGATCTTCCAACCACCAATTCACTTTCCATGCCCACAGTAAGTAGGGCGGGGCCAGGACAGAGTCAGGAGCCCAGGACTCAATCCAGCTCTCCCATGTGGACACAGGGACCCCAGCACTTGGCTGACACTGCTGCTTCCAAGGGTCTGAAGAGGCAAGAAGCTGGAACCATGCAGAGTGGGGAACTGAACCCAGGCACACCCATTTGGGACAAGGACATCTTAACAGCTTAGCTAAATGCCCACCCGCGAGCTGGATTTTTATACCCAGCTGGATTATCCAGTAAGCACAGGGAAGAGTAAAGATGACCATATGCACGTGAGGTCTCAAAAACTCTCTCACATACAACTGCGTGTCAGGAACCCTCGGAAGTTAGATTCTGCCTGACACAGGAGTGAATGAAGGAGAGGGAGAAACAGGGTCCAGGGAAGGGGGGCACAACACACGAGCAGAGCCAGGAAACCCCCCGCACGACAGAGCAGCAGGCATGGGGTCCGGGGGTGCTTCTGCAAGGTGAAGCTGATAGGGTCCCAGTGAGCAGAGAAGGGAATAGAGCCCACACAGTGAGGGAGAAAGAACTTAGACTGTTCATGGGTAAGTGTGCAGAAAGCTCAAAGGAGGTAACAATTCTCGAGGAAACAGAAAGACCCCCAGGGAAGGAATAACCACCATCATGTATGGAACTCCCACTACAAATGCACTCCTCCATGTGCTCACAACAACCCAAGTGCAGACTGCAGATTCCCAGGGCCGTGGCAAAGACGTGTGCAGTGTAAGAGGAAGTAAACCAAAACCTCAATATCCAAACACGACGCCAATGGCGGAGCCCCAGGCAGAGAAACCCAGGCACAGTTACATGAACCATTTTACTTAGGAACATAAAAAACAAAGTTCATGCAGCAGCCCAGAGAGGCTTCAGGACCGCTCCTGGGAGGCTGGAACGGGCTGGCAGCACGGCCGCTCTGCCTCTGCTCTCAGCAGCCCATGGCCAGGTTCCTTTATTCTTTACAGCACACGAGTTCGACCTTGACTTTGGCAAACTACATTTAGAAAAGGATGCTACAAAGACCAGCATCCGCACATTCCAGCATCCCAGAAACGTGCACGCTGGCGCTGTTTCTCCACTGCTCTCTTGCCCTTGGATTTCCTCAGCCAGGTCCCGCGAGTGCACGCCCCGTCCCACTCTGACGCAGCACCTGCGTTTGTCATCAGTCCCTTTTTGTCTGTCAGACGGCATGGCGGCCAGCACTGGTGCTGCCACTGGTCAGTTTCCACTCGCTGAGCACCTCCTGAAACGTGAGAGCGTGCGTCTCACTTCACACCACCGACAGCACAACCCACACCCTCCTCTCACGTCCGACTGCTCAAAGCTTGGGAGACGCTAGCACACACCCACCTCCTCAGGGGAGGGCTCGACCATCAAGCAACCATGCTCAAGAGTCTGCAGATCCCAGACACCGGGAGCCAACACTTCCCTACCAGGTTTCGGCATCAACAACCATCGACACCTGGACCAGCCAGGCACAGAAACAACGCCTGTGACCCCCTAACTGGTGTTTCAGGTAGAAACATTGTGCACAACCACCAGCTCTACACACAGTGCACAGAGGAAGCCTCTGCTGAAGACGGATCCAATGAGAGAGAGAAAACACACACGAGCGCAATGGCACCTGCTCCACGCCAACACCTGCAGCCAAGCTGGTCACAGCCACTGCCAGGGATCCCAGCAGAGAATGCAAAGTCTTCCAGTGCAAGACGCCGTGCACCCCCAGCCTACCACGCCTCCTCTCCCCAGCTCCGGAAGACAGGAAAAGAAACGGACTTACCTCTCACAAGCACGGACCGTCCACGCGGCAATTATCCACAGCGAGATACTAAAGACCAGGAGCACAGTTCCTGGGCATATCGTCATCAACGTCTTCATAACAAAGCGAGTATTGAAGTTTATCTTATTGAGGGCCCCGATGCTTCTGGACGACGCGTCGGTGAACAGTTTGCTATGCAGGAGCATGACTCTGGCAATCAGGTAGAGTCTCAAAAACATCGGGATGGACAGAATGATATCCACGTCGGCGGTGGTGGTGGAGGGGGCGTAGGAGAAGGCGAGCCGGGCCGTCCACGTGAACGTGTAGTTCCCAGGGATGGGGTGGATAGCACACACCAGTATTTCCAAGCAGATGAAGAAAATGCGCTCGTAGGTCATCGCTATTCTCCAGTCATCTGCTCCGTTGTCCACCATGAACAACTGCAAAAGTAAAGCAGGAAGTCAGCCTCAGTGCGGCAGGCACGGTCCACATGCGCCATGCAGGGTCTCGGACACACACGGGGCATGTGCACCAGCACGCAAGCGCGAGGCCACCCTTTCAGACGCTGGCTGCGTGCGCCACTCTTAGTGGGGAGTCTTTGGTAAAAACTAAAGTTGGAAACTGGCTACCAAGGAGCTCAAGTGGATTTTGGAGGCCACATTCCTAGACAAGCCTGCAGGTGACATCACCAGGCCTGCCGGTGACATCACCAGGCCTGCAGGTGACACCACCAAGTCCATGTGTGGCATTACCAGGCCTGCCGGTGACATCACCGAGTTTATGTGTGACATCATTGGGCCTGCAGGTGACATCACCAGGCTGCCGGTGACATCACCGAGTCTATGTGTGACATCATTGGGCCTGCCGGTGACATCACCAGGCCTGCACGTGACATCACCAGGCCTGCACGTGACATCACCAAGTCCATGTGTGACATCAGCAGGCCTGCAGGTGACATCAGCAGGCCTGCAGGTGACATCACCGAGTCTATGTGTGACATCACCAGGCCTGCAGATGACATCACCGAGTCTATGTGTGACGTCATCGGGCCTGCAGGTGACATCACACTCACACAGAACGGGCTCGGGGCTGCCAGTAAGGACACCTGCCTCTGAGAAGTCAGGCTGCACTTGTTGCAAACACCACTCTAACCCTGTGTGAGTCTGCATTTGAAGCCGCCCCCTGCTCTGTGCACATTCTCAGCCCGGTCTCCCGCAGTCACTCATTCCCCGGAGGACAGCAGCTCGCAAGCGGTGCCCCTGGGAACCTACTCTTGGTTTCAGAGGAAACCCCCAGGGGCCACAGGCAAGCGTGGCGGTGAGGCTCCATGCAGCTTCCCCACTGCTGCGCTGCTGTCTCTTTTCTTCCATTCTCCTACAGCCTTCCCTTCAATTATTAATTTGTTTTCAAACTTACTTTCTTTAATCAAGGCTCCTTTTTCCTATTCCTGTCATTCCTCACAGCACAGTCAAGGAAAAACAAACCAGAGAGACAGAGTGAGAGAAAGCAAACAAAAAACAGTGAAAGGGGCAGAAATGCGTGTCTCTGCTTCTCCCTGGCTTCCAGCGCCTGGAGACCAACCGGTAGTGGCTTTTCTCAGACGCCCAGCCGGCTGCCAGGCTGGGCGTCCCACGCATCAGGAGACCCGTGTGCCCAGAAAGCCCCCAGGCTGCCTACTGAGACAGGAGTCACGGCGCTGCTTCTGCTTGGCAGCCCCCGTGGGAGAAGGCGCAGGATAAAAGCCACCGGCTGAGAACCACACCTTCTCAGGCCGGGATCCCAGTCAGACAGAGGCAGGGCGGGTTTCCCTCTGCCTGGGTCTTTGTCTTCCAGAGTCCAGAAAGGAATTCTGCACTACTCAGAGGGTTAAAATGCCCCTTCTTAATTAGCCTGCAATTCGCAGGCGGGACATTATTCAAACTAGGAGCTGCCATCAGTGTCCCTGTGCCCAGAGAGGAATCTCAGGATGGGAAATGGCCTCCTCTTTCTGCTATCAAAAAGACATCTAAATGCTGAGAAATTAGGCGCGACAATGCCCTGGTTTAGCTGTACCTTTATCATAACCTTTCATCTGGGCTCCTGACATGAGTAGGCTGACAACAAAACTCCTTGTCCAGTTTCAGGAGTGGCTCATGGGCACAGCAGGCCGGGGCTGTGGAAATCCCACTGGCCCTCTTCGCCTGCGATGACCCCCAGCACGGAGGACTTCAGGGGAGACACAGGAAACATGCTGGAGGCCTAAGGATGGACGCCTTTGAACCTCTGCACTGGGCTGCTCACTGGGGAGGGGCTCCAGTTCTTAAGAAGGGGACATCAGAACGGCCACATCCCTCTGGCCAGGGAAGGTTCTCTGTCGGGACAAACTCAATGCTCTCTTTGGAAACTGCCGCCACGAGTCACGAAAGCAAGACAGGGCTGCTCCTTCAACTCCCATTCCCACTTCTGCCCCAGCTGGTGTCACCCAGCTCAGTCACTACTGTCTTCACCAGGCTGGGCTCCGACGGACCCTTCAGTTTGCAGAAACCGAGTCCAGGTGCACAGGGTGAGTGCAGCCAGGCCTCCGAGCTGCCTGGGCCGTACAGGGAACCTGAGCAGGGTTCTGCTCCCCACGCCCTGCTGGGCGGCAGCGGTGTGGGTGCAAGCTGCTGCCACCCCTCCCATCCTTGAAGTGCAGTGGGGCCCACAGAGGCGCCACACACCCCAGCAGCGCGGGCCTCCCCCGCGCTCCGCAGGAGCCACAGATGCAGCTGCACCGTGCCCTCCCTCCTCACCTGCCCCCGTGCCCGCCTCGCTTGTCTGCAGCAGTCCATCCCCACGTGAGAGCCGTGGGCCTGGGCACAGCTCCCAAGCGAGGTCCAATCCCTGCCGCTACGCAGCACAAGGAAAGTGTGCGAGCCCCGAGCGCAATGGGGCTACCCTAGGCGGCCTTCGCTCTCCTCTCCATCACCACTCGCGCAGAGACCCCAAAGACAAGACGTCGCAGTCCAGAGATCCGTCCCTGCGCTCCCTTTCTTGCCAGCCGGCCGTCCTTTCCAAGATGCAGTGTGGCTGCTCCTAGGAGTCGCCTCCTCCACCCTCCCTTGGAGGAGCCCCCACTCTGGACCTCTCCTGCCATCCTCTAATGACTTCCCTAAAATCTCAGTCGCGCCAGGCCACAATCACCAACACAGAGACCATCCAAAGGCTCCCCTTGAAGGGCGCCCTCCCCCTAGGCCCGCAGCAGGCGGGCTCTGTGCAGCCTGGCTTAAGCTGCCTCCCCACCCTCACGCCCTCTGCCTCTCCCTGTCATCCCGCATGGTCATGGTCGCAAGTTCCTGAGCACCCAGCCCTCCTCAGGCTTCTGCGTCCTGGAACGTCCCATTCCCCAGCCTGGGAGTCCATCCAGATCCAACATCATCTCTTGAGGGGGCGTCCAGGGCCACACAGATCCGACCTCTCCCCCACCCCAGCCCCACACTCTGCCTCATGCCTGGGTGCACCTCTTACTGCCACAGCCCTGGAGACCTGCAGATTTCTCCGCCAGACCCTCAGCCCACCTGTCTGTGGGCTCCTGCCCACCGGAAACCACGTCTACCATGCCAGGACAATCGAAGCTTGTTTATGGAACTGCCAGGTGACTTCTCACCTGACAACAACCACCCAATCACCGCCTGAGTCCCAGTGACACTGAGGAGGACCCTGGAGGGCGCAAACACCGAAAGCCAATGCAAGTTAAATCCATGAGATTTTCCAAACATGTAAAGGACATATTCTACTAAGTCACAAGTTATCATAGCAAGACTTTGCAATTCCATAGGAAAATCAGATGATTTTCCCTCAGAAACACACTGAAATAATTTCTGGTTTCATTTTGTTTTGCCACAGCTCATAACTCAATGTCAAGCTTGATGAAGAAATACTTTCTTTTACTCTCCACATAATCCCCACCTCTGATGCTACTTCCTCGCTCACTCCTCCACGCAATACCCAAGGTACTGAACACTCAGGGTGGGGCCAGCACGCACAGCAGGAGGCACAGCAGATGTAGGGTCTGTCCACTGAAACCAACTTTCACTGGGAAAGACAGACCAAGGCAGACTTAAAGCAATTTAATTAAGTAATTTTGTCTGTGGACATAGCTATGCAGGAAACAGAGACAAAACAGAGAAGAATAAATGAGAGATGACAGCCAGATGTGGCCATTGGGCAGACAGCAGAGAAGCATCATTTAAGCAAGACCTGGACCCAGAGACGAGCTGGTCTTATCAAGAGCCAGGGGAGAACAGCCCAGGCAGGGGAAGGAGCTCACGCACAGGCCCTGAGCTTTCTAAAGGGCTAGCAGGTGTCGAAATGAAGGGATGCCAGAGTGGCTGAACCTTAACCATCCAGGCGCAGACAGAAGAACAAACTGCCATCAGACGGCAGGACATGGCTAGTCACGGTCTCTAGACTGGATTCCATTGCCAGCCAGAGGAAAGATAGGAGCTGATTTAGACCCTGGGGGGCCCACCCTTGCTGGTGGGAGAGAGGCTGGTGTTGGGGGAGGACCCGCGGCAGGAAGACCCACAGCCCTTCACCGATGGGAGCAGCCCCGTGACCTGGCAGGTGTCTGGGACACGAAGTTTGGAGCCCTTGTCAGAACCTCTCGATGGATGCAGATGGGAGGGGCAGAAGAAAGAGAAGACCCTGGAGGCCACGGCATTTCCGCCCTGGAAAGTGGGGTGGGGCATGGGGGTGTGTGTGTGCCATCGCCTGAGCATTCAGGCCTGGGGCACAGGGCCGGGCCACCACATGAGCACGGATGCCAATCTCAGAGAAGTGGGGCAGTCGAGATAGATCTGCAAGCCATCAGTCCAAGAACACTTCAAAGGGTTCACAGCAAAGAGAAATAAAAACACCTCCGAAAGCCACGCACAGCTTTGTCCTGAAGCTCGTTTTCCATGAGCGTATCGAGGAGACTGCCTGAGACTGAAGAAGAAACAGGAGAAGCAGCCGCATGGTGCGCAGGCCGTACCTGGAGGGCAGCTGGGAGGAGGTGTCCAGGAGCCTGGGAGCTGCAGCAGCACCATGGGCTGGCCTGGGCACTGCGGGGAGCTCGCCAGGTACAAAGCAGAGGGCTGCGCTGAGCAGGCTGAGGTACAGTGTCGCCCCGCGTTCTGCACAGCAGAGAGCACTGACCATCGCCAGTGTTCAACAGCCCTCTGCACGCCAAGCGCTGAAAGCCGGCGGCAGAACTGTCCCCATGGCCTTCTGAGGAGTCACCGTAACCCGCGTCAACGTGATCTGTGTCAAGCTCGATTTAAGGGAGTAGTCAGAGGCCTGATATTAATCCATCTGCCCAATGTCAGAAAGACTAACATTGGGAAGAGAAGGAAGACTGCAGGGCAAAGTCCCACGGCTTCCTCCAGCAGGCACTCTCGGCCCAAAACCAGGGCTTAGGGGCCGGCACCATGGTACAGGGGATAAACCCACCGCCTGCAGTGCCAGCATCCCATATGGACGCCAGTTCAAGTCCCGGCTGCTCCACTTCCCATCCAGCTCTTTGCTAAGGCCTGGGAAAGCAGTAGAGGATGGCCCAAGGCCTCGGGCCCCTGCACCTGCTTGGGAGACCTGGAAGAAGCTCCTGGCTCCTGCTTTCAGATTGGCGCAGCTCCAGCTACTGTGGCTAATTGGGGAGTGAATCAGTAGGTGGAAGATCTCTCTCTCTCTCTCTCTGCCTCTCCTTCTCTGTGTAACTCTTTCAAATAATCAAATAAATCTTAAAAAAAAAAAAAAAAAAAAAACCAGAAAGCAAGTACTACACAATGGGCATTTGGCACAGTGGTCAGGCTGCTGCTTGGGCCGCCTGCAGTCTACCCTGGAGTGGCTGGATTCACGTCCTGGCTCTGCACCTGGTTCCAGCCTCCTGCTAATGTGCACCCTGCAAGGTGGCAGGCAATGGCTCAAGTCTGAGTGTGCCACCCACATGGGAGACCAGGACTGACTTCCAGGCTCCTGGCTTCTGCCTGGCAATGGCCCTGGCTCTTGTGGGCATTTGAATGCAAACCAGTGAACAGGAGACATCTCCATTTGTTTGTTTTTCTTTGTGTATTTCTCCCTTTCACTCTACTTTTCATACATGAAAATAATTTAAAAATAATACTGCCAACGTTAGGTCATGGACAAGGAAATAAAAGTGGCTCCCAAACCTATAGAAAACCTAGTGGCCGACATTGTCTCACAGTGGATTCAACTATTGCCTGGGATGCTGACCTCCCCTGTAAGAGTTCTGGTTCGAGTCCTGGCTGCTCCACTTCCAATCCAGCTTCCTGCTAATGCACTTGGGAAAGCAGTGAAAGATGCTCCAAATACTTGGGCCCCTACCACCCACGTGGAAGACCCAATGGAGCTCCTGACTCCAGCCTGGCAGCCGGTCATTGCAGGTGGCTGGAGGGCAAACCAGCGATGGAAGCATTTTTTCTCCCTCTCTCTCTGTTTCTGTTACTCTGCTGGTCAAACAGATAAATCTATTTTTTTTCTTAAGAAAACAAGGGCATCCAAGAAGTCCTGGATTTTAATAAAGCCAAGTACGGGTGCCCGTCCATAGCATCACATGACAAAACGGCACAGCTGGGTGCAGCCCCGTCAAAGGGGAGCACTCACACTTGTGCTCGGTGTGCAGGAAGGACCTCTGCAACAGCACCCCAGAAATGAAGGGGCGTGGCTGAGGGTGGAGCCATAAACCAAGAGGAACTTTCAATTGCACATCATTAATCCTCTCTGCTCTGGAACCGTGTGAATACATACAGCTAGCTGAAGACAAGGACCAGGGCAAATGGTTGCTCAAAGAGACAGAGAGGTAGGATGAGAATAGATGAGGTCCTTAAGCATCCAAGTGCTTCCTAACAAATGCTCCACGTGTGCAAAACCGTAGAGTGCCAACTAGAATCAAACCCACGAGTCCAATTTATACCGAAAATGTTCTGCTGACTAAAGCAAACTCTTGAGCCATTACATAACGTAAGTGTTTTGAACAGCAAAGGACAAGAGTCAATAAGATATCCTTGTTAACTTTTAAACCCAGTATTCAATAAGCCCAAGCTGTTTTCCCCCACTCACTCATGGGAAGCTTCTGGTGGTAAGGGTGTCTGATACACAGATGAGCGAGCCAAGACGGACGTGGAGTTAAGTTTTTATCTAAGCACGTGGCTGGGGGAGGCAGGTGCCGAGGCGATGCAGAGCTGGGAGCAGGAGTCCCGCCTGGAAGAGTGGCCCAGACAGACGACTGCACATGTTCAGCTGAGAGGCGCTCCCCTCCGCAGAAACCAGCTTGTGAAGGGAATCAAGCAGAGAAAGCCGCTGCTGACGACAGCCAGGTGAGGAGGGCCAGACCTCCCTCCCACCGCAGCCCGGCCCGGGCAGCCAGGCAGGGCGGGGGAAGCCTGCCCAATGCCCTCACCTGGGTTTCCTTCACCACCCTTGGCCCAGAACCACAGGAGGAAGCAAACGGGAAAACTTCGGGCACAAGCCCTGAGGTCTGAGCAAAACGTGCAGAAACCAGCCAGGTGGACACTGGCCATCCCTCACCGCCCGGCCTGGGCCTTTCCTCCGCTGGGAGCCTCATGCCCATCCTGGCAGCCCTGCATGCTCACGCCGCCCTGAAACTCCCCTGCTTCCAAGATGAAGGCTTGAAAAGCAAGGCAGTGATGAGTTCATCAACGAACCGCCAACTCCTCTCTGGGAGAAGAGGGTGGAGAAAAAAACCTGCTGGGGCCCAGGAAACCAAGGCCCAGCTCCGAGATGACCCAGTTACATATTGGCACATACTATTGCATACTGCTACATACTGTGCTCATATTATTATATGTTGCTAATGCATATGGTTACACGTTGTTAACACAGCACTTATGTATTGTTAACTACTGTTAATATAGATTGTTACACATTGTTATATGACCTCAGGAAACCTTTAGAGTTGCTGACCTTATCTACAATCTGCAAATGGAAACATGTTACCAACTGCCTCTTAAGGTGGCTGTCATGATAAAGTCACATGTTTCTTTAATAATAATAGTAAAATAATAATAATAAAAAGACCTGCTGTGTTGCAAGGGCAGATTCCACTTGGCCAGAAGTGCATGCCCTCCTCTGGTAGGCCGAGCTTCCCTGAAAATGCTCCTTATCCGTATTTCCAGTCTGTCACAGGCAGTCTGACACAGGGTCTAACTGGGCACCGTGCCCACCCTTCTCGTTCGCCCTCCCCCACTTCCCAGACCCCCATGTCGCCATGTGGGGCCATGTGAACTGACACAGGTACGACCTCAAGTGAGAGGTGGAGGTGGAGGAGGGGGGCAGAGCGACCCCACAAATAAAGGACAGAATCTCACGGACCCTCAAGAGGGGCAGGTGCCTCAGTGAAATGATGACTTGTGGTCAGAAAATGAGAACACAGGACAGCTGTCACATCAGAGCAGAGCCAGCACAGAGCAGGTCACTATGACTCCTGCTGCACCTGCTCCAGAAGGAACTCTTGCTTTGGCTACAACAGGGAGAGGCTGAGAGTGTCCTCTCCTGCTTAGACAAGAGCTTTATCTACAGACCAGAACCCTGAAATTGCCCACTGGGATCCACACCAGGCAAGGTTACGAGTCCACGCTCTGCCTGATGGGAATCTTAACCCTGTTTCCCGTGGCTTCTGGCACCTGGGCCTGGCCTTCCGTGGCCATGTGGACTATACTCTGACAGCTGCACCCTGACAGCTGTACTCTGACAGCTGTGCTCCCGGCCCTGTACTCTGACAGCTGTACTCTGACAGCTGTGCTCCCAGCTCTGTGCTCTGACAGCTGTACCCTGACAGTTGTACTCTGACAGCTGTACTCCCGGCCCTGTGCTCTGACAGCTGTGCTCCCGGCTCTGTGCTCTGACAGCTGTACTCCCAGCCCTGTGCTCTGACAGCTGTGCTCCCGACCCTGTGCTCTGACAGGTGTACTCCCGGCTCTGTGATCTGACAGCTGTGCTCCCGGCTCTGTGCTCTGACAGCTGTACCCTGACAGCTGAACTCTGACAGCTGTACCCTGACAGCTGTGCTCCCGGCTCTGTACCCTGACAGCTGTGCTCCTGGCTCTGTACTCTGACAGCTGTACTCCTGGCCCTGTACTCTGACAGCTGTACTCCCAGCCCTGTGCTCTGACAGCTGTGCTCCCGGCTCTGTGCTCTGACAGCTGTACTCCCGGCTCTGTGCTCTGACAGCTGTGCTCAGGTAGAAGAGGAAGGGCAGGGCATGAAGGCCCATTGCCGCCAAGGCCACTGGAAAGGACAAGAACCAAGACAAGAGGCAACGAGGAGTCAGGCTTCCTCCATGGCAGCTTGTTACTACTTTTTGATCGACGTACTTATTTTAACTGTCTACAAACGCTGGTTAGGATCCTCGCATCATTTCTGGAAGTTGATGAGGAACCAGTCATAACTACAATTAACGTGATGAATCTCAAATAGTTAAGTAAAAGCCAACAACTCATTTGACTCCAGAAACTTGGTATGAAATGGTCAGAACTGTGCTTTCACTGGAAGCATTATATTATGGCCCCATAGCTGGAATGCACTCCCATCTCCTTACTTTAAGCACTGACAAAGCTAGATCCATGCCAGTGCACCCCTCGTGTATTATCTGCCTTTATTAGAGTCCAATTAAAGCACAAGAAATTCAAAGATTTTGTCATGGTCACAGCAGGAGTAACAGAAAATCCTGAAGCTGAAGTTCAAGTCCACAGCACTCACCTTTGATGGGGGCACTGGGCAGCACTGGAAAGCTGCAAGCAAACCAAATACTTAGCAAAGCAAATCAACGCTTACCCGCCAAGGGTCACTCCGATTTCTACGTCACAGCTTCACCCCCCAACCTCAGCTCAGCACGTGCATCTCCAGCGGAAGCAAATGTTTAAATAGACCTGCACATGACACTCAACGCCTTCTAGCAGAAATAGATGCCATCCTATTTTAGGCTTCCTCCAAGTCCCGTATTCCTCACCCTGGAACTTTAACCTGCTTTCCGCATGCATTTGAGACAACAGAAGCTGTGTTAGAGTGCACTTCCCTCACTGCCAGTCTACAGGGCTGGGCGCGGCTCCAGCTTGTTCCATGTGCTAACGCACGTGAAACTCACAGGAGCTCCTGGAGCTCTGAGTTCTTCCTGCTCCATCTCAGGGAGAGGGAAGGAGGCTCAGCAGCGAAGGAGCCAACCAGGGCAGCACGGGGCCGAGATATGGGCTAGGAATCCAACCCAAGCAAGCCGGCCTCAGGACCTGCGCTCACGTAAGGTGTTCTGCTACTTACCACATACGAGCCAGCCACAGCTGGGATGAACCCAGAGATGATGTGGATGACATCAACTGCCACCAAGTATTCCTGACCAGCTGGGGTGCACAGAATGCAGCGTTCAGCAGACACACAATGCGGAGACAACCATGGGTGGAAGGGGAAAGGTACTACACTTAGTTATAGCACGTACTGGCAAAGGGACAAGCACGCACAAACACACACACTGAAAAGCAGGTGCCAGGTCTCCAAAAAATCCAACGGTGGTCTGAACTCATTTAATTCAAGACTAAACAATTTTACCTCCCTCACGCACCAAAGGATCTCACTGGGTCACAATACAGCCTCTAGTGTGGGTCCCTACTGGATCACAGGCCCCAGTGTGGGTCCCCACTGGATCACAGCCTCCAGTATGGGTCCTCACTGGATCACAGCCTCCAGTGTGGGTCCTCACTGGATCATAGCACAGCCCCCAGGGTGGGATCCCTGTGGATCACAGCACCCAGTGGGATCCTCACTGGATCACAGCAGCCAGTGTCGGTCCCTACCGGATCTCAGCCCCCAGTGTAGAATCCCAGTGGATCACGGCACAGCACCCAGTGTGCTGCGTTTCCAACAACAGTGCTGACCTCTACTAAGGTGGGGGAGAGGTAACCCACCCTCTTTTTGAAAGCATGTGTGTATACGATCTAGTATACCTATACTTAAATTATAGCTTCAGACTATTAACATAAAAACAGATACAGAATACCTGATTGTAATCTGCAAAGTACTGCAAGAACACAAGGGTCAGCTGAGGTCACACGAGGTGAACACTTTTCAGGAGGACAAAGTGAAGACGGGACAGCACAGCCTGCTAAGGGGCATCCTGCAGCAAAGGAGAGAGCAGCCAGGAGGAGGGAGCCGGGAGCAGAGCGGACAGTGCGCTGGCAGGTCCACGTAGGAGCTGCTCAGCTGAGTGTCAGTGATGAAATCAGCAGCAGGAGGAGACCAAACAAGGGAGGAGGAGGTCCTGGACATGCAAGTCCGGGGGCACAGGAAGTGGCCCGAGTGGCAGCCCCGCCCCCGAAGGCGGCTGCCTTAGGTAGCGGAAGGGAAGATGCTTATCAACACGAAACCTCGCACACGCACATACGCGCCAAAGGCTAAGGCTACAGACTGTATGCCCTCCGCACCATAGGGAAAGAGCGGAATTAAGTTTTCACACCACCTAAAATAAGAAAGGAAAAAGAGGCACTGGAACAATGTAACGGTTGTCATCGACAATGGACACCGGCAAACTCCACGCAAAGTACAGCGCGGAGTAATAAAAAGAAAGTTGTGAGCAGGTGCAGCAGGGAGTCTGTGAGGAATGGAAGCTGCATGTTGTTTACAAATACAACAGTAACTACTGTGCAGCTAATGGCTCAGCTAGAAGGACACACACAAACTTCTGAAGGGCAGGTGCTTCCGCAGACGGAAGGCATTTGGCTGTGACATCTTCTCCTCTGATCCAAGAGACACAGGCGCACAGCATGAGAGCCTCTAGGACCACTGGGCCTGAAAGGCCAGGGAGTCCGGCTGCTGAGGTCCCCCCTGCCACGCGCTGGCTGCTGTGCCATGGCTGAAACCAGCAAGGAAGTTGTCAAGAGAACAAAGTCACCTGAATGACGCTCAGTCTTGGCAATGGGGACTCATCCCAGAAATCTGTGATGCAAGAGCCAGAAGCCTAGGAACAAACCACAAGGAAGACGCTTTAATTGGTTTTAAAAAAAAATTCTTGGAGCTGCCGCCGTAGCACAGGTTAAGCCACCGCCTGCAATGCTGGCATCCCATGCGGGTGCCAGCTTCAGTCCAGGGGCTCCACTTCCCATCTAATGTTCCCAGGAAAGCAGCAGAAGATGGCCCAAGTCCTTGGGTCCCTGTATCCATGTGGGAGACCCGGATGGAGTTCCAAGCTCCTGGCTTTGGCCTGGCCCAGCCCTGGCCATTGCAGCCACTTGTGGGAGTGAGCTAGTGGATGGAAGACCTCTGTTTCTCTCCCTTTAGCTCTGCCTTCCAGATAAATAAAATAAATCTTGTTTTAAAAAATAAGAGTCCCCCTCAACACTATGCTCCAGACAGGCAGGGTCAGTGCAGCCCTGTGCAACACCCGCCCCACACCTCGGACTGACGCAGGGAGTGCGAGAGCTCCGTGCCTGCTCCGTGACACTTGCCCTGGTGACTGCACAGCCGCACCAGAGACGTGCCTCAATGACGCGGTCGGACCTGAACTGCAGTTGCGACAGGCATTCCAGGAGCGCACAGCTCCAGCCCAGACTCCTGGCACCGCGGCCTCCGCACAGTCACCAGCTCTCGTCCCCCCCGACTCCACTCTCGTGGAGGACTGAGCACTGGCCCGCATCCCATCCCTGTGGTCTCAGACGCAGAAGTCGAAAGGGAACGTGGTTTATGGAACAATTAATTATGGATAAGATGGTTCAGCCACAGTCCCCTGGAAATGCTGCACTGAACGGGAGGAAGCCACCGAGAAACCCAAGGGAACTGCTTCTCTCACACGCCGTAAAGTAAGCCCAACGTGTGCACACCCCAAGTTCTCCAGGAGCGGGTGCTTCATTTCCTAACATGGGGTGCCACTTCTCTGGTCCACCCCAGATGACATCACACCTGACAGCAAAGGATCTGTGACGTCACAGACGGGGATGTGACATGGCCTTGCGGCTCACGGGCTGAAGAAGAAGCACACGCAGACGAGAGGAGACCGCGTGTGCACAAGACCCCACGCACAGGGCTTGCTCCCAGGGGCTGTCCCATACCTGCAGGTTATTTGCATACATAAAATTATTTTCTCCTCTCAAAGAACAGCCAGGCAGCCTGCAGCTAAGCTATTGTGACTTTAATTTATACTGCACAGTAAGTTCCCTCTTGAGTCCTGTCGGTGGTCTTCCGTCCAGAGCTGTGTCCGCTCCCAAGCACTAAGGGGGCACAGCCAGTGCTGTGCGCTTCCCCCTAAGACCGTGTGCACCCTCAGGCAGGCAGCCTTGCAGCACAGGGCTTGAGCGGGATCGCTTTCCCATCTTCACCACCGCTCTGAGAACCACAGAAAACTGCAGGAATGAGAGGAGGGTAAGAACACAGCATCCACACACGGGGAGCCCACGGGAGGAAGCAAAGGCAAACTCAAGCACAGGGGACACAAACTCGTTGCACAAAACCCAAGTACACACCTCTTCCACTAAGATCCCACATGGCTGAGTGCAGCTGCAGGCCTGGGAAAGCTGGAAAACACCTTTCTAAGGCTCGCATTCACTCTCTAACCTCATCTACGACTCAAGGAGATTCAAACATCGACAGAAAACTTCCCTGGACAAGTTTACAAGCCATGACCTCAAACACCCACAGCCGAGAGAGAAATTCTGACCATGGCAGGTGCAATCGCATGGGTTTGGAGAGCCCCCACCCAGGTGCTCACCCTGGGCAAGATCAGTTTCTAGGAATGGACAGTCACTGGAGCAGAGGCCCCCTGCCCATGTCTCATGGCAGACGGTCCAGGGGTGTAAATGTCGCTCACAGAACATAAGAACTGCTGGCTTCACAGAGGAAGACCAATCCTGCCAGTGACTGCGTCCCAGTAATCAGTATTCCACCCTAGCATCCGGAGAAAGAGGCATCAGGGTCAGGTGCTCCCGAGCGGAGCAACCCGAGCTTCCCCAGACTGGACACAGCAACACACACATAAACACAGCCAGGAGACACTGATGTGGTCAGCAGGCACACAGACACCAACATGTGCAAACACACAGCATGGAGATCCTAATGCAATCACACACTGACACGTGCAGACACAGCATGGAGATCCTAATGCAATCACACACCAACACGTGCACACACAGCATGGAGATACTAACTCAACCACACAGGCACACACCAACACGTGCACACACAGCATGGAGATCCTAATGCAATCACACAGGCACACACCAACACATGTGCACACACAGCATGGAGATCCTAATGCAATCACACACCAACACGTGCACACACAGCATGGAGATACTAACTCAACCACACAGGCACACACCAACACGTGCACACACAGCATGGAGATCCTAATGCAATCACACAGGCACACACCAACACATGTGCACACACAGCATGGAGATCCTAATGCAATCACACACCGACACGTGCACACACAGCATGGAGATCCTAATGCAATCACACACTGACATGTGCACACACGCATGGAGATCTAATGCAATCACACACACACCAACATGTGCAGACACAGCATGGAGATCCTAACTCAACCACACAGGCACACACCAACACGTGCACACACAGCATGGAGATCTAATGCGATCACCAGGCACACACCAACACACGTGCACACACAGCATGGAGATCTAATGCGATCACCAGGCACACACCAACACATGTGCACACACAGCATGGAGATCCTAATGTAATCACATACACACCAACACGTGCACACACAACATGGAGATCTAATGCAATCACACACACACACAACACACAACACGTGCACACACAGCATGGAGATCCTAACTCTATCACACACACACATCAACACGTGCACACACAACCACAACATGGAGATCCTAATGCAATCACACACACACACACACACACACACACCACACAACACGTGCACGCAGCATGGAGACTGCCCTCTGCAGCAGAGCAGTCCTCACACAGAGGCCTGCTCACTGATCCCTGCTGACCTGGGTTCAGGTTGGGGAGTATCAACCACAGACAGAAAGGGAGTGCATGCAGTAAACCTGTCTCTTGGTGCTGTGTCATGGCAAGGATCAGAGGCCGCCGCTTCCTCAGGTGTTCCCGAGTGTGGATGTCCCATTTAAGACATAACTGGGGAGCTGCAGAACACAGGCTAGCAGCCCCAGAAGGCACGGAAAACAGCAAGCAAGCATGTGCCAGGACTCCCGAGTGGCTGCCCACCATGCACTCGTTCTCAAAGCGGATTTCTGAACCAACATGAAAATACAGGAAACACCTAGGAGAGAACTTCCTCCTCACGGCCCACCTGCAACCACGGGGCAGCCTGCCATTCTCGGCAAGTTCAACTGTCCAGGTCCAAGAACATGACCTCATGTGTCCATGTTCAAAGGACTCTGCACCATGGGCAGAGAGCTCCTAGCCCAGCACCCAGCAAGGCCCCAGCCAGCACCATCGGGAAAGAGAGACAGGCGACAGGTGGGCATGGGCTCCTGCCCTGCCCCTCCCAGACTGGTTCCACAAATGCACCACACGGCAGACGGTGAGGAGACAGCTTGTGTTGCAGCCTGGGAGGCAAAAAGATGTGAAACCGCCTCTAATAAGGAAAAGCCGGCGCAGGAAACACTCAGGGAGGCCCGGGCACTCGGGGCTGCAGCACCAGGGGCACAGGAGGGAGGGCAGAGTGTGTGACGTCATCGGGGAGGATCCACTGCAGACATGCAGGGCTCTGCCTTGATAAACCTGCCCAGAAAGCCTTCACAGGAGGACCAGGCCCGGGAAAGAAGAGAGGCCACAGCGGGCTTGGGCACTGTGGTGCGGACTCCACCACACGTGAGAGCCTCAGTTCCAGGTCCTGCTCCGCTCGTGATCCAGCTCCCGGTAATGCGCACCCGGGGAGGCAGCCGGTGACGGCTCAGGTGCTTGGGCCCCTGTTGCCCACGTGGGAGGACCAGACTGAGCCCCAGGCCCTGACTTCAGCCTGGCCTGGTCCCTGCTGTGGTGGGTATTTGCATGGAAGCTCTCTCTCTCTCAAGAAAGAAAGAAAGTAAATAAATAAATAGGGAAACAGACCAAGGAGCAGGGCAGGAGAGGGCAGTCACAGTGGAAGATGCGGGATCATTTCGGGGGAAGGCGGATGTCCCCAGGATGAGGGTCCTGTCCCTTGTTCCAGCAGCAGACACACCTCACGCTGGCCTGCACCCCGCTAGTGCCCCTGGATTCTCATGGCCCCCCAGAATCTCCTGTGCCTCCCAGACTCAGCACCACAGAAGCTGCACAGATGCACCAATGTTTTCACCAAACTTTAGATCCAAACCCCAAGAGAAGTTCCTGTTGATACAATCACAAACAGACCTAAGGCTCTGCTATAATTTCAACCAACACCTGAGGATACTGCTGCTCATTTCACATCTAACTTTAACACTTAAAGTCATCCTGAAATACAAGTAATTTCGAAAGAAACTTCTTTAGTAACACAGGACATTATAGCAGAAATAAACATGAGTTTATTTAGTTTATTTACCCTAGACTAAGAAAACACATGGCAATTAAAGCATTATTGTGTATCTGGTTGTCAGAGAGCCTCCCTCAGGTAACTTACTCTACACACGTCTGCCACTGGCCTTGGGTAAACCGAGCCAGGAGCAGCGATGGCAAACACTGTCCTCACCTTGCCTGGCCTCACCCTGGTCCTTCACAGACCTGCTCTGGCTGCATCTGCAGAACCACCGCACGGCTTCGGTTTGCCGTCAGCTCCATTTCACAGAGGAAGGGAACAGGGCTGAGGCGTCAAAACCCTGTCCTCACGACAGCACAGGGCGGAGCCGAGATCTGGGGCCGGAGCTCTCCACGCGGCCCGGGCCACATCCCAGAAGCACACGAGGCCTCCCCTCTGGGGTCTAACCTGTGCTGTCCCCAAACCCTGTGGATAGCGACAGGCCCAGGAGATGGCACCCTGCTGCCTTCCCCACGGTGCCACCCATAACAGGGACCAGCCCCCACGGCTGCAAGAGGCCAGGACGATGCCTGTGTGTGATGCGCCCCAGGGCACTGGAGAGCACCCGGCAGCCGGGGCGCGTCCCCTGGGGTGAGGAGCAGGTGGGGAAATCCTGACGCAGGGCCTGGGAGTCCCAGAACACAGTGTGCGCTCCGGGAGTATTCCCAAAGGAGCCGAGGCTGGGGAGGCTGGAGGGGCGAGTTTTCTGAGTGCACCCGGCAACACCCAGGAGAGTACCAAGGAGGGAGGAGGGAGCCCCCAGGGTCACCCTAGAAACTCTTTCTCAAGGTCATATCTTGCTGTGTGTAAGAAAAAGGGAGAAATTCATTGATGCTCGGACCCCAAGGGGAAGGTCCCGGCCCTTCACGGCACTGGGAGAGGTGGACGCGTGGAGGAGGAGACAAGTTCACGGTGAGCTCGCAGTTGGAACACGCCCCACCGGGACCCAGCCCTGCCCTCCCACCCCGCCGCCTCCCAGTCCTGTTCCCCACTGGCTGAGTTTCGTCCCCACACAGCAGTGCATCCTTACGGGGTCCTGGCGAGGGGTCTGGCCCTGCTCCCACATCTGCACTGCAGAGAAGACCCCCTGCTGCCCAGGGTAGCCCTCCCCCCCCCCCCCAGCAGCTCTGCCCGTGGTCTCTGGAGGGCAGAGTCCTGACTGCATGCCCCTTTTCCCCGGGGGCTGGTCACACAGCCCTGCAAGGAGATGCTCCTGGGTGGTACACTGTTGATGGGATCTCTGCCCAGCATGACAAAGCCCCAGAGGGGCTCCTCCCAGGCGAAGCACAGACCAGGGCCAAAACTCAACAGTGGAAAACCAGGCAGAATTGTCTGGAAGGACAGAGCGTGTCAGACACGTACATGGTTGGGAGACAGAAGCTGTCAGGAGGAGGAGCTTCGTACATGAGCAAATCCACACCAGCCCACGCTTCCCAAGCAAGGCGACAGAAAAACTAGCTTTCATCCCCAGATACGGGCTTCCCTTTGCCCCAAAAAGCATATCAGCAGTTTCTGCTTCTATCACTACTGCTTGAATTTTAAATGCCTGTCCTAACACAATGTCATTAAATATCCTCTTTGATGTTGACATCTGAAAACAAATAGTGAGGTTCCTGATTAAAATACTAGTGGGAAGGAAGTAAATTCTAATTTCAATGCTTTTCAACAACAGCAGTAACACTTGTAACATTATCAGCTGGGGGGGGGGGGGGTTGAGAAGTAACCACTGCCCTAAGTAACTAAACTGATGCATCTTCAGCTACTGTCACCCCCAAGGACAGATTCCTGCTCTCTGACAGAGAACTGGCCCCAAGGTTGGGATGACTGACCTATGTGGAACATGACCCACAGCAGGTTTCCAGAAATCCGCACTTCTAGTCTGGAAATCCTTCAGCTAATCCCACACAAATGAAGTTCTCCCCGCCGGTTCTGCTCGATGGTGTCTAGCAGCACTGGATCCATCTTTGGCAAAGCATCAGACAGCCAGCATGAACGCCACAGCCATCGCTCCGGCCTCCTCACTGCTTTTAATATCTCCGTGACCTCCGACTTAGAAATAAACCCAACGCTAGGATATAATTTCTCTTGGCCTCTCTGTAACAAACAGTTTGGGGACCAGCCCCTGAGTGGATTTTGGCCCTCATGGCAGTCAATGCTATTCCAGGAAAAACAGTCCCCCAAAGCCACAACACACACACTGCAGTACTTGGTGCTGCTCCCCCAAATTCAGTGTGTCTGTGCCAAAGCGACCTCAAGTGCTGCACACGTGTCCCCGGAAAGCAAGGGGCTTCCTGACTACCTCGGTGACCAAACCTTAGAGGCTACACACTCATACTGCAATAGTCAGATCACCGGGAAGCACTCCCATCAACAGATGACCATTGCCAATCAATACAAGCCTGGGCAAAAACACTCAGAACATTCAAGAAAGCAAAGACCCCGTTCCTGACGTAGTGTGCAGGCTGCTAGCGCCTGTCCACACGACTCGGCATTGGCCTGCATCCCGACGTGCCCTGCGGTACAAAAGGCAAGGTCCGAAGCTCACGGGGCAGTGGCTCATGGTTCAAGGCTGGAGGCCGGCACAAGCACAGCTCGGCCCACGAGTGTTTTAAGAGAAGCAGGAGAGCACACGCAAGCTCCCAGACACAAAGCCAACCAACCACCAAGGCCGTCTCAAGATGGCAGGTGTCAGGCTTACGCAGGCAAGTCTTGACTGCTTCTCTCTGACCACCACCAGCCTTGTGCTTGGGGTGGCGGCACACCGCGCCAACTCCCACTGGAGGGAGTCCAGCCCAGGAAAGTCACAACTTGAGGAGAAAAGGCGCCTCCTCCACCCACCGCAGAGAGCTACAGTGGACAGTGAATGGCCCAGGCAGCAGAGCCAACCACACGGCCCACACCCGCCCTCCAGAACTTTCCATCATCCAATTACTGCTTCTGCTCACTCCAGAGCTTCTCCTGTAACCGCTCAGTCACCAGGGCCCTAATTAGCGGGCGAGCTGCCGTCACCTGCGATGCCTGCAGGAGTGAGCCGGGCCCTCTCGGAGCCACGCTTCCAGCCTCAACGCCTAAGGTGGTTTCGGGAGGAAACGGCCGTTTTGGTGAAAAGCGCAGCCGTAACATCTGTAATGTCATCGGGAGGATCTCAACATTCACTCCGGGATCCCGGATGGCAAACCTGTCGGCCACGGCCACCACCTCGCCCTGCGACAGACAACTCACTCCCAGCGGGCTCGGGCTGCTTCCGGGGCTGCTCCGCCTGCTTGTTTTGAAGGCTGTCCTTCCCAGAGATCAAAAGGTTTTATTTAAAAATACGTAGGCTGCGCACATGCACACACCCTAGATTAACAGATAACAAGCAGCGTTCAGATGCCCACCTTTCTTTTCTGATTCCTAAGTTTGCTAAGAAAAGGAAAAAAAATAGAAAAAACAAAAAAAAACTGAGTGATCCCCCAGGCCAGAGGGGCTGGGTTCTAATTCCTTCGCTTCCACACCAGCAAACGGCAAAGGAGCAAAGCACGGTGAGCAGCCGGCAGGTCCAGCCTCCGCGAGCTCTCGGCGCTCTGCGTGTGGTAACTCACGTAATCCTCATCTCCAGCTGAAGTCTCTCTGCTCCCCAAACACAGACAAGGCACCTCGAGTTCAGAGACAAGGCCACCTGGCCAAGGTCGCACAGCTAATTAGTAGCAGAGCTGGGACTCGGCCCAGACGGCCTGGCTCCAGGGGCACCGCGAGCAGCCACGAGACTGTGTCGCAAAACAGTACACAGTCCAGAGGAGTCCGAACGTTCTGCTGAGAATGGTCTACGGGAAGAATCCAGAAATCAGGCTTTGTACAGCTTCCCGGGATACAAAAGAGGCCCGGGGATCTGCAGACAGAGGTCTCTTCTGAAACTGTGCTCATCTTGTTCCTATAAAACCTGCAGTTACTAAATAGGGACACCCTTTTACAAACCTGGTGAGCCCAAATGAGAAACCCAGGACAATGGAGAAACAGCAGGTGCAGGAGACGACAGAGAGGCCAGTGCCCAGACCAACGCCACTCAGCACTGGGATCCCAGGTGCCACGCTGGGCCCGGGCACCACAGACCACAGCAAGGGCTTGGTTTAAGGAAGGGCTTCTAAAAGCAGAAGGAGTGATACAAACTTTACAAACCAAGATGCGCAGGAACACAATGAGCTCCCCCTCAGCAGAGCTCACCCTCGGGAATCATCAGTGACCGTGGCTCGAGCTCACCAGCAACGGTCTTCATGAGGCAAGTCACACTAAATACATCATTCCAAAGTGTCCGAGGATTAAATTGGTAATATTTACTTGTCGGAAAAAACTTTCAGATATTAAGGATATTTCATTGGTGGGCTGGCGCCGCGGCTCACTAGGCTAATTCTCCTTCTGTGGCGCCAGCACCCCGGGTTCTAGTCCCAGTCGGGGCGACGGATTCTGTCCCGGTTGCTCCTCTTCCAGTCCAGCTCTCTGCTGTGGCCCGGGAGTGCAGTGGAGGATGGCCCAAGTGCTTGGGCCCTGCACCCCATGGGAGACCAGGAGGAAGCACCTGGCTCCTGGCTTCGGATCCGTGCAGCACACCGGCCGCAATGCACCGGCCGTAGCAGCCACATGGGGGGTGAACCAACGGAAAAAAGAAGACCTTTCTCTCTGTCTCTCTCTTTCTCACTGTCTAACTCAGCCTGTCAAAAAAAAAAAAGAAAATTTCATTGGGGGCACAGCAGGTTAAAGCCCTAACCTGCAGGGCTATCCCATATGGGTGCCAGTTTGAGTCCTGGCTGCTCCACTCCCAATCCAGCTCTCTGCTATGGCCTGGAAAGCAGTGGAGGATGGCCCAAGTCCTTGGCCCCTACACCCACGTGGGAGACCCGGAAGAAGCTCCTGGCTCCTGGCTTCGGACCAGCTCAGTTCTGGCTGTTGCGGCCATTTGGGGAAGATGGAAGATCGATGTCTCTCTCTCTCTGTTTCTGTCTCTACCTCCCTCTTTAACTCTGTCTTTCAAATAAAGGAGAAGAATATTTAAAATTATTGGAAAAGCAACAGGAGTTTACACGGGCAGAATATAAAATTTCCTTATATAGTTACACAGCAAGCACCATGTCTATTACACGTAAGAACGCTATGAATAACATTAGCATCACATGAATCATAAGCTTCTTCAGGCAAAATTAGACGATTCCTAGCCCTCTGCATGCTTTCCCATGTTTCCAACATGAATAGCTATTAACTGTGTAATCCAGATGGGAAAAAAACAGAAATCTTCAGAGAAACCTCATTTGGTCAGGAAGCCCCCAAGAGAACTCCTTAAAGTGGTCAGATCGGTGCCACGTCCTGGGGCCATGAACAGACTGGAAGATGGCACCGCTGTCCACGGAGAAGGCGTGGACTGCAGAGGGCGTCAGGCTGTCCACCTGGCTGTCAGGGCGGTATGCAGTACTTTTTTTCTCCCAAGGGCCACCTGGTATTTATAACCTCATTTACAGGCCCATGCAAAGTTTTCAGCTCATACATTGGCCTGCAATAGAGTCATTGGATTCCAAGAGCTGCTTGTGGTTATGCGGCAGGGCCAGGCCTGATTTTCCAGGCTTTATACGGCCCCCATAGGCCCGAGTGCCCCCATCCCTGCGAAACCAGGGAAACACGGGCCGGGGCAGCTACGGTTTGTGGAGGCAAAGTCACTTCAGAGGCCAAACCGAACAGTGTGGACGGGCGGACAGCTAACACCTCATCACTGGGGTGTGGGCGTGGGCTCCTTAGGCACACGGATCAAGCTCCCAGCCACCACAGAGCTAGGCAACAGTTCCACCGCCCAGGACAGGTACACTCACGGGGCGCCCACCGCTAACGGGGACAGCGTTTCAGAAGCAGAACCCAGCACCTGCTGGAAACCACAGATCTGCACATCCCAGAGACCGTCCACGCACAGAGCTTCCTAAACCTTCCAAGGACTTGCCAAAGGAACCTCAGAGTGATGATCCAAGCAATGGTGACGGCTGGCCGACACCAAGATGCTACCGAGCGGGGTTGGTAGATGGAGAAGTAAACACTCAGTTTCCCGAGTGTCACTTGGCGACAGCTCCCGCGAGGCCGCCAGGGGAAAGCCATGCTTCCATGGAAGGAGGCGGCAGGCCCGCTGGGAGGTCCCGACTCCTCTGAGCGCGAGGCATGCCTCACTTCCTCCCTCAGAGTTCCAGCACACGCAGCAGACCCAGGAGGAGGACGGGGCACGGATGCCCAGCGACTCCGCACTGTCTAAGCAGGAGAGCGTCGAGGCAGACTGGACCCACGCTGGAACGGCTGCTGTGTGATCCTGCGAGGGGGGACCCCGTTCATCCTACAACACGGGAAACGACAGCACAGCTCTGCCTCTACCATGCCCCCCCGCAGCTCCCCCAGATCAGAGGGGACCTCCGACTTGACAGGTCCGCCATAGGCCGGCAGCAGCCACCTCGGCCCCAGGCACTGTGCCGGCCGTCGGCCCCTCGGGCTGAGGCCACCCCAGGAGCTGCCCGTCTCCTTGACTCCCTCTCTGGAGCTGCAGGATGAGCGATTCTCTCTGCTCACTCTCGGTGATGCCATCCATTCCCGCGGGCTTAAACACAGTTTCTGTGCCGAGAACCCCAGTGTCCATTTCTGGCAGACCTGTCCTCAGCGCCCGGGTCCTCACCTGCATCAACAGCAGTGGGAGACACACTCCCGACTCCTTGCCCTCCCAGCTCCACACCGCATGCACGCCTCGTGCCCAGCCCTGGCCTGTCACCCCAGCAAGCCCACCTTGCCTCTACCCGAGCACGCACTGTCTACCCATGTCACAGCTGCCGAACCCTCTCCCCAGAGCTGTCAGATGTGCTGTGGGACCCCAAGGGCCCTGCGCCCCTGCCCTGATGGGTGCCACTCTGGCCCTGTGCAGGCCACGCTGGCTCGCTCTCTTGGTGTAAGGACAGCAAAGTCCCAGCCCCACGGCCAGGGCACGGGTGGCCCCTGCAGAGCCTGCAGACCCCGGCCGCTTCTCTTCCTCTGCATCTGAGTGTGTTGCTTCCTTGTGACCTCCCGCCTGGTGCATAAACCTCCACCCCCAGCTTCCCGTCTCAGCCCTGGGTGTCCCTCTTCGCAGCACCGCACATCCAAGAACTGTTTCCTTTCCCCTTTCCTTAACCCCCTCGGAATGCAGGCTCCTAGCAGCGAAGACCTTGGCTGTCTTCGTCCCTACTCTATTAGCAGAGCTCAAAATGCTGACAAGCCAGACTCCCTCTCAGCACAAGGAAATTCTTCCTACAAGTAAGAGCTGGTGAGCAGTGGGACACAGAGCTGGCCATACACAGGAGTGGTCAGCCCCGGGAGGCGGTTCCAGCAGACACCGTGCGCCCAGGGTGATGCACAGGCTGGTGCCATGCAGGGTGGGTCCCCTCCAACCTCTCCAGTTTCATACACAGAATTCTGAGAGAACTTTGGCTTGGAATATGCTCTCCAATGCCGTATGAGTTCCTAAGGAGCAGAAACGCCCTCAAAAAAGCCCAACACCACTGCATTCCCTCCGCTACACCAGGGCAGGCTCTGACCACCTCACCAGATGAGGCTGGGGAAGATACCAGCTCATGGTGCCCATCAGCCAGGTGCACAAAACATGGCCCGGAGCTGGGCAGGGGGCTGCAGGAAGCCATGTGTGGGAGCCCCAGGGTCCCCTCGCCGCTGGTCTGCTGGGTACCTGTGGCGCCATCACTTATTTAGCGCTGCACCCATCAATAATGCACGGCCAGTGCAGGGAGGCCGTGCACAGAGACTTCGCGTCCCCAGCCAGAGGCCAAGGTCGCCCTCCAGGCAGCGCCACGTGGGGCGCCCCAGGCCCACTCCCGCCTCACTGCCTGCAGGGTTCTCACAGTCGCCCTCAGAGACCTCAACTCCAGTCCAAGTTTTCAGCTTCCTCCAGTTTCACTGACCTCCTCCGGATTCTGCAAACTCAGACCGTAAAAATGTGGCAAGCAAGTACCAGCAGATCAGATCGGATCATGCGCCGCGGAGACACCGCAGAATCCAGGCAGGGAGCCTGCGCGGTCCTAAGCTCTGTCCTCACACAGCCCTTCTCCGAATAAACACCTCGGACTTTAGAAAGCCAGAGATAAGTTCCTTTTCTGTGACAGCCACACACTATGGAGGAACAACACGTAGGGGAGCAGGAATAGAAACTCTGCAGCATTCCTGAAGGGCCAGTGAGTAGCACCCTTCCCTGAACACACAACCCCTCTCGGCCTCGGCAACCCCACTGCTGGGAGTTTGCCCTCTGTACATCCCCTGATGGGTGGATCGCAATTAACACACAGCATTAACGATAAGCAAAACCAACAGGAACATCTTAGCATCGTTTGCAACAGCTCCCAGCTGCCGGGCAGCTCGCAGCACAGGGCTGGCACGGGAACCCACAGAGCATCCCTGGACAGGAAGAAGTGCACCTGCTGAGAAAGAATGCGACAGGTCTCCCTGCCTCCAGGGGTGCAGACCTCCGAAATCTAATAAGGAATAAAAGCAGAGTAAGTGCGTATATAAACATCTAAATAATCACTCTAGAGATTCTGGAAGGATACGTAAGAAAGGCCAGAGTGGCGACATCTGAGAGGCAGGCAAGAAACTTCTCGGGGCTGTCAGACTGACTGTTACTGTATTTGTTGTTTCACTGGCAAGAGTAACAACTATAGACGGCATTTTCTGTGGGGTCTGGAAGTACCCACTCGTTCTCTATAGGAAGCAGGCAGCCAGGGGGTTGGGGAGGCACTCCTCTCCAACCAGGAGCCTCTCCAGCCATAGCTCTGTAGAGTCCATCTCTAAGGCAGGAGCACTTATCCCATTGTAAAAGTTACCGAAGAAAAATCAGAATGTTCTCCCCAGAGCTGGTTACTCTGTGATCATGTTCTTAGCCACAGAACAGAGAGAAGCTAAAATGTTTCCCATTTCAAAGTACGGCACCTGCCATTCTCCCAGGAGAAGCACAGAGGGTGGCTGCCCCGAGGGCTCCTTTGCCAGCTTCGCACCTGTGCCTGTCAATCTCAGAATACCCAGCAACTCTTCCCACTAAAACCCCCTCGAGAAAAAGAGGTTTTCGATGTTGAAGATCTTGAACTCTGGTACTTATTCCATCAGAAAACTACCTCCCACACCACTGCGGGTATGGGAACGAAGAAAGGAAATCCGGCAATCCTACCTTGGTTCTACTGACAGTGAGTCCATGACCTTGAAACTGGTCGAGGAGAAGGGACTCACTTGTTATCAAGCAACCCTTCCATGTTGAATAAGAACTACTCTGATGGCATCTTCACTGTCGACGGTCACAACCCCTACGTATTTATTAGAGCTTGTGGACTGAATGTGTCCATTCACCTATCTACCTGGTGGCTTTACCGATGACTCTGGAAAGCACGGCCACATGTCTGAAAAGATGGGGTATCTACTTCCTGAAACCTGCTACCATGAAATCTAATTTTATGTAAGCGTTCTAACAGAAAAAGTGATTACACCTTCAGTTGTGAAGAGCAAAAGTAATTAGTGAAATGAGCACGCGATACGGCCGTGTGCACTGAGCTGTCTCTGGTACTGAAAAATGACACCAAAGCTGAAATTTCCTCAACTGTGCTCACCACGGCCCCCGGTGACTCACCTGAACCGGGTACAGACATTTTATGAAAGGTCACCCTGACTCTCCTTCCAAGCCCCCCACAAAAACGCCAGCACCTCCCCAAGCTTCGATAACAGCGCCAGAGAGAGGACAGAGGGCCAGCGGAACGCCTGACATTCCCTGAGAGCAGGGGCAACCACATGACGCACCAGAAACCGCTAGAAGCTGGCATGAGCCGAGCACCACACTCACACGCTAAGAAAGAGCTTAGAGGCTGTGGCTTTAGGGGACGTGCTGCACCCAAGGACAGGCTCTGCGTGCCAGCCGTAACCCCTGCCGAGCTCCCCGAGCCAAGGGCAGCCACTATAGTTGGGACGCTTTAAACTAAAACACGCCCGGGAGCCTGACACTTTTCAAGGAAGAACAGCACCTCCGACAGTGATGCTGGGGTGACATCCAAGGGGGGCACGACTCAGCGCATGCCAGGCCCGCCCCCAGGACTCCCCGAGAGAGGGGCAGGCTGCAGCCTCCCTGCTGTCTCCCGGCTCAGGGTCTTCACAGCCCCGTTTCCATGTCACGTTCCTGCTTGGGAGGGCAGCCAGGATAAGAACGCAGGGAGAAACCCCACTGCATAAGACCCCGAGAGGAAGAAGCTGTGCCCAAGAGAACCAGAGAGACCTGAGACTCCATCTTGGAATTACCCTTCACTGTGGCGGGTTCAACAGAAACCAAAAACCATGGAAAATGGCCTGAATTTTTACAAAACCCAAGATTTTGCAGTGTTTGCACTAGTCAACAGGCAAGGAGGCCCCTGCACTCATTCCCCAATGGTCCACTCTCTTCTCTCTCTCTCTCGAGGTCTGCAGAGACCCTCATCACACCCACGCGTCTGCAGACCTCCCCACCCCAGTCTCCAGGAAGAACCAAGGGACAGAACGCTGCCCACCATGAGATTTCCCGGGTCTTAATTGGTTTCAGGTTCTCACACAGGGTCGCTTTCTCTAGAAGGAGACAGGCACCCACAGCCCCTCTGCGGATCCCATGTACAACCTGCCACGCTCTCTCAGTACTCTTTCAGAAGTCAGTGTTTTCAAGACACCTTGTTCTTGAGATCCACACCAACACACACCCTCCTCCAGAAACACTGGCTTCCTCACGGGCAACACTAGGAAAGCTGACGCTTAACGCACAAGACCACTCTAACAGCAGGGCGCGTCTTCAGTGACTTGATTTGGTCAAACACGTAAGAACACATCAGAACACACAGGTCACAAACCAGACTTTCGGATCTACAGGGACACCACAGACAGAGCCATGTCTGTCTGTGTTTTGGGCTCTGCCAGACAGTAGCAGAGCAGTGCGGGGGGGGGGGGGGGGCAGCCTGGGGCACAGGCTTAGAGCTGGCTTTGCCCCTGACTGGCGCTCTCCTCTCTGGCTCCAGCTTCCTCACCTGCGGACTGAGCCCACGGCCCCGGACCCCCAACTTCTTCCTTCCTGCTTGGCCCTCGGTACCGGCAGCCGTGTTTGTCCTGTCAAAGTCCCACTTCAGAACCCTGGAAATGGGCTCCAGAGCCCCAGATCACCAGCACTGAACTAAAAATGGGTCTGCTTAAACAATCCCAATTTTTAAAAGATCCAAATAACGTGTGCCTTGTTTTGCAACTGCGGCTTTATTCCTTTATATCTCCCTAATCCTCATCCCCTCACCTCTCCCCTGGAAAACACACTCTGCAAACCTTGTGTCAACACAAGGGCAAGGTAATGGAATGTCCCCCTCCTCACCTGGGGTCATCCGTGCCCCTGTTTTCTTTGAGGAATCCTTAATGCTAGCTTCTTCCCTACATAGTATGTATTTCCTAATCGCTAACTTAAAGTAGCGTAACTTAAATGAATACTCAATTACTTAAGTGGTGAGCCCTCCACACCGTTTTAAATCCAAGCATAGCCTAAAAAAAAAAAAAAAAAAGAGAGAGAAAAAGAGAGAGAGAAAGCAAGCAAGCAAGATCCATCATTGCAAATCCTAAGCTGCAAAATCTCTATCTAATTTTTGAGAACTAGTTATTAATTTAAGAACTTATTCCTTTGCCCATGGGCTACAGTGCAGCAAACAAGTAACAAAATGACCTGTCAATTTTGTGGCCAGTATTCTGACGCTGCGATTCACCGCCAAACCCAAGAATAGAGCTCCGTCCGCATTTAACCTAAACAAGCATTCCCTGGGAACGCAGCTCATGGGGGCTGGGGCTGCAACTCTCAGATGACACCTGGGGAAAAAACGCGTAATGTTTTTGCTGAGAATCAGACTACTAGGCAACGCATAAGGAACCTGTATTCTTCACTTAGAACAGGTTATTTTTTCCTAAGAGAACATCGGGGTCTAGGTGTATGAAAGGGCCAGAACGCTCCTCATACCTTATTTATAGAAATTATTAGCTGCCTCTTCCCTAAGCAAAGTTACAGCAGAATGTGGAGGGACAACACCTCCCGTGAGGGTCACCGGCCATGGTCAGGTTTGTCAAGCAGGGACACACAACCCTTGCCCCTAAGGTGAAGGGGCGGATCCACCTAAGGCAGCCAGGGCTAAAACACATTCCAGAAACCATTGCGTGTGTCCAGGCGGCACTGCCTCGTGTTGTTTTCCACTTCTTGGAAGGGCCGGTCAGGTGCTCACCCAGGAACACAGCCCCGCGTGTCCTGCAGCCTTGGGCAAGGACACGAGTGCCCGGGGAGGAAGCCGGGCCGCCCTGCGCTCCTGCAGGCTGCGCGGCCGGCAGAGCCTGTTACCTGGATTTCCCTGGCGTGGTACACGATGATCAGACCGAGCAGGATGACGGTGGAGAGACTGATAAGGCATTTCAGAGCTAAGGAGTACAGCGACGCCTGCAACACAGTCAGACACAAGCACTTTTAAGAACCCACCCTCCGGGCCCCTGGAGATGGGGTGGTCCCCGCAGGTGGACCCGCGCTCGCAGCAGGGCAAGCGGGTGTGTGTGAGTGCGGGGAATGGAGGGGGGCACCCCTTGTCCGCGGAGCTAAGCGAGGGGCGCGCAAGGCTGGGCGGCCGGGTCCGCGCCCGGAGCGCCGCGCCCGGCCAGTGAACCCCGCGAGGAAGTTCCTCGGAGTCCAGCGCTGCTCCTGGTCAGCGGCGCCCCCCACCCCCACCCGGCATCCGAGACGCCCGCAGCCTGTGGTCCCCACCGACTCCCAGCGCACCGCTCGGGGAACTTTGGCGTCCTCGCCGAGCTGCCCAGCAGCGCCCCTGGGCGTTCCCGGCGATCCCGCCGGGGTCCCCGCAGCGGCCCGCGCGCGTGTACCTTGTCGTAGGCGCCCCAGGACAGCTCGGTCTCGATGACCATGACCACGATGCCAAACATGCCGAAGATGAGCGCGTAGTCGCTGAGCCGCTTGCGCTTCTCGAACAGGGCGCGCCGATGGCCCAGCTTGTAGCCGATGTTCTGGTTCTTCTTCTTGCTGGGCTTGGGGCCGCCGCCGCCGCCCGCCCCGTACAGCGCCAGGTTGTTGGAGTTGTTGTGCTCGGGCTTGGACACCACGATCTCGGGCGCCGGCGACGAGGCGGCGGCCGCGGCGCACGGGGAGGACGCGCCGCCGGCGCCGGGAGCGGGGGGCTGCAGGGGCTGCGCCTCCGAGTCCATCTCGTGCAGGTTCCGGCGGGACGCGCTCAAGTTGCTGAGCGGCCGCATGACGCCCCCGTTGTACCTGCAGCTGCTCATGGCTATTTCGGTGAAGGGGTTGCTCTCGCGGCGCGCCTGGGGCGCGGGGTGCTGGTGGGGCGCGGGGTGCTGGTGGTGGTGGTGGTGGTGGTGGTGCGCGAGCGGCGGCCCGGAGCCCAGGCTGCCCAGGCTGCCCGTGGGGCTGGCGGCGAGCTGCAGGCGGAGGCACAGAGGGGACTGCGCGGCGGGCGCGGGCTGCGGCGCGGGCTGCTGCCGGCGCGCACTGGCATGGCTGGACGGCGTCAGCTCGCTCACGCTGAGCTGGCTGCCCCGGCGCGACGAGCAGCAGCAGCAGCACGACGAGCCCGACAGCGGCGAGGAGGTGCGGGTCCGCAGGGCGCCGCCGGGCGAGGAGCCGCGGAGCAGCAGGGACAGGTTATCCCCCGCCCCCGCCGCCGCCGCCGCCGCCGCCGCCGCCGCGGGCCCGGAGGAGGCGCAGCTGTTGCGCCGGAGGCATGGGCTGCTGCCGCCGCTGCCGGGCGGCGGGTGCGCCAGGTGCGGGTGGTGGTGCGGGTGCGGGAGCGGCGCGAAGGGCGCGCACGGCTTGTCCTGGCTCGGCGGCGGCTGCTGGCAGTGCAGGTGCGCGGAGCGCGGCGGCGGCGGCTGCTGCTCCGGGAAGAAGCCGCGCTGGAACTGCAATGGGGTTTCCATGTCAGGGCTGTTAAAGCTGCAGGGAGACCAGGCGGTGGTGCACCCTGCGCAATGCGTTATGGTCGGGAGCGGGGACTCCTGCCGCTGGTGCGAGGAAGGGCCCATGCCGGCTCCGGTAGAATCCAGGCGGCGAGTCCGATTGGCTGGGCGCACCAAAACAATGGGCATGACATCACCTGCGGGGACCGAGACCGAGCTGGCGGCGGCGGGCGGCGGGGGGCCGGGGAGGGGGTCTAACGGGGGAAGCCTCGGGGCGCACGCCCGGCCCGTACCAGGCCGCCCGCTCGCCGGGACCCACCTGCTGCTCCGGAGCGCCCCGGGCCCTGTCGGGCGCCGGGAGCCCCCGTGCGCTGCGGCCGTGCTGCGGGGGCGACCGAGACGGGAGGCGCGCCCTGGCCGCCGCCCCCTGCCCGGGGCCGGGCGCGCTGCCCTGGCCACCTGCGCCCTGCACTGCAGCGCGTCGGGCCACCCCGGCCATGGGCACGCGCGGCGGAGCCCGTGCGGAGCCCGGCCCGCTCCCGCTTCCTTACGCCCCTGAGCGGCGATGCAGCCGCCCCCTCGCCCCACGCACGCCCCCTCCGAGAGGGGACAGCGGCTGGGTCCGCGTGGCGGCGTCTAGGCTCGGCCGCTACGGGCGCAGCCTCTGGGATCCGCGGGCGGGCGGGCGGCAGCGGCCGCGCTGCGCTCTGGCCCGGCGAGCCGAGGCGAGGGAAGGGTTAACCGTGCGCGCCCGGGCGGGGCCGGGGGAGGGGATCCCCGGCGTCCGCGGGCGGGGCCGGCGCGGGCTTCCCGGGTCCCCCCGGCGGGGGCGGAGGGCTTTCCCCGCCACCGCCCGCTCACATGCGCGCCTGCTGCGGAACATGAGGGGCTGGCGCCCCCCGCCGCCAGCTCCCGACGTCGGCGCTCAGGGTCACCGGCGGCCGCAGGGGCTGGGTCCGCGGGCTGCTCCGGCTGTGGGCAGGCGGCTCGCTTGCGGGTCTGGGGCTGCTCGGGCCGCGGGCCGCCAGCTCCTCGTGGGCTCCTCGTCCTCGTCCTCCTCCTCACCTGTAGCGGACACACAGCAAAGGCGGGTCACCCGCGCGCCACGCGAGCGCCCTGCTGCCCGGCTCGGGGATGACTGAGCGGCAGCGCAGCGGGCAGGCCGCGGGTTTGCTGGACACAGGGAGGATGGTGCTTTCTGTGTGCATCCCCCGAAAACACCAAGTGGTGCGCGCTGAGGTCGGGCGCCATGACACACCGCGGCGGGGGTCCCCACGTTCGCATTTCTTTGTGAATTGGAATCCCCGTCTCCCCCAGAACTAGCGATTGGCCAGCCATTCGTTTGCGTGGTAAACTGCGGGTCTGCAGTGCCATTTTTTTGTGTGTGATAGCAATGAAGATAATTAGACCCAGACGTTAGTGTGAAAGCGGATCGCCCTCATTAGGTAAGTGGAGTTCGCAGCGGGATCCAATTTCTTGATATTCTGCTAGGCGCTGCCCCAGGCTGCTGCCCTGGAAAGGGCCTGGGGGAGAGGGGGGAGGGAGCCGGCGTGGGAGTTCTCGGTGCCATTGAGTGAATAATTCATTTTAGGACGCGAAGGCAACAGACCCAGAAGAGAAGGGCAGGGAGTGGCGTTGGTGCCTGGGGGGAGCAGTGCGGGCAGGACTGGAATCGCCGTGGTCTCTGCCAGAATAGGATCCTAGGGCATCTTGTTTACCGGCTATTATAAAGGGGCGGGGGTGGTTGTAGTCCCCAAATCGTCAATAAAACTTGCTCTGAATCATGACTCTTGGTGAATTTGGGAAGCAGCTATTCAGTTCCTGGTCAGAAAGGAAATTCAAGTCCGGGATGGTGGTGCGAGGCAGATTAAGCCACCACCTGAGACCCAGCTTCCCAGCACTGGTTCTAGTCCCAGCTGCTCCACTTCCAGTCCAGCTTCCTGCGAATGCCCCTGGGAAGGCACTGATGCTGGCCCAAATGCTGCCCACGTGGGAGTCCCAGATGGAGTCTGGGGCCTTGAGGTTCAGACTGGCCCAGACCAGGCTGGTGCAGCCATTTGAGAAGCGAACCAGCAGATTCAAGATCCATCTCTCTCTCTCTCTCTCTCTCTCTCTCTCTCTCATATGCCTTTCAAATTTAATACATCAAAAAAAAAAAAAAAAGAAAGAAAAGAAAAGAAAAGAAAAATCCACCAAGCAGAAAATCCATCAAACCTTTGTTAGCCCATCCAGACAAATGTTACAACGTCCTTCCAGCTGCTCTATCTACCCGCTTGGGAGAAAATGACCCACCCTTACAAATCTAAACCCTTAAAAGCAGTTAGATACGTTTCCCTGGAAGATGACACAGACCTCCCTCTCCAGTATCAACGCAGTTACCAGCACTCAATGAGACATACATTTCTAGAGTTACTAAAATGTCTTAAGAAAAACAGCAGATGCACGCTCTGTGCCCAACTGCCTCTGCCAGACAGCGAATGGAAGCCGGAGACTGCGGTCCACGGCGTTCAGGCTTCCTGAGGTCCCCTAGGGAGGAAGCAACACACAAGACACGCAGGACCGAGCCCACAGCACGTGGAACTGCCAACCCCAAACCCACACAGCAGCACTCAGCCCGGCCGGCACTGCGGGAAAAGCTCCCAAGACATGATTTTTGCAGAGGGGAAACAGCAGGCCAATCAGACCCTACCCCTTTTCCCTAAAGGAATCTGATCACACACGCACTCAGAAATCCATCTGGCCAACACGCATCTGCACTCGGAGAGCGGGATGACCGTCAGCATGACGAGGGAAACCCAAAATACAAAGCCGGCAACTCCGTGTTTCCCTCCGAGTCTGGCGCACCCTACACGACCAGGTTTGGATGGGGTCCACTGCAGAAGTTCCTGTGTGGACCTTAAGAACAGGCATGCCGTATTCTGCTTGTTTTTTCCTGGGTGGGACCGTGGGTTCACACGAACATGCAAGGTTGACAGTTACAGCCACAGCCACAGTCTTGCACGTGGCCACGGCTTTGCACGTGGGAGCTCTCCAGTTACATTGTGAGTGTGAGGAGGGGAGGAGAGAGGGAGGAAACATGGGAAGCTTTACAGAAAGGACGCAAATCAAGGGCCTGCAGCGACCAGCGGTGAGCGTGCAGAGCGTGCAGAAAACGGCGTCTGAGCTGTTCCCTCCACAAAGCGCGGCAAGTGCTGGAATTCCCTGGATTAACACCAGAGGTCATCCTCGCCCACACAAAGCTTCCCACCTCCCATCAGTTAAGTCTCTGGATTTCCAGCACCGTGGTTTTGGTAGAAATTACATCTTTTCTTTATGGCCTACAACAGTCACTGTCCTACACACATAAACCCTTATACACACCCTCACACACACGTACCCTCACACAACCACATACTGTCATACACATATCCTCACACACACATCCTCACACACACATCCTCACACACCAATACCCTCACACAACCACATACTGTCATACACACAGCAACACACACACATCCTCACACACACCCTCACTCACCCATATATCATACATACACACATCCTCACACACCTATACCCTCATACAACCACATACTGTCATGCACACACATCCTTACACAACCACACACACACCCTCCTCCTCACTTGCTCACTTCTCCCCCTTACTTGCACAGCCCCTCCACCCTCACACACACACACACACCTTCACACACCTAGATCCTCATACACCCACACACCATCAAACACACACATCCTCCTCCTCACATGCTCCCACTTTCTCTCACTCCCACAGACCCTGCACCCTCACACCCACCCACACCCACATACATATACCCTCATACACATACACCATCCCCACACACAGCCTCACATACATCCAAACCCTTACACACACACACACACATACGCCTTCACCACACATACACCCTCACACAACCACACACCCTCATACACACATAACCTCATTCCCTCACACACACATAAGCCATTACACATACTCCACACACATACACCCTCACACAACCAAACACCCTCATTCACATCACTGACACATCCTCACCCACACACCCACATAAACCCTTGCACATACCCCAGACACACTTTCACACACACATGTTCACACATGCTCACACACACACACACTCACACACATCCTTAGAGACATACCCTCACACATACCTCACACACATCCTCACACTTACCTCAACACATACACACTTGCTCACACACCCTCACCTTCACATTCTCACACACATATCCTCACATATACCACTCACACACATACATGTTCTCATACACCACACAGACCCTCACACTCAAATCCTCACACATGCCACTCTCACACACATGTCTTCACACAACCACACACACCCTCACACACATGTTCACACACACATATCCTCACAGACACACCATCACTCACACACACATATTCTCATACAACCAGACACACCCTAGTACATATTTTCACACACACATATCTTCACACACACACACACTCACTCACACACATATCCTCACACACAGATATATCTTCACACCCTCCACTCACACACATACATATCCTCATACAACCGCACACGCCCTTACACCCACACGCTTTCCTGGCACAGCGACTCCTAAACTGCAGGCGTGGGGAACACTGCACAGTGTCTGCAGTGCCCCCTGCATCTGCCTCAGTTTCTGTTACGCCACGCGGTGCGTTTCCTTCCCTCATGGGGAGCGCCTGTCTGCACCACAGCAGCAGCCTCTCTGGGACTGGGAGTCCCTGCTCCACGTCCAGCGGCATCCCAGCACAGATCCAGGTGGCTCTTGCGCACGCGCGAGGTCTGGGAGAGCCTGGCCTACAGCATCGGTGTGTGTCTGAGCTTGACCTCCTCCTCTGCTGGGCTGAGTCCAAAGGCACAGCGGGGTCTCCTGTCCTCTCTGCACTCACCTCCCCTAGCGCGCAGTCCCAGGGGGGAATCAGCGGGTCATCAGTCCTGCTCTCAGCACAACCTCGCTGCTTCCTGAACCCTAAAACACCACTGTTCCGCAGGCGCACACTGTCCTAAGCACACAGGAGATACACCACATTCACAGAAACCATGGAAAGAATCATCATCATGCGCATTCTTCACTGTCACTCCCTTCTGTAGTCCTCCCGTGTATCCTACCGTTCCTGAGCCGATTAGCATATCCAGGAGGGTTTCTGTGGTGCCGCACCTGCACACGCACACGCACACACAGTCAACACCCCGCTGCACGTGGATGCCGAGGGTACTGCCGGCTGCGTGAGTCACAGCTCGTCCGTGGCACGGCACTGCTGGGAGGCGGGAGACGCCCTCGGAGCTGTGACGCAATGCCAGGCCCCCAGGCCCTGGGGGTGTGCTCTCCGACACAGGTCTCCAGGAAGCTCCTGAGCTCCTGTGAGAAGGCTGTTAGGAAAGCCCAAGTCTGTCCCCAGCCCCTCTCTCTGCTCGTGGCGTGAGATGTGGCCGCTCACTCGGATGCCCACCCCAGCCACCGCCATGCCCTCCACCGCCGGCTCCTCCCCAGGCCCCAGCTGTGCACCTCTGAAGCCGGAGCTCCACCAGCCTCTCCTGTCGGCTGCCTCGGGGGCTTCCTTGCAGTCATGCAAAGCTGACTCACACTCACTGGCATCTTGTCAGGAGAAGTGCACTTGCAGCCATTAAATGGGTGAACAGTTGAAACTGCTGACCCTAAGCTCTTTCTTTAAATTCTCCTGTGGATTGTAGGAACAAATATCCCTTGGCAGCTAAAAACACATGCCCAAATCTTAACAGGGAGAAACCACAAGTGGACAGCTGAGACGTGGTTTCCGAAGCCGTCTCTCACGTGTTGTCTGAGGTCCATCTCCCAACAGCTCATACGGGAGGTGGCAAACGTTTTGTTGTCATCTCCACCTTACAGGTGAGGATAATCCATGAGCTCCGGAGCCCCGCACATGCAAGGCGACAGAGCCAGCGGGCAGCCAGGAGAAGCAGAGGCCACGCAGTCCCCAGCCTGCAGGTGCATCTGATTCACACGCTGCCCGCGTCTCCCCTCAGCAGAGGAACCGCCTGTGGACTCCATCGGCTTGCGCGGGAGCAGACAAAGGGCCAGTCGTCGCCAGGACGCTGTCTCGTTTGGGTTTCTGTGATCTTTACCTGTCGTCCTCTCATCAGCTTTGGTGAGCAGAGCTGCAAACCAGGTGTGGATGAACCAGCACGCTGTGCACCTGCCTGCAGGTCCAGGGTGTCGAATTGCAAAATGTCCATTTAAAACCAGCAACAGATTTCCAGGATGCTCAGCCTTGTTCTTCTACCCCCTCTGCTGCCAGCCTGAGCCTTCCTCATTTTTGGCCACATCCACAATGGACACTGGGAGACAACCAAGGGTGCTGGGAAAAGCCCTCCTGTGTTATTATACAACAAGGGCAAAGGCTGGTGGGACTTCCAGTGCCCTGCTCCGGGGGCCCAGCCTGGCTCCTCAGCCGCCCTCCCGCTGCTTCTCGCTTCACACCCAGCAGCGAGGGGACCAGATGGAGGAGGCCAGGCTGCCCGTGTCCCACAGCTGGAGCAAAGAGGGAGCAGAGGAGACACCAAGACAGAGGTCGCAGCGTCCACCTGGTGGTCCCAAACGCACCAGGCTGCTCGGTGCAGAGACACAGGAGGCTTCCTGAGGGCTTACCCTCCCCTCCCAGGTCCCATGTAACGGTGTTTTCTCCTCCCTCGCGGGGTTAGGGCACAGGACGGGTCACCTCCTTTTCCTCTTTGCCCATCACAGCCCTGCAGGTTTCTGGTTTTTTTAACCCCTTGCCAAACAGGCTCAGCCCATCTATGACCGTTTGTGGATGTATTCCTCCCTTCCTTTCCAGGACTGTTTCCATTCCCCACCTCCTAATCATCGCCTTAGCGCAAGCGCCGAGCGGATGCTGACGTGAAAGGGAGAGCCCAGGACCTGCTAAGTGAGGCAAAGTGCAGCGGCCTCAGTGAGGAGACGCGGAGCGCTAAGCCAGCGTTGTCACAGAAGGTGGGTGCGTCCTTACCCAGCCGGTCGGGTCTTTCAAAAAGACGACTGAGTCAGTGTTACTGCCGTTTCACTGTGCGGCTATACATCCATTGGCGCTCTCACTCCAGTGGTTTCATTACTCACGTGCAATAACTCCAGTGATACAACATGACATACACTGGACAGTATGGTGGGAAAAACAGCCACAACAGAGCCGTGCTAGGCCAGGACGGCGAGGGAGCCTGCGACCTGGCACAGTGTGTTCTGCCCGCCAGGAGGAAGCCCTCCCACACGTGCTTCAAGCGAACTATTGAGCGCCTTCTTTCACAACACAGTCTCTCAGCAAGAGTACTTCTGAAGGTGGGCAGCCTCGCGCTATGGGGTTCAGAGGACGGACATCCACACATGCTTCCTCCTGTCCTCCTCCACCTCCGTCAGCCTCACCCTCCATCACCGGCCCACGGCAGCAAGGATGGCCACAGTGGCTCCCGGCCACCATCCACACCCGCAGCCCAGCACTGCAACCCGTGTCTTAACCTAAGTCCCAGCCCAGCCCTGACCCAGTCCTGCGAGACTGGCCAGAGGGAAGGTTTGGAGGTGACCCAGGCAGCAGACAATGTCGATAAACACATAGAAAGCATAAAAAGAACCAAATCGAAAATCCAGAGCTCAACAGCACAATACCCCCAGTGAAGAGTTCACTAGAGGGCCCCCTCATGGATCTGAGCTGGGAGAACAGGGCTCAGTGAACTTGGAGGTAGACCATGGAGAGTGTCAGGAGAGAAGAAAGTTCAAAGATAAGTAGACAGAGCCCTGAGGAACGCGGGACACTGTTAGGCACACAACGTACGAGAACAGAAGATGAAAAGAGGAAAGAGAAATAAAAGTAGAAAAAAAGGTGCAAAGAGATAATGGCTAAAACGTTCCACAGTTGGTGGAAAACACTCGTCTACACCTCTGTGAAGTTCAACCAACTCCCAGCAGGATAAACACAGAGCATCCACACCCAGTCACGTCGCAGTCACAACAGTGAGAACCAGAGCAAAGCGAGAAGTCTTGCACTTGGCAAGACAAACACCACATGTCCAGTGCACGGGGACCACCGTAAGATGAGCAGCTGGCGTCTTTTCAGCAGCGGTGGCCGGGAGGCGGCGGGACGAGACGGCCGAGGCGCTGGAGGAGAGTCTGTCGTGGTGGAATGTCACATCCAGGAACAGCATCCAACGTGAAGACAGTGCCCACCCCGGATCAGAGTGCCCAAGGTCAAGTCCTACCTCATGCCAGCTTCCTGGTGATGCCGCCCCCCTGGGAGGTGGCGGTGATGGCCCAAGGACCTGGGTCCCTGTCACCCAGGTGGGAAACCTGAGTGGCTCCTGGCTTCAGGTTGGCCCAGCCCCTGCTGCTGTGAGCGTTTGGGGAGGGAACCAACTCACTGAGGGGCTCTCTTCTCTATCTTATTGCCTCTCATTTGCTTTAAAGAAACCATGAATACGGGCCCGGCACTGTGGCGCAGCGGGTTAATGCCCTGGCCTGAGGTGCCGACATCCCATATGGGCACCGGTTTAAGATCTGGCTGCTCCACTTCTGATCCAGCTCTCTGCTATGGCCTGGAAAAGCAGTAGAAGATGGCCCAAGTCTTTGGGTCCCTGCAACCCATGTGGGAGACCCTGAAGAAGCTCCGGCTGTTGCGGCCAATTGGGGAATGAACTATCAGATGGAAGACCTCTCTTTCTCTCTCTCTCTCTCTCTCTCTCTCTCTCTCTGCCTTTCCTCTCTCTGTATAACTGACTTTCAAATAAAAATAAATAAATCTTTAAAAAAAATGAAGACAAAATAAACTTCCAGATAAATAAAAACTGAGAGAATCTGTACTAACAGATCTTCCGTCTAAGACATACTTCAGATTTCCAGGCTGAGTGCGTTAGCGCCAGATGGCACGCTGAATGCAGACAACAAACAAGAATGCCAGAAAGGTAATTGTGTGACTATTGTTTAAAAGTATAATTTCATAATTTTCTCCAAAATTATTTATAAATAAATTTCATTAAATAATGTACTCCCATGATACTGTTTGGTCTATAATATAGAAACATCACAAAAGATAAAAGTGGAAGCAGATTTGTGTTGGATTATAGGAATGACACCAGAAATGGCAAATAAGGTTACTATAGGAGACTTCATGGAAACATACTCACTATCTTCTATTCTCGCTTCTTTATAAAAATTAGGTTATTTAAAGTAGCTGTGATAGGGGCCAGTGCTGTGGCGCAGTGGGTTAAAGCGCTGGCTTTAAGTGCTGGCATTCCATATGAGTACTGGTTCGAGTCCTGGCTGCTCCAGGGCTGCTCCACTTCCAATCCCGCTCTGCTATGGCCTGGGAAAGCAGTGGAAGACGGCCCAAGTCCTTGGGCCCTGCACCCACGTGGTAGACCTGGAAGAAGCTCCTGGCTCCTGGCTTCAGATCAGCACAGCTGCGGATGTTACAGCCAATTGGGGAGTGAATCATCAGATGAAAGACCTCTCTCTCTGCACCTCTCCTTCTCTCCCTGTGTAACTCTGACTTTCAAATAAATAAATAAATCTTAAAAAAAAATAAAGTAGCTGTGATAATGTGTGGAGGAATGAGAAGGCCATGCCAAGATGGGCGTCAGTTACTCAGGAATGGCTTCGGAACCCACCTGGCAAAGGAGCCTGCCTGATACCAGGCTGTGATTGGTTAGGGCATAGACCGCCCCTTGACCGGATTGGCTGCCTTGACTATATAAGTTGCTGTACTGAAATAAACGAGTCTGCAAGCTGCTCACCTCTGGCCCGCTCTCACCCGACTCCCGGGGTCTGTGTGGTGACTCCGCACCTCTTGCCCCCACCACGCTCCTCCTCTCAGAACGAATCCACAGCAATGATAATGTATTACAGGAACTGCAGTACTTGAGGGCACATCGCAGTTTGTGGATGTGGAATTAAAAAGTACTTATTTTGGTGCCAAAAAGCATTTTGAAATCCATGCATATTTTTTTCTTAATATGCATTTTCCACAAACTTTTAGAATCTGCCTCATATAATATATACCACAATAATAGCACCAAGAGGAGAGATGAGACTATACATATTTAGAAATAAGATTTCCATATTTCACTGAAATCAAGTAGGCTATATCAGAAGCAGTTTCCAATAAATTAAATGTATATTGTAGGCCTCAGAGAAACCACACAGAACAGAACCCACATAGACATGCAAACAGTGAAAAATCCGTAAGCAAATTAAAAACGCTAGGCTTAAATTTTAATGCAAGGAAATGGTAAAGAATGAAGACAGGAACACAGCACATATCAAAAAAACAAAAAGTAAAATCACAGACACAAATCCAACCACAGCAGTAACAGTAATGAACATGAACAGAGTAAACAAAGAACACGCAGACTGTCAGAGAGAATTGTTTAAAATCCAACTTTTTGCGGTCTTCAAGATATACACTGTAGATAAAAAGATTCCAAGTAAGTTAAAATTTGGAAAAATATATACCATGCAAACCACAATTGTAACAAAGCGGCACTGGCTTCAACAATGTTAGAGGAGAAAATGCGACTGGAGACAGAGAGGGCAGTTTCACAATGACAGCGTCAAGCTGTCAGGAAAGCAAGACAACTACAAATGCACAGAGAATCACAATGAATGAGGTGAACCTGGCAGAGGCAGAGACCATCAGGCAATTCGGCAGCATCAGCCGGAGACGTCCACTCCACATTCCACAGAACGGCCACAGGGAAGGCAGCAAAGGCTCAGCTGCTGCGCCCTCAGCCAAGGGACCAGCTCGCTCTCGCGGCACCCCTGACCGACAGCAGAGCACGGACATCCTTCCAGAGCACACCAGGGACGTGCTCCAGGGTAAGCCATGTGCTACCCCATGAAATAAGCCTCAATAAAATTAAAACAGTCAGAATTATTTGAAGTGTGCTGCCTGACCATAATGGAATGAAATTAGAACTCAAAACCAAAATGGCAGTTAGCAAGAAATAAAACATGCTCCTAAATAATTAAGAGTCATAAGTGAGACTACAGCAGGAACTAGAAAAGATGCAGAGACAAGTGAATACAAAAATGTAAGATGCCAAAATTTATAATATGCCTTAAAGGCAGAGCTTAGAGGGAAATTTATGGCTATGAATGCCTAATGTGAGAAAAAAAGAACTATCTCAAAACAGCAAGTCAACCTCTCACCTTAGAGAACTGAAAAAGAAGAGCAAAACAAAGCAAGACGGAATCCTCACAACCAGGCTGGGGCCCCCGCTGTGGGCCGTGGAGGAAGCCACAGCTTGCAGTGCCTGCGTCCCACAAGGGCGCCCCTTGTGTCCCCGCGGCTCCACTTCTGATCTGGATCTGCCCTCCTGCTGATGGCCTGGGAAAGGCAACCAAAGATGCTAAGTGCGTGGTGGGCCCCTGCTGCCCACATAGGAGACCTGGATGAAGCGCCTGGCTCCTGGCTTCAGCCTGGCCCAGCCCTGGCTGATGTGGCCAACTGGGGAGTGAACCAGCAGATGCAAGATCTCTCTCTCTTTCCCTCCCTCCCTCTCTGTCTCTCTCTGTCTCTTTCTCTCTTCCTCTTCTCTCCCTCTCAGCAACTCTGCCTTTCAAATAATTTTTTTAAAAAGAAAAGAAACTAGGCTAGACATTGATTAAATAAAGAACAGAAAAACAGAGAATACCAATGAAAACTAAAGTTAGTTCTTTGAAAAGAGTCAACCAAGTTGACAAATATTCAGCTAACTTACCAAGAAGAAAAGGAACCTGCTAGAATCAGGAGGAAGTAGAGGGCTCACTACTGACCTCACAGATATGAAAATCAATCTGTAAGAGAATGGTAGTGCCAACTCTATGCAAACAGATTGACTTAGCTGGAATAAGCAACCTCCTAGAAAGATACAAATAAGCAAAATGGACTCAAATAGAACATCTGAATAAGAATATAAAATAATTAGATTAGCAATTTAAAAACTTCCTGTAATGAAATGAGCACACCCAAATCGCTTGACTAGAGTCCACAGTGTATTTAATCAATAAAAATTTAATCATAAAAATGACTTTTCATAAACTCTTCCAAAAAATTCAGGAGGAGGACACTTCCCAACTGCGTTTAAATGCCTAAATGGAAGAGTTTGCAAGAAAACATATGGATATCATTTATGAATATAGATCCAAAAATCTTCAACAAGTCAGTCTGAATACCATAACATAAAAATATTATGTACATGTCCAAGCAGGGTTGATTATACAAGTGCAAGGTTAGTTCAACATCAGAAAATCGATTACTATAATACAACACCACAGAACACACCATCTCAACAGACACAGGAAAAACACTTGACAAATCCAAAACTCTGGGATAAACTCGCCCAACAAGGAACAGGAGTTAAGGTGAGGCCAGAACTGTTCCAACCTGTAAGGTATCTACAAAAAATCCACTGCTAACATCAGACTTCCTGATGAAAGACTAAACGCTTTCCCCTTAAATCAGAAGTAAGACGATATCTGTTTTCCCATTTCCATTAAATATTGTATTGGAAGTTCCAGTCAGTGCAATTAGGCAAGAAAACTAGGGTACACAGATGGGAAGGAAGAAATCAAACTACATGTATTCACACATGACACGACCAGAGAATCCACTAAAACATTCTCTGATCTAACACACACTCCCTCAGACTGTTAGACCATAAGGCAATAAAAACGCTGCATTTCTGTACACTAGAAATGAACAATCTAAAAATGAAATTTACAAAACTCCATGTGTGATACCACCAAAAAATACAATAACTAGAAGTACAATAACAGTGCAAAACATATTCTCTGAAATGAAAAAAGCATTGTGAAAGAAATTAAAGACATGAATACGTGCAGAAGTAGCCCATGTTCACAAAGCAGACTTAATAAGGTTAAAATGACAATACTCTATAAATCTAGCCAAATGCCTAACATCCTAGTTGAATATTTGGCAGAAAACTGATAAAAGGATCCTAAAATTCATGTGGATATGCAAGTAGCCCAGTATAGACAAAATAATTTAAAAAAGAACAAAAACTGCAGGACTCACTCTTACTGCTACTGTAATCAACATAGTGTGGTACTGGCATGAGGACAGAGACACAGATCAATGAACAGGATCGAGAGTCCAGAAATAAACGGTTTACATTATGGTCCGCAGACTTTGCATAAGGATGTCAACATAATTCACTCTGGAAGTCCATTTGCAAGAATGAACTTGGATACCTGCCTCACACCATGCACAAAAATTAACTCAAAAGTGATCAAAAGTGATCAAAGCCCTAAATGTCAGAACAAATCTGTAAGCCTCTTAAAAGCAAGCATACGAGTGAGTAATTGTGACGCTGCGTTAGGTACATCTCTTAGATAACGTACTAAAAGTCAAAGCTACAAAAGAACAAATACTTCCTCACCAGTACAAACTTTAAAACTTCAGAACTCCACCCAGGGGCCGACGCGGTGGCACAGAGGGCTGTGAGGCCCACACGCCATATGAGAGCTGACTGGAGTCCCAGCTGCTCCACTTGTGATCCAGATCCCTGCTAACGCTTCTGAGAAAGAAGGCACCAGAAGATGTCCCCAGGTGCTTCGGCCCCGATGCCCACGTGAGAGAGTTGCAAGGAGCCCAGCTCCTGGCTTCAGGTGGCCTGGCCCAGGCCACTGTGGCCATCTGAGGAGTGAGCCAGCGACGGAAGCTCTCTCCCCCTGCTCCCTCGCCCCCATCTCTCTCTGACTCTGTCCTTCAAATAAACATGTATGTTTAAACAATCAAACAAAAACCAGAAAGAATTCCATCAGGCACAGAGAGAACTATTTGCAAGTCACAGATGTGAACAGCGTCCTGTATCCAGTGACATAAAGAACTCTCATGGCCGGCGCCGCGGCTCACTAGGCTAATCCTCCACCTGCAGCGCCAGCACCCAGGTTCTAGTCCCAGTCGGGACACCAGATCCTGTCCCGGTTGCCCCTCTTCCAGGCCAGCTCTCTGCTGTGGCCCAGGAGTGCAGTGGAGGATGGCCCAAGTGCTTGGGTCCTGCACCCCATGGGAGACCAGGAGAAGCACCTGGCTCCTGGCTTTGGATCAGCACAGTGTGCTGGCCACAGCGTGCAGGCTGTAGCGGCCATTGAGGGGTGAACCAATGGAAAAGGAAGACCTTTTTCTCTGTCTCTCTCACTGTCCACTCTGCCTGTCAAAAAAAAAAATCTCATAACGAAAGAAGCAACAGCACAAAGACAAAGTCTTTGAATAGACATTTGTTCAAAGAACATATGAAAAAGGCAGGGAGTTCACGAAAATACATGCACAAACTGTACCAGACACCACAGAAACGCAAATCAAATGCATAATTAGATACCACCTCACTACTTCTAGGAGGCATATATTAACAATAATAATAAAATAACAAACAGAAAATAGCAAGTGTTGGCAAAGATGTGAAGTCTGAACTCTCAGGCCGTGCTCGTGGCAATGGAACATGGTACAGCTGCTTCAAAAACATACTCCACACAGAGTTACCGTGTCACCCAGCAACTCGTGTTCACAGTCTGCGCTCGGGTGAAGCGAAAGCCTCTGTCACTACACAGATACACATCCACATACAACACCTGGATCTGAGTGTTCTCTGGCAGCATCTTACTGAAAAGGACATAGAAAAAGAAACAATTCACCTGTCATCAGCTGATGCATGAAAGCATAACATACAAGACAGCCTGACCGAGGGCTATCACTTGTTAGCAAAAGACAAGGAACTACTGAGGCACAGCACAGCACGATGAAGCTTGAGAGCACAGGAGAGAAGGCAGTCAGGAGAGCCCACGCTGCAGGGAAGTCCAGGACAGAGCCCACCGTGACCCCCTGGCTGGGGTGCAGGGAAGTCCAGGACAGAGCCCACCGTGACCCCCTGGCTGGGGTGCAGGGAAGTCCAGGACAGAGCCCACCGTGACCCCCTGGCTGGGGTGCGGGGAAGTCCAGGACAGGACAGAGCCCACCGTGACCCCCTGGCTGGGGTATGGGGAAGTCCAGGACAGAGCCCACCGTGACCCCCTGGCTGGGGTGCAGGGAAGTCCAGGACAGAGCCCACCGTGACCCCCTGGCTGGGGTGCAGGGAAGTCCAGGACAGAGCCCACCGTGACCCCCTGGCTGGGGTGCGGGGAAGTCCAGGACAGGACAGAGCCCACCGTGACCCCCTGGCTGGGGTATGGGGAAGTCCAGGACAGAGCCCACCGTGACCCCCTGGCTGGGGTGCAGGGAAGTCCAGGACAGAGCCCACCATGACCCCCTGGCTGGGGTGCGGGGAAGTCCAGGACAGAGCCCACCATGACCCCCTGGCTGGGGTGCGGGGAAGTCCAGGACAGAGCCCACCGTGACCCCCTGGCTGGGGTGCGGGGAAGTCCAGGACAGAGCCCACCGTGACCCCCTGGCTGGGGTGCGGGGAAGTCCAGGACAGAGCCCACCGTGACCCCCTGGCTGGGGTGCGGGGAAGTCCAGGACAGAGCCCACCGTGACCCCCTGGCTGGGGTGCGGGGAAGTCCAGGACAGAGCCCACCGTGACCCCCTGGCTGGGGTGCGGGGAAGTCCAGGACAGAGCCCACCGTGACCCCCTGGCTGGGGTGCGGGGAAGTCCAGGACAGAGCCCACCGTGACCCCCTGGCTGGGGTGCGGGGAAGTCCAGGACAGAGCCCACCGTGACCCCCTGGCTGGGGTATGGGGAAGTCCAGGACAGAGCCCACCGTGACCCCCTGGCTGGGGTGCGGGGAAGCCCAGGACAGAGCCCACCGTGACCCTCCTGGCTGGGGTGCGGGGAAGTCCAGGACAGAGCCCACCGTGACCCCCTGGCTGGGGTATGGGGAAGTCCAGGACAGAGCCCACCGTGACCCCCTGGCTGGGGTGCGGGGAAGTCCAGGACAGAGCCCACCGTGACCCCCTGGCTGGGGTGCGGGGAAGTCCAGGACAGAGCCCACCGTGACCCCCTGGCTGGGGTGCGGGGAAGTCCAGGACAGAGCCCACCGTGACCCTCCTGGCTGGGGTGCGGGGAAGTCCAGGACAGAGCCCACCGTGACCCCCTGGCTGGGGTGCGGGGAAGTCCAGGACAGAGCCCACCGTGACCCCCTGGCTGGGGTGCAGGGAAGTCCAGGACAGGCAGAGCCCATCGTGACCCCCCGGCTGGGGTGCAGGGAAGTCCAGGACAGAGCCCACTGTCACCCTCTTGGCTGGGGTGCAGGGAAGCAGCCAGGAGCCCTGGTGATAGGTGCAGTGTTTCTTTGTGATGCGATGGAAACTTTTTTTTTTTTTTTTGACAGGCAGAGTGGACAGTGAGAGAGACAGAGAGAGAGAAAGGTCTTCCTTTGCTGTTGGTTCACCCTCCAATAGCCGCCGCGGCCGGCGCGCTGCGGCCGGCGCACCGCGCTGATCCGATGGCAGGTCTCCCATGGGGTGCAGGGCCCAAGCACTTGGGCCATCCTCCACTGCACTCCCTGGCCACAGCAGAGAGCTGGCCTGGAAGAGGGGCAACCGGGACAGAATCCGGCGCCCCAACCGGGACAAGAACCCGGTGTGCCGGCGCCGCTAGGCGGAGGATTAGCCTAGTGAGCCGCGGCACTGGCTGATGGAAACATTTTACAACTGCTTTGTGGTGATGGTTATACAACTCTGCAAATAATACTAAAAGCCATTGATATGTGTAGCTTAAATGGGTGGATTTATGGCATGTGAATCACATCTCAAGACAGTTAAAAATTGATAAAAATTCCCCTAAATAAAATGAGTGTTGAAATGAAAGTATCAATTTAAAATGAATTCATTGGTGAGACAACCTTTGATTTATCAGATTAGGGAGGAGGAGGAAGTTTTCCTACATGTCATGGGCAGCTCCCATCTATGCATTTTAGGGCATTTGGGGAGTCAAGATTTTTCTCCTGAGACTCCAGACAAATGGCTTGTAAATCTTAACAGTAGCATGGCTCAATGATTGTCTTAAGAAGCATTTCAATGTATGGCTGAGCTGTGGCTTTTTTTCAGTTTTTGAAAATAGATCTCTCTTAATTACATGCGAGTGTACTTCACCAAGTCCATGGAAAATAGAATTCAATGGTAAGTTTATTTTGGTGCAAAACATCTCTGAAACTCATGCATAGAAGCATTTTTGAAAAGATCATGGAAAATGTGTGTTACGAAAAACTATGCATGGGTTTTAAAATTTTTTACACTAAAATAAGCTTATATTTTCATTCTACCTTTCCATGAACTTCAAAATATTTTTGTTTCTTTTGAGAGGGAGGCAGGAAGGGAGAGAGAGGACGTTCCCACGCTGGGGTTCACTCCCCAAATGCCTGCAAAGGCCAGGGTATGTCCAGGCCGAAGCTGTGAGGCAGGAGCTCAATCCGGGGCCTCCGCATGGGTGGTAGGGACCCAGCGTCTCAGCCGTCTCCTGCTGTGTTAGCAGGAAGCTGCAGTCAGGATCCAGCGCCAGGAATCCAACGCGAGCTTCTTGACTGCTAGGCCAATGCCAGCCCCATCTGTAAACTCGTCGAGGTACCCTTGTCTTGGAAGCAGATCAGGCATTTTTGTCCCAAGTGGACAGTTAAAATCGCTCTCATTCAACAGTCCTGAGCGACCCTGTGATGAAACAGGAAGCCTCTCTCGGGCCGACTGGGACTGGCCGCGCCGCAGAGGCGAGCCCACTCGCTGTCCCAGCGCACTGTGCAAGCTCGGACGGGCACTCAGCGTCCTCAGGCCCCCGGGCATTTATCCATGGCAGTGGAGGGAGCACAGGTTTTCCCTCTTGAGGAAGGCAGTGGACCCGCCCTCCGCACCCAGCCTGCTTGGAAGCACACACCTTAAAGGAGGTGTGTCTCTGCAGGCAGGGAGACACCCCCCAGGCAGCACCATGAGGGTGGCAGGGGGCTGGGCTCAGGCTCACAAGGGGAGCCCCAAGGGAGGGGGGCCCCAGGAGGAGCTGAGCCCGCAGGTCAGCCCCATCTCCCCAGGCGCTGCACACAGTTCTCCCAGCAGGGACAGCACAGAAGCAGTACAGACACACACACACACACACACACACACCCCGGCCATTCCCATGGCTGCATGGAGGCTCCTGGACTTCCTGTGTGTCTCTTTAGCTAAGGAAAATGTCATGCTTTATTGAGCTCTAAGAAGCACTTTGTTAAGAGTAAAATCCCTTTATCTTACTGGTCCCATGGAGGGTGGAAGATGATGATCTCAAAGGTAAGTTCTAGGAGGCGTCCCAGCCACTGCGGTCAGACTGAGAGAAGAGGCTGTGGCCCTCGGACGCCTTCCTCAGGGGAGGGCGACCCCTGTGCGTGCTCACAGCTGACCATCTACAGCGAACAGCATCCCTTGCAGACACCTCCACGTGCATCCACGGAGATGTTGACACTTCGGATGGCTGCACAGCACTGCGTCGTGTGGATGGACCACTGTGTATTCACAGATTCTCCTACTGGGGGCGTTTAACTGGTCCCAGCATTTTGCAGAGCAAAAACAAAAGCTGGCACGAATGCCTGTGCCTGTGTGTTTCCACAGTGCAGCATGCATGTCTTCGGGGCCGAGGCGGGAAGTCTCAGTGTGTGTGCACATGTACAGTCCCTCACTTAGTTCCGCCTAAGCAAGCAGTCCCGGTCTCCTAGATTACGCTGCCCTTCTCTCTGCGATTAGCCACGGCCCTGCAGGGGCTGTGAGTTTTCTGTGGCAATTCGCAGTCTGGTTCCTTCACATGCAGCAAAGCTTGGCCGAAGCAAGCCCTGGTCTGCATCCCCGGCTCCTGAGAGGCAACGTAAAACCGGAGACTGCTCTGTGACTGTCTGCCATCCACAGTGGACTCTGACTACACGTGATAGGTTAGCCGCAGAGGTGGCTCGTGACGGGCCTCTTGTTCCGACATCAGCTGCTCTCCTTGGAGGCGGTGGCTGGAGGCAGAGTTCAGCCACGAGGACCATCAGTCAGTCACGTCTGGGAGCGGACACGTGACCCAGCAGAGGATGCTCGTATCCCATAGGGGAGTCCCTGGGCCTGGCTCCTGGCTCCAGCCTCCTGCTAGTGCAGACCCTGGGTGGGAGGCAGCAGAGATCACTCAAAGTGATCAGGTCCCTGCTACTCACATGGGAGACCTGGACTGAGCTCCCAGCTCCTGTCTCCAGCCCCAGCCCAGGCCCAGACCCAGGCCAGGACCCAGGCCCAGCCACTATGGGCACTTGGGCAGCGAACAAGCTCCAGCTGGCTCCCAACCTGTCTGTCTGTCTCTCCAAATCTGCTTCTCAAATACGTATATAAAAAGAAACAGTCATGTCTATTAAATGAATGTCTAATACAACCGAGCACACTGCAGTGGGGGAGCTTGCCAGATGAGGTAGGCAAAGCTCAGGCAGCGCCACCACATGTCCACACGGGGAAGGGCCGCACCCCCGAGGACACGGAAGCTTGGCCTGCACCCTGCCAGCCCTGCCCGATGCTCCTCTCTCCACACGTGGCCAGTGTGCTGTGACGCTGCTCTCTCCGGCGGTGACCACACCTCCGGGTGGTGCTGTGGTCCATCACGCTCACAGGCGGCGTCAGGAACGAGGGCCCCACCTCTGCAGTGAGACTAACTCCTTGCTGTTCCACCAGAGCTGTGGGCCACCTGGCACCTGCAGGACCGTGCCCTCAGCCCTGCTGTGTGGCCAGCTCTGGTCACTGGAGCACTCGTGCAGGCCAAGATGGGACCACAGAGCAGGAACCGGGAGGTGGGGCAAGCTTTAGTTCCAGTGGAAGGAACCAAAGCTGAGATGTCGAATGGAAGCCGACTACAGGGTGAGGAGGAAGCTGCTCTGCTCTCAGGGGTGGGGAGAAGACTCCTCCCGAGGATCAGGCAACTAGCCCGGGGGGGGACCGGAGAGGGCTGGGGAGCCTCTCAGAGCACCTGTGCCAGAGCAGGTGGATACAGACGTCACACACAGACACACACACGCATACACGCACCAAGACACACATCGTCACACACAGACACATACCCGTACACACACCCTCACACACACATACATGCACCAATACACACTGTCACACAGACACTCTCACACATCCACACATGCATACACATGGATACATGCACCTATATACACATCATCACATACATACAACCGCGCACACACACACCCTCATACACACATCTACACATATACACCCTCATACACACATCTACATATATACACCCTCATACACACCCATACACACATACATATTCTCACTCATACACAAACTCACAGGCATACATTTACACACCATCATACACTCAAATACATGCACATACCCTCACACACACATCCATACACACACCACTTTCACACATACACACACTATCACACACATACACACACAAAATTACAACACACCCTCACACCTCACACTTACACACACTGTTACACATACATCCTCATATACATGCACACAGCCTCACACATGCACGCACACACACCCATATATACACCATACTCCCTCACACACACACCCCCTCACACACATACCCTCACATACATACACACACCCTCAAAAACACATATACACACCCATACACACACTGTCACACACAGACACCCTCATCCATATACGCATACCCATACCATCCTACATACACGCTCACACACACACATGCATACACACCCCCATACACATACCTATCACATACACACCTTCACACATACAAACAGTATCACACACTTATACATAGATTTACAACACACTTTCACACGTCACACACATACAAACACCCTCTAACACAAATATACACATCCATATACACACCATCACACAAACACCCTCACACACACACATATACACTCAGACATACACACACTGACACACACCCTCACACATATATGCATACTCACCCATATACACACCATCACACACATAGACACCCCCACACACACACCCAGTATTGCTCCCCAGAGCCAGGATGTGGGTCTTCACGCGTTTGTCCTGGCTGCACCTGGAGAGAGGAGCAGTCTCTCTACCTCTCTGACTTCACTCCTTGGCTCCTTTCCCTGTCTACCTCCAACCCCTGGTAAAACCATGAACCTCTCCAGCTGTCATCTTCCTGGTCTCCAGGGGGCTCCCTCCACACCCTGCCAGTCTTGTCTCAGTTGAGTCATAGTTGGAAGACACATTCAGGCCACAAGCTACCTTGAGTTCATTTCTACCTAAGCACATTTTATGATTTAATATTTATTAGAACGGGGGAATATTAATTATTCTATCTCAGTAACAAAGTTCACAGAGGAATTCAATTACACAGCACAGTCTGACCCAGCAACCATGCTTCCAGAATTTTGCCAAAGGCTAAGAACAAGCTGCAGTCCACGGGAGTCAGAATCCACGCCAGTGCTGGCTAACTCAGCACGTTCACAGACCGTCAGGGCACAGCAGAACCTTAAAATAAGACGAAGGAGAAACACTCTCTACCTCTGGCTAATTAACAGTAGAAATGGAGACCTGAAAACCAACTGCCTTGGAAACTTATGCAGAATACACAAACAAGAAACTCATATTTAGATTCAAGAAATTTATAAACAAAACAATGCATATTCAGAATCACACAACCTAAGAACTCAAAAAACACAAGTGAGTGGGCCGGCACCGCGGCTCACTAGGCTAATCCTCCACCTTGCGGCGCCGGCACACCGGGTTCTAGTCCCGGTCAGGGTGCCGGATTCTGTCCTGGTTGCCCCTCTTCCAGGCCAGCTCTCTGCTATGGCCCGGGAGTGCAGTGGAGGATGGCCCAAGGCCTTGGGCCCTGCACTCCATGGGAGACCAGGATAAGTACCTGGCTCCTGCCATCGGATCAGCGTGGTGCGCTGGCTGCAGCGGCCATTGGAGGGTGAACCAACGGCAAAGGAAGACCTTTCTCTCTGTCTCTCTCTCTCACTGTCCACTCTGCCTTTCAAAAAAAAAAATAAAATAAATTTAAAAAAAAACCACAAGTGAGGACAGCGTCTTTAGACCCGAATGAGCCCTGGTGCCACCCTTCAGTTGAGCTTGAGGATGACATGACGTTGCACGGCAATCCTGGGTGACCAGGCCAGCTCTAGGTATCTGTGCCACAGTCCAGTCCAGGAGCAGGGAGGCGCACGAGGAGTCTTCCCAAGTTCAGGGTACGTGCGTGTAACTGGGGAAAAAACTCCACACAGATACCAAAAATGTCTGCACCACAACAAACTCACCTTTCTATTTCCAAGAACTTTTTGAAGCACCCTCAAACAATGCATTTGTAAAAGAAGGACCTCAAAAATTACTAAAACAAGAATCCCAGTGCCAAAACCTCTATCTTAGAATTTTGTTATTCTAAGAACGCTTTTAGATTCCAAGAATCTGCTTAACTGAGCGTGCTAAGCCAGTGATCAGACATCCATGTTTGGTGGTCACACGTGTTGGTGACCTGACATCCATGAAGGGTGGTCACATGTGTTGGTGGTCTGAGGTCCATGGTGGGTGGTCACATGTGTTGGTGGCCTGATATCCATGGTGGGTGGTCACACGTGTCAGTGGCCTGATGCCCATGGTGGGTGATCACACATGTCGGTGACCTGACATCCATGGTGGGCGGTCACACATGTTGGTGGCCTAACATCTTTCAGAGGGACTCTGTCCTCCAGGCCCCACAGTCACCCCCACCTCTGACACATTCGCCATGTGGCTTGTAAGAGTTGGGCTACGGCCGGCGCTGCGGCTCAATAGGCTAATCCTCCACCTTGCGGCACTGGCACACCGGGTTCTAGTCCCGGTCAGGGCACCGGATTCTGTCCCGGTTGCCCCTCTTCCAGGCCAGCTCTCTGCTGTGGCCCGGGAGTGCAGTGGAGGATGGCCCAAGTGCTTGGGCCCTGCACCCGCACGGGAGACCAGGAGAAGCACCTGGCTCCTGCCTTCAGATCACCACGATGTGCCGGCCACAGTGCGCCGGCCACAGTGAGCCGGCAGCGGCGGCCATTGGAGGGTGAACCAACAGCAAAGGAAGACCTTTCTCTCTGTCTCTCTCTCTCACTGTCCACTCTGCCTGTCAAAAAAAAAAAAAAAAAAAAAGAGTTGGGCTACTTGGTGGGCCCTCCATGTATCTGCATCGGCTCACGGATGCCCTCGGATGAAGTACTCCTGCTGATTCTACCCAGTGTACCTGGCCTAGGCAGGCACCTTAAAATACCATTGGTTCACATGTTTAAGAGAACTGGAAAAGCACAATTCCAGTGATGTCATTTTCTTAAATGTCATGAAAACTTCTTAGTGTCTATTTTGTACCCTAAAATATTTTAGCTTCTATTTGAGCCAACAGCTGGTTTGTGGCACCATCAGGTAAAGCTGAAAGGAATAAAAGTTCGTTACTTCTGTAATGTGGCTACAGAACCAAGCCCAAGAAAAGATAATCATAAACCTCTATCATGAGGACTTTACGAGTAAAACCTGCCTAGTGATATATTTTATAGAAATTCAGTTTCCGCTGCATTTTATTTTGTAGACGGGCATATTTTCTTTTCCAATTGCTCTGGCTTTGGGACCAGAGCCCAGATTTTTTGGTTTTCAAGTGGATCTCTGAGTCCCAGGAGTCGCCTACCTGGATTCCATGACACCAGCACAGCAATGAGTGGACACAGGGTGTCCTGTTGCCGAGCAAGCAGTCCAGGGCCTGGGAATCGCGATGTCCCCTTTGGCTAGTGCAACCTCCAGCCCCGTTTCCCACGTTCCTCTCACTCCTCATCATCCCCTGCCCACAGCATCCTCTACGGCTGCCCCTTGACCTTCAGAACTCAACAGGAGGTCCGTAGCCATCTCCCCCCACCTCAAGAATCAGGCACGTGTGCCGGTGTTCCCTCCCAACAGCACACGGAACACGCGTTTGGTGTAGACGGTACCCATGCCTCTGAATACACCAGCATACAGCATCTTTGTTTCTTTTTATTGTCAGCTTTTTTCCAGCTTTAGAGGCATTGTTCACCATGCCCATGACACAGAAACAACTTGTCTGTCACCAGATGAAGGGAGACTGCAAGTGCAGAATGTACGCAGCACCACAAAATATTACCCGTCCCAAAACAGAGGGCAACCCCACCATTAGCAATAACACGGCTGAGGCCGGAGGACATTGTGCCAAGTGAAATCAGCAGACACAGAAAACACACACTGATGGCACTTGTATGTGCAATGTAAAAGCACTGCACACGCACAGCACACGGCCAGCAGCCGGGACGCGTCGGGGAGACAGGTCAAAGGGTACCAGGGTGCAGTCACGCAGAATCAGTCCTGGAGACTGAAGGCGCAGCACGGTGACCTCGGTTAACAAGCCTGTGTGGTGGTCTCGAAACCGGCTGCGAGTCGACCTTAAGGGATCTCACTGTGGATACACACGCACGCACAGACACACACACACTCAAAACACACACACTAGTACACACTCACACATACATACACAGACTCAACACATTCACACACACTCAGACATATGCATGAATACATGTGTGTGCAGACACATGCACACAGACATGCATAAACGCACACACACACTCAGACACACACACATACACTCACACACAGACACAGATCATAACCATGTCAGGTGATGAATGCATATCTTAGTGTTAACTATCCCGAAATGTATACTTTTATCAAAATATCACATTTTGTATCTTAAAGATATATAATTTCTGTTTTTAGAAATGCGTATTATATCCTGGCTATTAACTATTTTAGTGGAAGATGGTTGTTTAAGAAAGCAAATTAGCCACAGGAAATGTGTGTGTGCATGTGTAGGTATAATATTCACATGCACATACATGCATATGTACGTATACACGTTATAATGGAAGTCGTAAGAGCCCCACACCTAATGGCCACAAATCAGTAAAATCGGTGCGATGGCTGAGTTTGGCTGTCACTGGGAGGCCGGGGCAACCTAACCACGGCAGTGAAGCAGCGACACTGCTCGGGCTTTCAGCACGTGACTTTTTGAATTTTTCCTTTCATAAAAGACACTGGGATGAAATCGACAAAACCTTTTCCAGAAAGCACGTTGAGCTGCACTGTATTTCATAATACTCTCGCTCTCACCGTGTGCTGGGAAGCACTTGGACTTGAATTCCCATCGTGAGTCACAGGTCCTGGGTGAGGTTTTGCCTTTCCCACACTCGGGTTCCGTGGTCGGTGGCAGGGGAGGAGTGAGCAACCAGGCAGCACATGCTGTTCTCCAGCTTCCGCTCTCGCTTCCGGGAGGAATCTGGTCTCTGGTCCCAAACAGGGGCTGGCGAATTGAGCTGCAGGTAGGGGTTGGGCGGGCTGGGCACAGGTGCAAACTCAACACCGGGGGCCCTGGACGCAGCTAAGGAGACAAGTCCTGCAGTGAAAAACAGGGCCTGCTGGAGGTTGGGAGCCTGGAAGCGTCAGTAGACCCAGAGGAAGCCGCCCCAGGTCGGCTCCATCCAGCCACCGCCACAGTCCCTGAGCCCAACACTGCCAGATTGCCAGCGTTTAAAAGACAAGTCCAGGACTCAACATTTTATGTTAACTCTCCTAATTATTAAATCTTCGCGGCTTTTTGTTCACGAAGACACAAGGTGGTGAGTGGGACACAAGTGCGTCTCAGAACTGGCCCAACGCACCCCCAAGCAGCTTCTGGCCAGGGCCATGGGGACATGAGCCTGCATCATGTGGCATGGGTCAGGAGGGGGTCTCACCCTAAATGGAACCCGAGACAGGGGCCGGGGTTTGCTGTGTGGACAAGACCGCAGCCTCGGCACACATGGCAGCAGCAGGGATGCTGTGGAGGTGCCACCAGAAACCGCACCACGTACTGCTGCTCCGGGAGCTTTGGGATGGCTCCCCAGGCCGGGGTCTGCCGGAGCCGAAGAGCCACCAGTGCTGCTGCCCACGTCCCGAGAGACGAAGGGGATCAGGGACTGACATAGCTGCTACCAAAGGACAGACACAGCTGTCACCATGGGGCTGACACAGCTGTCACCAAGGGACAGACACAGCTGTCACCATGGGACAGACACAGCTGTCACCAAGGGACAGACACAGCTGTCACCATGGGGCTGACACAGCTGTCACCATGGGACTGACACAGCTGTCACCATGGGGCTGACACAGCTGTCACCATAGGACTGACACAGCTGTCACCATGGGGCTGACACAGCTGTCACCATGGGGCTGACAGCTGTCACCATGGGGCTGACACAGCTGTCACCACGGCCTGAGCACTCCAGCCTCAGGTTCTTCAATGGCCTATAGCCAAGAGGTCCTCCTTTTCCCTGGAATGTGTGTCTCCTTGTTTCTGGGTGTTCTCTCTCATTCTGCTGGAACATATCTTGCAGCAATTTCAAAGAAAGGGGCACCAGACATCAGCAGGTGTCCCTCCGGCCCCTTAGCAACCCCATCCTCACCCCAGATAGCAGCAGGTGTCCCTCCGGCCCCTTAGCAACCCCATACTCAACCCTGACATCAGCAGGTGTCCCTCCGGCCCCTTAGCAACCCCATCCTCACGCCAGAGGAGGCGCTGGCCCAGGCTGCTGTGGCCACGGCAGGGCCCAGGGTCAGGGGAATCCTGAGCAGGGATGCTGGAGGTTTTTCCAGGCTGTAACTGAGGGGTGCTCCGTGCCCTCCCCGTGCCTCGTACCCCTTTCAGGGAGCTGATTCTGACGCCTCCCAGCAGGATGCAGTCACAGAAAAAGCTTCCGAGCTGGAAGCCCTGGGGTCAAATCCTGCTGAGCTGGAAGCCCTGGGGTCAAATCCTGCTGGACTCATCTTCTTGGGGATTACTGAGTCCTGCACGCCAGTCCTTCCCTCCACAGCGTGAGAGCAGTGCCTGCCTCTCTGGAGTCACCAGGGTGAGCCGTGTTCAGTCCTCTCTCTGGAGACACCAGGGTGAGCCCTGCTCAGTCCTCTCTCTGGAGTCACCAGGGTGAGCCGTGCTCAGTCCTCTCTCTGGAGTCACCAGGGTGAGCCCTGCTCAGTCCTCTCTCTGGAGTCACCAGGGTGAGCCCTGCTCAGTCCTCTCTCTGGAGTCACCAGGGTGAGCGGTGCTCAGTCCTCTCTGGAGTCACCAGGGTGAGCGGTGCTCAGTCCTCTCTCTGGAGTCACCAGTGTGAGCGGTGCTCAGTCCTCTCTCTGGAGTCACCAGGGTGAGCCGTGCTCAATCCTCTCTCTGGAGTCACCAGGGTGAGCCCTGCTCAGTCCTCTCTCTGGAGTCTTCAGGGTGAGCCGTGCTCAGTCCTCTCTCTGGAGTCACCAGGGTGAGCCGTGCTCAATCCTCTCTCTGGAGTCACCAGGGTGAGCGGTGCTCAGTCCTCTCTCTGGAGTCACCAGGGTGAGCCGTGCTCAATCCTCTCTCTGGAGTCACCAGGGTGAGCCGTGCTCAGTCCTCTCTCTGGAGTCACCAGGGTGAGCGGTGCTCAGTCCTCTCTCTGGAGTCACCAGGGTGAGCCGTGCTCAATCCTCTCTCTGGAGTCACCAGGGTGAGCGGTGCTCAGTCCTCTCTCTGGAGTCACCAGGGTGAGCCCTGCTCAGTCCTCTCTCTGGAGTCACCAGGGTTAGCCGTGCTCAGTCCTCTCTCTGGAGTCACCAGGGTGAGCCCTGCTCAGTCCTCTCTCTGGAGTCACCAGGGTGAGCGGTGCTCAGTCCTCTCTCTGGAGTCACCAGGGTGAGCCGTGCTCAGTCCTCTCTGGAGTCACCAGGGTGAGCCGTGTTCAGTCCTCTCTCTGGAGACACCAGGGTGAGCCCTGCTCAGTCCTCTCTCTGGAGTCACCAGGGTGAGCCATGCTCAGTCCTCTCTGGAGTCACCAGGGTGAGCCGTGCTCAGTCCTCTCTGGAGTCACCAGGGTGAGCCGTGCTCAGTCCTCTCTGGAGTCACCAGGGTGAGCCCTGCTCAGTCCTCTCTCTGGAGACACCAGGGTGAGCCGTGTTCAGTCCTCTCTCTGGAGACACCAGGGTGAGCCCTGCTCAGTCCTCTCTCTGGAGACACCAGGGTGAGCCCTGCTCAGTCCTCTCTCTGGAGACACCAGGGTGAGCCCTGCTCAGTCCTCTCTCTGGAGTCACCAGGGTGAGCCGTGCTCAGTCCTCTCTCTGGAGTCACCAGGGTGAGCCGTGCTCAGTCCTCTCTCTGGAGACACCAGGGTGAGCAGTGCTCAGTCCTCTCTCTGGAGACACCAGGGTGAGGGGTGTTCAGTCCTCTCTCTGGAGTCACCAGGGTGAGCGGTGCTCAGTCCTTCTGCAGGTACTGAGCTGGACAGGACTGGCACACTCGTGCTCCGCTACGTGACCACAGAACAGCCTGTTTCACGCCGCAGACACATGCACACTGTTAGCAGAGATCAGTGGCAGCTTAGACTCTCGCATTCTCTCCCTGCGCCTGTTACTAATTCATGAAGGCTCTCTGAGCTCTACCCAGTTTTCAGTATCAGGATTTAGGATGGAAATAACGTGTGAATAATTTGTGTTCACCTACCCAATTGTGCACGAGAAATAACAAGGAAAGCACGTCCTCAAATACAAATGTGAAACTACCAGGTTGGCTTCACGGGCCTTTCAAACACCCTACTCAGAGAAGGGCCTGCAAAAGCTTCGCAAAGTGTGGAGCTGGTTGACTTCGTTCAAGGAAACGACTGTAGGGGTTTTTTCTTTCTCTCTCTTTTTTTTTTTTTCCTGAGAAAAATGAAAACATCACCAGCCCCTCTTCCTGGAACAAATGTAATGCATTTATTTGATCTTTTACTCTCAGAGAGTGGCTTTATCAAAACTACACAGCCTTAATTTTCAGTCCAGTGACTGAAGGCAAGCTGAAGGTTAGAAACACTTTAAATACGAGAGCTTATTTGTCCAGGAAGGAAAAATCTACTTGGACTGAAGATATTAATGCATGCTGGGCCCTGCATGTTAAAATTCAACATACGCCATGAGTGGAAATTAGTTTTTTCTTGGCTGGAAACCCCTGGAGACTGAAAGGTCACCAAGAGTGGCCGGAAAGCCTCACAGAGCAGCCAGCCCGTGGCACGAGGGGCTGGGGCCACACTGGAGCCTTGCGTTCAATCCTGGGAGCCATGGGGACACAGGGGACGCTTCCCTGATGATTCCGGGAGAGGCTCACTCTGCACACTGCAGATCCCGACACTGGGTTTTTCACATGTCAGCGGGTTGTCCACAGATACCGCCCCGGCTCCCTCACTCAGTGCCAGTGCCTGCGGCACGGCCAGGATGGCACTGCTGGAACGTCTCCTCCACACCTGCCACCCAGGGCTTCAAACGCTCAGTTACTCTCCCACCCCCAGTCCTGATCCACCCCCTGCACCTCCTCTCTGCTTATGACACCCAGCTGCCCGCGCCGTCCATCTCTCCTCATCCACCAGTCTCAGCAGAGCTTCTCTGCCAGTCTGCTCAATCCTGAATTCCCCTCTGTCCAGGCGCAGTTCCCTCCGGCCTTGACCACCACACCAGCCTCGTGGGCCCACTCTTGTCCTTCTTGAATCCAGTCACTACACAGCCAAAAATCAAATCTTACCACCACGCTGCTGAAATCCTTCCCACGGCTGCCTGCGGAACCTGGATGAAGTCCAAATGCATTGCCACTGTCCAGTAAGTGCTCCTCGGTCGGTCTGTGCCCTGCACACTCCCACACAGACTCCTTTCAGTGTCAGAATCAGCGTACAAGCTGTTGCCTTCCCATGGCAGCGGCTTCCGATCGTTCTTTGAATTAGTCCATCCTCCTGCACACCTTGTTCTGACATCACGCGTTCAAAGCCATTCTCAAAGAGCTTTCCAGGAGAGGGCATCTGGCACAGTGGTTAGGTCACCTCCTGGGCACCCAGGTTCCACCTGGCCCAGCCGCTCCACTTCTGATCTGCGTTCCTGCCAATGCACCCCTGGGAGGCAGCAGATGATGCCTCAATTCCTGGGTCCCTGCCATCCATGTGGGAGACCCGGATTGAGTTCTGGGATCATGGATTTGGCCTGGCCTAGCCCTGGCTGTTGGGGCATTTGAAGAGTAAACCAGCAGATGGTTCTCTCTGCCTTTCAAATAAAACAATAAGAAGTGAAAAAGGACTTTTTAGAAAGATCTATCTTTAGTAAGCATCGCCAGAACCCAGTCAGCTTTTCTGCAGTGGAGCCCTGATTGGCTTCCGGGGAACAACTAAGAAATTGCAATTATTTTATTCAAAGTGTGTCTTTCCGTCTGCCCCCTCCACGAGAAGGGAAGGTTCCTGAGTGCTGATCACGTGACCTGTTCAGTGATCTGTCCCTAGCATGCAGGGCACTGGAGGCACACAGACTTCAGAATGGATGCACCCCTAGGGCCAGGAGCCAGTGATGAAATGCCTGGAATCACCTGGACGCTCCAGGAATTCCGGTTGGCCTTGCACTTGCATTACTCAGTTCCTTTACAAGGGGGAATTCATAGCAAGACTTTTGAAGAACCTGGTTATTGCACTTTTCTGCTTTCCTAAACGGATCCTGCATACATAAGAAGGCAATTCAAAAAGCTCATGGAAATGGAATGAAAAGATGAATTTATTTTCATACAAAAAGCTTTTGAAATCATATATTCAAGGGGTCTTCAAAAAACCCAACGAAAAATGCATATTGTGAACAAACTATGCATGCATCGGTTTCACCACTATTTTGCAGCAAAATAAATGTGTCTTTTGATTCCATTTTCCATGAACAATTTGAAGTATCGCTGATACACACATATTTATAATTATTTCCCGTGCTCTGTTTGAAGATGGCCAATGCTGACCCTCCAGCAGACCCAAGATGTCCGTCTCTGTGTTTCATGGCTGCTTCTTATGAGCCCTGCTCTAAGCGCCTGCGCCTCCACGAGGCACCTGTAAACTGTGGGAAACACACGGACGACTCTCACCATCATTTAAAGCCGGTGGTGCCAACACCCGGCCTTGCCTAATCCTGATCAACTACTCTAGAATGTCCTTGCGGGGTCACATTGCAATCATTCTCATCGGTTTTGTTGTTTTTGTTTGTTTGTTTGTTTTTAATATTTTATTTATTTATTTGAAAGGCAGAATTACAGAGACAGGGGGAGACAAAGAGAGAGATCCATCTTCCATCCTCCAGTTCACTCCTCAAATGGCTGCAACGGCCGGAGCTGTACCGATCCAAAACCAGGAGCCAGGAGCTTTTTCTGGGTCTCCCACGGGTGTGTGTGCAGGTGCTCAAGCACTTGGGCCATCTTCCACTGCTTTCCCAGGCCACAGCAGAGAGCTGGATCTGAAGAGGAGCAGCTGGAACTGGAACTGGTGTCCATATGGGATGCCGGCGCCGCAGGCAGAGGCCCAACCCAGCAGGCCACAGCGCCGGTCCATTTGGTGTTTGGGGCAGCAGCATTAGGACCCTGAATCGACACTAGGGCTCCATTGGGTCCTTTCCTGCGGATTCTGAAGACGCTCTGCACGCCCAGGCTCCCGTGGCCTCTGGGTTTTCGGAAGCTGTCCGTCACCCTCCAAGCCTTGAGCTCTGTCATTCTTAGTCCTCACGGCTTCGTGTGCTCTGGGACACCTTGCACACTTCTAACCTCTCTTCCCATGGCTTCTGTCCCCGCCCCGTTTCTCCTGACCCCTAAACTCTGGCAGCACTCGACACCCCCTGTTCTCTGCTTGTTTCTGCTCGCGCTCCCTTCGATGAGTGATGGCGGCAGCTACACTGCATGAATTTCAGCCCCCATCCCGCTGTCAACTTGTCGGTCCAAGGACAACATCCACGCTCAGCTTTGTCACAATTCTCCTCTGTGTGAGCTTTTTCAGGACCCCGCATGTGCATGAACTTCAAAGTTTCTTGCACCAAAATAAGCTTATTTTTTAAACTTCTATTTTCCAGGAATTCTTTGAAGTGCCTCCGTGTCTTTGAGAGAGCTGAGTCAGGCACGTGCAGCAGGCACAACCCAACGGGTGATGCTGGTAGACGTGAGGCCTGGCAGGATGAAAAGACGCGGAAGGCAAGCACGGAGGGTTCAGAAGCTGCGAGGCATCAGCCGTGTCACTGTGCACGGAGCGCTGGCTTCCCTGGACAAAGCAGTGTGAGAAGTGGCCTCAGAGCTGAACACAGGCAGGACCCAGGCTGGCTGGGGAAGGCATCTCCTCCCAGCTGCGCAGGCCACAGTCATACCTGAGGGGCTCTGGGACCCAGGGGAAGCAGGATTCACTGAAGGGGGGATTGAAGTCCCATGAAAAGGACACAGCGGGCCACGTGTGACACTAGAATAGCTCCCTGGGGACACACGAGTTTCAGGACAGCTGTTCTGTTCACACACCACTGGCTAACACCCAGCCTATGCCGCTCACATGCACTGAATTATTTGCTTAATGGATACGTGGTCTTTTTAACCAATGGGGAGGCTTAGAGTGAAATACAGAAATGAAATCAACTGATGCATATTAGTAGTTCAGTGTGAAGGTCAAGGTCATGTTTGGATTTTAGTTTTTTTACATGCTTGTGATACACGAAAAAATCAGCAATGCTATAAAACCTGATGGATCATCCATGAAGTCCAGCTTAAAATGCAAAAATTATACACACATGGGCCCTCAAGGCTGTGGAGCAGACCGCACACAGGGGGACCCCTGTGGTCTGGAGAAGCCCTCAGGAGGTGAGCGTCGGGATGGCAGTAGGGAACTGGTAGTGACCACTAACCTCAGGTCAGAACCCACAGACTCTGCTATCACAGGGAGAAGCCGAAGGGCCTGACACTGGCAGGAGCCCGGGGACTGGGAAGAAAAAACGAATCCACGAAACACATAGAGTAAAACCCATCCGCGAGAATAAGCAGCACAATGTCTGTCAGTGTAGCACCAAGTTTCTGACCCTGACCACCAGTAAAGGAGCCTCATTTACAGGGAGTGAGGAGGGAGCCAGGCTCTGGGCAGTGTCGAGTGGTTCGATCCAGGGGGCCGCAGTGGCAGGAGGCCGAACTTGTGCACAACACGCTGACATTTTTATGAGTAAAGGAATTTTTTGCACGAAAAAACATTTCTTGATGTTGAAGTTAATACTGAATATATTAAATGACAAATTTCCAAATGATAATTCTCTTGACCTCTTACAGTTGCAAATATTACTTTTATTTATAAATCTAGAGACTCATAAAAAAAGAATAACACTTTTAAGAGAATCCTTTAATTTCTGGTAGATTAAAAATTTTTTCTAAAACACCTCAACAAAAATCCTAAATGTCATCCACAGAAATCTAGAACTACATCTCTTAGTGACTGTTTATGAAACCACCTTCTCAGAAAATACTGGAAGCCAGCACCTGTCACCCAGGCCCCCTCGCCCTGGGGCAAATTCGCTTTGTCAATGCCTAACAGATTGGCCCAAAAAGCCACACCTGGCTGTGTTTGTCACTTCTACAGGAAACATCATTTGAAAAGTAAATGCGGCTCTGAAGACAACCTTCAACACAGAGCACAAGGAGACAGAGCAGCCCAGGACGAGGGGGCGTCACCCGTGCCCCTCGCCCATGCCCACTTTCCCCGCACATTTCCCGCCTGGCTCCACTCCCACACCACCTCCCCTGCTCCTTCTCCCTCCTCCTGCTGAGATAAGCAGTGATCTCATGTCTTCCCTATGGTGCTCTCTGGATTCTCGATCTGGTGGGCAGCCGGCGAAGCGCCACATGCTGGAGAATACACAAAGCCCATGGGCAGAACAGCCTCTCCCAGGTCGCCAAGGCCCATGTGACGGTGGGGAGGAACAGGGGACTCCCCAGGGAGGAGCCGGGGCTCTGACAGGAGGCCTCCTGCCCAGTCCACAGCTCGGGAGGGACGCCAGTGAAAGCAGGCAGAGGACGCTGACTTCTGGGTGAGCCGAGGGAAAGGAAGCAGAAAGCGTCCTCTGGACTCGGCGCCTTTAGTCCCACGTCTCGGAGCAGGTGCGAGCTGCCCCTGCAGCACTTCAGCCTACGCGCAAGCCCCAGCCAGCAGCAGGTGTGGCAGCAGCTACCCCGGCACGCGCTGCGGAACAAACCACCTGTGCCGTGGCCGGCTGGGCACAGACGGCCCTGGACCCGCGGGCACCGCCTCTTTTGGCTGGATGACAGCCCACGACAAACCGCATGGCCCTTTCCCTGCCAAGTCACACCGCACACATTTCCCCATCCTCTAGCCTGAGCGCCCCGAAAACGCTGCCAGCCCTGCTGGGCTCCGTGCTCCCACTGGGCTCTCGTTCCCTGCAGGGTGGGGCAGAGGGGAGAGGCCCCCACCCGTGCCCCCACACTGCAGATTCTGTGGAAGACACCTGCAGTGACTCATCCTGCCTGTCCTGACACACAGTCCCGGAAGGCAGAGAACGTCTTCCATTTTAATCTGCTTCCAAATTAAATCCTCGCATTAACATGAACCACTGAAATGAAGTAGCTCAGCTTGCCCGTCTCTGAACCCCCCAGTAACTAAGCACGTGGTCTCCTGCTGAAACTTTGATTTTCCCACTCACGTCACAGATACTTTGCATACATGAAAACCCCCAGTGAAATCTCAGCAACCGGAGGGAAGGTCTGACTGGTTCTCTCGCAGCCCCGGCGGGCAGACAAGTCCTGGTGTCCTGGGTAAAGCCACCACCTGTTTTGCCGGCATTCCATATGCCGGTTCAAGTCCCGGCTCTTCCACTTGCGATCCAGCTCCCTACTAATGTGCCTGGGAAAGCAGCAGAAGATGGCCCAAGTACGGGGGCGCTGCGCCATGTGGGAGACCCTGAGGAAGCTCCTTGCCCTTGCTTCAGCCTGGCCCAGCCCCAACCATTGCAGCCATTTGGGGGAGTGACCAGCAGGTGGAAGATCTGTCTGAGTCTCTGTCTCCATCTCTCTGGATCTCTGCCTTTCAAATAAGTAAAAATAAATCTTTAAAATAAGTTAGGCAGCCAGACTGAGAGACGTTCATAGAGAACCTCCTCGGTCACTCGTTAAAGAGGAGAAATTTACCACTGTTTCCACCAACCAGAGCTCCAAAGCTACTGGAGGGCACTCAGAAGCAGTTGACTTCCTTTTGTTGATTAATTATTTATGCTATAAATTTGCAGAGTAAATTCTGCCTAGAGTGTAGGTCTACATTTTATCATAGCCTCTTAACCCTGCAAATTCTACAGGAGTAGAATCCCAACTAATGTGGCTTGTTTCCTGTTACTAGTAAAACACTGCCATGTCCCGGGGTCTTCCTGGGGCTGGCTCAGCACTCTGTGGCCTCCTCCCAGGCGAGGGCCAGTGCGGGACGCCCTGCACCCGGCACCTGCTCACAGTCATCGACGGCTCTCTCTCCCCGCACCCCCAAGCCGTGGGCTCTCTGGCTGTGTTTCCTCTCACGCTTCTCATTCTCTCCCCTCCACAGTCGCCTTTGCCTGTTACCCAGCATGGTTTGTGACCTGCTCAGACGCAGAACCCAGGCTGTGTCTTCACCTGCTGCGGCAGAGTCACCATGCTGCCTGCCAGCTCCACGCTGGGGAGGAAGCAGCCCAAGGGGCATCAGGGAACGGAGGGGCTACACCAGGACGGCAAGTGGGGTCTGCCTTTCCAACGCGGGGCGCGTGCACCGTTCTCACTCCATCCCTGGAATCCACACTGACCCCCCCTCCTCCTTTTCTCTGCTTTCAGGTGAGACACAAGACTGAGGCAGTCCCGGTCACCCACCTCGCAGGGAGCTGTGGTTAGGAAGGAAGTGGCCTGGACCAGCCAGCCAGGTGGAGACCAGGGGCCGCGCGGAGGCCCCAGGGGAGAGAGGCACACGTCAGACTGTAACCTGTGGGGTGCAGTTGTCGCTCCCCCTCTTCGTGGAGGAACGACACAGGACCCTGCGCTGTTCTTTCTGTCTGCTCGGCCCTCCCCGGGTTTGCTGCTGGTTCTTCCCGGGTTGGCTACTATCCCTTCCACCTCCGTGGAAGGGCAGTTCCCCCTGGCCGCATTCCCCACTTCCGCAGGGGAGCGGCACACCGCCGGCCGGCTCTCTGGGGGGCTGCACGGGTGTTCCTTCAGCTAGATGTTCCCCATAGATGTTCCTCGTGCATGCCGTCTCTCTCCTCCTTTATAGTCCTCCTCCGCCAATCCCAACTCGGCTGAGTACGCTGCTCTCCTCCAATCAGGAGCAAGTCCTACAGTTAATTGGTTGAACTGGAGGCAGCTGTGCGGAAGCTGTTTACTTCTCTCCCAGCGCCATATTGTGGGAGAGCAGATGCATAGAATAAGTCCTAATTCGAGCAACTCAGTCTAGTCCGGATTGCTCCCCACAGATCCCCCTTTCTTTTTATTTTTTGGCGTTGATACGCGCCTGTCTTCGGTGTCCCGCAGCACACACTCTGCTGTACTTGCTAGAGTTGCCACAGGCTCTTACAAGTCCTATCAATCAGGAAAACCGAATCCGGGTCCTCTCTTCGCCATTGTGAGGAGGTTTTTAGGCGCTGATGCGTGCCTGTGTTCGGTGCCCTGCAGCGCATGCTCTGCTCTGCTAGAACTGCCTGCAGGTGTTTACAAAACCTATCAGGCAAACCGAATCCAAGCCTTCTCATTGCCGTATTGTGGGGGAGACTTATTAGTGTTGGTTCGTGCCTATCTTCGGTGACCTGCAGCTCATACTCTGGTCGAGCTTTGCTGGCGCTTACCGCCTTAAATCAGGCAGACCGAATCCAAGCCTTCTAATTGGCATGTTGAGGGGAGGCCTTATTTTTCTCTATTTCTCTATCTCCGGGCATTCCTACCTCTCCCATTTCACTTCTATCTTCCAGCATTCCCATTTCTCTTTTACTTCACTTCCAAACTTCTGTTTCTCTTATCCCTGCGGCTTTCCGGCACCTCGCCCCGCCGGCGGGTTCCCGGCTCTGCGCCGCTTCAGCCCGCGCCTCATCTGCGCGGCTTCCCGGCTTTGCGCGGTCCGCGGTCTCCACGCTTAACCCTTTCGCGTCTGAACCACGGCCTACGCCAGCCCCGTTCCCTATCTACTCACGCCCCGTGCTCTCTCTGCACGCGGCGGCTTCCGCGAGTAACACAGCGTAGCTTGCGTCTCCACCACTAGCATTCAATCCAAGTTCCCCGGGCTAGCCTGGCGAATTCAACCCAGCGTACGTCTCCGCCCCACGGTTTGGCTTCCCGTCCTTTGCTCCCCGGGCTAATCAGACGGATCCCAACCTGGCTTGCGTCTCAGCTTCTAGTTTCAACTTTTCGCCCCCTATTCCCGGGCTAACTTGAGAATCCCAAAGTGGCTTTCGTTTCCGCCTCGGCCTGCCCCCCGCAGCTTCAATTTCCCTAACATTTTTCTCTACCCGGTATGTTTCCCCAAGCTTTCCTCCAACGATATTCCTCCCTCATTTCTCCTGGCCTCTCCCCACAGTCCGCGTCCGAGTCTGTTTGTTCTAGCTTTCACTTTCGCTTTCGACCTTAGAAATTTCTCCCAGCTTCCCCCCGTAGTCCGTATACGAGTCTATGCCTAGGCTTTCAACAGCTTCTTCCGGCACCTCTTTTCGTCCGGCTTTTCCCTAGGCTGTTTGCTAGTCTCTCTCTCCGGTAATTTCCCAGTTCTTCCCATTTCTTCCCTCCTAAGTTTTCTATCCGTTCTAGGTTTCCTAATCCGAGTCATTTCTTCCCTCCTAAGTTTCATATTCGTCCTAAGTTCCCTATCCGAGTCACGGCACCATTATGTCGCTCCCCCTCTTCGTGGAGGAACGACACAGGACCCTGCGCTGTTCTTTCTGTCTGCTCGGCCCTCCCCGGGTTTGCTGCTGGTTCTTCCCGGGTTGGCTACTATCCCTTCCACCTCCGTGGAAGGGCAGTTCCCCCTGGCCGCATTCCCCACTTCCGCAGGGGAGCGGCACACCGCCGGCCGGCTCTCTGGGGGGCTGCACGGGTGTTCCTTCAGCTAGATGTTCCCCATAGATGTTCCTCGTGCATGCCGTCTCTCTCCTCCTTTATAGTCCTCCTCCGCCAATCCCAACTCGGCTGAGTACGCTGCTCTCCAATCAGGAGCAAGTCCTACAGTTAATTGGTTGAACTGGAGGCAGCTGTGCGGAAGCTGTTTACTTCTCTCCCAGCGCCATATTGTGGGAGAGCAGATGCATAGAATAAGTCCTAATTCGAGCAACTCAGTCTAGTCCGGATTGCTCCCCACAGCAGTGTTGAAGGGTGGCAGGAGAGGAGGCCCAAAGGAGGTCCCTCCTAAGAGCTCTGACTGCAGGGCTGTGCATGACTCAAGGTCGTCCCAGCAGGACGGGGACACACCCGGACTGCTCACAGTGTCCCCAGCATCAAAGTCAAGCCTGGGCACTGCTGGGAGGTCAGGAATGCTGGGGGCAAAAATGGGAGAGTGTGTGGGAGAGTCCATGAGAAGTGTGTGTATGCGTGTGCCTGAAGTGTGTGCAAGCATGATGTGTGTGTACACGAAGTGTGTGCGTGAAGTGTGTGTGTGTGAAGTGTGTATGTGTGTTCATGAAGTGTGGGTGCGCATGAAGAGTGCGCATGAAGTGTATGTGCAAGCATGATGCATGTGTGTACACGAAGTGTGTGCGTGAAGTGTGTGCGTGTGTGAAGTGTGTGTGTTCATGAAGCGTGGGTGCGCATGAAGAGTGCGCATGAAGTGTATGTGTGTGCATGTGGAAGACACCATGAGAAGTGTGTGTATGTGTGTGCCTGAAGTGTGTGCAAGCATGATGCATGTGTGTACACGAAGTGTGTGCGTGAAGTGTGTGCGTGTGTGAAGTGTGTATGTGTGTTCATGAAGTGTGGGTGCGCATGAAGAGTGCGCATGAAGTGTGTGTGCGTGCATGTGGAAGAGACCATGAGAAGTGTGTGTGCATGTGTATTAAGTGTACATGCATGTGTGTGCATGGAACATGTGTGGATGAAGTGTGTGTGTGTGGGAGAGTCCATGTGGAGTGTGTGTCATGTGTATTGAGTGTACATGCATGTGTGTGCATGGAACATGTGTGGATGAAGCGTGTGGGGGGGAGAGTCCATGTGGAGTGTGTGTCATGTGTATTGAGTGTACATGCATGTGTGTGCATGGAACATGTGTGGGTGAAGTGTTGTGTGTGTGTGGGGGAGAGTCCATGCGGAGTGTGTGTGCATGTGGATGTGGGTTACAGGGAAGGAGCTCCACAGGACTGCTTTGCTCCGGGGAACCGGCTTGAGCAGGCACAGAAGCTGCGGCAGCGGCCACTCCCTAGCTGCAGAGGAGCAGAGCGGTAGGGTCAGCTCCTGTCACAAGCTGCGTCTCTTCCAGGCACCTTGATGAAGGCCGAGAAGCTACAGGGAGGCCCAGAGACACAAAGCCCGGGATGGGCCAGTGCCTGCTCTGGAACCCCTGGGGGCCCAGCTGGGACGGCTTCTGCTTCCCTGCTGCACACCTCCACAAGGTGCCCCAGAGGGTGTGCTCCCGGGAGCACGGGGCTGTGGCTGTCAGACTGAGGAGGGTGCCCCAGAGGGTGTGCTCCCGGGAGCACGGGGCTGTGGCTGTCAGACTGAGGGTGCCCAGAGGGTGTGTTCCCAGGAGCATGGGGCTGTGGCTGTCAGACTGAGGAGGGTGCCCCAGAGGGTGTGCTCCCGGGAGCACGGGGCTGTGGCTGTCAGACTGAGGGTGCCCAGAGGGTGTGTTCCCAGGAGCACGGGGCTGTGGCTGTCAGACTGAGGAGGGTGCCCCAGAGGGTGTGCTCCTGGGAGCACGGGGCTGTGGCTGTCAGACTGAGGAGGGTGCCCCAGAGGGTGTGCTCCCGGGAGCACGGGGCTGTGGCTGTCAGACTGAGGGTGCCCAGAGGGTGTGCTCCCGGGAGCACGGGGCTGTGGCTGTCAGACTGAGGGTGCCCAGAGGGTGTGCTCCCGGGAGCACGGGGCTGTGGCTGTCAGACTGAGGAGGGTGCCCCAGAGGGTGTGCTCCTGGGAGCACGGGGCTGTGGCTGTCAGACTGAGGAGGGTGCCCCAGAGGGTGTGCTCCCGGGAGCACGGGGCTGTGGCTGTCAGACTGAGGAGGGTGCCTCAGAGGGTGTGCTCCCAGGAGCACGGGGCTGTGGCTGTCAGACTGAGGAGGGTGCCCCAGAGGGTGTGCTCCCGGGGGTGCAGGGCTGTGGCTGTCAGACTGAGGAGGGTGCCTCAGAGGGTGTGCTCCCGGGAGCACGGGGCTGTGGCTGTCAGACTGAGGGTGCCCAGAGCGTGTGCTCCCAGGGGCGTGGGGCACAGGGCTGTGGCTGTCAGACTGAGGAGGGTGCTCAGAGGGTGCTCCCAGGGGCGCAGGGCTGTGGCTGTCAGAGAGACTAAAGACTGTGCCCGCAGAGCTGCAGGACAAGCCATGGTCCCTCAGGACCCGGCCATGCCAGGCCCAGCCACGGCCAGCAGAGAGAGAAGAGCACGTGGAACAGGACTCGGAAGGCCCCGTTCCTGGCAGCTGACCCACGAGCACACACAAGGGTGTGGCCGGCTGCATCCACGAAGCGGGCAGTCGGGTAGCAGGAGGAGCTCATTGCTGCAGGCGCAGGAGGGGGCACCCCGAGTCGGGGCGGCCGGGACTGTCAGGGCGGCTGGGACTGTCGGGGCGGCTGGGACTGTCAGGGCGGCCGGGACTGTCGGGGCGGCTGGGACTGTCGGGGCGGCTGGGACTGTCAGGGCGGCTGGGACTGTCAGGGCGGCTGGGACTCTCAGGGCGGCTGGGACTGTGGGAGCTGGTGACAGGCTGTTAGGGCAGACAGACAGACCAACAATTTCTGGATGGACATCTTTGCCGGCACTGGGAGAAGCAATGACCGGAAGTATCTGAAAGCGAGCCCTGGTGCTATCCGGGGTCCCCTGCACAGTGACCAGCAGGGGTGGGCTGCTGGGGAGGGGCTTCTCCAGGCACAAGGGAGCTGCAGAGCTCAACCTCCCACAGGCCTCCTGGTGACCACGTGCTGGGTAGCTGTGAACAGACCCCTCACCCTCACCGACAAGGCTGTACCTGCACCTGTGCTGTCACAAGGGCGAGTGCGTGTGGGGAAGGGTGGTGGACAGGGCGGGCCTACGCCTCCTCTTCTCCCTCCTTCCTGGCCCCATCAGCTTCTTTGCTCCCAGTGAAGCCAGTCCCTGCACCTGGGCTGTTCTGTGCAGCGTGATGGCTCATGGTCCTAAGGGATCCACCTAGGACCCACGGGACAGCCTTGGGAACAATCCAGGGGCAGCTGGCACAGGTTGGAGTCATGTGTTGGGTCACGTGATTAGGATGTGAGGACAGGGGAAGGCCAGGCACTGATGCAGACACCGACAGCCGCCCACAACGTGGCCATTACAGGGACAGCAATGGAGAGCGGCAGGTGCTGCGACTCCCAGCACGCGGGCTGAGCCCGGCTGAGGTGCACCGTGTTCACCGGCGCACCTGCTCTTGAGGTGCTGGCGGCCGCCGGGCCAGGGAAGGCGGAATCAGAGGTCAGGCAGACAGAGCGGCTGACTCAGGCAGTACCCGCAGGACGCAGTCTGAAGAGGAGTGCTAAGGCCCGTCCCACCCGCATTTCCTCATATTTCCTACCTACTACACTGACCAGCTGAGTAGCAGACATCTGCGACCTGGTCTGCCTCATCTTTGGTCCAGAAGAGGCAACGGCGCAGAGAGACGCACAGACAGCACTGGGAGAGGCAAAGGCCGACTCTCCGCCACTATCAGAAAACTGCCACTGGCTCCACAAATGCGCTTTGATCCACACTTTAACAATCTATCTCATCAAAGCTTCCACGGCCAGGCTGCTTTTTCCGGCCAGTTGTTCTTCAGCTCTTACGATACAGTTACAGCCCGAGTTCTTTTTAGTGTAGACTTGTGACTTGCATGTGTGCTTTGAAGCAGCGTAATTATGACATCTGGGTTAACAGATCAAAAAGAACTGCACCCGAATCGCCCCTCCACAGCCCACCGTGCAAGGAGGCTGGGACTCTGTGCCTTCAAAGAAAGGTCTCAAGTCTTAAACATCTATGTCAAATGAGGCCAGAACAGGCAAATCGGGCACCTTCACCCCCACGCTGTCTCTCAGGGGCTGTTGACAAAGCTCCCTTCCAGGGAAGCCGGGGTTCTCCACAGCTGAGCACTGCTGTCCTCTGGGCTCGGGGAGCATGCCACACCTTCCCGACAGTGACACACTTCCTGTCCTGTCCTTTCCTGTGTGTGCGTGTGTGTGACTGCACAGGCATGTGTTGTGTGACCGACTGTGGATGTGAGTGTTGTGTGGCTGTATGTGTGGGCATATGCACATGTGAGTGTGTGTGACTGTGCAGGAGTTGTGTGAGTGTGAATCTGTGTGAAAGTATGTGCGTGTATGTGAAAGTGTGTGAGTGACTATATGTACATGAGCGTGGGAGAGCCTGAGACTGTATAACTACTTGTGTGTATGTATGAACGTGAGTATGTATGTAACTGTGTGAGTGTATACATCCCTGTGTGAGAGCATGTGCCTATGTAACTGCATGACTGCTTCTCTGTATGTGTGAATATGTGAGTATGTATGTAACTGTGTATGACTGTGGAAATATGTGTGTGTAACTGTGTGACTGCATGTGTGTGAATATGTTTATAGCTGTTGGTATGACTGTGTGTGATTGTGTGAATATGAGAGTATGTGTGTAACTGCATGTAAGACTGAGTGTGTGTGAGTGTATAAGTATGATTGTATGTGTATAAGAGTGCATGACAGCCGGCACCGCAGCTCAATAGGCTAATCCTCTGCCTGTGGCGCTGGCACCCTGGGTTCTAGTCCCGGTCGGGGTGCCGGATTCTGTCCCGGTTGCCCCTCTTCCAGGCCAGCTCTCTGCTGTGGCCAGGGAGTGCAGTGGAGGATGGCCCAGGTGCTTGGGCCCTGCACCCGCATAGGAGACCAGGAGAAGCACCTGGCTCCTGGCTTCAGATCAGCGCAGTGCGCCAGCCGCAGCGCGCTGGCTGCAGCGGCCATTGGAGGGTGAACCAACGGTAAAGGAAGACCTTCCTCTCAGTCTCTCTCACTGTCCACTCTGCCTGTCAAAAATAAAAAATAAAAAAAATAAAAAAGAGTGCATGACTATGAGTGTGTGGTTGTGTGATTATATGTATGTGAGTATAAGTGCATGAGTATATATGTGTGTGAGCATTGTGCATATGTGGCTGTGAGTGTATACATGTATGTCAGTGTGAGTTTGAGAGTGTGTATGAGTCTGAGTGTATGTATGAGTGTGAGTGTATGACTGTGTGTATATATGTGAGTGTACCTGTATGAGTATATATGTGTGAGTGTGTGTATATATGTGAGTGTACCTGTATGAGTATATATGTGTGAGTATGTGAGTGTGTGTATACATGTGAGTGTACCTGTATGAGTATATATGTGTGAGTGTGTGAGTGTGTCTATATATGTGAGTGTACCTGTATGAGTATATATGTGTGAGTATGTGAGTGTGTGTATATATGTGAGTGTACCTGTATGAGTATATATGTGTGAGTGTGTGAGTGTGTGTATATATGTGTGTGTACCTGTATGAGTATATATGTGTGAGTGTGTGAGTGTGTGTATATATGTGAGTGTACCTATATGAGTATATATGTGTGAGTGTGTGAGTGTGTGTATATATGTGAGTGTACCTGTATGAGTATATATGTGTGAGTATGTGAGTGTGTGTATATATGTGAGTGTACCTGTATGAGTATATATGTGTGAGTGTGTGAGTGTGTGTATATATGTGTGTGTACCTGTATGAGTATATATGTGTGAGTGTGTGACTGTGTGTATATATGTGAGTGTACCTGTATGAGTATATATGTGTGAGTGTGTGAGTGTGTGCATATATGTGAGTGTACCTGTATGAGTATATATGTGTGAGTGTGTGAGTGTGTGTATATATGTGAGTGTACCTGTATGAGTATATATGTGTGAGTGTGTGAGTGTGTGTATATATGTGAGTGTACCTGTATGAGTATATATGTGTGAGTGTGTGTATATATGTGAGTGTACCTGTATGAGTATATATGTGTGAGTGTGTATTTATGTGAGTGTACCTGTATGAGTATATATGTGTGAGTGTGTGAGTGTGTGTATATATGTGAGTGTACCTGTATGAGTATATATGTGTGAGTATGTGAGTGTGTGTATTTATGTGAGTGTACCTGTATGAGTATATATGTGTGAGTATGTGAGTGTGTGCATATATGTGAGTGTACCTGTATGAGTATATATGTGTGAGTATGTGAGTGTGTGTATATATGTGAGTGTACCTGTATGAGTATATATGTGTGAGTGTGTGAGTGTGTGTATATATGTGAGTGTACCTGTATGAGTATATATGTGTGAGTATGTGAGTGTGTGTATTTATGTGAGTGTACCTGTATGAGTATATATGTGTGAGTGTGTGAGTGTGTGTATATATGTGAGTGTACCTGTATGAGTATATATGTGTGAGTGTGTGTATATATGTGAGTGTACCTGTATGAGTATATATGTGTGAGTATGTGAGTGTGTGTATATATGTGAGTGTACCTGTATGAGTATATATGTGTGAGTATGTGAGTGTGTGTATTTATGTGAGTGTACCTGTATGAGTATATATGTGTGAGTGTGTGAGTGTGTGTATATATGTGAGTGTACCTGTATGAGTATATATGTGTGAGTGTGTGAGTGTGTGTATATATGTGAGTGTACCTGTATGAGTATATATGTGTGAGTATGTGAGTGTGTGTATATATGTGAGTGTACCTGTATGAGTATATATGTGTGAGTATGTGAGTGTATTTATGTGAGTGTACCTGTATGAGTATATATGTGTGAGTATGTGAGTGTGTGTATATATGTGAGTGTACCTGTATGAGTATATATGTGTGAGTGTGTGAGTGTGTGTATTTATGTGAGTGTACCTGTATGAGTATATATGTGTGAGTGTGTGAGTGTGTGTATATATGTGAGTGTACCTGTATGAGTATATATGTGTGAGTATGTGAGTGTGTGTATACATGTGAGTGTACCTGTATGAGTATATATGTGTGAGTGTGTGAGTGTGTGTATACATGTGAGTGTACCTGTATGAGTATATATGTGTGAGTGTGTGAGTGTGTGTATATATGTGAGTGTACCTGTATGAGTATATATGTGTGAGTATGTGAGTGTGTGTATATATGTGAGTGTACCTGTATGAGTATATATGTGTGAGTATGTGAGTGTGTGTATATATGTGAGTGTACCTGTATGAGTATATATGTGTGAGTATGTGAGTGTGTGTATATATGTGAGTGTACCTGTATGAGTATATATGTGTGAGTGTGTGAGTGTGTGTATATATGTGAGTGTACCTGTATGAGTATATATGTGTGAGTGTGTGAGTGTGTGTATATATGTGAGTGTACCTGTATGAGTATATATGTGTGAGTATGTGAGTGTGTGTATATATGTGAGTGTACCTGTATGAGTATATATGTGTGAGTATGTGAGTGTATTTATGTGAGTGTACCTGTATGAGTATATATGTGTGAGTATGTGAGTGTGTGTATATATGTGAGTGTACCTGTATGAGTATATATGTGTGAGTATGTGAGTGTATTTATGTGAGTGTACCTGTATGAGTATATATGTGTGAGTGTGTGAGTGTGTGTATTTATGTGAGTGTACCTGTATGAGTATATATGTGTGAGTGTGTGAGTGTGTGTATATATGTGAGTGTACCTATATGAGTATATATGTGTGAGTGTGTGAGTGTGTGTATACATGTGAGTGTACCTGTATGAGTATATATGTGTGAGTGTGTGAGTGTGTGCATATATGTGAGTGTACCTGTATGAGTATATATGTGTGAGTGTGTGAGTGTGTGTATATATGTGAGTGTACCTGTATGAGTATATATGTGTGAGTGTGTGTATATATGTGAGTGTACCTGTATGAGTATATATGTGTGAGTGTGTGAGTGTGTGTATATATGTGAGTGTACCTGTATGAGTATATATGTGTGAGTGTGTGAGTGTGTGTATATATGTGAGTGTACCTGTATGAGTATATATGTGTGAGTGTGTGAGTGTGTGTATATATGTGAGTGTACCTGTATGAGTATATATGTGTGAGTGTGTGTATATATGTGAGTGTACCTGTATGAGTATATATGTGTGAGTGTGTGAGTGTGTGTATATATGTGAGTGTACCTGTATGAGTATATATGTGTGAGTGTGTGTATATATGTGAGTGTACCTGTATGAGTATATATGTGTGAGTGTGTGAGTGTGTGTATACATGTGAGTGTACCTGTATGAGTATATATGTGTGAGTGTGTGAGTGTGTGTATATATGTGAGTGTACCTGTATGAGTATATATGTGTGAGTGTGTGAGTGTGTGTATATATGTGAGTGTACCTGTATGAGTATATATGTGTGAGTGTGTGAGTGTGTGTATTTATGTGAGTGTACCTGTATGAGTATATATGTGTGAGTGTGTGAGTGTGTGTATATATGTGAGTGTACCTGTATGAGTATATATGTGTGAGTGTGTGAGTGTGTGTATATATGTGAGTGTACCTGTATGAGTATATATGTGTGAGTGTGTGAGTGTGTATTTATGTGAGTGTACCTGTATGAGTATATATGTGTGAGTGTGTGAGTGTGTGTATATATGTGAGTGTACCTGTATGAGTATATATGTGTGAGTATGTGAGTGTGTGTATATATGTGAGTGTACCTGTATGAGTATATATGTGTGAGTGTGTGAGTGTGTGTATATATGTGAGTGTACCTGTATGAGTATATACGTGTGAGTGTGTGAGTGTGTGTATATATGTGAGTGTACCTGTATGAGTATATATGTGTGAGTGTGTGAGTGTGTGTATTTATGTGAGTGTACCTGTATGAGTATATATGTGTGAGTGTGTGTGTGTATATATGTGAGTGTACCTGTATGAGTATATATGTGTGAGTGTGTGAGTGTGTGTATATATGTGAGTGTACCTGTATGAGTATATATGTGTGAGTATGTGAGTGTGTGTATATATGTGAGTGTACCTGTATGAGTATATATGTGTGAGTGTGTGAGTGTGTGTATATATGTGAGTGTACCTGTATGAGTATATATGTGTGAGTGTGTGAGTGTGTGCATATATGTGAGTGTACCTGTATGAGTATATATGTGTGAGTGTGTGAGTGTGTGTATATATGTGAGTGTACCTGTATGAGTATATATGTGTGAGTATGTGAGTGTGTGTATTTATGTGAGTGTACCTGTATGAGTATATATGTGTGAGTGTGTGAGTGTGTGTATATATGTGAGTGTACCTGTATGAGTATATACGTGTGAGTGTGTGAGTGTGTGTATATATGTGAGTGTACCTGTATGAGTATATATGTGTGAGTGTGTGAGTGTGTGTATTTATGTGAGTGTACCTGTATGAGTATATATGTGTGAGTGTGTGTGTGTATATATGTGAGTGTACCTGTATGAGTATATATGTGTGAGTGTGTGAGTGTGTGTATATATGTGAGTGTACCTGTATGAGTATATATGTGTGAGTATGTGAGTGTGTGTATATATGTGAGTGTACCTGTATGAGTATATATGTGTGAGTGTGTGAGTGTGTGTATATATGTGAGTGTACCTGTATGAGTATATATGTGTGAGTGTGTGAGTGTGTGCATATATGTGAGTGTACCTGTATGAGTATATATGTGTGAGTGTGTGAGTGTGTGTATATATGTGAGTGTACCTGTATGAGTATATATGTGTGAGTATGTGAGTGTGTGTATTTATGTGAGTGTACCTGTATGAGTATATATGTGTGAGTATGTGAGTGTGTGTATACATTGAGTGTACCTGTATGAGTATATATGTGTGAGTATGTGAGTGTGTGTATATATGTGAGTGTACCTGTATGAGTATATATGTGTGAGTGTGTGTATACATGTGAGTGTACCTGTATGAGTATATATGTGTGAGTGTGTGAGTGTGTGGCTGTGTGTATGTGTGTGTATGACTGCATCTATATTAGTGTTAAGTGGGTGAGAATGTGTGTGTGGCTGTGGCTGAGTATATTGTGCATCTGAGTGTGTGTGGTTGTATGAGCATATATTGTGAGAATGTGTGTACAAGTGTGTGTATGAGCGTGTGGCTGTGTGAGTGTATATGTGCCAGTGTGAGTGTGTGTGTGTGGCTGTGAGTGTGTATTGTGTCTGGGTGTGTGTGAGTGATTTGCTCTTGGCCTTTTTAACTTCTTTTTGACTACTGGGTGGTGGGAAAAGCGGGGCAGCAGAGGAGGGCGGGTACCTCCTTCCTGCTGTATTCTCCAAGTTCCATGTCAGCAGAGACCTTGGCACACTCCAGGAAACCGGGTGCTACGGCCCGTGTCCACACAGCAAGTGGAAAGGCATGAGCAGAACCACGGCTCAGAATACACAGAGGCTGGGGGTGATTTCCCACACACTGGAGCCTCCTCGCAACACATCTGCCCAGGACGCCCAGTGTGGCCAGAGGTGGGGAGAGCTGGGCTCCTGCCGGGCACAGGGGATTCTCACCACAGCCTTGGCTGGGTCTCCCCTGGCCTCAGGGAAACGGGGGGAAGCACAGCTCTCTGCAGGTGCCCACCCTGGAAGGTGGGGCCAGAGGCAGGACTGGCGGACACCCCCTGGCGGAGGCCTGGGAGGCCCAGGGCACACACAAGGCCCCATCCTTTGTCTCCAGTCCAGCAGAGGCCACTTCTCATCCACCTCCCCCGAGCTCTGGGGGCCCAGTCCTGGGCTCCTCCCCAGGGCCTCAGACTGCAGGTCCCTCTGCTCATCTCCAGCCACTGCCCTTGCTGTTCCTCTGTCGGGAGTGCTCCCTCGCCGCCATGGCTTCTGGGAAAAACGCTGGGCCCTGCTCAGACCAGGGCTGGCTGAGTCACAGAACACCCTGCCCCCGGCCTGCCCCAACACCTTTGCTGGTCTGTCTCCATCTCCCACTGCTCTCAAACCTTTCTTCTCTCTCTCACACACACACACACACACCCCTGTAATCCTAAAATGCTAAGATCTTCCAAATTCTGAAAACCGAAAGTTATTTTCACAATTCATTTGGTAGCAAAACTTGAGCTGAAGATACTTACTGTCATAATTTACATCACTGGTATGGAAACTCATGCATTTAACTGCAAAAAATAAAAAGTTCCCACGAGCAGCATTAGACATAATCTGCTGGGCCCCACATGGACTCCAGGAGCCAGAGGTGCACCTGCAGAGTCTCTGCATGCCTCCTCACTTGGGGGCCTGGAAGCCACGGGGGTGGCACTGCCGGTGGGAATTCCAGCCCCCGTGAGCCTGGGCACAGACCCAGCCTCCCAGGAGCTGGGGCCCTGGCGTATCTCCTGTGAAGGACCCCGCCACACTGAGTCCTCCCGGAGCCTCTGTGAGGGGGGATGCTCTCGGGATGTCTTCTGGAGACACTGCAGGCTGCACACTTCACGCACGCGCGCCTCACAGCAACTCTCTTGATGTGAGCGTCTTGCAGTCTGGATAGGCTGAGGATCTCCCAACTCATCACACCCTGGCTCTGTTTATCCCCTCAATTTGTGTTTCTCACCCTGCATTTTAGTGCTAAGAACCCAGGCTGCACCTTGGACACCGAGACTTCCCAGACTGTCTCATCCTGGCTCCCTTCCCTCTCCCTGTCCATTTCTTACTATCAGTGGAAGAAGAAGCCAGGCGGCACCTTCAACACTTCACTTGGAAATCTCCTCAGCTAAATCCGCAGCTTCATCAGGGGCACACTCTGCTTGTCCCGTAACGAGGCCACAGCTCTGCCACGCTTTCTGCTGCTGTGTGGGAAGCCCCGTGCCTTCAGCTCATAGCAGCAACCTTCCCAGTTCCTTCAACGCCATTGCCAACGGTGCCTTTGACAACCACAAAGCACGAATTGTCTGCTAGTGATGACCGAGTTACTCAAGGCCATGGGTGTCTTCTCTCCCTGCACCTCTTATTCCGAGTCCCCACCAGCAGAGCTGCTGACAGCCACGTTCCACTCATAGCCGCCAGAGGAAAGCCTCACTACTGTCCCAGCTTCCACCTGCTGCCCGACCCCAGTGCCGATTCTGACAGCAGCATCCTAACTCGGGTACCAAAACCTGTGTTCCTGTCGCCGCCGTGACAAGTTATCTCGAGCCCCGGGATGTAATGCCAGTCTATCTTCCGAGAGCACAGATCCATAGGCCAGGTGGTCCTGGACCAACACATACACATACAACCTATATACACATATGCATATAATGTACACAGTCACACACACACATAAAGTACCCAGTTACATACAAACACACATTCACACATGTCTGCTTGTGATGACTGAGCTGGAGTCCTTCTGGAACCTTCTGGGGGAGAACCTGTCTGCGACATTTCTTGGCTCTGAAGGTCATCTTTCCTCTTCAAGTCAGCAACCTCATGTCTTCCCCTCCCCCACAGCCACTTTTATGGATTCCTGCGGTGCGACCGCCACACCTCAGGGTTCCAGGCCTTCATCCCACCCTCAAAGACCCTTTATCCATCTAAGATAACTCAGGTTCCCACGAGGGCAGTGGGGGCTCTTATTCTGCCTAGCACAGAACCACTTGATTTACATTTCACAGCACTTGGGGCTAAGTACGAAGACTGCACCACAATAAATGCAACTTTTAACGTAGGTGACAGACTGACGGTCAGTGGATGATCTGCACACACGCCATTTTTGAGCTTTGCATTCGGCTAATTAATCTGATAATGTGATCTAGCAAACTAGGTTTATGACAGCGACGGGAACACGCCCCATTTTACAGGGCTCGAGAGAACAGAGACCTCACTGCTCTCTGAGCCAAGTCTCTGGACAAGTTCACACCACGCCCCTTATTCTCTATGCCCATCGTGTTTTTCGAAGAGGGAGAACGAGGCACACCACATCTTACACTACTGTCACATGCATGATAATTGAGTTAATGCAACTTTTCACCAATGACAAAATAAGTATTTGTTATTAAGTTGTTTTAGTTCAGTTATCTTATAAAATTTAAGGTGACATGGCTGTGCGTTCCATGTTGGCTCAAGGCAGTGCAATGCTGCCTTTGTGCTTATCATACTCCCCAGACGGAACTGTGCTCTTGCTATTTCTACTTCATTGGTGAGAAAACTCCGGCAGGGAGACGTCCAGCAACTTTGCTGAGGTTTCACAGGTGGTTCATTAACAAAGACAGGTCAACCTCAGGGCGCGTGACTCCGGAGCCCACTCTTAACCACTGTGCAGCAGCGCTCCCACGAGGCAGCCCAGCCTGAGCCAGGACTGCTGGTGGTCAGTGCCCCCCCAAGAGGAGGCCAGGGGACGGCGGGGATGCCAGACCCGCCTCACCGCCCACACCCTGTCACACATTCCACTTCAGCATCTGTAAAGACACTCTTCCATTCTGCTCCCTGGGCCCAGATCTGATGAGGTGTGTGAGTGTGTGTGTGTGTGTGTGTGAATGTGTGTGTGCGTGCGTATATGTGTATGTGTGTATGTGCATGAGTGTATGAAAGTGTGTGCACTGTATGCGTAAATGTGTGTGTCTCTACATATGTGTGAATGTGCGTATGTACATAACTGTGTACTTTATGTGTATATGTGACTGTGTGCATTATATGCATATGTGTGTATGGGTTTATGTATGTGTGTGTGAGTGTGTATGTGAGTGAAAGTGTGTATGGGTGTAAGTGTGTGAATGTGTGTGAGAGAGTGCATACGTGTGTATGTGTGTACTGTAGGTATATGTGTGTATGGGTGTGTGTGTATGTGAGCATGTGTGTGAAAGTGTGAATGGGGTGATGTGTGCATGTGTGAATGTGTGTATGTGTGGGTGTATGCATATGTGAGAATATGTGTGAATGTGTGTGTATGAGTATGTATGTGTCTGTGTATGTGTACACATGTGTGAGTATATATGTGTGTGAATGTGTGTCTGAGGGTGTGAATGTGTGTGTCTGTGTGTATGTGTGAGTGCATGTATGTGTATGAGTGTGGGTATGTGTGTGTGTATGTGAGAATATGCCTGTATATGCACACATGCATGCTATACACCCCAAGGCTCAAAGAAAAGAGCACTAGGAAGTAAAACAGCTTTTACAGTCTTTGCAGGGTAACCAGTTAGCATCCTTATTTATGACATAAATAGGCCTGCTATACAGACAGGTCTCTACCAGGCTCTGAAAAGTCAACTTTACACAAAATTTAAAGAATATATGAAGAACAGTACAAAAGCCTGGCTTTGAGCTGCAAGGGCATTAAAATAAATTCCAAGCTTTTTGGGGCCGGCGCTGTGGCACAGGTTAATCTTCCGCCTGCGGCACCAGCATCCCATATGAGCACCGGTTCTAGTCCCGGCTGCTCCACCTCCTATCCACCTCTCTGCTATGGCCTGGAAAAGCAGTAGAAGATGGCCCAAGTCCTTGGGCCCTGCACCCACATGGGAGACAGGGAGGAAGCACCTGGCTCCCAGCTTCGGATTGGCACAGCTCCAGCCGTTGCAGCCATCTGGGGAGTGAACTAGCAGAAGGAAGACCTTTCTCTCTGTCTCTCCCTCTCACTGTCTGTAACTCTACCTCTCAAATAAATAAAATCTTAAAAAAATAAATTCCAAGCTTTTTAACAACCAACTCAAGCATGCTCTGCACATCTGTGGATTTCAGGCTCAGAACCTGCGCACGAGCGCATGGGCTCCAAGCCACTCCAGCGCTCTGCTCACCCTCTGGCCGAGCCATTCTCCCCGCAGCGCGCTCCAGGTAAACCAAATTTTAAACAGAGCCAAGAAACATGAAGTTCTGACTGTAGCCTGTGTGTGACTGCAGCTTGGTCGTGCTTGCCCTGTAACAGGCTGTGGAAGGGGACTTCCAGGCACTAAGCGTTACTGAAGACTTCTAACCCGAGCAAACGCGTGATTCTGCCACATTCGGAAGACAGCAACAACACGCACCTCTCCTAGGCTCTGTGAAAGGCCCAGCGCAGCCCTCCCTGGGAGCTGACAGCCAGAGGGGAAGGAGTACCCCACAGAGGCACCTCACCCGGGTGCCCATCACCGAGAACTCTGTGTGTTCCCCGCCGGCCACGTGTCTGGGTGAAGGGGCAGGAGAGCTGCCCGGAGCCCACGCGCCCCAGCCTGCAGCCCCGTTCCGAGCTCCGGGCACCTGCAGCCCTGCCCAGGCTGTTGCCCAAGGTGAAGAGCACACTCAGATTCTCCGCAGGGCTTGGGAGTCTTGGCATTCAGGAGCAAACAGCAGCACGGGACTGTTCACTGGAGAAGGCGAAGGTGAGAACTGGTGGGAGGTAGCCCTCCACAAGCGGCAAGCAGGGGGCAGGACAGGTGCAAACCACTTCTACCGTGCGGACCAGAAGGAGCTCTGCAGCCAGACTCGGCGCTGGAGTAGGCACCCAGGGTCCAGGCAACCCCGAGGACCTCTCACCGCAGGAACGCGGGGCACCAGGAGGGCTCCACGGGGACAGGGACTGGAGCGGGGCTGGAGCAGGGCTGGTCAGGGCTCAGTGGGAGCCTGTCTCACCCCATCAGCGACCTGGCGATGTGGAGGACCCGGTGGATGAGGAGGCTCCTCTGTGAGCCTCATGGACAAGCTAGCTCAGTGTTTTCCCCGACGGAGGACACGTGACAGCTCAGAGCTGACAGACAGCACACAGCTAAAATAAAAAGTAGCTCTTCTCCCCTCTCTCTGCCTCCACCCAACCTCGTGCTGTCCTTTGAACGAGGGCAGAAGCGGACCAGGCCCCCGCACCACCCCCAAGCCTGTCTGTCCAGACATGGTGGACAGACTCACTCGGGACTGGATGAATGAACATTTTACATAACTCCCTACTGAAATTGGGCTGCTTTATTTTAAGCCTCCCTGGTCCAGCACCCTGTGGCACTGAGCAAAATCTGGGATCTGCCCGAGATGATATCCAGACCCAAGGAAGGGCGAGGAGTGTTTAAATTACTCGGTCGGCAAGGAGAGCGGTGTGGCTGGCCGTTCAGCCCGTCAATCACCCCGGGCTCTCTGCTCCACTCCGCGCTGCTTGCTCATTCACGCCCGGGCTCTGGGTGAGGGCGGGGCTGCTCTCTCTTTAGGCACCCACACTTCCAAGTAGGGAGAAGACAATGCAGTGTCCATGGCTGAAATGTGCTCCACAGTTCTCACGAGCTTCAGGAAAGGGGAACAGGCAGCCCCGGAAATGGAGGAGTCCGACCCCGACTTCCTCCTCCCACCAGTAACCGAGAGGACGCCGGAGTGCCTCTGTAGCCAGCACAGATGCCAGCGTCAGTGGGTGGACAGAAGGACTTCCAGAATGAGGCCGAGCACGGCATGGCACAAACCAGCTTTGCTTGAAACGCATCCTAATAAGAGGAGACGACGGTGGCCCCCTGGTACTAATCTGGGACCCTGCAAGACTCGGTACTGCAGAGTGCCTGAACTGGGAGTGGGGAGACACTGTGTTATCCTACATTCTGCTTGCCCTCAATGCAACTCCAGTCAGACGTGTGCCTCAATGAATGGAGACCTATTTATAATGAACAAGGCATATACCAACCAAGGCAAAAGAGGAGAGATTTCCATACAGAGCAAAGACTCTCTACCTAGCAGCCCAGCTCAGCTCGGAGTGGACTGGCAGCTGGACGACCACTCTCCTGTCTTTCTCTGAGCTCCAGGCTGCTTTCTGCATTGCAGGGCAGAAGGGTTTTCACTGTGCTTAGGCAAATGGGTGGCTGATGACAGATGGACAGTGCTGGGGGCTGGGGCTGGGCAGCAGGGACCAGGCCCTGCAGGAACACACCCCAGCCCCTTAAAAATCCTTCCTGTTCGGGCACCAGGAAAGGGTGGGGCACTGGAGAGGGTGGGAACCCCGGTCATGAGACGGACACAGTGGACACGGCTGCTCTCCTGCTGGGACCTCGTCTTGCCTGTGAAGGCCGCCCTCATCCCGCGTCGGCCTCTCTCCACTCTGGGAGGGAACAGGTGCATGCCTGGGTGCCTCCCCAGGCCTCAGGCCTCCACCGCTAGGTCTGCACCTGTTGGACTGCACGGGAGAACGCAGAGCAGCAGGGCGGGAGCCCCACTTCGGTTCACCCACTGCGAAGTCAGCGTCTCCCCCATGTCTCCCCACTCTTGCACTTCAGCTGTGCAGGCAGAACGGCTGAGAGGAACCCAGTGGGCGCCAAGGCTGCGCGCTCGTCCGCAGGAGACGACGTTCTCCAAGGGCGGAGCGGTGGGGCCTTGGTGCAGGAAGAGACCTGAAGCTGGGGCTGGACTTAACGCCCACAGAATGCAAACTCACTAAATCCCAGGGTGATTCAGTGGCAGAAGTAATGTAAGAATCAGGAGAACAATCCTGGCACAGGAACTTACAGATAACAACATGCATGACTTATCACACATGATCATGGAAACAATCAGATCAATAAGCTTCCAAATGTCCACAGTCCACACAAACTTCTATTTTCCAAGATCTCAAGGGGGCCAGAGCTCAAAAGCAGAGACTTAGGGTAGCAGCAAAAGGCCCAGGCAGGTGCACCAGGAAGAGAGGAGGAAGTGGGAAAAGTCCGGGAAGAAGGTATGAGGACAGCCATGCGTCGAGAAGCCCCTTTGGGAAGGCATGTGCTGGTTTCACAGGCTGTGAGAGAATCCGGGGTTTACTGCGTAAACATTTTCTGAAAGGCTGCACAGAGCACCCTGCCCCGCTTCCCCTCGGTGCCTTCCTGTGTGTGTGTGTGCGTGTGCATGTGCGTGTGTGTGGGCTCAGGTGTGACCACCTGCACTCAGGTATGATTAGAAAGGGGGCTTCATGGTGCCGGTGCTGTGGCATAGCAAGTGGGGCCACTGACTGCAGTGCCGGCATCCCACATGGGCACCGGTTCCAGACCCGGCTGCTCCTCTTCTGATCCAGCTCTCCGCTATGGCCTGGGAAAGCAGTAGAAGATACCCAAGTCCTTGGGCCCCTGCACCTGCGTGGGAGACCTGGAAGAAGCTCCTGGCTCCTGGCTTTGGATCAGTGCAGCCCCAGCCATTGCGGCCAATTGGGGAGTGAACCAGCTGATGGAAGACCTCTCCCCCTCCTCTGGCTCTCCTTTTCTTTCTGTGTAACTCTAACTTTCAAATAAATAAATCTTCAAAAAAAAAAAAAAGGTGGGGGGGGGGCTTCAAAATGTGCATGGAAATTAGAATCGCATGAAGGGGACAGCACTGTGGCTCACTTGGTTAATCCTCTGCCTGCGGCACTGGCATCCCATATGGGCACCGGGTTCTAGTCCCGGTTGCTCCTCTTCCAGTCCAGCTCTCTGCTGTGGCCCAGGAGGGCAGTGCAGGATGGCCCAAGTGCTTGGGCCCTGCACCCGCATGGGAGACCAGGAGAAGTACCTGGCTTCTGGCTTCAGATCGTTGTAGCTCTGGCCATTGTGGCCATTTGGGGAGTGAACCAATGGAAGGAAGACCTTTCTCTCTGTCTCTCTCTCTCTCTCTCTCACTGTCTATACCTCTACCTGTCAAATAAATAAATATCTTTTAAAAAAAGAATTGCATGAAAATGAATGAATTTCACAATGTTTGCAGCGCAATGAGTGTATCTTTTAGCTCCAACATGTTGATGTCCCCTTGTGTTTCTGCCTGAGTGCAGACTGTCTCACTGCGCACACACACACACACACACACACAGTGCTCTAGCGTTTCTCTAGCCCCCTGCAGCCTGGTTACACTGCTGGAGGCTCTAGCGTTTCTCTAACCCCCTGCAGCCTGGTTACACTGCTGGAGGCTCTAGCGTTTCTCTAACCCCCTGCAGCCTGGTTACACTGCTGGACCAGGTAGCAATAGACTCCCACTCTTTCAGCAGTCCTGAAGTAGCTGCGTTGGTTTGCAACATTAAGTCGCTGCCTGTGGTACCGCATCCTATGTGAGCCCAGCTGCAGCCCCACATGCTCTGTTTCTCATCCAGCCTCCTGCTAACGCACCTGCGAAGGCAGGAGATGATGGCCCAAGTCCTCGAGTCCCTGCCACCACACGGGAGACCCAGAGGGAGCTGAAGCCTCCTGGCTTTGGCCTGGCCCGGCCCTGGCTGTTGCAGCCATGTGGGGAGTGAGCCAGTGGATGGAAGATCTCTCTCTTCTCTCTGTCTCCGCCCCCTCTCTGTTGCTCTGCCTTTCAAATAAAGAAACACATCTTTTTAAACAATGACAAGCTGAATGAGAGAGGTGATGGACATTTGAGCCCGCTTCTTTCGGCCACACAAGGAAACAAACCACTGACAGCCGGCCTCTCAGTCCAAGGTCCTTGGTGAACACAGTCCTAGGTGGTCTGGTTCTCTCGTCTCGCCTGGACACCTGTCCTCAGGATCCAACCTGGCTCCTGCCGGCAGCTTGTCCACGTGACTGTGTGTCTCGGTGTCGGATAAAGTCACTCCCCAGAGAAGCTGCTCCATCCAGGGCCTGTGACGCTGCTGTGTTGTTCTGTGAGCATCGGCCCAGGTAGCACTGCAGTGGGTGTGCTGACAGCATACCTCTAATCAATACACACCCCGTTTCACAGTGTACAAATGTGCACAGCTACCTGGATTTCCAGCACTAGGAGTACATATTTAACCTAGGTTGTGCATTTCATCAAAGGCGAACATGCAGTAAAATATTTCATTTTAAAACCTCCTAAGCACTAGAAGGAATGATATAATACGAACATAAATCACAGATAATGAAAACAGCCCCTTCCTAAACATGGCCGTAAGAAACAAAACGGAGGCTTCCTTCCACCTCCCTGGGTGGCACGGGACAAAGATGTTTATTTCAGGAGCATTCCATGGAATGCATTAAACTGTCTTTCTGATACTTCTGTAAAATAAATGTGTGTCCTATATTTGACCAGATATGCAAGAAACACAAGTTACTGGGTGACTTTTACCAGTGAGAATGACGCTTGAATTAACTGCACTCAGTGGTTCTAGAAGTTGAAGGCCCACAACACAACTCGCAAGGCCACAGGAGACCAGAAGGCACTGCACTGGTCTTCCTGATGCAGGGGTGCGTGGGGTCAGTGCAGCGCCGGCTGGAGAAACCCCAGGCCCCCACGCGCTCTCACGGCCAGAGGCCGGGTGGGGTCTTTTCATTCCACTGACTTGGTGGCCCATGCCAGGCAAGGCTGTGGGGAACCAGGATGGTGATGGATGTCTGACCCTGCTGGAGAGAGCAGCGCCAGTGACACACCCAGCGCAAGCCTGGTGCTGTGGACTAAACCCTCCTGGTTTGGGGGCTCTCAGAGCATCAGGTCCGTGTGGTGTGGAACCTGACCACCTTGGAAAGGAGTGCGGTCGAGTGAGGCGCGAGAGGATCCTCCAGCCCCGAGCGGGCCCCGCCTGTCCGCCAGCACCCATGCCGCAGCTGCTGCACTACGCACACTGGCGCTGCCTTTACACGGGAGCTCTTTGGTGGAGAAATTCATGTTCTGGAGAGTCAATCTTGGGCGAGGAAAGCAACCCAAGCCAGAGGTGTGATTCTCGGACAGAAAGGAAAGCGACGTAGAGAGAGAGAGCTACACGCGGAAGGGTAGAAACACGGAACGTGGCTCATCCCCTCCCAATCTCACGGAGAAACCTGAGGGCGCTCCTGCTGCTCGGAGGGAGGATCCGTGCCTTCCCAGGCTCTGGGTCAGCCAACAGTGGGCGCTGCTGGAGGGAAGCTCCCCTCCAGCTCCGCCCCCTCCAGCTCCGTCCTCTCCACACCTGCTGCTCCCCGTTCTGCTTCCCGCCATGCGTGAGACCCTCACCAGCACTGTGATCTTGGACTTCCCTGGGACCACGAGCCAAATGAGCATCTCACCTGTTCTCCAGCATTCTGTCCAAGCGACAGAGAACCCTGTTTGCCAGAGGTTCAGGGGTAGGAGTGGGGCAGGGGGAATAAGAAGGCGATGCAGGGGGCACTATCAGGACAGGCAGACAAGGCAACTCGACACCAGCTGCTGTGGGAAGCACTCTGTGTATTTGTCAAAAGCCAAAAGGCTGTATAGTGGGAAGAGGGAACCCTAACACACATAGGACTTCAGTTAGCAACCATGTATCAGCATCAGTCCATCATTTGAAACAAGTGTTCCACTTCAGTGCCAGATATGAACAGGGAAGCTGGGTGCAGGGGAAACTCTGTACTTGCTGCTCCATTTCTCTGTAGACATGAAACTGCTGTAAAAACTGCTGTAAAGGGGTCAGTGCTGTGGCGCAGTGGGTAAAGCCGCCACCTGCAGCGCCAGCATCCCAGGTGGGCACTGGTTTCAGTCCCAACTGCTCCTCTTCCGATCCAGCTCTCTGCTATAGCCTGGGAACGCAGCAGAAGATGGCCCCAGTCCTTGGGCACCGTACCCATGTGGGAGATCTGGAAGAGGCTCCTGGCTTTGGATCAGCCCAGCTCTGGCCATTGCAGCCATTTGGGAAGTGAACCAGCAGATGGAAGACCTTTCTCTCTTTCCCCCGCCCTCTCTCTGCCTCTCTGTTAACTCCCCCTTTCAAATAAATAAACAAATCTTTGAAATAATAAATAAAAATCTACTTTTAGAAAACTTGTAAAAACAGTCTATTAAGTGTTAAAATAAAGGTTGCAAAAAAATAAAATAAAGGTTGTATGAAGAGGAGGCTCCTACCTCATGCTGTTCATGAGTAAGTCAAATTATGCACGTATCTCACGAACTCTGTGGAAATGCAAGCTACAAGATAAGTCTATTCAGGTGCAGAAAGTCTGAAATTCATGCACATGAGTTCACAGAAAACATGCATTAGGAAAACTCTGCAGCGGCTTCTGAGTGTGAAATCATCCCACTGTCCTCGCCTGCTGTGCCGCCTGTCCTTTCTGGGTGCTGCCTATGCCAGAGTCTTGAATAGTGGAGATAAGGAACTGACCGAAGTGCCCGTGGGCAGATGAATGGATAAAGAAGCATTGAAAGGGTCGGTGCTGTGGCATAGCAGGTAAAGCCACCACCATCAATACGGATGCCTGTTTGGGTACTGGCTGCTCCTTTTCTGACCCAGCTCCCTGCTGATGGCCTGGGAAAGCAGCAGAGGATGGCCCAAGTGCTTGGGCCCCTGCACCCATGTGGGAAACCTGGAAGAAGCTCCTGGCTCCTGGCTTTGGACCAGCCCAGCTCTGGCTGTTGCCGCCATTTGGGGAGTGAACCAGCACATCAGATATATCTCTCCGGCAGAACCCAGACTCAGACAAGAAAAAGCAGTGGAACAGGTGACTGGCTGGTATGTCCAATTCATGTTGGACACGTGTGTGGGAAGACTGCACTGGACTCCTTACAAATGTGCAAGTATCACATTAACCCAACAGTCAAGAATTTTTAAAAACTATGTATGGATTTCATAAATTCTTTTGCACCAAAACGAACTTCTCTTGCTATTCCATTTCCCACGAACTCTGTGCAGTCGCCTCACACAGCTACACAAACACTGCAGAAAGCAGCAAAGGACCTGCGAGCCAGGCGCAGGGACTACACTCCCTGGGCAAAGACTGCTTAATTAAGTAAGAAGTGAGGGGTTCATCAAGGCTGAACAGGTAGTTGCGTGGGTAGGTGAAAAAATAAAATGAAAACCAGATCGCACAAGAAGCCAAGAGCCTGGACCGATGTTCCCAGGAAGCAACTAGTGAGCTCCTCAGGCTGTCTCCCATGAGTGATTCAGCAAGTGTTTTCCCACGTGCCCTGTGCTGTGTGAAATTAACAGGAACGAGAGGTCCTTCACTGTGGAGAAAGGAGGCAGACGCGGAGCGCAGGAAGCCCCCTCTGCGAAGGCAGCTTCGGAGGGCGAGGAAGGTGGGGCAGGCCAGCCCCTCTGCTGCCCTGCAGAAAGCTCGGGGGAGCTCAGGCCCCCACGCACTGTGCTGCAGCCCATCCCACCCACACGCCGGCCCCGCAGCCGTCCTGCTGATCTCCGTCACCGGCAACATTGCTAGGGCTCATGTCTGTGGTGGCTTTCTTCTCTGAGTTTTCTACGTGCACAGCGATGGCTGAAGCTCCCACCCCCAGAATTCCTCCCATCTGGAGGGCTGACTTAGAGCAGGGAGCTCTAATGAACTGCTTTGTCAAGAACGGGAATTAAATAGTCCTTGAAATCTATCAGCTGAAGACTCACAGAGGCGGCCTCGGAGGGCAAGCAGGTTTGCCTCAATTTGAACAAGGGGACGGCATTCAATGCCCCAGCAGAAGGAAAGTGAAAATCGATCTGTTGTCAGAATTTCTGAATGACGCTGCCTAAATATGCAGGAACAGGAAATGGAAAGCCAAATGCACAGAAACAAAGGAAAACAGGCAGCGACGCAGATTCCCGCTTTTCTGTAGGCATCAAAGCAAGATTCTACAGCAGCAGGGCAGCTCATAAACATAACAGCAGTGCCGCAAACGAGGAAAAACACGTTTGCAGCCGAGAATGTGATTAACCAGGCCTGGGGAGATGGCTGACAATGTGCGTTTTCCAGACTTATCATAGATCTTCCGTGGGCTCCCTATGTTATGCTGCTGAGCACATTAACCATGTTACACAGCAATAACATTCAAGGCATGGGTTTGAAAAGCACCGCATAAAATAAATATTGCCTTGAAAACTAGAAGGTTGCTAGGAAATTATGTCAAGTGCAATCCTCTCCAGTTATATCTGATTTTTCCATTTTATATCTTCCTCAATCACCAGGGCTTAACTACTACAGGAATTTACATGAGGACAGCTTACATACCTCTGCAAATATAAATTTCCCAAGGGTTCCGCTCGGTCCTTAGAAGGTCTCGGGCATTAGTGCAAAGGATGTGGGGCAGGGTCAGCCGCTCTGCAAAAGGGCAGCACTTGTGATCTTGACCATATGGGGGCTTGTGCAGGACAAGGGAACACGGAATGAGGCTGGGCCCCTGGGGACGCGGGCATTGTCCCCTTCTGCGTCTCCGGGCTGAGACAAGGCAGCAGAGTCACAGGGGTGAGCCACATCAAGCGACTGGAGTTATTTTAAGAAGCAGCAATTCATTGCACCGGGTGCCAAACTGGGAATGCCTGGACAGCCTGTTCAGAGGGCCAGCAGCAGGAAGCGGGGAGAAGCTACCAGAAGCCCAAGCCAGGGAGCTGAGAGCCAGGGCGGCTCCCTCCTGGGAACAAGCATTTCAGATGCCCCTCACCAGGGGCTGCGGCAGCCAGAGGGGTCCTCTCCTCGGGGCTCCTCGCACCAGTCTTTGCACTCGCTCCACGCACCTGCCTGCTATGGGTCCCTGACTCACTGACACCAAGAGGAGTGGGCACCACGGTAAAGACCCTGTAGCCAGGTCTGGCTGTTCCCCTCTCTGGATCTGAGCGGCTGCTGTGCGGACCGCATCGTCCAGAATCCGGAGCTTTCTCACATCCATCTTCTTGTTAAACTTCCTGGCACCTGTTTATAAATGAGGGGCAGAGGCTCAGAGACATGGTCAACCAGCCCAGCACTGCAGATGAGGTAAGTGGCATGAACTTGAAGATCAAGGGCGCTGGAAGGGAAAGCAGAGGTCCAGCCCCAGCCCCTGCAAAAGGCCTTGTCAGTCCCCACAACCTCCAGGCCGTCCCCGAGGCAGCAGCCTGGTGCTGGGCATTCCACCCAGGAAGCACAGAACACAAGGAAGCCCAAGGAAGAATCCTGCAGGCTGGTGCGAGGTGCACTGTGCGGACAGATGACATGAGGACCATCTACCAAGAGAGCGGCCTGCCCTAAACAGGCAGGGTCAACTTCTTAAGATGACAATTTTGATTCCATCCAACTACAGAGGAAAGACTTTGCCAATAGGCAGGAGCCAAAGGCAGCGCTCACTGGGCGGGATCCGCGTTCACGGTCACGGCTACCCCGCGGCCGCGGTTCTTACTCTGAAGATCAGTCGTGGCTAATAGCATCACCTCAATTTCTGGAATCCCCAGGGTACTTCCATCAGCCACGAGGGAGACGGTCAATCAGGGGGGTGGGATTTACATTTTTACCTCCTGCTCCAGGCACTGAAAGAAGGTTTGGATTAAGTCATCTCAAGCCAACGCCATTATGTTTTTAGGAGGAAACTTACCAATGCCCAGCACTTAAACCAAACAACTACTTGGTGCAGAGACTCTAGGCCACATTAAATAAAGCCCACGTGGGCTGGCTGCTAACAGTGCTCCCTGAGCTGTCACCATCCAGGCATGCAGGAGGCAGGCTCTCCCACCAGGCTTCCCGGCTTCCAGGCCTGTGGGAGGCAGGGAAGGCCCAGGGCAGCCAGAGGGAAGAGCTTTGAGTGACGGGTCTGATACGCTGATGGGCTACGCTGTGCGTTTCCGGGCCCGCTTGCCTTCAGAGAAGGGAAACGTCTTTGCTTTGAAAACATCATGACTCCACAGCTCACGCGACGGACAGGCTCATTTTCACAGAGGTCCACTGCACGCAGCCGCCCGCTCCCAGGTGTGTCTCGCAAACAGGGAGCTGCACGCTGTGATTCAAGAGAGACCTCAGGCGAACAGAGCCACGGCTGCTCCCTCTCTGGTCGTCATTTCCCAGTTTTCTCCGAATGTGGTCATTTCAAGTGAAATGTAATCTTTGAAATATTTTAGTGGGGATCCTGCCCGGTTCCCCTGGAAACTGGGTTTCTAAGAAAACGACACGTTCTAGCAAAGGCTGAGCTGTCCTATGTTTATTGTTAAAGTTACAAACACTGAGTGCATTATCTGATCCCCACTTGCAAGAAAATGACTTGAAATACATCATTTCCGCACTGCAGGGCTGTTCTTGCCCAAAGCAGTCTGGGAAAGGCAGCCTCGGGTTTGGGCTCAGCCCCACGGGGAGTGCTGGCGGGGTGGGGTGGGGGGACGACACCATGGACTCTGTATTAGAGCAGTTCCCCCTCTCCTTCTCCCTACTCTTCCCCCTCTCCCTGTCCTCTCACCCCCGCCTTGTACAAACACAGGAGAGCACAGAGCCCAAGGCCAGGAAGGAGGTGAGAAAACCAGGACTCACACAATAAGCCCTGTACAAGCCCTGCAAGCTTTGCTCTGTGTTCACTGCCTTCCTCGCGCAGGCCCTGGTTCTGTCCAGCGCCCGTTCCCGTGGGGGATCCAGCCTCTGCTGCCCTGGCTCCCACAGGGCACTGTGCCACGCAGGCCACGGGAATCTGAGACTGTCCAAGGCAAGTGCTGGCGAGGTGGGCAGGAGGCCGGAAGGGGGCGGCGCCTGCAGCCTGAGTTTTGGGTGGAGCCAGAGAGGACAGCAGAGTGGTCTCTGCCCTACCGTCACCTCCGGAGGCCAGCTCTCCCTGCCACGTTCAGAGTGGGCTCCGCCTAACCACAAGGCCGTGCTCAACGCCGCACCTGCACCTGCTCCCACTGATTCTCCCTCCGTTCGCTGCACCAGGAGCCACCTGCCCCTCTCTGGTGACTGCTCGAGCCCCTCCCTGTGGCACGCGTGTGTGTGCATGTGCTGTCTCTTCAGTCAGTCCCAGGTCCCAGCTGTCCCTCTGACAAACACGTAAATGCCTTCCTCTCCTGTCCTCGCTACAAAGGATGAATCCGAGTGACCACTGCCCCGGGTTGCCAGCATCTGAGAGGACACGTCCAGGGCTTGGCTTCCCTCACGGTGCGAGCTGGACTGAGCCCGGCCCAGCACTCTGCAGGCTGGCTTCTGACGGGCTTCCGTGTGACTCAGAGCAGAACCTTCCCTGAAATCCAGGATGTCGCGTTCCTGCCCTGCTGCCGTGAGCGCTAACGCTGACAGCGGGACGTGGCCCAGGTGACTGAGCCTCATTATTACGGGCCTCGATTTGAACTTCAAATTGTCATTCACTCTGACACCGACTGTCCCAACGTGGTCTGCATTCGATAAAACTGCTGGACCACAGGAAGCATTTTAAAGCTAATACCCAGGCCCTCAATGGACATAAGCGACTGGGCATCCTCCACATTAAAGGTATTTTCATTTTACTACTGGTCTGACTGTCAATCGGATGGTAAGATTAACTGATTTACTAATTAATTCGGGCGTTAATCAAGCGCTGGAGTTAAACACTGTGGTTTCAGAAGTTTTGAGTCCTAGATTAAGTCAGGCTACACAATGTCCACATCCTTCAGCAGAGCTGAGAGCACACAGCCAGCTCTCCGTGCATCAGTTACTCGGAAAACTCGACTTTCCCTGCAGGCAAGGAGCATCGCGGCATCCGGTGTGGGTTCTACGAATCAGGGCTTGAAACTGAGAAGCTGGGATCTGTCTATTTCTCCACGGAGTCCTCATGCGGCTGCCTGCCCGTCTGTCCGTCCATAAGCCCCAGCGTGAGCTGCAGGCTGTGTGCTCCGTCATTGAGGGTGAACCCCTCTCGGGCATCACAGCGCTGCAGCCCCAGCCCGCACACAGCCACTGCCTCCCACCCCACTCTCTCTTTGGCTGCTTCCCACGCTGTGACGGGGCCGCCACTGCATGCCCCTGCCCCTGTTGTGGGTTCTCCCACACCAGGCTGTGCGGTCACGTTTGCTGTACATGTGTAACCTACATGTCCAGGGCTCTTAATGGCCACGAGGAACTCTGGACACACGCAGGATCAAGCGTCGGCCACGGCAGTGCAGCTGGCGGCCAGCACAGCCCCGGCGCCTGCCCTCCTCTGCTTCACTCCCCAAGTCCATGATCTCAGTCTCCTTTCCTTCTCCTCCAAACCTACATCCACACCTCCCCTCCGCTGGGCTTCCAGGGGCACAGGGATTGGCTGTACCAAGACGTTGCCATGGATTCTGGAGATGGATCCCTTACCAGCCAGGCAGCAATGATATTTAAGGCTCATGGTGAACGAGGTGTGGGAACCCCAGCACGCAGCAGCTTTGCAACATTCTCAGCTGGGCTGAACTGAAGAGCGGCAGGCTCTGGGTAAAGCTCGATGGGGGACAGGGTTCCCTCCCTGGGAGGAAACAGCTGCACAACAAAGGGTCTGCTCTATCTACATCTGTCTGTCTGTCTGTCTGTCTATCTATCTACCTACCTATCATCTACCTATCTACACATCTACGCACCTACTCACCCATTCATCCGTCTATTTATCAGGTAGCTATCATCCATCCATCCACCTTTCATCTATCTATACCTATGTACCTATCATCTGTCATCTATCTGCTGTCATCTATCTCTCTATCATCTACCTACCTACCTACACATCTATCCACCTACTTACCCATTCATCCAACCATCTATCTATCATGTAGCTAACTATCATCCATCATCCACCTATCATCCATCTATCTACCTAAACACTATCTACCTACCTACCCATCCACTCATCTATCCATCCACCTGCCTATCATCTGTGCATGTATCTAATTACCATCTCTCTACCTACTACCCACCTACGTATCTATCTCTCTACCTGCCTATCAACCTATCATCTGTCCATCTGCCTGTCCATCTGCCCATGGAGATGTGCATTTTATCAGGAGTGGGTAGGATGGATTTACAAAGAGTTAGGGCTGGAGCAGGGGGAGGAAGAGAGGGGAGCACAAAGGGGCACAGAGTCGATGTCGCCGTGGGGATCCGGTCCTGATGCGCTGGTGGGATGGCCGCTTGAAACCGCGCCTCCACAGGCCAGAGCTAAACGAGGCGCAGATGCTGAAAGTGCCTGGGCAGGGCCCTGGGGCTGGACGGCTTCAGGAGGCAGGAGCACCAGGACTCACTCCCCAGCTGTGCTTCCACAGGTCCTAGACAATGAGCCTTCCATCTCCACCAGCAGGCTGCACTGGTCCTGGGAACTGAGGGGGCACTACTTCCCACAGGGCAGAATTCCCGCTCCGAGAGACTGGGCTTCACGGTGTCAACAATGATGTTCTTCCAGAACGGCACCTGCCGTGGAGACGCAAGGCGGACCTGACTATCATACAGGGCACTGAGTCCAGACCACACGGCCATCAGAGCCACAGGACCCGGCATTATCAGGAGACACGGAAAGAAACAGAGTTTCAGAATCTGACAGCCAGTCCCGGTCACAGCAGGGGAGAGGGGTGTGGAGCACTTCAGCAGCTGCCCTGCAGTGAGCAGGTGGCTATTCCCCACCCACACGGGGCACTGGCAGGGGCACCACAGGACACGGGGCTCTGGTGCCCCGAGAGCACAGGATCCCTTGAGGACTTGGCCCACTGATAACCTCATGAAGCCCTTCGCATGCGGACACCAAGACCAGAGCCTTCCACTGCCCGATGGGTGACAAGCTCCCGGGCCCTGGCTCTGGCCAGTCCACCCACTGCCCAAGTCACTGGAAGCCTGCACAGCAGATCCCCGCCATTCTCTCCACACTGGTCCCGCACAGCCCAGGGCCCACTCACGATGCTGACCAGGCCCGAGACTGACGCCGTCTGTGAGCTCACCCACCGGCACCCAGCGAGGCATCTCCTGTGTGTACGGAGGTCGTGCACACTCTGATTTCCCAGGGCTGAGTCTGAGTCCCAGCCCTGGGGAGGGCACGGCCCCAGGGCCCTAACAGACTTGTCCCTTCCTCACAGGCTCCCAGGGTGCCCCTCAGAGTTCTGCACAGTCTTCCCAGGCACCCCCCTCTACAGGGGAATCCCTGATGTGTATCTTCCCTTGGCTAACGACTGTGGGTGCCATCCCACAACTAGCCCCTGACGCCAGCTCATGGAAATTCCAGGTTCTGCTACTTTGGTGACTTCTTTAGGGCTGCAGTGGCCAAATGGTTGGGACGTCCGCCCCAGGCAAAGACCGAGTGCTGCACCTCACAAGTTCTCCACTGAAAAGCACACACTGGCTCTCCTGGGATCTGAGGGTAGCCCACACACTGCTTGGGAAAGCTCTCTGATATCTCCATCCAGAGACTTGAAAAGCCGTCATTTGCGGAGAGGCCCACAGGACAAAGGGTTTTGCCTCAGGCCCAGGACGTGAAGAAGTTGCCTGCTCTCCGGGTGGAGCTCCCAGCTGACATACGGGTGTGATGAGGAATCCCGGACCCCCCAGAGACTCCAGCATTCCCTGGGACTCCAGGCAAGGCTGTGAATTCCAAGGCAGAGGACCACTTGGCCACCTGAGAAACACCTTCAGCCATGCTGTGTGGCCCTAGCTAAGACGAAGGACTTGGCTACGGGCCACAAAGAGAGAGTATGGCCAAGGTTCGCACCAGGAGCTGGGTGTGGGAAGACTCACCAATCCCAAGAATGGAGGAGCTCGGCAGCCGTCTCCTCTACTGCAGAAATGCTAACTTCAAGGTTAAGTCTGAGCGGGTCCCATAGGCCTAAAGCATTGCTTGGAAGGACGGCACAGACGCCACGGCACCCAGCTCCGTTGCCTGGGCTCCCCTCCAACACCTTCCACCCTGGCCTCTCGAGCAGCTCCCTACAACCAGTCGCTGCAGGAGGAGCCACGCACAGGGCTGTGATCAGCACACCTGGCTGTCCATCTTTCAAGTGAAACACACGGCCGCCCTGCGTGTGGTTATGCAAGGTCTCCTAGGCAACGGAGGATGGTTTTTCAGCTGCTCGGGGGCCCAACACAGACACTACTGGAGAACTGGAGACAAATTCCGGGGAGGACATGGATGTGGATGGACCTACAGTCATGGAAACAGTGATGGATTCCCCTTCCTGTGGACATCCAGCACAGAGCCCTCCATGGAGGAGTGGCACTCCACTAGGGAGAGTCCAGGATGGCCTGCACAGCTCTCCTCTGACTCCCCAGTGCCGGAGTGAAACAATCATGGTGGGCACAGCTGGAGGCTACTCCCGGGCCAACCTCGGGCTTCCCGTCCCCAGGACTTCTCCTGGCATGCCCATGTGTCAGCAGCCCGGGGCAGGAACCAAGTCTGATGCCATGCCTTTCCTCAGAGACTCACCTGGCACCCGGTGATGCGCCCGGTGCATCGGACGCCTCTACCTTGGGTGCCCCTCCTCTCTAGTACCAGTCCTGGCGCCTGCTCCAGGTAACAGCCTGCCGCCCCTGCCCCCACGTTGACACTGGTGCTACCAACTGAGACTCACAAGGCCCTCTGGTCCAACACGTGGGATCCCACCCAGCACTGCCTGGACCAGGAAAACCGCTTCCGAGTCGTGCTGGGCTGACAGGGTGTGACCAGGATCCACTGGCCTCGGAATTCCCCTCGCCGCCCAGGAGGAGCCGGCCAGACGGGTGCTGGGCCGGCCCGCTGAAGACGCAGCGCCGAGAGCTCGGGAAGCGCACCCGGCGGGGCGGGGCACACCCTCTGGGGGGCTCCACAAGCTCACGGGAGACGGGATTAAAGCAAAGATTCCTAAGCTGAGTAAGATTCCTTTACTCAGGCACACGACGAATTTGAAGCACAGGCTTAGTTTCTTAGAGGCCATGTTTTCCTGAATTTCTGACATCCCCCTGCATATGTTCCGTCAGTGGATAAGTGGAGCCAGGACCCCAGTGTCCACAATGCACAAACCCACAACCCAAGGGCTTGCCTTCCCCACTGTCATGGGTGTGGCCTGGCGTCCCAGTCCCCAGGAAGGTAAGGGGAGTGAGCTCCCCAGTGGCCATGGTGAGGACGCACTGAACTCCAAGTTACCATGGACACCTTGTCACTGTAGGTCCCTAGCACCAGTGGGCCGGTGGCCAGGAAAGGAGGACCCTGCATGGGGGTAACGCTCCCTGCTCACCCTTGGACATGGGGTCGCTGCCGCACAGGGAGGGCAGCGGGGGACACGTGGGACCGACAACAGTCAGCGGGGGTCCTGCGAACCGCCAACAGCAGCAGCCACAGCCTGGCCGCGAGGAGCCCATCAGCGGCTGAGAGACCGTGGAAGCACGGGTTCATGCCATGCAGCCAGAAACTGAGCTGAGACTTCTGGTCGACTCCAGGTTCTGACCCTCTTTTGCTATCCCTTTACAACCCACCTGCTGGGAAGAGAGTTCACAGAGAGCTGGCCCCTCCTTCCCCGCTCCCCACCTCCAGGGGCAAAGCCTTGCTGGCCGTGGCCATACACGACCTTGCGACTTCTCCCCCTGAACATCACAGGGCGCTCCATCCTCGCCGCTCTGACCTCTTCAGGACACTGGCTGTCCTCACAGCTCCCGCTCACTGCTCCTTGCAATCGTCTCCAAACCTCCCAGCAGCCACGTTTTCGCCATGATGTCGCCTCCTTCTCTAGGGCCCTACATGGAATCAATCCCCTGTTTCTGCTGGATTGCCAATCTCCCTCTCTAAAATGTTTGGTCCTGCCAACTTACACTGCAATCCTAGCTAGGTTAGTTTTTAAGGATTTGTTTATTTGAAATGCAGAGTTACACAGGGCAGCAGTGGGGCAGGGGTGAGCAATGATCTTCCATCGTCAGTTCATTCCTCAAATGGTCACAAGAGCTGGGGCTGGGCTAGGCTAGGCCAGGCCAGGCCAGAGCCAGGAGCTCCATCCATTTTCCCCATGTAGGTGGCAGGGGCCTAAGCACCCGGGCCATCTTCCACTGCCCTCCTTGGTGCACTGGCAGGGAGCTGATCAGAAGTGGAGCAGGTGGGCATGGACTTGTGCCCACAAGGGGTGCCTGTGTCGCTGGTGGTGGCTTAACCAGAACGCAGGCCCCTTGGTTAGATTATTACAGTCTTCAAAAATTCATGGAAAATTCGTAGTACAAAAAAACCTATGGATGGACTTCAATTTTTTTAAACCAAACAAACTTGTCTTTTATTTGCTTTTTTTCCAAAAACTTTTGAAGTATCCTCATATTTCTTATTGAATCTATTCCAGTGGATTTTTAGGGGCCTTCCTGACACTGGAAACAGGATTATAAAATTGATCTTTTTAAAGCACAATCCAAAAATGCTGTTGTCATTCTTTCTTCCAGTGGCCAGTGGCTCCCTCCCAGTGGTCAGGGTCAAGCTCTTGGGACAACTCTCAAGCTATGGCTCCTGCCTGCCTCTGTCAGCCTGTTCTACCCGCGTCCCCTCATCAACTGACTGCAACACAGCTGTAGGCTGTGTGTCAGCGTGGAAAGCACAGGGCACGGAAACCCAGCCAATCTGCGCTCCGCCAAGGGCAGTGAGGGCCAAATCCTTACCTTCTACGGGATACTCACTCTTTCTCAACTGAAAAACAGCACAGTTAATGCGACCCCGGAACCCTGGGTGGGCCAGTGTTGTGGTGCAGTGGGTTAAGCCTCCTCCCGGGGTGCTGGCTCCCATATCAGAGCACCGGTTCTGCTCCAGGCTACAACCCTTCCAACACAACTCCCTACTAATGTGCCTGGGGAGGCAGTAGAAGGTGGTTCAAGTACTTGGGCAGCTGCCACCAATGTGGGGTTCTAGGTTAGACCTGGCTGTTGATGCCATTGGGGGGTGAACCAGCAGATGGAAGATCTCTCTCTCTCCCCCTGACTTTTAAATAAATAAATAAATCTTCTTTTAAAGCCTTCCTAAAAGGGTGAATAAGATATGCCAGAGGTCTGGCACTGTGGTGTAGCAGGCTAAGCCTCCATCTGCAGTGCTGGCAACCCATGTGGACGCTGCTCCCCTTCCAATCCAGCCCCCTGCTGACGGCCTGGGAAAGCAGTAGAAGGTGACCCAAGTGCTTGGGTCCCTGACCCTCATGAGGGACCTGGAAGAATCTCCTGGCCCCTGGCTTTGGATCAGCCCAGCTCCAGCCACATTAGGGGAGTGAACCAGCAGATAGAAGATGTTTCTCTCTGTTTCTTCCTCTCTCTGTAACTCTACCTCTCAAATAAATAGATAAATCTTAAAAAAAAAAAAAAAAAAAAAAAAAAAGATACGCCAAGTCCCCTGCCGAGTATCAATGCCCAGCAGGAGAGAGACAAATGCTGCTTTGCCCATCTTCTCCCTCTATATACATGGAAACTTCATGGAGTTCACAGACAACTATCACCAACATGTGTTTTCATTACTTTTAGTGTTTTCTAATATTCATTGTATTTAAGTATTTTTAGTGAAAAAACTTTCAAAGACTCCTTGAACACATGAATTTCAAAGTTTCTACACCAAGTGTTTGTCCCAAGATATCCAGGAAACAGGCCAATTCTCCCAGAGTCCCCTTGCCCACAGGCCAGTGTGCCCAACTGAACTGGATTTGGGTGAACGGGTTTCCGGAACCGGCAGAACCCAAGCTATGGCTCTGCTTTCCAGGGCTGTGCCCTACTGGGCGGCCTCTCCCTGCGGCCTCGCCCGCCCTCTGTCCAGAAGTCTCCTCTCTCACAGGGCAGCGTCCACAGGATTCGCTAAGCACCCTCTCCCTCTGCGGGCAGCCAGGGTCGCCCCTCAAGTGCAGGGCAGCGCACCCTGGAGCTTCGCCTTCCCGTGCCCCCTGGGATTCCTGAGAGCCTCAGAGACCCCTCGCTGTAAGTCCAGGCTTGGGACCAACGTGTCTGCAGCGCCCTCACCAGGGTGCTTTGCTGCACACGGAACTCTGGGACACAGGTGTGCAAGCATGGCGCCCGGGGAACGCCTCTGTGATCTGCCCCTCTCTCAGAGGCAAAGCAGAAAATTTTGCCCACGTCCTGTCACTGATTTTGTCTCCCCTCCCTGTGTCTTTGTGAGCGTCTCCTAAGCACTGACACCCGTCACCGTCACCCTGCAATGCTGCAGCTATGAGCCCAGCTCCCTCCCGCAGGGAGACTCCCGAGATTCTAGCCCCATTTTCTCATCGGCCCATCCCAGCCTGTGTCTCAGAGTGCCATGAGCGTAAAGGGTTCCAAATAACATTTCTGGAATGAACAAATGTTCATTGTGTTCTGCTAGATACAGCAGGTGTTAAAGAATTATACACAGACCTCACTCAAGTGATTCACCTGCTCAGTGGAGACCTCAGTTACTTAGGAAGGAACTGTCAGTAACTAAGCGAGGTTGCAAGGTCAGGCACCAGTGCAAGTTCAAGGCACAGTTGGGGAGAATTTTCAACACTTGGCTTGAAAACCAAGAGCCAGGCCTGTAGGAAGCGGTCACAATGTTTGGGCAGAAACAAAACATCAGGAAGAGTTCACTGTGACATCAGAGGGGGAAGACCCCCTGACTGCGCAGATGGTGGAGGGTGGAGTCCCAGGGCGGGGAGGACAAGGAGTCCGAGCTCTGGACGAGCAGGCCCAGGCTTTCCAGGAGGCAGCCGAGGGGTGGCCTCCCCCGGGGCCTGCGTATCGACCACCTTGAGCGGGGGGTGGGGGTGGGGGCTGGCTGAGAACAAACCTGAAGACGAGCTGAGGCAGAAACAGGACACGGGGCCTCCCGACGGCAGCTCTGGGTGGGCGGGCACAGGGTCAGCTGTGCATGAGGAAAGAGGACTTCCTGTGCCCCCAGATTTAACCCAAACCCAGCGGGAGGGGCAGAGGAGCCAGGGAAGGGAGAGGCAGAGGAGCCAGGGAAGGGAGGGGCGTCCAGGACCGGGCCCACGGAAACGGGGAGTGTCGGACGCAGAGACCGCGTGTGTCCTCTGCGTCCTCTGTACCAGCCGGGACGAGGACCAGGCCGCCTCCCTAAGCTCAGGAGGGGTGTCCAGGACTGGGCCCACGGAAACGGGGAGTGTCGGACTCAGAGACCGCATGTGTCCTCTGTGCCAGCCAGGACCAGGACCAGGCCGCCTCCCTCAGCTCAGGAGGGGCGTCCAGGACTGGGCCCACGGAAACGGGAGTGTCGGATGCAGACCGCGCGTGTCCTCTGCACCAGCCAGGACCAGGACCAGGCCGCCTCCCTCAGCTCAGGAGTGGATGCAGGAGGCAGCCGAGGCCAGCGCCCAAGTGTAGTCCTGAAGGGCGCTCTCCCGGCCACGCTGGATTGGCCCGGGGAGGATCATGTGACCCATGCAGGGGTCTCCAGTGCCAAAGTCCCAGCCTAGGGTTACACGGATCAGATGCGCTTGGCTGCCTACACCAGCAACTCCCCAAGAAACACCGGGTGAGCCTGACTGAAGTCCATGCCGACACGGGTCTTCCAGGAGCAACAGAGAACTACAGATTATGACAGAAACTCTGCGTGGACTTCAAGATCTGCCGGCACTGGGGTGAACGCACCTTTTCATCCCGTGTTCCATTATCTTTCAACAGTTCTCTCACGTATTGCCGTATTTTAATGCCGAAATATGAAACGGTCCCCCCGAAATTTCAGAGCAGTGCTCCCGCGTGCTCCCGAGCCTCCAGTGGCCAGCTTTGCGGCAGCCGCCCAGGCTGTTAATAGTCTGGCCCCTTCTGCTCCGGCTCCTGCCTCCTCCCCTCACCGCTTCATGGTCCCCTCAGGAATGGGCCTGGGCCAGATGGCCTTCAGCCCAATTTCCTGTAAATATCCATTTTTAATGAAAATAATTAAAAATACTAATTTGCTGTAACCAAGGCCATTTCTACAGAGACCTCTTGGTGCTTCACAAATACTAATTAAGCCTAAGACATGCAAGTTTCTTTTTTGACCAAATGCTTCAGGGTTTGTCCCCAAAGCTGTTTGCAACGGTTCGTGGACATCAGCACCAGAGGCAGGAGCGGCAGCCTCTGGCTTCCATCAGGACGGTCCCGGACCCTGGATGAAGGCAGCCTGTGTGACCTCCCTCAGGGCCATCGTGCCATCGGGAGGGGTTGCCGCTTGCTAAGGCTCTTTTCCAGCTCAGAGATGGCTTGTGGCGGGGGCCACGCAGGCTGGCCCGTTCTCCCACCTTTGGCTCCAGAGAAAATGATGGGCCCAGCAGCTGAGAGCAGAGTTTTGCAAATGGAAGGGCAAACTCATTAACGAGGTTTTTAACCCAGGGTCCCCAGAGGGTCTGGACAGAGGATTCAGTATGAATCCTCTGTGAGCTTGGAAGGCAGAAACCGGCATCTTTATTTTCACCAAATTTGGCAATTCCGCTAACTACAAATGCCACAGTGGTAGCAGCAGTGCTTATGACCACTGCCAACAGCAATCAGAGATTTTCCTGGCACCTCAGGACCCATTGCCATCCTGAAATACTGTCCATGCATGCTGCTGCTCTGTGGTTTTGGGGGCTTTTTCCTGATTTCATCAACTGGCCCACAAGATTAATCTCTCATACATTAAAATATTCTATAACTATTTCAGTGTTTTCCCTCACAGTCCTTTATGAAGGAAAATGGAACATTTTCCCAGGATAGACCATCACGTGAGAAACAAAGTGTCCACAAATTTAAAGAGACTTCAACCAAACAAAGTGTCTTCTTCAATGGCAACAGGGCGAAGCTTAATCAGTAACAGGACAACTAGAACATTCACAAGCATCCGGGAATTAAGCCACATGTTCTCAATCAGAAAAGCAGTCACAACGGAAACGGGAAGATGCTCAGAGAAAAATGAAAGTGAGGCTGCAGCACTGGCAGACCCGCCGGGATGCAGCAAACGCAGCTGTAACTGCCAATATTAACAAGACAGGCATCGCACGTTACTAACTCAAAGTCATCCCGCACGGAACTATAGAAGAGCAAACTAGGGCCAACAGGAGCAGGAGCAAAGAAGCAATAAAGATCTGAATGGAGACAGAACAATGAATGGAAACACAATCCCTGCCACCACAAGTTAGTCTCTGAAAAGATCAACAAACTGAGAAACCTAAGAAAAACTGGGAAAAGATGCAGACAACTAAGATCACAGGAAGGCGGGGCATCGCCTTCCAGAAATAAACCACCCGTAAACAACTGTGCGCCAACAAGTTATGTAACCTAGGAAGCACAGAATTCCTACAACGCACACTTGGCAAAACTGATTCAAGAAGAAAAAAAAAAAATGGGAACACGCCTATAATAAGAAATCTAATCAAAGATTGAATTAAAAAACTCACACGGAAAAGTCCGGCACCAGACTTCACTGGTGAATTCTGCCAACCACACGAACACAGAACAGTGTCAGCCTTCCTCAAACTGCCCCAAAGGAACGGGCTGGGAAGGGGCGTCTTCCACCTCATTTCTGAGGCTGTTATTACCCTGATGCCACAGCCAGACAGGGATACCACGAGTGAACAACCACAAGCCAAATCCCTTCTGAATCACAAGCAAATTCGGCAAAGTTGCAGGATATAAGGTCAGCACACTATGCGGTTATATTTTATACACCTGCCACAAATAATCCAAAAAGTAAACCAGGAAAATAACTCATCCACAGTAGCATACAAAAGAATCAAATAATCAGAATAAATTTAACTAAGGACCAACACTTACACACTGAAAACTCTGAGACGATGCTGAAGGAAATTTTAAAAGACCCAACCAACCAAATGGGCAGACACTCTGTGTTTACGGTTTTGCCAGGATGGGAATTCTCCCCAGGGCGAGCGACCAGCAGAGCCAGTGCAATCTTCTCACACTCCGCCTGATTCGTACGCTCCTATGGAATCGCAAGCCTAACCAACAGCACTGGAGAACCCACACTCATGACGACAAGACTTACGACAAAAGTACGGGAATCAAAACAGCATGGTACTGGCATGAGGATAAACACACAGACGAGTGAAACAGAACTGAGGCCAGAAGTTAGCCCACGCCTCCACGGCTACCTGATTTCCGACAAAGCTGCCGAGTCTGTGCCAAGGGGAAGAGCAGTCTTTACAAAGCACAGTGCTCAGATACCACATGTCCACGTGCAAGGGGCCAAGCCTGACCCTTCCCTCTGCACACGCAAATTCGAAGTCAAAGGAACCTAGGTAAGGAGCTAGAGCCACAAACGTTTATGAAAGCGTTTGTAGCATCAAAAAACACTATCTATTGCCAAGAAATTGAGAGACAATGCACAGGATGGGAACAAATATTTGTAAGTCACTTATCTGACAAGGTTTGGACACTAGAAAATAAAGCGTACTTACAACTCGGTAACAAAGAGAAAAACAACCCAATTAAAAATGAACACAGGTCTCAAGCAGATATTTCTTCAAAGAAAATATAAAAACGGGGGCTGGCATTTGGCTCGGCAGTTGCGGCACCCTTGGGACGGCCACACCCCGGTATCAGAGCCCTTGGCTGAGTCCTCCCTTGACCCGTAATTCAGCTGCCTACTAATGAGCACCCTGCCAGGCAGCAGTGACGGCTCAGGCAGAAACATCCCAGTGACCAGTGCATGGTGGCACCTACACATGGAGGAATGTTATCCAGCCATGAAAGGACTGAGTACTGAATAGTGAAGGCAAAAGTAACAGAAGCCAGGCACGAAAGGCCCTGTGTTGTGCGACATCTTTTGTGTGAAACACCCAAATCCACAGAGAAAGAAAACAGACTGGGGGCCGGGCGGGGCAGGGCCGTGGGGAGCAGGGGCATTCACGGTGGCTTCCCCCCTCCGCCTGTGGCTCTCCCAGCTTCCCACCCTGTGCACCCTCTGCACGTGCCGTGGCTGTGCCCATTCCTGACGCCGAGAACACCTCTGATTGGCTGCTCACCAACTGCTGGACCAGGGAACATTCCAGAACTACTTGTTCCTTCAGAAAACAGAGACAAGGAGAGCACCACTCAGCATCAGCCTTGTTCTCCTATTTCCAACCGCTTGGCAGACACTCCAATTAACCATTTCTTCCTGAATCACCTTCTATCACTGCGTGGCAGGTTTATCTACACACGTTTCATCCAATTTCATCTAAGCACCAGAAATGCACTTTATCAACACACTAAAATCTCACTTTCATCTTTATCTCACTCTTTTTTTTCCATTTAAATTTTTTTTTACTTTTGAATACTTTAAAATCTCAAAACTGTGAGGTACTGAATCAGGATAACTTCCTACCACCCTCACAAGGATCAGCTCGTGGATCTGCTGCTGAATTCCCATCTCCCAGGCTGGGGGAGCCAGGCCCCGTGGCATGCACGCACAGAGATGACGTCGCCTGGTCGTCAGTGCATCTCGTCACTGTCACTCTCCCCCACTGGTCACCGCCCTGATTTTAGGTTGGAGCAACACCAAGCCCCAGCACACCCCCTGCAGACGACTCTCGTTCTTTGCTCGGTGCCTCTGGTCGCGTTTTCTCCCCGGCTGGGATAACGCAGGTCTTCCTGCTGACAACCTCATCTTCCCTGGCTGCCATAGAGAAACCCCACATGCTGGGCGGCTCCGACAGCAGAATCCCATTTTCTCGGTGTCCTGGAGGTCACAGGCTCAGACCGTGGCGCTGCCAGTACGGCTCCTGGTGAAGGCTCTCTTCCCACCCTGTAGAAAGCCACCTCTGCCTGCGTCCTCATACAGCCTCTCCCCTGTGCAGCCACTCAGGACACAGAGAGACAGAGGACCAGCACCCTCTGGAGTCTCCTCTTACAGAGACATAAATCCTATTGGGTCAGGGACCCCATCCTTAGGACCTCACTTAATCCCAATTACTTCCTTAATGGCCCTATCTCCAAATAGAGTCACACTGGCAATAAGTCTTCAACACATGAATTTTGGGGACAACTCAATCCCCAACCTCCCTCCAACCAGCTCCTGCATCCTGTTGCTGTGGCAAACAGCCTACGCAGTGACGCTCTGTCGTGTACACGACAGTGGTCACGAAGGATGAGAAAGGAGCCAAAATTCCCATGGCCTAGAGATACCAGGTCCATCAGAAGACCATGGGGTGAGGCATCACTCGTGGGTGTGTGGTGCACTTATGTAGGTGCACAGCACACACAACTGTGTAAAGAACATAACACTTGGTGATAAACACCCATTACTAGACTATGTATTTACCACAACGTATTTTATCATTATTGTAGGAATATTCCTATTTATTAAAAAAGGTTACTTGGGGTCAGTGTTGTGACCCAGGGCACTTAACTGAGGCCTGTGACCCTGGCATCCCACTTGGGAGTGCTGGTTTGAGTCCCGGCTGCTCCGCTCCTGACCCAGCACCCTGCCAATGTGCCTTGGAAGGCAGCAGAAGATGGTCCAAGTGCTTGGGGCCCTGCACCCACATAGGAGACCTGGACAGAGTTCTGGGCCCCCAGCTTCAGAATAGCCCAACCCCAGCCGCTGTGGCCATCTGGGGAGTAAACCAGTGGATGGAAGCTAGCTCACTCACTCTCACAACTCCAGTAACACAGCAACTTCCTGCATAATAATCTTCTGTTTTTTTTATTTCACCAACGTCAGCCCCAGCATCTATTACAGTCTCTTGCATGTAATAGGTCCTAATTAAGTGAGTCTTGATTTTTTTAAAGGAACAACTGAGCAGACATCCCAAGATGTTATATTTTGACACTGTTTTTTTTGTTTGTTTTTAAGCTTTGGGGAGAGATCACTGACATGAATGAAGAGCGAAATTCGACAGAGTTTGCAGTTTCAACGTCGTCACCGTGCATCAACATAACTGAAATCAGCGGACAGAGAGAGTTTGGGGCCAGGCAGATTCCCCAAGGACCGGAAGGGACGTCAACAGGGTGTTAAATGGTTTTCCAACTCGATCTCAATGACCTGTTTACTCTCTACTTTTCACATGCACACAACAATAGAAACAAGAACTCAGCACAGGGGTATAACACCACTGAAGAGAAAGTCGACCAGGCAGGAGATCAGGAGAAGCCGTCGAGGAGGAGGCGTGGAGAGACAGACTAGGAGACGCTGACGGAGGGGCCGAGCTGCGGGGAAAGGCCCCGTGCAGCCTCCATCCACGCTGAGTCCCCAGGGCGGAGGAGGCGCCTGAGGCAGGAGCAATGCTTGAAGAGAACGGACACTTGAACTCAGGTTGGTGAAATAAAACAGTGCCAGTGAGCGGGCTTTACAGAGCTGCTGTAGGCGGAGCGACAGCAAATTCACACCCAGATGCATCACAGACGAGATAGCAAGAGAAACGCAACCGCAGCTGAGACGCAGATTAATGCACAGCAGCAGATGAGAGCGGATTTATCAATGGCTATCTTAGCAGCCAGGAGCGATGATACATAGTTCTTCAAGAAAGCACACTTGGGAATTAAATTGAATTCATTTGCCAAATGCCATAAAAGCCTTTCCACAAAGAAACCTGCATGATCCTATGTCTTTTCTACTAACTCTGGCAAAAGCATTTTTAAAGTCAAATGCTATACAAAATTTCCAGAGAGCAGAAGAAGGGTGATGTACTTCTTTATTTATGAGACCAGCATAACCATATCAGAACCCAACAAAGGGGCCGGTGCTGTGGTTCAGGGGGCTAAAGCCCCAGCCTGCAGCACCAGCATCCCATATGGGTGCCGATTCAAATCCTGGCTGCCTGACTTTTCATTCAGCTCACTGCCAATGTGCCTGGGAAAGCAGCAGAAGATGGCCCAAGTCCTTGGGCCCCTGCAGACCCGGTAGAAGCTTCTAGCTCCTGGCTGTGGATGGCTCAGCTCCGGCTATTGTGGCCATTTGGGGAATGAACCAGTGGATGGAAGACCTCTCTCTGTCTCTACCTCTCTCTCTCTGAAACTCTGTCTTTCAAATAAAGAAAATAAATCTTTTTTTTTTAAAAGAACGCAACAGAAGCAGGACAAAAAGACACAAATACAGGCCAGACTCAGCCATGATCACAGATGCAGGCAAGCTTCACAAAGTTAATGTAACATTTGTAAATCTTTATACTTTAGTTCAACTGGCATAAGGGTGCATAAATCAAAAATTGTTAGAAATAAAAGAACAGCCCTGTCTACACTCCCGTGGAACAGTGTTCTTTCTACCTTCCACTGTTGAATTCTTTCTTCAATGGAAGATGGGGCCTGTGACTATAAAGCACATTGAAAACGTGTTACCGTAAAAATGAAAAGAAAAAGACGAGGGAAGGAAGGAGGAGGGAGGGCGGAAGTAACACAGTGCGCTTACACTTGTATATATGAAATCTGTTCTCTATATAATCAAGAAGTGAGTCTCAGGGAAACCACTTAGACTGCAAACAAAAATAAATGATTGCTTTAATCATTGGAAATACCCTTCATAAAGAAGACACTGATAATACAAATTATCTGGCTTGATTCCAAAGAGAAATAAAATGTGCTGTACACATTCTTGAAGCCTTAAGATTTATTTATTTATTTATTGGAAAGGCAGAGTTAGAGAGGAGAGAAAGAGAGAGAGTGATCTTCCATTCACTGGTTCACTCCCCAAATGGCTCCAACAGCCAGGGCTGGACAGGTAGAAGTCAGGGGCCTGGAACTCCATCGAGGTCTCCCAGGTGGGTGGCAGGGGCACAAGGACTTGGGTCATCTTTCAGTGCTTTCCCAGGTGCATTAGCAGGAAAATGGATTGGAAGTGGTGCAGCCAGGACTTGAACCAGCACCTATATGGGATGCCGCCATCTCAGACTGGGGATTAACCCACTGCAAATGCCAGTCTCTCTGAAACATTTACACAATAAAAACCTACAGAACAGAGTGTGCTCTGTCACATGGGAACTTCAACACATTCTGAGACACACACTCCTAGATCCTTTTATTCTTTGATAAAACTCAACCAAAGTAAAATGAAATCCCCTGCCCCGAAAGAAGGGAATTAGAAGCAAATCTCCCTATCGCCTACAGGAACAAAGAGCTGAGTTTTCAAATGATACTGGGTGACAGACGGATACAGCAAAGGAACCCCGAGCAAGTGTGTCAAAGCACTGTCACACAGGTGTGCAACTGGCAACACAGACATGCAGATATGGGCGGGGGGGGGGGGCTCTCGTAAAAGCATCTATACAGAAAGTTCTCTTCAAGTGAGCATGAGGGGCAGGCATTCCGCCTAGTGGTCACCACATCCCAGCCCCTGTTTGAGCCCTGACCACTCGATTCCAGCTTCCTCTTCATGTGCACCCTGGGAGGTGGTGGTGATGACCGAGGTGGCTGTGTCCCTGCCACCAACGTGAGAGACTGGGTTGTGTTTCCAGCTCTTGGATCAACCTGACCCAGGCCCACTGTCGCAGGCATTTGGGGAGTGAATCAGAAGATGGGAATACACTTGCTATCTCTCTCTCACTCTCTTTCTATGTATCTTTCTTTCTCTGTCTCTCTCTCAAATAAATAAAATAAATTTTTAAAGTAAAAATGAGTAGCATGTTAAAATTGTGCCACTGAAATTAAGTAAAGCATATCAGTAGGAAGTTTTCCCAAAAAAATCATATTTAGTCATTTATGAAGCAGTATAAAACCTTAATTGACAACAGAAAAGGCAAAGAAAATGAAGACAATCAGAACCCTGATCACAGACTGGTGATTTAAACTTCACTCCAGTCTTCAAGGAAATGCTTCATTATTTAACTGTTTTATAACAAGCATAAACTTAAAAGTTACTTACTTTTAAATCTAGAAGAACCCTCATTCCCAAATCCTACAAAGATATGGGGGGAGGAGGGACATGATGGAAGAGAGAGAGAGGGAGAAGGAGAGAGAGAGAGAGAGGGAGAGAGGGAGGGAGAGAGAGAGAGAGGGAGAAGGAGAGAGAGAGAGAGGGAGAGAGGGTCCCAAGGTTAGGTTCAACAATATGCGACAACATTCTACAAGGTCTTATAGGTAAGAGTCTGCAGCGGGGGGTGGGGGGTGGCGGGAGTGGGCACAGTTCCACTTTCCTCAAATGATGCGAAACACAAAGGCATTTAGAAAGTGAAACAGAATTCCCAGACTTCTAGGAACCTTCAAAGATGCCAACTGCACCCTGGTTCTCCACGAGGGGTGTGTGGAAAATATTACAGCCATTTTGTATTCCCTCTGAAATAGCACAGAGTACGGCGTCCTGACACTGTCATCGGGAACAGGGCACCAAGAAACATGGAAACGGGCTCCCGAGAGCCTGTATCCTCAAGGCGGCAACACCAACAAACAAGTGACGTAAGACTGAGTGCGTCCCAGGGAGCGTCAGCCGTGAGGTAACACTGCGAGCACTCGGGCCCCGGGGGGGGGGGGGGGGGGGACACAGACGGAATGGATGCGGTGCTCTCTGTGGCTGGACGATGCCTCCCTAAGGAAGTGTCCGAGCAGAGGCCTGAGCCCGGGAGGGAGGGCGGCCCTGGGTGCAGGAGCATCCGGGCGCGGCCTGAGACAGGGACGGAGCAAGCGCTGCGTGGGGACCTGGAGGCAGAGGGCAGTCTGGTGTGGCTGAGGAGCGGGGGCAGGGCAGGGCTGGCAAGAGTGGAGGGGGGAGGGGGGCGGGCAAGTGCTGCAGGGAGGAGGCCAGGGCTCGCGGGTCAGGAGCCAGGGCTCGCGGGTCAGGTCTACAAGGGCAGCGAGGGCTTGGGCGGAAAGGGGAAGACAGGCCCTGCCCCAAACTGCGGAGGCGCCAGGCTGGACCCAGCAGAGACGGTGCAGGAGCTGCAGTGTGACCTCAGGCTGGACCCAGCAGGGACGGTGCAGGGGCTGCAGTGTGACCTCAGGCTGGACCCAGCAGGGACGGTGCAGGGGCTGCAGTGTGACCTCAGGCTGGACCCAGCAGGGACGGTGCAGGGGCTGCAGTGTGACCTCAGGCTGGACCCAGCAGGGACGGTGCAGGGGCTGCAGTGTGACCTCAGGCTGGACCCAGCAGGGACGGTGCAGGGGCTGCAGTGTGACCTCAGGCTGGACCCAGCAGGGACGGTGCAGGGGTTGCAGTGTGACCTCAGGCTGGACCCAGCAGGGACGGTGCAGGGGCTGCAGTGTGACCTCAGGCTGGACCCAGCAGGGACGGTGCAGGGGCTGCAGTGTGACCTTGCACCCTGAGGGCGTTCCCTAGCGGACTGGCTAATGGACTGGCCGAGAATTATGGGCGAAAAAGAGAAACCAAGGCTGACTCCAAAGTATTAGCAAACAAATGTATCCTTTCAATGTGTGCATTTTTGTTAAAGTCAGAAACAGGACATGGATGATAGTATTTTAAGTGTTCAGTATCCTAAGGAGGTTTGGGCCTACCCAACAAGAAAGAAATGAGAACCACAAATATTGCAAAGGATGACACTAACTTTTTGCACTTGATAAGATACCCACCTAGAAAATACAAAAAAAGAATGCTGAACTAAGAAAACCCATTGAAAAATTCAATATGAGACTGAATAAGATCCATGGTAACAGATAGCCTTTACCAATACTAAATAAACTATATAAGAAACATGAAGAAAATATCTACTCACATTGACACAGAACGACCTCTAACATTTGTTTAAAAAAAGCTGAAACTTATAGAGAATTTAGTAAGATCACTTTAACGCTCACCTATAGAAATCCTGTAGATCTGCGTGTGTCACAAGCATACAAAGGAGCATCCATACACGCAGAGAGTGACAGCTACGACAGAACTTTCATCCGTGTAAACTACTAGCGGAAGACAGAATGAAAGGGGGAAGGCACTTTTCTTCCTACTCTGTGTACTTTTGCTTATATTACGCATTACATAATCTATATTCAGAAAAAAAGAAAAATCCATTTTATTCAAAACATAAGCAGTATCCCAAGTAATAGCTGGCATCATAGCTAACATTCATCAAACGCCTGATGCTGCAGAAAGAGCCACACAGGTGTTCACTGGTGAACATCCCACTGGCCTCAAAATTCTCCCCTCTGCCATTAGCACAGTAGCTGTCCCCGGCGAACAGGTGACCCAGCTGGGACAGGCGGGAAAAGCAGCTTTTCCAAGTTCACAGAGCATGGGAGATGAGTACCGGGATCCAGAAACCCAGGCCCTGGGCCAGCCCTGTGCACTGGCTGGGAAACATGGCACTGTCACAGGTCACACGCACACTGTGCAGGCAGCCCACAGGAGGAAAGCAGTAAAACAAAGACCACGGCACACGACAGATGACCAAGATTAAAACCCTGCTACCATGGCAGCCGTTAAACTTCCGAAAGAGAGAACATCCCAGGGACGGACGACTCCACGTTTCTACCCTTTTGTGTTTGCGTTTCTCAAGTTTTTACACTGTCTGTGCAATTTATTTACTTGTTAAAGTTGTTACAAAGTCCTCTGATGATGGAATCAGCTGGTATGTCAAACATAAATCACCAAATTTCAAATAAAGGAAGCACAACAATTTATGATGACAATGTAATCCTTTCTGAGTCTCACTGTGCTTGTTTGATCCGTATCAACTTCTTTCTCTCATTGGTTTCAAAAGCATTAATAAGGAGCAAGAACCCTAAGAAGATGCCAGACAAAGCAGATGCTGCAGGGAGCTAGCACGCTCTCACCCGAATCTGGTGTCGCTGTCGCACTGCGATCCACGCTCTCAGGACGTCCCAGGGCTAAGCCAACCGCGCTACCCAGGCTGGCTGGCTTCGAGTGCCCACAGCGCCTCCCCATTCACACACGAGCTCACGTGACCGTCACTGCTCCTCACAGAAGCAGCAGTCACTATGAAATGCTTCCTGTCCCAGCAGAAATTAACCATCTGGAGCAGGCACTTTCCAAGACAACAGAAACTGCAAATGTTAGGACAAGGACGTGCCATCTAATTCCTGGTAGACGGCCGTGCTTCATCAACAGCCTACAGCTGGCTACGCGGGCAACGGGACTGCGATGAGACAACACCTTTCACATGCGCTGTTCTGATTCCGTGCAGTGGTCCTCAATGTCGCTGACTTGTCCTTCCTTAAGTTGACGTGGGGCATTTTTCTGAATCTTGACTCTACATTGGTTAAATATTAAGAACCGTCACTTTGACCATGACTAAAGGAAGACCTGAAACAGTCAAGATTTTCCCACTCCTACTATCCCGTCTGAGGGGCAGAACTTACTGGGAGGTAAGAGCCAGACCCTGCAGCTTCGGGACAGACACGGTGGGCTCCTGACAGGACCTGTGATGGTGCAGCCATGACAGCACAGGCGTCCGCGGGGGTGGTCAGACAGTACCCGGCAGAGCCAGAGGTGGTCTGTAGCCTCCTCCCCTTGGAAACAGGAGTTGGGGCTTCCGAGGGAAAACCTGGGACTCTGTCGATCACCAGGGAGGTGAAGACCGAGCTCAGGGCTTCAGAGTCTTCCTGTGCAGTGTTTACTTCAGGAAAGCCCACGCATTGGGCTGGGGGCGCAGGGTTAGTTCAGACATTAAGAAAGGCAACTATAGGGGCTGATGCAGTGGCGCAGTAGGTTAATCCTCGGCCTGCAGAGCCGCCATCCCATATGGACGCTGGTTCTAGTCTTGGCTGCTCCTCTTCCAACCCACCTCTCTCCTATGGCCTGGGAAAGCAGTAGAAGATGGTCCAAGTCCTTGAGTCCCTGCACCCACGTGGGAGACCTGGAAGAAGCTCCTGGCTCCTGGCTTCGGATCGGCTCAGCTCTGGCCATTGCAGCCCACTGGGGAGTGAACCAGTGGAAGGAAGACCTTTCTCTCTGTCTCTCCCTTTCACTGTCTATAACTCTACCTCTCAAATAAATAAATATTTTTTTAAAAAACAGCTGCAACAATTTTTAAAAAGCAGTCTTTTGTCTCACCTTGGTTAATCCCACGGGGCCCAGATCACCTGCAGAGAAACAGAGACCTGTGCCCCAGCTCCTGGAGGGGGCTTCTTGTCTGCTAAGTCCCAGCTCCCCAGGCGGCACCAGGGGTCATCACCTGCTTCTTCTGCATGCTGGTTCTAAATCAGCTGCACAAGCTCTGACGCCTCCTTTGGGAAGGTGACAGGAGGGGGTCTCTGCCCACAGCAGCCTGCACAGTAATTGTGCAAGTACCAGCTGTAGAAACCGAAGCCCAGCCACAGCCGTGCCCACTGAGAGCCCGGCACCTTTGCAGGCTGGGTTTCCTGCTCCCATTTAAAACAAAGATAAACTTAGAAACACAGAACTTGAACTGGTTGTAGAAATTGTTGAAACGATGATAACGAGAAAAATGTGCATTGATAAAGAGAGGTATGAGGCGGAGAGGACGCTCACAGCACTGGACCGGCCGCCGTTTGCCCATCACCCTTGGGTTTGCCTCTGCTTTGATTTAGAGGGCAGTCATGATCGGTGAACTCCTGGTGTTCCCTGGGTGCATTTCAGGACAAGCCCGGGGACCTGGGCTGCCTAGGGGAGGAAGGATGTGATAGGGTCCGAGGCAGTGGCATCTGCCGTGTTTTGGCAAAGCCAGGAGGCAGGCAGCTCCCTGCAAACCGCGTCCCACCTGCTGGACATAAATGAAGGTCACAAAAGATTCTGGAGAACAAAGAAGCACCCTTCCCACACCAAGAGGAAGTTACTATTGGCCTGGCTCAAAACCTCTACCTCTAGACCCAAGCGCCTGAACTGTCTACAATCACCCAATTTAATTAAGTCCAACTTTAATGCAAATTATTAACAGGATATGAAATTATTTTTCCCTTCAAAGGAAAAATACTCTCTAATCACTCTTCAGGGGATATCATTACCTTGGAGAAAATAAAATAATTTTTATCTAAGAAGACAAAGGGGATTCCAAAACAACACAAACTAAGACTTGCACTCTGCTTCATGAAGCAAAATTGTTTTCTCCAGAAAGCAACGCTCGGGACATAAGGGCTGGGTTCTAAATCCAGCCCCTGTCGGCCCTCAGGGCCCTGGCACCCCACCGCCCCGAGAACTCCAATGCATCTTCCTCTGATTTGTATCACCTGGGATGTTGTCTGTCCTCAAACCAAAATGGAAAATTCCTGACCGAGGACAGTTCCCGAGCTGGAGGAGACTCGCAGGCAGGGGCCAGCAGACCCCAGGTGCTGCCCTGGCAGGCGGCGGCTACAGCGAGATGGCGGGAAAGGCCGTCCAAGGACGCCCGGGGGGACAGCAGAGAGGTTGTGTCGGGGTGTGGGGGGTGTGTGGGCATCTCGGCTCCTGAAAGGGGCAGTGCAGGTGAGACGCACGGACCTCGCGAGGCCCTGGCAGGCTGCAGTGTGCACGGCCTGCACTGGGCGGCACCACAGCCCTGGGTCCGGTGAGCAAGGCTCATTTCTGCGCACCAGCCCACAGGCTCCCGGACCGTGTGCCCTTCACTTGGGCCTCACGGGACGCTGCCCTGCAGAGACGCAAGATGCCTGTGGCGCACCTGAAGCTTTCCACTTGTAAAACCCAGCGTCATGCAAGGGAAAGCTACCGGGACTAGAGACCACGAGAGGATGGTACCAACTCACCCGGGAAAGGTCACGGTATTGTAAATAATCACGTCTCCAGTGAGACAAAAACGCAGAGAGCTGCAGGAATGGTGAGTGGGTCGGGAACGCTGAAGCTCTGGGGGAACGAAGGGCTATTTCCACCCAGAAAGATGGAACGGATCATTACAGCGTCTTCGGCTGGGAGCTTAAAATAATCACCTAATTGGAGGCGTCCTCAGCACTTCCTCATTAAACAGCAGCGCAGCTGGGGGCGGGGCGTGCTCTTGCCGTGCCCTTGAGCGAGCAGAAGCGCAGAGCACCCTGCTGGCCCCTGGGAGGGCTCAGAATGAACGAGGGAGCTTGGGTGCCCCCACCCTGGAGCTCTGCACCTCACACCCTGTTGGGAGGCACCCCTTGGGGCTGCCAGCTTCTGCGAGGCAAAGCAAAATGCTTTGTGTGTAAGGGCTAGCCACAGCAATGCCAGAACCAGGGCACTTCAAAAACTTCATGGAAAATGGAATTGAAAGCTAACATTTATTAGGGTACAAAAGGTTTTCAAATCCATGCATACAAACAGGCTTCAAAAAGTTCGTGAAAAAATGTGTATTATGAAAAAAAATGCTTATGGATTTCAAAATCCCCTTTCTCCAAAAACCTCCTGAAGCACCCGCATGTTGTAGGTCACCTGGTGCACATTCCAGCAAATGAACGCTTCTTCAGAAAAGGGAGGATTTGCCATAGGACACCACACTTGGTCACTGGAATTTCCGACCCCTGCAAACAGAGTTTAGGAGCCAGAAGCAGAGTTGTCTTGCTGGGAGGTCCATGGTGGAGAGCGAGGCTGGACGCCACCCTGGTTCCCTTCCTCCTGCCTTTCCCCCTCACCCTACAGAAGACCCGGACCACAGACTGGGGAGGACTGGCCACTCCCCTTTGCAGACAGAACCCAGGCAGCCCGGACAGGGCCGCTGAGCCTGAGGGGAGGCAGACCAAGCACAGGGACAAGGGACCCCTACACTGTCCTCAGGAAAGCTGAGGCCGGGGCATGGGGACAGGGCTCTGCTCTTCCCTCCCATGCAATCATTCCCATTCTAAGAATCACTCATTCATAGAGTCCTACGCTGCAGGGACTGTGCTGGGTGCGTCGTCAGCACAGGACAAGGCGGTCCAGGTCTCTGCTCTCCAGGCTGTCACAGCAGGGCGAGGAAAGCCAGCAATAACTGCAGTGTCGCGAGCTTCCCGTGTTCCGCCTCCTTCGGTCACGCTTCCCTGTCACTGCACCATGCTGCCATTCCGGGCAGCTCCGCGCCAGAGCTGAGCTGGGCTGGCAAGGTCTGTCCACGTGGCTTTCTCCTCTGTGGACCCTCAGCTGCTCCGGGGAAGAACCCGACACTGCCTTTCGCCAGTGACTGATGGACACACACCAGATGGGCAATAAATGAATAGAACAGCGGGGGGCGGGGGGCAGTGCACCTGCTGCAGGGTTCCCGTCCAGGCCTCCACCTCGAAACTCCTCAGCCACGCCCATTTTCGGGTGCACCTCCTTTCAACCCTGCTCCCAGGACCTCCTTCTCTGTTGTTTCGCATAGGAAGGAGTGAGTGACCTGGGAGGGACATACGTCACAGCCAGCCTATTCCAGTGTGATGGAGGGATGATCAGTGAGTCAGAAAATGAGCCTGACACGGACAGTGACACAGGCCGAGTGGCCCACAGCAGTGGAGGGGCCACACCACGTGATCAGGGAACATGTCTTTGAGGAGGTAACAGGTAAGGGGACATCTGAGTGACAGCTAAAAAGGGGCCCCGTCTTGGCAGAAGGCTGGCTGCTTCCAGGGCACTGAAACAGCGGCAGGCCTCTGGGAGACGTGGAGGAGCAGTCCTGGGTGGGCGGGTGTGGGCAGGGCCACGCAGAGTGCCCAGGGCTTGGCACGGGGCCAACACCAAGTAACAAGGCTGCAATGAGGGCGGTGAAGAGACCGCGATCCAGGGAGGCAGAGAGAAGCTGATGCAGAGGGAACGGGGTGACCTCTGACCTCCCCCGGAGAGCCGCCAGGCCTGGGGGAGCCTGCTGCACCAGCACTGGGCCAGCTCCAGCTTAGGGGCACGCCGGGGCCTCTTGCGGGCCCCACACCCTTCCTCAGCCGGGCCTCCAGGGCCAACTCTGCCTCAGCCTGCACGAGGTTCTGCCGGGCAGTGGGGACCTCATTAGCTCCTCGGAAACCCACAGACCCCGTGAGCTCGGGACGCTTGCTCACCACAGAGACTCTCCTACGTGTACACCACGAGTTTACTGAAGAGCAGGACGCGCTTCTGTGTTCAGCCCTAAACTCAGCGTCTCTCCCAGGAGCTTCCCGGCTCCCCCGCCCTCTCACCTTGCCTTTCTCCTTCCATCCCACACCCAAGGCGTCCACTTTACCACTGCCCAGACTGGCCTTGCATCTAGTAGGGTCACCACGGGCACAAGCCAGGGCTCTGTGTTCTCAAGAAGGAAAAAGGGGCCGCGTAGATTTTTAACTTTATACACAGAAAAGATCCACCTTGATCTTGCCTCTGATGAATGAGAGTATTTTGTATTTTATACCAAAGTCTCTTTCATCTGGGGATTTAAACAGGAAACAATGGAGGAGGCACAGCCAGTCTAAGTGAGAGAGTGAACCGGAGCAGCACCTGCCACCGCTAGAGCAGCCCGATGGCGACCGTTTCTAATGAGCGGCCAAACTCCTTGCACCAGCAGAGTCTGCGGCATGGGCCACGGCCCCAGCGTCCCCACCACGACCTGGTGTCCAGAGCCCAGCCCCAGGGGGATGGCAGACACTGCTCCATCTGCCTCCCTCCACCCTGTACCACACCTCTCCTGCCAAGCAGGGGAAGAGGCCCAGAGCAAGCAGGAGGCACAGCCCCTGATGTGGAGCTTGGCCACATGAGCCCCGCTCCCAGGCAGGCCATGCTGTCAGAGTGGCAGGCAACAGGCTCTGTCACCAGAAACCCACCTGCACAGTAGGCCAAGGCCACGGACAGTGGCTGGACAGCGAGAGCAGATGCTGCGTGAACGGCTTTCCCGGTGTTAACTGAAAGTATTACCAGTGCATTATTCCTGAAGTTAAAAATACAGATTTCATTTTTTTAAAAAAAATGGAAGTTACAATTTCAGGAGATTGGGGGTACAAAGGAAAGCACAGGCAACATCCTCAGAGGGCAGAGGAAAATAGCTTCCGGCGTGAGCATGGCCAACGTCATAATCCGAGTGCTGCATTAAAGATACAGAAAACCTCACTCTGCAGCGTGAGAAAGATCTAATGCTTCCTCGGATAACCTGCTTCTTCCTGAAACACTTGCTGTGACAGCACCCGTGAGCCCTCTCGGGGGGCGGCTCGGGCTCCCTCCACCACCGCTTCTGGTCTTTCTGCAGAAAGTAGATAAGTGTGCTGTGGCACATTCCGATGCATCTGCCCGAGTATCAGTTACACAGAAATGACAACGACGCGTCCCTTCACAGAAGCTGGTATCTGTCCCTACGATCTCCTCATCAGGAAAATAAACACTCCTGACCTGCGCGCGTACAGGGTCCAACACTGCACCCTGTGAGATCTGTTTCCCTTTATGTAGGAACGTTTAAAGGTCGTTTATAATAATTTGCTTATTTAAAAGCCTAAAGAACACAGAGAAATAGCATATTTTTACACTTTATATCTTTTCTGTGTTGCTTTCCATTAGGACATAGGGTCTTCTAAACAGTTTATGGCAAAACCCTGAATTATATTTTCATATTTTTTCCCAGAAACATGTTCATCAGATGAGAACACGGTCTTCCTTCACTTGTGGGATGAAAGGCACTCACACTGCACTGGGCAAAACCAGGGAGCTGTCCGGCTCCCCTTGCTGAACTTCCTCAGCCCGTCCTCAGCGGCCACACTGACAGGTGCACGTCCACAGAAGGATGTGAACACAACGCAGGCATCAAGGCCGGTGCTGTGGCGTAGAGAGTAAAGCTGCCACCTGCAGTGCCGGCATCCGTATGGGTGCCGGCTTAAGACCCGGCTGCTCCACTTCCAATCCAGCTCTCTGCTGTGGCCTGGGAAAGCACTAGAGGATGTCCCAAGTCCTTGGGCCTCAGCACCCGTGTGGGAGACCTGGAAGAAGTTCCTGGCTCCTGGCTTCGGATTGATGCAGCTCCATCCATCGCAGCCGTCTGGGGAGTGAACCAGCAGATGGAAGACCTCTCTCTCTCTCTCTGCCTCTCTTTCTCTCTGTGTGTATCGCTTTCAAACAAAGAAATCTTAAAAAAAAAAAAAAAAAAAAAAAAAAACTATGCAATTCAGAAAAAAAAGGAATGGCTTCTTCACTTTAATGAAAGAAAACCACCATTAATCTAGAATTCTATATACAGCAAAAATATCTTCCAAAAATAAGAATGAATGGACTTTTTAGAGAAAAGCTTGAAGAACTCACTAGAGGAAATATTAAAATAAAGTCTTTCAGGGGCCGGTGCTGTGGCGCAGTGGGTAAAGCCACTGCCTTCCACACCTGAAGGGCTGAAGACTCCTTCTGCGGTCACTCCATGCCCTGACTCTCTAAGTGCTTTGTGGCTGGCAGGTTAATGGACGCAATTTAAGTGAATCTGTCCCGCCTATGCGCGTTACAACCAAACAGAGCCAGCAAAGCCGCGGAAACGCTTGCCTTGGGTACGCACAACGGCTCTCACTATGGTCGGACGTTCACGTGATAATTTCAGCGAGCATGTCTCCTCTCTGTGCTTAAACTGGTTACTCTCTATTATTAACTGATACTACAAAACTGTGCACACTCAGCTTTGCTTCAGTGCCAGGAAACAATGCCTAGCGTTTCTAAAGCAATGCAATCTTTAAAAAGAACTTGAAGGGTCAGTGCTATGGCTTAGTAGGCTAAGCCTCTGCCTGCAACGCCAGCATCCCATATGGGCGCTGGTTCAGGTCCAGGCTGCTCCACTTCTCACCAAGCTCTCTGCTATGGCCTGGGAAAGCAGAAGATGGCCCAGGTGCTTGGGCACCTGCACGCACGTGGGAGCCCTGGAAGAAGCTCCTGGCTTCAAATCGGCTCAGCTCTGGCCGTTTCGGCCATCTGGGGAGTGAACCAGCAGATGGAAGAACACTCTCTCTCGCCCTCTCTCTGTCAGTAACTCTGCCTTTCAAATAAATAAATAAAACCTTCAAGAAAAAGTACTTGAGAACTCCTCCCCGCCTGCCTCCTTCTGACTCCGTGCTCTCTGGACCCTGGAGCCTCCCCTTCCATTGTCATGGTCCTCACACACAGCAGGTGAAGTGCCACCCAGCGCTAAGCTTCCCAGTAGCCTTGTCAGTGCTGAGCGAGATAAACTGGACCATGCTAAGCCCACACTGCTCAATGCTCTGCCCAGGACGACCAGTCTCCTTCAACCACGGAGGTCACACAACCGCGGCCAAACTATGCCTGATGCGATCAGACCCATCCCAAGCTCCTAGCACTCATCTCACCTCCCCGATCCCGGAAGAATCAGGAGGAAACCAGGCGGTGTGGACGGATAGACAGCTGCCTGGCGAGCACCACGGCCCATCCAGAAGGTGAGGGAGTCCTGGACGTGGAGGGGGGCAGGGAGCACAGCTCTGCTGAGTCAGTAGTGCTGAGTCACAGCTGCTAAGTCAGGAATGCTGAGTCAGCGCTGCTGAGTCAGGACAGAAAGCAGCAGGGGAGGCCCGGCGTCCCCGCGGACAGCATTAACACGATTCACATCTACTTCTGAGAACAACTGTACTGAGATGCACCAGGGGACCTTCCAGTTAAGCTGGGAAGTGGTAAAATGAGCACATCCAGAGATGCGCCCGGAACACAATCCCACCCCTGAGAAAAAAAAACTGAAACCAAAAGCCACCCTCAGCGTGCATGCCACATGTCCCACTGTGTTAGTGATTTCTGTGCATTAAAAATAAATTACTGGCCGGCGTTGTGGCTCACTAGGCTAATCCTCCGCCTTGCGGCGCCAGCACACCAGGTTCTAGTCCCGGTCGGGGCGCCGGATTCTGTCCCGGTTGCCCCTCTTCCAGTCCAGCTCTCTGCTGTGGCCCGGGAGTGCAGTGGAGGATGGCCCAAGTGCTTGGGCCCTGCACCCCATAGGAGACCAGGATAAGTACCTGGCTCCTGCCTTCGGATCAGCGTGGTGCGCCGGCCGCGGCGGCCATTGGAGGGTGAACCAACAGCAAAGGAAGACCTTTCTCTCTGTCTCTCTCTCTCACTGTCCACTCTGCCTATCAAAAATAAATAAATAAATAAATTACTGTGACCAATGAATGTCAGCTAGCCTTGATTGTAAGAAGCCTTACCGTTTTTTAAAGATTTATTTATTTGAAAGGCACAGTTACACAGAGAGAGAGAGAGAGAGAGAGAGAGAAAGGGAGAGAGAGTGAGCACACTTCCATCTGCTGATTCATTCGCCAGATGGCCTCAATAGCCAGGACTGGGCCAGGCTGGAGCCAGGAGCTTCTTCTGGGTCTCCCACGTGGGTGCAGGGGCTCAACAACTTGGGCCATCTTCCACTGCTTTCCCAGACCCATTAGTAGGGAGCTGGATTGGAAGTGGAGCAGCCAGGACTTGAAACAGTGCCCATATGAGATGCCAGTGCTGCAGGCCCTGGCTTTAACCTGCTGCACCACAGTGGTGGCCCTAAGAAGCATTATTATACTTCTATGGGGAAAACGCACCATGGGTTATACCATGAAATGTCCGCGGTTCTATATTCTGATTCCAGAGATGCTGAAATACCTTGCTAAATGTTCACACGTGAGAGACAGCAACTCGGAACACTGTCACAGAAGTCGGTGCTGTTTGCTACCTCTGACTTGCAGACGAGGGGAGTGAGTCACCATCAGCTGTCCAGAGCCTGATCATGAATGGCACAGCCAGTATCCTAACGGAACCACAGCCAGCTCCCAGGACCGAGCTGGGTGCCCTCAGCCCTCCCAGCTTGCACGAGGCTGCTGTCACTGCCGTCAGGGGAGGCAGCTACACTTTGCAGACAGTTCCGGAGACTGGACTATCCTTTGCTGACCAGAAATACAGGCAGCATCAACAACGGCATCGGAGCTGCCATTCTTATACCAGCTGGGCCACGAGGGGCTTCCCTGGCCTCCAGCATCAATCCCCAGCTCCTGGCCAAGTGACCCAGGGTGCGCGGATTCGCAAGGGTCCCTCGCAATCCCTGTGAAAAATAAAGTCTGCTTCCAATTCCGCGGGCGTAGCGCAGGGCCCAGAAATTGGATATTTGTGGGGGAACTTACAGAAAACATGGTTCTATCATTACAGAGACGGATCTCCCCACTGGATCACAGTCCGCTGACCCCAGCACGCTTTTCCGCTCCAAAGACCAAGCGCTACGATTTCAAAACACGCAAATTAGCACCGTGTGGCCAGCAGGAAGCATGGAACCCCACAGAGGGAAGACTGTGTTTTAGGCTCTGCATCTGAGCCTTTTGCTGCCATGAGGGTGGAGGACAGACGCACAGGTGTTTTGGCAGCTGCTGTGCCAATGCTGGGACATGAACCATGACCCGAGACAGAGTCTGGGTGCGGGGCTGCATGGCGCGCAGGCTGGGGTGGTGGCACTAAAGCACCGTGACGCTGAGCACCTGCCTGCAGGCATCCGGGACTTTTCCCCCCGGGCTGAGTTACCACTGTGCCCTGAGGCAGCCTTCCCCAGCCCCTGCCTTGCTGGGAATGGCTCACACAATGGCTGGAGCGAAGCCTGTTTGGCACCAGGCACCTGCAGGCTGCTTTCTCTCCACTGGGCCTTTCCACAGCTGCCTCCTGCTTAGCTCAGCTGCCCCACCGCAGCAGACGCAGCCGGCCTCACCCACTAGCCTCGCCGGGACTCTCCGAGCACGCTCCGCCCCGCCAGAAGCAAAGCTCAGAGCCCCTGCTGTCCCTGTTCCCTTTGGCCCAGCCTAAAAGGACACAGAGAATCCAGCCTGGCCAGGCTTGCTCCTGGGCAAAAGGACTAATCTACTTCGACATGGGCTGGCGCTGTGGCGTAGTGGGTAAAGCCGCCGCCTGTAGTGCCGGCATCCCCTATGGGCGCGGGATCGAGTCCCGGCTGCTCCACTTCTGATCCAGCTCTCGCTATAACCTGGGAGGGCAGTGGAGGACGGCTCAAATCCTTGGACCCCTGTACGTGTGGGAGACCCGGAGGAGGCTCCTGGCTCCTGACTTTGGATCGGCGGCACTCCAGCCTTTGCGGCCAAATGGGGAGTGAACCAGCAGATGGAAGACCTCTCTCTCTCTCTGCCTCTCCTTCTCTCTGTGTATCTCTTTCAAATAAATAAATAAATCTTATTTTAAAAAAAGGTGTATAAATGTTTGTACTAGAAGGGAAGGTTTAGGAAAGACAAGGAACTTCAAAAGGTTCCTGGGAAAATGGAATGAAAAGATAAGTTAGTCTTGGTGTGAAGATTTGAAACCCATGCATGGTTTCTTCCTAGTAGGCAAAATTTTTCATGTACTTTTTAAAGGCCTCTCATGTGCATGTATTTCATAACTTAACACCTACCTTTTAATTCCTTTTTCCATGGACTCTGTAAGTCCCCGGACAGCTTAGAACCAGAGACACAGCAGCCACAGCTACACAAGGGCCTGTGTTACTTCACAAAACCTCTCACTACCCACGCGTGAATATTGCACACTACCAATACTTCAACCACTGTGTGAACACTCAAAGGCGCTTAGTTCCAATCCTACTATAGAATAATGAATTCATGGAGGCAGGTCTCTGCAGACAGCCATGGACAAAACCGCTTCCCCAAATCTCTCTCCAGCTGCCGGCACAGCCTGCTTGTTTCTGGCTTACTCTGATACTGGATACCTCAACAGGTCACCTACGCTCCGAGTCACAAAGCCTCACTGGAGGTGAAGGCCTCGGGGCTCTCTAGAGATCATTCTAAGGGGCACACTTCCACCAGACGCCATCTGCCCTCCTCACACTCTGACAGCAAGAGACCCAGGGATCACATTTCTTGGGCTAGGCCTGCAGACATGCAAACTTGGGTCACAATTCCTGAAGCCAGTTTTCTCTGGCCTTAGCCCCAGCTGCCGCTGTGGGGTCTTACTTTCAAGTCACAAGGGACCACCACCCACTTACTATTTTAGGATCTGCCGGGAGAGCAACTCACCGGTGCCTACGAATGCTACCCTCCCAGGGGATGCTGGGGTGTGCAACTGTCTGCGTGTCCTCTCCAGGCTCCCTGCTGACCCTGTGCCCTGCACCGAAGCAGTGTCACCTCCCTGCTTCTTCTGCAGGTCACATGGGGGTCCACTCTGCGCCCTGCTGCGGTATGATTCTTTGCTTCCTGGTGTCCTGCTCCATCCCGGAGTATTTTATCATCATGGGAGGGTAACACCAGCAGGCCCCTCCTCCATGAATTTCAGTGATCGGGATTCAGCTAACACACACCAGGCCCCCAAACACAAGCCGAGATTTCAGATACCCGGGGAAAGTTCTGGTAAAGGCTGCAGTGAGAGCCGAGCGTGCTGCTGGCTCTGCTGTCCACGTTCAGACGTCCTCTCCCAGAGTCTGTCACTGCACAGCTGCCGCTCAGGTCACAAACAGCAAAACCTGGGGCCGTGCTGCCTGTGTGTCTCCAGGGGAAAACCTGTGTGACACTTCTCCAGGGAAAACCCGTGTGACACTTCTCCAGGGGAAAACCCGTGTGACACTTCTCCAGGGAAAACCCGTGTGACACTTCTCCAGGGGAAAACCCGTGTGACACTTCTCCAGGGGAAAGCTGTGTGACACTTCTCCAGGGGAAAACCCATGTGACACTTCTCCAGGGGAAAACCTGTGTGACACTTCTCCGGGGAAAACCTGTGTGACACTTCGCACAAGCGCTCATCCCAGAGGGAAACACTCGGCAGAAGGCAATGCACCCAACACACCAAAGTGACAACACTGGAAGCTAAATGGGAACGGAGTGGCAGAACAGGGCACTGCGGGCTGACGACAGCGTCCAGGCTCGCGGGCACCCGGTGAGGGTGGCTGTACGCGGGAGGAGGTGAAGATGCCCTGGCAGCCACCAGCCCGAGCAGTGTCACAGGAAGGAAGGTTCAGAGTGACCCCGTGACACTGAGAGCGCTGGAAGCTGCTGTGTGCTGGTGAGGAGCAGGGGCTTCTCCGGGCAGGGAAAAGATGCTCACGGCCCAGTGCGAGGCGCGGGGTGCGACGGAGGCAGGTGCCGTCGCCCTGTTCCCTGAGTCTTTAGGAAGGAAATGAAGGGCTTTAATTTGCAAGGTTGCCACTGTTTTACTATCTTCCGACTTCCCGTATGTCTGACAGCAAAATATAAGTAAGCTTTAATAAATTTATTCCAGAGTCACAGGCCAGTGGTAGTTTTTCTCGACGGCTATCCCGACCACTTTGCTGTGCAAACTGCGGCCTGCTGGGATTGCATCTGCTGAGATGCAGGGCCCCTCCTTTCTTAGACCGGAGAAAAACCCACACAACACGCACAGCACCATCCCCTTCCACCTGTGCTTTCCAAATCTGAACACTGCCCTTGACCGAGCCCGTAGGACCAGCGGCACCCTCTCCACCAGGCCACAGGACGCTGAGATTCCATCTGCCTGCTCCCCAGCCACCAAGTCTCCCCCCTTGCTCCGCACTCCCCTTCACCCAGGGCTGTGGGCGTCCCCGGACACTCCCTGAAGACAAGAGGACAGGAGCTGCGTCAAAAGCCCCACGAGGGTGCGAGGAGTCACCCGGATCCCCTCCCAGAGGGGGTGCCCCAGCACGCTCGTGGCCAGTTCAGGCCACTAAAATGTAGGAAAGATAACTACTGTTTGTAGTCGCTCTCACGGTTTCATATGATTTAAAAAGGAGTCCTACATCTATTTTCAATCCTAAGCTACTCACTACAAAAATCTCCAGAAATTACTAAACAAGACACTTCGGCTACCTTTTTAGCATTTTGCTGTCTTTTGCTTGCCAATCATGGAGCAAAGATGCAGCTCTAAATAACAATTTTATGGTGATTTCTTAACCCAGATGGAACTGTAGGGCTGTTTATGGGCAAATGGTGACCACGGTCCCCCGGAGGTAACAGGAAGGTGCCGGCAGTCCTGGACACCGCACACGACAGGATCACCGCACAGCCCTGGCCGCGCTCACTGAGCCCGGCTGCTCGTCCATCCTGCTCATCAGTGGGCAGAATAACCTCACCATGGCCAGAGCTTATGTTCCCCAAAGAAGAGTCTTCTTCTACCTTCCTGGTTTAAAGCACTCCAATAATTCAGATTTCAGAAATCACTCTTAAATTATGGAAGGTTTAAATCATTAGTTTTTGAAGCCTAGGTGTGGAATCGGAGTAACACTGTTATTCGTATGAACGTGTAAAAATCGACCAGCCTTGGAAATTTCCTTAGGATTATGACAACCACAACTACTTGTTTAATCACCCTCAGAGTAAGTGTGCAGTAAGACTCAGTGGTGTGGGCCAGCTCCATGGCTCACTAGGCTAATCCTCTGCCTGCAGCGCCGGTACTCCGGGTTCTAGTCCCGGTTTGGGCGTTAGTTCTGTCCCGGGTGCTCCTCTTCCAGTCCAGCTCTCTGCTGTGGCCCAGGAAGGCAGTGGAGGATGGCCCAAGTGCTTGGGCCCTGCACCCCATGGGAGACCAGGAGAAGCACCTGGCTCCTGGCTTCGGATCAGTGCAGTGTGCCGGCTGCAGCGCGCCGGCCGCGGCAGCCATTGGAGGGTGAACCAACGGAAAAGGAAGACCTTTCTCTCTGTCTCTCTCTCTCCCTGTCTAACTCTGCCTGTAAAAAAAAAAAAAAAAAAAGACTCAATGGTATGATGCAATATTACATTTTTACTTTTATGTGTTCATTGAACTTGGCACAACTACTGATGACATGGCTTCCCAGGTTTCACGATGGATTAATCACTGTATTCTGTAAGCAATTCGGTTCACAGGCCAAAACACAACATCATGACAGAAGAGAAGCAATCTCTGGATTATGCTTCTTTTCTAAAATTCCAAAGACACAAGATTTTTCTCCCTAAAAGTTGACACTATTCTTGCTTCCTGGCACAATCACAAGTAATTTTGCCAAATAAAACATGATGACCTCAAATTACATGTATCCGGTATGCCTGTGGTCACAAAGGAATGAAACACTCAGGATAAGATGCACTTTTATCTCAAAACAGCACCTGCCTGCTCACTGAGTGCCACGCTTTGCCTGAGGTCTGTGCCCCAGGGGCTCACGCTGGAGGCTTGGGAGGTGGGACCCTTAGAGGTGGGGCCTGGGGGGAGGTCCCGAGTTCTCATGGACCCCGTGGGTTCTCACAAAAGGAGCGAGAGTGGCCCCTGCTCTGCCCTGGCTTCCTGTCCTGCCATGCGATTGCTTTCACTCCCACTCAGCCCCGACCGCTGTACACCATGCCTGGTGCTAGGCACCCGGCTCCACACAAATGCGAGAGAAACAAACCTCTTTCCTCAGCGCTAAATACCAGCCCCAGCCATTCGCTACAGGAACGGAGAACGGGCTGAGAAACCAAGGCAACACTATAGACACAGTCACTCAGCAGTCCTCAAGGAAGAATCCAGGCCAGAAGCAACCCGACTTAGATCAGAGGAAAACAGAGCCCCACTCGCTGACGCTGGGCTGCACCTGAACACCCCGAGAACTAAATTCCACCCTGGAGACTCTGCCTCTGGCCCAACTGCCCTGAAGAGCCGAGGCCTGGTGACTGAGCTGACCCTGAGCGTGCACCCCTGTGAGTCCTGGCAGAGGTGCCTGGTGACTGAGCTGACCCTGAGCGTGCACCGCTGTGAGTCCTGGCAGAGGTGCCCAGAGCAGGCAGGCTGATGCACGAGGCAGAGGCGGCGCAGCCAAGCTGGCTTGTACCCGAGGCAGCGCCAGTGACTGCCCACTCCTGCCCACTTGGCTCACGGCCCTGGGGACGTTGCTCAGCCTTCCCGAACCTTGCTCCCCTCATCTTGTGAAACAGTGAGGGCCCGGACCAGATCACCGCAGGCAGCTGTCTCTGCTTCTCCTTACTTCCCTATTTGAGGAACAACAATGGAATCTGTCTAGGGGACTGATTCTATTTCGCTTCGCAGGCAGGCAAGCAGCTCACAGGCACCCCCCCCCCCCCCAAACAAGAAGCAGTTAGCCGCGGTCGAGGCATGCTGCGCAGGAAACCAGAAATCGACGTCTGACAGCGCTGCGGTGTAACCTGGGCAACCCGGCTTCCTGCTCGGAACTTTAGCATCACCATCTTGAAAAGATCAAGCGAAGAACGTGTGTGACGGCAACTGGCCAAGTGTGAACAGCTGCACAAACGCAAGGTGTCTCTCACGTGCCCAGTCCGCCGGCAGTCCACAGGTCTGCAGACACGCGGGCCATCCCGGGACGGAGCAGACACCCCCTTCTGCCACCACGCCACCTGCACAGCACCAGGCCACAGCACCCTCAGCATTGGAGTTGATGATGAAGGAAGACAATTTCCCTGCTTTGGCTACGAGACATTTGTTTTCATCAACTTTGACACCTTAATCTTCTTTCATTATTCTAAGGATTTAAATATTTCATCAGTATCGGCTTTTGTCTGACGAATTTGTTTGCAAATGGCTGAGCACTTTAATTGGCAATTCTTTTTTTAATGGTTAATGCATTATAAACCCATTATTTCTTGGCTTTTATGCTCAGTAGTCTGACATCCATTAACATTTTTCTTTGCTTTATTTTCTAGAAGGTTCCACCTGCATAGTTATCACTGAGTTAGAGAATAATTCAGCAATTCTGGGAGCTCCAAAACAAAAGCCCCATTTTAAAGCAAAACCAACAAGAAAATGAACTTAAATGTATGACTCTGGAGACCCATAACCTGCACACTGGGCTCCACGGGGGAAGCCTCGGACAGCACCATGAATCAAAGACAGGAACACAAAGGCAACAGGCTGCGGCCGTCGTCACCAGCGTCAGCAGGAACCACAGCTGGACTGGTGTCAAGAGAAGTTCAGGTGCCCTCCTCTCTCGGAAAAAAAAAAAGCAAACACAGCAAGGAAAACAATCTGTCTTGCTGTTAGGCCCACAAATTCTGCTGCTGCCACGCTTGGGAGTCTGGTTACCACCTGCAGCCATCACTTTACCTTCCCCGTCTTGTTCTCAGGAAATTCAGGAATCTGTAACCGTAACCGGACAGGACTGGAGCTCCTTTAACACCTGCCTTTTCCTCCTGGAACGGACGGGCCCTGTCACTCAGGAGCACCGCCATGTGCCTCTGTGTGTCGGTGGCCATCAGGAGGTTAGGTTGACCAGGGGTCCCTTACGGACAACATCTGCGGTAGCTACTCTCCCGCAGTTACCACGGCTGAGTCCTTCCTCCGGCGGTCCTGTACCTTGGGGACTCTGCACTGTGATGTGCACTGGTGGAAGACAGAGGTTGCAGAGTGCTTTCCACCAACACAGGACGCCCGGTGGCCAACAACATGTTCACTCGGCGGCTCATCACACACAATGTGTTGGTCAGCTGTGGACCAATACCGAGCGGCAGTGCCCGACGTCTGCAGTGACACCACCGCCGCCGCAGCGTGCAGGTACACTGCAGGATGTCTGCACGGTGCAGCTGCCTGCTCGCACAGTTCGCCGTGCATCCCCTTGTCAAGGATGCATTACCACACACGCATAGCACGTTCAGTCCATCACGGGTGTGCGAAGATTTGGAGGATGTTCACTATCTTGCCTTTGACTTGGGGCTGCTGCTGGAGGCAGCCCTGCACGGGTCTCCGGACTTCACCTCTCCCCAGCAGCTTCACGTGCCTACAGTCCACTACGAAAATTCAGGTTCCCTAAGCGCAGGCGCCCCTTCTGCACCCCACTGTATTCACTCACATACGTGACCTAACGCTCTCCACTTCATCACCTGGGGATTGGGCCTCAGGCAACAGCAGGAGAAAACACGGGCACCCTCTCCCAGGGGTGGACAGCACCCGCTACCAGCCATAGGAGGCCCACAAAATGAATGGGGCTGGCCCTGCCAGGCAACTGCAGGTGAAACCTGAAATTCAGCAAGTCCACAGCAGGCTAATTTCTAAGTTGATAGTGGGGTGTGGCCCACGAATGATGCTGCAGATATCCAAAGGGCCCTGGCAAAGGAAGGGCCCTTGCCCCTGCTCCAGATGAGGCCACTGCTGTGAGCGAGAGAGACTTCGTCTCTGAAGCAGAGGCCATGACTTCTCCCACGGCACAAACTGTGGCAGGCTCAGGCCCTGGCTTGCGAGAGGATACAATCTCACACACTTCATGGCTCTAAACAGCTCCGTGCACCTTAAAAATCAATAATCCAAGGTGGGCATCTCACACACCTCATGGTTCTAAACAGCTCCGTGTGCCTTAAAGATTAATAGTCCAACGCGGGCATCTGTTAGTCTCCCGGGAGCCGTGTCTAACTGTGACAGTGTCCTACACTCCCAAGATAAGCGAATACCGTGGTCAGTCCTCTCCTCACACTCGCACTGTCTACCCTTGAATACTGGATACAGAGTACACTGTGCAAGACAAGGTCCTTAAGCTTCTTCTTTTCCACAAGACAACGTGGACTAAACGAGGCACACCACAGCCACTGAATTAAAAGTTCACCCTTGTTGTCTACTAACTCACTGTGCTTATTTGAGTCTTTTTGGGAATATTTTAGGTTACACAAGTCTACTTATTTGTGAAAGTAAAATCTATGCTTTGATTATCCTCACTTTGTTGTTTTTTAATTTTTGTTAAGGCTTGGCCATCTTCGTTATTTATTAAAGATGTTCTAGCTGTTATCAAACATGTATCCTACTATATGAATTATCTAAAATAATGTTTTACCTATTCAAAAAGAAATCTATGGAAACTGAGTCCAACTGCACTCAGTTCCACAACACACTGAGACAACTGCAATTTTTATATTATATTTTTTATCTAGACAGTCACTATTCGTTCAAGTTTTACCCAAGTATTTTTATAAATATTTCCAAATTGACTTAAAATATTTACTGAAATAATCAATTATCTTCTATACCCAGGTGTCTTATGGTTTGCTTTCTGTGGATTAAGATACGTACAGATAAATTCACAATTCCCTCTCACTACAAGCGCTCCTCCTAGCTAAACAGCGATCGCTTGTACAAAAGCTATTAACTTTTGCCCTTGTTATTCAGGCATTTTACCCATTACCTTAATCAGCCTAACAATTATTAATAAGGCCTCTTGAGATTACAGGCATAATTACATTAGCAGCAGGCAGTTATTTTTTATTCTTTCCAAATATTTATACTGAGTTTTCAGGAACTCATAAAAATATTTGTCTAATTACATTAGCTAAAATCTTCAAAATACTGTTGAATAATAGCAGTCACAATTACAAGCATTTGTATTATTACTTAATTTACTTTATTTAAAATGATTTTAGTTTTCTTTCTAGAGTACAACATTAGCTATTTATACAGGTTTTTAAAAAAGACTTATTTGTTTATTTGAGAAGCAGAGTTACAGAAAAAGGGAGAGATGCAGAGAGACGTCTTTCATCTGCTGGTTCACTCCCCAAATGGCCACAATGGCTGGAGCTGAGCTGATCCGAAGCCAAGAGCCAGGAGCTTCTTCTGGGTCTCCCATGCAGGTGCAGGGGCCCAAGCACTTGAGCCATCTTCTACTGCTTTCCCAGGCCACAGCAGAGAGCTGAATCAGAAGTGGGGCAGCCGGGACTCGAACCAGTGCCCATATGGTAGGCAGAGGCTTAAACTACTATGCCACAGTGCTGGCCCATATTCATATAGTCTTAACATGTCTAAGACATTCCTTGTATTGATATTGTGTAAATTTTACGAGGAATGACCAATGAATTTCATCAGTGCCTGTTTGACATCTTACCACGTAATTAAATCTCTGTAATCCTCAAATTGTGACGCAACATACTTGTGTAGAATTTCTTAAACAGAATGATGCGTGCATTTCTGAGTAAGTTCCACCCCCTCACAGGTTCTCATTCTTTTTCCGTCTGGCTACGTTGGATTAGCTGACATTTTCTTTTGCATTTTCCTATCACTATTCATAAATGAAGGACAGGCATTTGGCGTAGCAGCCGAGGCACAGCTCGGGAGCCGGCAGCCGGTATCGGTGTGCTTGGTGCGAGTCCGACTCCCCCGCTTCCAGCCCAGCTTCCTAATGCACACCCGGGAGGCACAGCACCTGGCCCGCCGCCCACATGGGAGACTGCACAGAGTTCCTGTCGCCTGGCTTCAGCGCTGGCGGTTGTGGGCATCTGGAGATTAAACAGCAGCTGGAAGATCTCTCTCTTTCTCTCTGTATCTCTGCTTTTCAAGTGAAAATTTCAAAAATGCTTCAAAAACATTCATTAATGAAAAAGGTCCTCAGTTTTCTCAAGGAGTATTATTCCTATAAGGTTTTTACACTAAAGTTATGCTGATTTTTTAAAATGAATTAAACAGGTTTTGATTTTTTTCTAATCCTCGGATTGTATCAGTAATATAGATAATGTTTTTTAGTGCTTAGGATTCAAGCATAAAACCATCTCAGTTTAATACTTCAAAGATTTTAGATTCTCATTAGCTCTCCAGTACCTCCTGTGTTTGCTGGGGTTTGGTGTGTGCAGCTGATGGTTCAAGGACCCCCGTGATATCAGATGAAGTTCTCGGGGACTCCCTCTGGAAAACCAGGAATGTAAACGGAAGACACTGAAGCCTCGCAGGAGAACCTGCAGAGGCACTTCGCTGATGGAGCTCTAGGGCCCCAGTTCACAGAGCAACGCGAGCAACCAGGGCCCAGGTGCCCAGCGCCAAAGCAACCCAGGCTGCTCCTTTCCCAAGGCAACGCCTAGCAGGAGGAAGCCACACAGCCTCGTCCCAGATCCGCTCTGCCCCACTAAAACAAGGTCCAGAAACAAAATCTCATCCAGGTAGCTTAGCCTCTCCTGCTTCTGGAAGACCTGGGTGGCTCTGTTAGCTGGCAGCTGACACGTGGCCCCCACCGTAGACATTTCCTACATCACTGGGTTTCTTATTTTCTCTGCTGCTCTCACAGAGCCAAGTTCCCAACGCGCCTGTCAGCTGCACGCCCACACCAGGAAGGGGCTCCTTCCAAGAGGCGCTGGCGCCGACTGAGTCACCAGGATCACACCCCGCAGAGCGTGCCTGCTCAGCCCTGGCCTCTTCCCTGCGCGATGGCACTGCTCTGGAGGCAATCTGTAGACCTGTCCCGACCACAGTCACCGCGCACATTAAATCTGCTGCTGTTTCGGAAAGGGAGCCACACTGGGCACGCCACACCACCAGGAGCGAGGGCCAGAATAGAAAGGAGATGACAGAGACCTGAGCATCCGGCCCAAACCACAAGTACAGCGCAGCCAAGGCTGCAGGGAGCGCGGTGGGTACTCGGTGTGCCCGGGCGTCGCAGCCCGGCACTGCGAGCAGACAGTGGCCCCTAAACAAGGCCGTCTGCCCCTGGACCTCGCGCCCCCGGGCCTGGGGTGGTGGAACTCTGCCTACACAGCAGGCCCCTGGGGGACGGCCCGAGTCCCTGCTCTTTGAAAACTGCATCTGAGTGCAACAGAGACCACCGATCCAATTTCTGCATCTTATCTCTCAGCTCTCCAAGGAACTGAATCCGTGGTCCCCAGGGAAAGGTCGCACACTGGATATTTTCGAGGAAATAACAAATAAAGACCCACTGGAGCTCTCTCTAAAGGTTAACCTGCGCGACAACAGAAAAGCAGCTTTTTGGAAATCTCTGCCGTTAGCTGCCTCTCGCTTTCATTCAGAGAGCTCTGTCCTCTGCATCTGACTTAGACTTCCTGTGCTCACACCTGGGCTAGGGAGAACTCTGTGTACCCATGGTCCTTGTGTACTCACACCTGGGCTAGGGAGACTGCTGTGTACCCAGGATCTAACATGGTCCTTGTGCACTCACACCTGGGCTAGGGAGACCTCTGTGTACCCAGGATCTAACATGGTCCTTGTGTACTCACACCTGGGCTAGAGAGACCTCTGTGTTCTCAGGATCTAACATGGTCCTTGTGCACTCACACCTGGGCTAGGGAGACCTCTGTGTACCCAGGATCTAACATGGTCCTTGTGTACTCACACCTGGGCTAGGGAGATCTCTGTGTACCCAGGATCTAACATGGTCCTTGTGTACTCATACCTGGGCTATGGAGACTCACTGTGTACCCAGGATCTAACATGGTCCTTGTGCACTCACACCTGGGCTAGGGAGACCTCTGTATACCCAGGATCTAACATGGTCCTTGTGTACTCACTCACACCTGGGCTAGGAAGACCTCTGTGTACCCAGGATCTAACATGGTCCTTGTGTACTCACTCACACCTGGGCTAGGGAGACCTCTGTGTACCCAGGATCTAACATGGTCCTTGTGCACTCACACCTGGGCTAGGGAGACCTCTGTGTACCCAGGATCTAACATGGTCCTTGTGTACTCACACCTGGGCTAGGGAGACCTCTGTGTACCCAGGATCTAACATGGTCCTTGTGTACTCACTCACACCTGGGCTAGGGAGACCTCTGTGTACCCAGGATCTAACATGGTCCTTGTGTACTCACACCTGGGCTAGGGAGACCTCTGTGTACCCAGGATCTAACATGGTCCTTGTGTACTCACACCTGGGCTAGGGAGACCTCTGTGTACCCAGGAACTATCATGGTCCTTGTGTACTCACACCTGGGCTAGGGAGACCTCTGTGCACCCAGGATCTAACATGGTCCTTGTGCACTCACACCTGGGCTAGGGAGACCTCTGTGCACCCATGGTCCTTGTGTACTCACACCTGGACTAGGGAGACCTCTGTGTACCCATGGTTCTTGTGTACTCACACCTGGGCTAGGGAGACCTCTGTGTACCCAGGATCTAACATGGTCCTTGTGTACTCACTCACACTTGGGCTAGGGAGACTGCTGTGTACCCAGGATCTAACATGGTCCTTGTGCACTCACACCTGGGCTAGGGAGACCTCTGTGTACCCATGGTCCTTGTGCACTCACACCTGGGCTAGGGAGACCTCTGTGCACCCAGGATCTAACATGGTCCTTGTGCACTCACACCTGGGCTAGGGAGACCTCTGTGTACCCAGGATCTAACAAGGTCCTTGTGCACTCACACCTGGGCTAGGGAGACCTCTGTGTACCCAGGATCTAACATGGTCCTTGTGTACTCACACCTGGGCTAGAGAGACCTCTGTGTTCTCAGGATCTAACATGGTCCTTGTGTACTCACACCTGGGCTAGGGAGATCTCTGTGTACCCAGGATCTAACATGGTCCTTGTGTACTCACACCTGGGCTAGGGAGACCTCTGTGTACCCAGGATCTAACATGGTCCTTGTGCACTCACACCTGGGCTAGGGAGACCTCTGTGTACCCAGGATCTAACATGGTCCTTGTGTACTCACACCTGGGCTAGGGAGACCTCTGTGTACCCAGGATCTAACATGGTCCTTGTGTACTCACACCTGGGCTAGGGAGACCTCTGTGTACCCAGGATCTAACATGGTCCTTGTGTACTCACACCTGGGCTAGGGAGACCTCTGTGTACCCAGGATCTAACATGGTCCTTGTGTACTCACACCTGGGCTAGGGAGACCTCTGTGTACCCAGGATCTAACATGGTCCTTGTGTACTCACACCTGGGCTAGGGAGACCTCTGTGTACCCAGGATCTAACATGGTCCTTGTGCACTCACACCTGGGCTAGGGAGACTGCTGTGTACCCAGGATCTAACATGGTCCTTGTGTACTCACACCTGGGCTAGGGAGACCTCTGTGTACCCAGGATCTAACATGGTCCTTGTGTACTCACACCTGGGCTATGGAGACTCACTGTGTACCCAGGATCTAACATGGTCCTTGTGTACTCACACCTGGGCTAGGGAGACCTCTGTGTACCCAGGATCTAACATGGTCCTTGTGTACTCACACCTGGGCTAGGGAGACCTCTGTGTACCCAGGATCTAACATGGCCCTGCTTGTGTCCAGACTGCTTTGCAGATGAGGCCGTGGGACCTGGTCTCATGAGCAGTCTGTGACCTCAAGTGCCACCTCCAAGCGAAGCCCAGCAATGGCTCTCTGCTTCCCCCCTCCTCTGCCCGAGCGGCTGCAGTGTTGTAGGACACAGGCTTAGGCTCTGCCCACAGGCACTCTGTGACAGTGGACTCTCTATCGGCCTAGCCGCTGAGATCTGGGGCTTCCTCAGCCGTAGCAGTCTGCATCCACTTCCCCACATGGTGCAGTGTGCACTCACAGCCTGGGGCCGGAGGAGCCTGCAGGTCCCCAGGCTCGGGCTTCACGCCTTAGACTCGACTTCTCACACGGACACTCACCAGTGAGATGCAAGAGACGCTGCTCTGTGGCTCCTGAGCTGGACCCCTGGTGTCCCAGCCGTGTCTTCTCTCCCCTCCCCCATCTCCGCCTGTAGGTACAAAGTGATCTCCTTGTCCACACCTCAATGCAGCAGAGTGAGGCCACCCCAGCACACTGCTGAAAGGACCCCAATCTTGTCCAACACCCTCTCCTTGTAGATGCTCTAGGAACTCACGGTGTAGCCCAGGTGCTTCAGACAGAAGAACCAGGGCTGTGTGTGTGTGTGTGTGTGTGTGTGGTGTATGTGTCAGAGAGAGAAAGACAGACACACAGACAGACAGAGACATTCTCAATCCCTATCTTGAGAGGCTGGTCTGAACCTCCCTGATGCGACACTGACGTGACTGGCTGATTGACCCACCAGCTGATTCACAGTGACTATTCACCAATGGAGAGTGACCAAAAGACATGCCAGCACCATTTATTGAATAGACTGTCCTTACTCCAGGGATTGGTTTTAGATCCTTGATCAAATATAAGTTTGCTGTAGATGTTTGGGTTGATTTCTGGTGTTTCAATTCTGTTCCATTGGTCTATCCATCTGTTTCTGTACCAGTACCATGCTGTTTTGATTACAACTGCCCTGTAGTATGTCCTGGAATCTAGTATTGTGATGCCTCCGGCTTTGTTTTTGTTGTACAAGATTGCTTTAGCTATTCGAGGTCTCTTGTGCCTCCATATAAATTTCAGCACCATTTTTTCCAGATCTGAGAAGAATGTCTTCGGTATCTTGATTGGTATTGCATTGAATCTATAAATTGCTTTTGGGAGAATGGACATTTTGATGATACTGATTCTTCCAATCCATGAGCATGGAAGATTTTTCCATTTTTTGGTATCCTCTTCTCTTTCTTTCTTTAAGGTTTTGTAATTTTCATCGTAGAGATCTTGAACGTCCTTGGTTAAGTTTATTCCAAGGTATCTGATTGTTTTTGTAGCTATTGTGAATGGGATTGATCTTAGAAGTTCTTCCTCAGCCGTGGCATTGCCTGTGTATACAAAGGCTGTTGATTTTTGTACATTGATTTTATAACCTGCTACTTTGCCAAACTCTTCTATGAGTTCCAATAGTCTCTTAGTAGAGTTCTTTGGATCCCCTAAATAAAGAATCATATCATCTGCAAAGAGGGATAGTTTGAGTTCTTCCTTCGCAATTTGCATCCCTTTAATTTTTTTTTCTTGCGTAATAGCTAGCTCTGGCTAAAACTTCGAGAACTATATTGAATAGCAGTGGTGAGAGTGGGCATCCCTGTCTGGTACCAGATCTCAGTGGAAATGCTTCCAACTTTTCCCCATTCAACAGGATGTTGGCCATGGGTTTTTCATAAATTGCTTTGATTGTATTGAGGAATGTTCATTCCATACCAAGTTTGCTTAGAGTTTTCATCATGAAAGGGTGCTGGGAAAATTGGATTTCCACGTGCAGAATCATGAAGCAAGACCCCTACCTTTCACCTTACACAAAAATCCACTCAACATGGATTAAAGACTTAAATCTATGAACCGACACTATCAAATTATTAGGGAGCATTGGAGAAACCCTGCAAGATATAGGTACTGGCAAAGACTTCTTGGAAAATACCCCAGAAGCACAGGCAGTCAAAGCCAAAATTAACATTTGGGATTGCATCAAATTGAGAAGTTTCTGTACTTTAAAAGAAACAGTCAGGAAAATGAAGAGGCAACCAACAGAATGGGAAAAAATATTTGTAAACTACGCAACAGATAAAGGGTTGATAACCAGAATCTACAAAGAAATCAAGAAACTCCACAACATCAAAACAAACAACCCACTTAAGAGATGGGCCAAGGACCTCAATAGACATTTCTCAAAAGAGGAAATCCAAATGGCCAACAGAAACATGAAAAAATGTTCAAGATCACTAGCAATCAGGGAAATGCAAATCAAAACCACAATGAGGTTTCACCTCACCCCGGTTAGAATGGCTCACATTCAGAAATCTACCAACAATAGATGCTGGCGAGGATGTGGGGAAAAAGGGACACTAACCCACTGTTGGTGGGAATGCAAACTGGTTAAGCCACTATGGAAGTCAGTCTGGAGATTCCTCAGAAACCTGAAAATAACCCTACCATACAACCCAGCCATACCACTCCTTGGAATTTATCCAAAAGAAATTAAATTGGCAAACAAACAAGCTGTCTGCACATTAATGTTTATTGCAGCTCAATTCACAATAGCTAAGACCTGGAACCAACCCAAATGCCTATCAACAGTAGACTGGATAAAGAAATTATGGGACATGTACTCTATAGAATACTATACAGCAGTCAAAAACAATGAAACCCGGTCATTTGCAACAACATGGAGGAATCTGGAAAACATCATGCTGAGTGAATTAAGCCAGTTCCAAAGGGACAAATATCATATGTTCTCCCTGATCGGTGACAACTAACTGAGCACCAAAGGGGAAACCTGTTGAAGTGAAATGGACACTATGAGAAACAGTGACTTGATCAGCTCTTGTCCTGACTGTTGATGTACAATGTAATACTTTATCCATTTTAGTATTTTTTTTGTTCTAGTACTATTGGTTGAACTCTGTAATTAACACATAATTATTCTTATGTGTTTAAATTTTAACTGAAAAGTGATCCCTGTTAGGAATTTGGAAAACATTATGCTGAGTGAAATAAACCAGTCCCAAAGGGACAAATATCATATGTTCTCCCTGATCTGTGACAACTAACCGAGCACCAAAAAGGAAACCTGTTAAAGTGAAATGAACACTATGAGAAATGGTGACTTTATCAACCCTTACCCTGACTGTTGATGAACAACTTAATACGTTATCCCTCTTAGTATTTTTTTGTTTGTTCTACTTAATACTTTTGGTTGAATATTGTAATCAATACACAGTTATTCTTAAGTGTTGAAACTTAACTGAAAAGTGATTGCTGTCAAATATAAGAGTGGGAATAAGACAGGGAAGAGATGTGCAATTTGGGACATGCTCAATCTGACTTGTCCCAAACGGTAGAGTTAGAAACATACCAGGGAATTCCAATTCAATCCCATCAAGGTGGCATGAACCAATGCCATCTCACTAGTCCAAGTGATCAATTTCTGTTCACAGTTGATCATAATGATAGGACTAAGAGCCAAAGGGATCACATAAACAAGAATAGTGTCTGCAAATACTAGCTGATAGAATAGAAAAGGGAGAGAACAATCCAACATGGGAAGCAAGATACACAGTAGACTCATAGAATGGCAGATGTCCTAAACAGCACTCTGGCCTCAAAATAAGCCCTTAAGGCATGCGGATCCGGCTGAAAAGCCCATGAGAGTATTTCAGGCATGGAAAGCCAAAACACTCTGGCAAAAAAATAAAATTAAATAAAAAAAATGACCTAAATGAAAGATCTCCGCGAGTGAGATCCCAGTGGAAAGAACAGGTCATCAAAGAAGGAGGTACCTTTCTCTGAAGGGACGAGAGAACTTCCACTCTGACTACGACCTTGTCTAAATATGATCAGAGTCGGTGAACTCAAAAGGCTTCCATAGCCTTGGCAACTCATGACAAGAGCCTAGGGTGATTACTGATGCCATAAACAAGAGTGTCAATTTGTTAAGTCAACAACAGGAGTTACTTTGCACTTACTCCTCATGTAGGATTTCTGTACTTAATGTGCTGTACATTCTGATTTAATGCTATAACTAGTACTCAAACAGTATTTTTCACTTTGTGTTTCTATGTGGGTGCAAACTGTTGAAATCTTTACTTAATATATGCTAAACTGATCTTCTGTATATAAAGAGAATTGAAAATGAATCTTGATGTGAATGGAAGGGGAGAGGGAGCGGGAAAGGGGAGGGTTGCGGGTGGGAGGGAAGCCATTGTAATCCATAAGCTGTACTTTGGAAATTTATATTCATTAAATAAAAGTTCTAAAAAAAAAAAAAGACATGCCAATGTTTCCAACCATCCCAGGACATCATGAACAATGGAAATCATCAGTGTCATGCCACAGAGCTCAGGGCTCAGGACCCCGCCCCTCCTGTGACCCACTTGTCTGCTGTGCTGCGTGTCCCCCACAGGAAACATGAGCACTCACACGGCAGGACTCACACCCAGGAGCATTCTTGGCAGCACTGGTCAGTACAGAAACAGCCCACTGGGGACACTTCCAGAAGTTACTATGGACCAACTGCAGCCACAACGAGAAACATGGCTGCTCTTGGCTGAGTAACTTGAGAAATTAATTTCCAAAAGATTATGCAAAACACATTTTCTATAAAGTTAAATACACATGTACATATGTTGTACAAACATGTATTTGTAATATGCATTTATACACATGTGTATACACACATATAAGTGATGAACACCTATGTCATACACAGCCAGGAAAACAAGTCGGTGATAAACACGTGACTCTGTAGCCACTCAGCCTACGTGAAGAGCGGTAGGAGGACGGCGTGACAGGTGTGTGGCTGTCAGCCATGGTCGCAGGACATTAGCTTCTACCCTAAGTGCCAGGTTCACAGGTGCTCATTATTTTTAGATAGATGTATGGATGGTAGGTGAGCACATTAGATGGATGGGTGGTTGGATGGATGGGTGAATGGATGGATGGATGTGTGGATGGGTGGATGGATGATGGATGGATGGATGTGTGGATGGGTGGATGGATGGATGGATGTGTGGATGTGTGGATGGGTGGATGGATGGATGGATGTGTGGATGTGTGGATGGGTGGATGGATGGATGGATGTGTGGATGGATGGATGAATGGATGACTAATAGATAGGTAGATAGATAGGTAGGTAGGTGGGTAGACAGCTAGGATAGGTAGATGTGGATCAAGACCAAGCACACGATTTGAAGCTAGGATGAGATTAATTAAATTCTAGACCTTGGATAGATTATATTAAAGAATGCAAACAGATTTTAGGACAGAAAATGGAGGCAAATTTGTTCCCCTCCTCCTCCACAAGCACTGTGGGTACACATTTAGCTACTTTTGATCTCCATATTAAAGGAGAAACTAGTCTGACAGCATCATTAGCATAGGAAAGCTGGGTGGAAGAACTTTCTAGGAAAACTAAGGAACGCAAATGATAAACGATGGCCAGTTTAAGAGTTACACTGGGCTACCACCACGTTCCAAGGAGAAAAATCCAAATGATACTCTCAGCTATGAGTGTTTACACACTCATATGCTGACATATTCCTCGTGCAAAGAGGAAGATAAAAAGAAACCGGGAGAGTTCCCACTGAAGCAGCCATCAAACGCATCCTGCTTCTCACTTCTCCTCCCAGCACCACACTGGGCCCTTTTACCCATCAGTCTTCTCCCATGACCACTGCGGTGATCCTGAGAAAATCACCCAGCTGGTGGTTATATAGACACAGTGAGAGAGAGAGATAGGGGGGGAGAGGGAGAAGGGGGCAGAGAGAGAGAGAGATGGAGAGAGAGAGAGAGATGGAGAAGGAGAGAGAGATGAGAGGGAGAGATGGAGAGAGGGAGAAGGAGGCAGAGGGGGAGGGAGGGGGAGAGGGAGAGGGGGACAGAGAGAGAGAAATGGCGAGAGAGAGAGATGGAGAAGGAGAGAGAGATGGAGAGGGAGAGATGGAGAGAGGGAGAGGGAGAGGGAGGGGGAGGAGGAGGGAGGGGGAGAGGGAGAGGGGGGCAGAGAGAGAGAAATGGCGAGAGAGAGAGATGGAGAAGGAGAGAGAGATGGAGAAGAAGAGATGGAGAGAGGGAGAGGGAGGTGGAGGGGGAGGGAGGGGGAGAGGGAGAGGGAGAGGGGGGCAGAGAGAGAGAAATGGCGAGAGAGAGAGATGGAGAGGGAGAGAGAGATGGAGAGGGAGAGAGAGGCAAAGGGGGAAGGAGGGGGAGAGAGGGAGAGGGAGGTCTTCCTTCCACTGGCTCACTCCTCAAAAGCCTGCAACAGCCAGGCCCTGGGCTAAAGCCGGGGACTCCGCCTATCACGGTCTCCCGAGCGCACGCCTGTAGAAGCTGCAACCGGAGTGGAGCTGGAGTCAGCCCCAGGCACTCAGACAGGCCTGCGGGGGACTGGAGCCTTAACTGTCGGGCCTAACGCCCAACCCGCTGGTGAGCGTCAGGATGCAAAAGAGAACATCACACTGGCCTTCCACTCAGCAGGTCTCTAGAACGTGTCCACTGAATTTTAATCTCAACTAGATAATAAGGAAAATAAGATTGTTGACATGCCAATTTTGTGACGTTTCAAGCAATCTACATTATGTTAACATAGACTTAAGCCCTTTAATGAAGAATGGGATGGGAGAGGGAGTAGGAGGTGGGATGGTTTGGGGGTGGGAGGGCGGGTATGGGGGGATAATCCAAATTATGAAATTTATATTTATTATATAAAAGCTTTCTATAAAAAATAAAAATGAATAGCACGGCTTCTCTCCTATCCTTTTCCCTAGTCTGTTTATTCAAAGCACACACCAGGGGTAAACATGGAAGTCTGCACATGGAGCTGAGGTCACACAGTGGTGTTTGTCTAGAACTATAGATTACTAACATATAGGTCTTCTATTACGCACCCCAGCTCCCTTACATAATATTTGGGATTTTCAGAGTAATTCTCTTGTTCTATTTGGCACTGCTAGGATGAAAATAATGAATTCCATGTTCATCTTCTGTGCTAGCGCTCCATTAAAACATTTACTAAAATTGGGGAATTTTTAAACCATGGAAACTTAATTGCATTAATTATCCTTTCTCGCCCTCGAATGTTTCATAATGAAACTAAATAATGGATGCAATAATGAAGGAGAGGACAGCCGGATCTGCATCTCTTCCAAACACGCCCCAGAGAATCACCGCTCCACGGCGTGAAATGCTGCTGAGGCGCACGGCGTTTCTGAGAGAGCCCAATTTCCTCCGGCCACAGAGGGGCCAAGGGGTGACGGGGAACACTGCCCTGGGGTCCTCCTCTGCTGTCACAGGGGAGAGCCAGGAGACAGAGCCGCCCTATGCACAGAGAAGCCACTGGTAAACTGTCACAGCTGTTTTCCCAAAGCCCCCGGGACAGAACATAAATATGTTTACTGAGTGCTAATGGAGACAGATTTAGAACATCCTCTCCAAGCCTCAGCTCATGCAACATCCCAAAGTCCCTTTAGGAAACAAAAACTGTCTCTAGAGAGAGTGGAAAAGGTCACTGACTTTGCCCAGTCTCTGCTCCCTGACACATCCCACAGGGACCCAGGACGGATGCAGAAGGTCGCAGCCCCCTGCTGGGCTTCCCAGGTACCCTCCCCAGGGCAGGCAGAACGCCTGGACCTTCTTAGTTCCCCATCCTCCACCCACCTCCTCCCCCGCCCACACACGCACACAGATCTCCAACAACCATGAACTAAGTGACGTGGGCGACTGTGGATCGTGTCCTACCAACAGCACCCTGCTGGGTGAAGGAGAAGCGTCTATGGATGAAGAATTCCCTGGGTCTGGAACCCAGTTTGTCCAATACCCTGCATGAGTTCGGCGTGCCAGGGGTGACGAAGCCCTGGACACAGGTGAGCAACAGAGTGCACTCTGGGAGACGCCGGGCGGTCTCCAAGCCCAACATGGGCCCCTGGAGGGAAAGCTTCCTGTCACACACGGGGACCCGGAGCACCACCAGGTTGGTCTTTGCTTTCTGTTTATTCAAATGGTAGATCTTACATGGAGGGTGGGAGCCAAAAAACTTGTATATGATCTATAAAAAATGTTGTGAAATAAGGGAAAGATTCACAGGATAACTGGTACAACTGAAAACCCAGAGTACGAACCAGAGAACTCGCAGAGACTGCTGGACACCCTCAATATAGTCCAAGAGACAGGGGGGACGCGGGACGCGAGGAGACAGGAATGGATGGTGTGTTGAGGAAAAGTCACACGGATAAGGACAGACAGGCAGGAAACACAACGCACCAGTCAAGTTCAAATTCACACTGGAGGCTAGGCAACGAGGTGCCCATTCTACAGAGAAGGAAATCCGCGGTGTGTGGGAAGGACTCCAGCGCCGTCCTGGAGGAACGGGACAAAACTAAAATGATGCCAGAGTGGAGAGCGATGGAGAGGCCATGAGACGGAAGAGACGTGCCAACAGCTGCCTCCTTCGAGGTGGGGAGACGGGGATCAGCGGAAAACGAAGGTCAAGCACACCCGACACAGACTGCGCAGTGAAAGGCCCCGCTGGTGCTGGCGGCGATTCGTCAGGACTGATCAGAACACTCCTGTTGCTAAACGTCTGAGCCACAGGACAGAGAGGATGCTGGTATTTTTGGAACTATAGGAATAATGAGAAAACCAATTTGTATACATCTGTTCAGGAAGGGCAGTCTTCCCTCCCACAGCACCTTCCTGCTCCGCGAACAGCACTGTCCCCCGATCGCGGAACTGTTTCCTGCTGAGCTCTTACTCTTAAGAGAATCCTCCCGAACGCAGTGTACTGGCTAGCATGAGCGACTGATGGGACAGGCCCTGGAGATAAAGCTACCTGATACCACAAGATGACAGACTACTGTTGAAGCTCGAGGTCCTTATTAAAAACTTTGAAATGAAGTCATCTGGAGATGGGCACAGGGCAAATTAAGACAGCCTTTGGCCTGGGAACAGTCTTTGATTCCTTGTGCAGTAGGGCTCACTGTGAGTGCAGGTGCAGGCTCCCTGGACGCACCAAAGGCTCATAGCAAACAGGAATTGCAGGGCTGGCAGGGCTGGACACGGCTGGGCAGACTGGCCGGCTGCACGCACCCTGGAGATTTCTAGTGCTGGCCACTTCTTCATGCTTGCATAATTTACAGAAGAAACGACTGTATGATCTCAGATATTTCTGTTTTTATGTATTCTTTAATACTCATTTAGAATTAAATAATGTGATAACTTGCAAAATGAACAGGGTTGATGACATGCTCCGGTCTGGTTTCCAATCTGGACTGGACCATTGATTCTCTGTGCAGTAGAGCCTCCTGCCGTAACTGCCCACTTCTGCACACCACGCTCGGTTTCAGCACAAAACAATAAGAAGCATGGCTCAAATACAGAGTTTTAGACCCAAATAGCAGAGTCCAGTGATACTGAGAGTCCCATGATTTTTTGCAAAAGTACTTATGTATAGAATATCAGTATAAGCCTGAAAAGGTAAAAGCAATTGGAATTGGTAAAATTAGAACTGTTTTGAGGCTGGCACTGTGGGGTAGGAGGATAAGCCTCCATCTGTGGAGCCAGCATCCCATATGGATGATGGGTTCGCGTCCTGGCTGCCCCACTTCCAATCCAGCTCCCTGCTAATGTGCCTGGGAAAGCAGAAGATGGCCCAAACGCTTGGGCACCTGCATCCGCATGGGAGACCCAGAAGAAGCTCCAGGCTCCTGGTTTCAGATCGGCTCAGCTCCAGCTGTTGTGGCTATTTGGGGAGTGAACCAGTGGATGGAAAACCTCTCTCTCTCTTTCTGTACCTCTGGCTCTCAAATAAATAAATAAATCTTAAAAAAAAAAAAAGAAAAAAAATAAGTGTTTTACTGAATTCAGTTCTTAAAACTCCATTCATTTCAAGTGATTTTTGCTAAGTCAAGTGCTAACTGCCAGGGCCCAGTGACCCGCATACCTTCACCCTGCAAATACCCAACACCAAGGAGCAAGTCTTACCAGAAAGCCCGGGACTATCACGGAGAGAGAGAAGGTGGCGGAGGGGATGCAGTGACCAAGTCATCGGGGCCTGGGCATGGCCCTGGCCAGTCCCCTGTCCTCACTACACAACATGGGGCCAGCCAGCTCCACCTGAACGTCCCCTTCATCGGCCGTCACAGTTTGAAATGCAAACCTGCAAACTTAATCTACACTTGGGTTAGAAAGACCTTAGAGGCAGCAGGTGAATGAGCAAGTCCATGGTGGTCACTCTCAACACTGCTGACCACAAGGCCGTCACCATCAACCAGCCGGGTTCCCGGGTGGCCGTAAGCCTGTCACCGAGACGCCACTCAGAAATGAGGAATCCTAATCGAGCCCCAGACTTGCCCTTCAGAATCCTGTTTCATAAGCAGTATACGTAGAGGACAAAGGGTCACTGCCTCAACAGGAAGCAAGCCACCTCGTGGTGGGACTTCCCCCGTGCGTGCTCAGGGCCTGCCTGGCAGCCGTCACAGCACCGGTCCCCCGGGAGGAAGGATCTGCCTGTGTCTGTCCCAGCGGGGCAGCAGTGCCCAGCGCAGGCTCGGGACACACCCTAGGCTCAGTCCTCTCTCTGCCTCTCCCCCAAACCTCCTTTCTGGCTCCAGCACGGGGACTCCCTCTCCCATCCTAACAGACTGCACACTTCCAAAGGCCCACTCACCTCCGTCTTTCTTCCTGTAGTAATTAAACTTGAACAAAGGGCTGTTTGTGCTTTATTAAACACACACCTGCACACACAGGTACTCTCACATCTTCATTTAAATGAAATAATCACCAGCAGCATTTTAAAGAAAAAAAAAACTTCATTTCTTTTTAAGCTTTCATAATTTTAAAACCCATGAAAGAGAAGAGCCCTGAGGACAGTGAACATAAAGATAAAAGCGGGGACTACGAGGTAAGAAGGGTGGGAGCCGCCGCAGGAGCAAGGCAGAGCTGGACTCACAGCCCATGAGCAGTGACAGCAGCAGGCAAACAGGAGCCAGGAGTGCAGAGGTCCTGCAGGTCCCAGAGAACAAGCGGGAAGCCCAGGAGACAGAAACACCCGCCAAAGCTGACGTCCCTGGAACCATCGCCCTCGCCACGTGACTCCCAGGAACTAAGTACTGAAAAACGCACAGAAAACACCTGCCCTGAGTCCTGGAAAAAGACCCAACGCGGCTTCCTTTCCAGGACAATCAAACTGTTGGAAGCTTCGTCTTCCCGTCATTTAACTTAATCTAATTCATTAATCAATATAATCATCCAAATAACTAAGGAAAGCAAGTTAATTTGAGCTCTTTTCTTCTGTTATATAAAATCTATCCTGGTGATTTAAAAACATCAGGGGCAGCCGGCGCCGCGGCTCACTAGGCTAATCCTCCGCCTAGCGGCGCCGGCACACCGGGTTCTAGTCCCGGTCGGGGTGCCGGATTCTGTCCCAGTTGCCCCTCTTCCAGGCCAGCTCTCTGCTATGGCCAGGGAGTGCAGTGGAGGATGGCCCAGGTGCTTGGGCCCTGCACCCCATGGGAGACCAGGAAAAGCACCTGGCTCCTGGCTCCTGCCATCGGATCAGCGCGGTGCGCCGGCCGCAGCGCGCCAGCCGCGGCGGCCATTGGAGGGTGAACCAACGGCAAAGGAAGACCTTTCTCTCTGTCTCTCTCTCTCTCACTGTCCACTCTGCCTGTCAAAAAATTAAAAAAAAAAAAAAACATCAGGGGCATTAGATAATATGCCATGAAATCGGTAACTTGTTGCAGTTACTGTCTTTTATTTTTGTAAGTAAAAAATCAGGACACTGGTGCAGAGAGAAATAAATGACAAATTTTACATACAAAACCACGAAAACTGTATTACAAAGCTGAAGTCATATACACCCGACCATCACTTACAAAACTCTCCTATGTGATGGCAAACACTCTGAACTGCCTGAAACCCTAATAAAACAAGGAAGGGGCAGCCACCTGGAAACCACACACCCAAACCTCCCAAGCCAGGGCCGAGTGAGGAGGTCAGAGCCACACACCAGACCCGACGCCAGAAAGGAGCGACCCGGGCCCACCTCGGGGTCTGTGCTGATTCCACCAACCGTTCCAGCCATGTCCACGGACTGACACTTACTGCCCTCTCTCTCAGAGGCGGAACTGCACAGCTGTATTTGAAAAAACGAGGTGGACGGTTAAAAGGCATGCATTTTTAGCTGAGTGCTTTTTTACGTCTGTTTGGTCAAGAACACCTTACAAACTGAAATGCAGTTGACACTAACAAGCTTCATATAAATCCCCGGTCTTCACCTCCCCTGGCAGAACCTCAGGAGCCTTGGGACACTCCTCCTCCTCCCGGAGGCCCTCCAGGGTTACGCATTTGCAGCTGCAGTGAGATTGGACTCAGTACGCTCCAAGATGTCACAGAAGCTGAGTGCTACTGCTCCCACACAGTCGGCACCACAACTGCAAACCGTGGGAAAGTGCTTCCCAGTGGGAATTCTCCCAAACTCTGAGTTCTGCTTCACCATCACCATCACCATCACCATCACCATCATTGCTGCTGTCATTGTTGCCTGGCACACAGGCGGCATTCCAGTGCCTGCTGAGTCACCACACACGCACCTGCCACGTCCGAGGCTACTCATCACGGATCCCCTGCTTCCTCTGCCCCACAGCCCGGCACGCCAGAAATGACCCAGCCTTCGGCACAGATGAGCAAGCCGGGCAGTGGAGACTCAGGCCCAGGCCAGGAGCACACAGCTAAGGGTGAGAGAACGAGGCTTCACACTGCCTGCTCTGCTGCCGAACCCCATTATTCCGTTCCAGGGAAACTTGCGAAGCACAGCGCCAGGCGGGAGTTTAAGATGTGCTGAGCAGACGCTGTGTGACAGCTGAGGAGGCCGTGACGGCACAGGCCAGAGGCTGCTGCAGGGGCAGGGCCAGGAGGGAGGCCACTCAGGAGGGCCCCGGGGCCAGGCTGCGCCCCAGGACGAAAGGATCCGGCCTCGGCACAGGCCCTGCAGGGCGGAGCCCAGGGAGGGCTAGAGCAGAGGGAGCCCCAGAGGTCGGGGGCTGAAGGAGTCCTGGGCTGCTCACTCCCACCTGCTCCCATCCGTTCACTTGTGGCTTAATGACGACTCTGAATACAATACAAACACGCGAATGACCCCACGCTCCCAGAGCAGAATCGGCAGAGAACTGAAACAGTGCTTTGGGTTGAAGGTCCAGGGGAATGGATACCCTAACGGGAAAAGAATCTCACAGTGTCCCCTGAAATTAGACACTCACATACGACTCCGCCAATCCACCTTTCTTCAAGAACTTTTATGACAACAGCGGCAGCAAACTGAGCGAACTTTGGAACACGTCGGCTACAGTGCAACCTGCACTCCTCTGTGCAAGCAGCAGGGAGTTCTCCGGGACCTCCAGGAGAGCTGTGAGGCATTTTCAAATCGACAGCCAGAGGCGTGCGGTTAGACAGGAGAAGACCGCTGAGGACACCAAGGGCTGGGGAGGTGCGGGAGACGGGCACATGGGGGCGGGCTGGGGGCTCCCCCGCAGGCCCGCAGGCTCTATCCCAGGAAGAAGGCATGCATCCCCGCATCCAGCATTTTTTAAAAATAAAACCCTCCGAAGGAGTCTGAGGCTCATATGCTCTGCATTTTAAGAGTGTCTAATTTATGAGTCCCCTTATGTTAGGATGCATATTTTTTAAGATGAATGTATCTGCACGCTCGCCTACTGAAGAAGGGAGGAACGCGTTCCCTCCTTCCTGCCTGGAATTCCCTGCCTGCCCCACGCTGCCTCCAGCCAGGCTGACCGCTCTCTGCTGAGATCCTTGGGGACTGAAACTCCAGGCTGATCTTATTCAAATAAATCCTAACTGCACGACCTCACTGCACGCCTTGTTGTCTGTTTTCCCAACAGTGTACATCTTCATTCGTTTGGGTTTTGCTGGAATACATGCTTAAATATGGATTATACAGAGTCTACAGGGGACTGTATGTCCAGAGTTTACCATGTGATTTAATTTGTACCTAAAAGATAACGTGGCCAGTTCTAAGGTAACGTGGCCAGTTCTAGGTTAACGTGGCCAGTTCTAAGTTAACGTGGCCAGTTCTAAGTAAACGTGGCCAGTTCTAAGGTAACGTGGCCAGTTCTAAGGTAACGTGGCCAGTTCTAAGGTAACGTGGCCAGTTCTAAGGTAACGTGGCCAGTTCTAAGGTAACGTGGCCAGTTCTAAGGTAACGTGGCCAGTTCTAAGGTAACGTGGCCAGTTCTAAGGTAACGTGGCCAGTTCTAAGGTAATATGGCCAGTTCTAAGGTAACGTGGCCAGTTCTAAGGTAATGTGGCCAGTTCTAAGTTAACGTGGCCAGTTCTAAGGTAATGTGGCCAGTTCTAGGTTAACGTGGCCAGTTCTAAGGTAATGTGGCCAGTTCTAAGGTAACGTGGCCAGTTCTAAGGTAACGTGGCCAGTTCTAAGTTAACGTGGCCAGTTCTAAGTTAACGTGGCCAGTTCTAAGTTAACGTGGCCAGTTCTAAGTTAACGTGGCCAGTTCTAAGGTAACGTGGCCAGTTCTAAGGTAACGTGGCCAGTTCTAAGGTAACGTGGCCAGTTCTAAGTAAACGTGGCCAGTTCTAAGGTAACATGGCCAGTTCTAAGAACGTGGGCTCCAACAACTTCCTCCCACATCTGACATGTTCCCCCGGTGGCTGCTGTTGGTTCAGTCTTAGAGATTCTGGTGACCACTTCTGCCTTCTTTATTGTTGCTCTTCATTACAGACACTACCAGTTTTCTCTTCATCTTTGGTGTTCTCAAAATTCGCCTTTCTGTGTCTCCACTGATCCACTCAACAAATATTTACTGAACACCTACTACGTGTCAAATACCATTTTGTGTGATAAGGATACGTCGCGAGCACAAGAGACAAAGGCACGTGTCTTTCACTGTTTTATCCACTGGCTACTTACACCTTGTACTGTAGTTCACTCTGGAAATACTTTATAAATAATTTCTGGGACAGTCTCAGCTACTCTGTCTTTTCTGTTCTGGGCGCTTTGCATCGCCAGGAGACAGACCCTCATATTCTGCACGTCCCTGACGGCTCGTCCACGTAACATTGATTTCCTGTCACCTGCCATCTCCCAGCCTCGTTGTCTACCCCGGAGGAAACCCTGACTTGCGCCCTGCCAGCAGCTCCTGTTCTAACTCTCGCTATCTTTAAATGCTTCCCATCATATTTTAATTGCAAAGACATTTACTTTCTCCCCCGACCAGCTTTCTTTTTCGTAAGTACTCTATCCTCTCTTCAGTGTCAAAGCCTTTTCTGTTGTGTTGAACAAACAGAAACTGTGACACCTTTTTGCTTTCTCAGATGACTCAGGAGTGGCGTCTTCTCACCGCGGCGTTTGCGAATCTCTCTGAGGACAGCTTCTCTTAGGCCATTGCCGCTGTGTCCCAGAACCACGGCGTGACCCTGGGCAGCCCCTTCCTTTCTTGATCACCACCCCAGGTGTGGGGGAGGGGAGGAGCACAGGGCAGGTGCATGGCAGGTGAGTCTGCAGCTGGCCCCTGCTCCTTGGTGCCCTGCTGCTCCAGGGCCCCCCTCTCCCACCTCACAGCCCCCACTCGGTCCCGAGAGCAAACCGTGACCGCCCACTGCTAGGTCCCTGTGGAGAGGGAAGGGGGAACCCACTGACTCCCAGTCACTTCACAGCCACCATCAGGGCCCCAGCCTCACTCCCGCCTTGGTTCACTCCAGGTGGGCAGGGGCCTCTTCCCGCTGTCTTCCAGGCTCTGCCTCTTCCAGGGGTTTGCTCTGCACGGACCAAACCCACACACTCTTCCCCTCCTAGTGCTGTCCTCCCGTCATGAGTCAGGATTTTGTTTCATCACTAACACTTGGGATTTTAAAATGCCTCTTAAGCTACTTAGGGAATTGTGGAAGGTGGTGCACGTGTTTGAGTGACCATTTGAGTGCAAGCACCCTCTATTCACACCCTATCAACTGATTCAGCAAGAAAAACAGTTTCTGAAGAAATGGCTAGTTTTACCTAGAGTACAGGAAGCCATAAGCACCAGACCCATGCCTCAGGAAATAACCACCCGGCAGGCAGGAAAAAGCGGAATGTGGGGCCGCTCACTCTTCCTGTGCTCACAGTCAACCTCTGTCTTTCCTATTCCACTTGGCAGGACCGAGGGTACCGGGGAGACGGCACCGGAGCAGACAGGCAGTGCAGGAGGAGGCCCAGGGCACACAGGCAGTGCAGGACGAGGCCCGGCGCGGCACTCCCAGGCCACTTCCTGCTCTCAGCGTCACTCACTCTGCCTCCCCCGAGGTGGGCCCCCAGCACACCGAGTGCAGTCTGCCCTGTCTCACACAAGCCCAGGACCAACACCACTGCGCCCCAGCAGACCCCAGCTGCAGCTGCACAGGCGACCCCTCCTCAAAGATTTGGGCTCCAGGCCCACGTATCCCCTCACAGGGCGGGGTCCCGGCTCTCTGAGTGCCTCAGTCAGGCGTCTACATTTTCACAGTCTTAACCACCTCGTTCCTCCATTCAGAACCAGTGTCTCCTGTGGGTGGCAGAGGCCTGGTGACCTGAGCCATCACTGCTGGTAAGTGGCTGTGCCCTTCTGGGGTGATGAGAAAACTGGCTCAGAGCCTGGGACCCTGCTGGCGACCAGCGGCCGGGTGCGGGGCAAGCGCGTGGGAGCACGGCCCTTCCTCCTGGGTGGCACTGCAGGCCACCTCTGAGGCTACTCGGAACCAACAGGGGGTCAGGAGCACCCAAGTACAGAAAGCACGTCCAGGCCCTGGGAGGGAAGGTGTGCGTCCGTCCAGCGCACGCACGCAACGAGGTGACGCATTCCAGGCCCCGGGAGGGGAGGTGTGCGTCCGTCCAGCACACGCACGCAGCGAGGGGACGCGTCCCAGGCCCCGGGAGGGGAGGTGTGCGTCCGTCCAGCGCCCAGGCCCTGGGAGGGAAGGTGTGCGTCCGTCCAGCATACGCACGCAGCGAGGTGACGCATCCCAGGCCCTGGGAGGGAAGGTGTGCGTCCGTCCAGCGTACGCACGCAACAAGGTGACGCACCCCAGGCCCCGGGAGGGGAGGTGTGCGTCCGTCCAGCGCCCAGGCCCCGGGAGGGAAGGTGTGCGTCCGTCCAGCATACGCACGCAGCGAGGTGACGCATCCCAGGCCCCGGGAGGGGAGGTGTGCGTCCGTCCAGCGTACGCACGCAGCGAGGGGACGCGTCCCAGGCCCCGGGAGGGAAGGTGTGCGTCCGCCCAGCGTACGCACGCAGCGAGGTGACGCGTCCCCATTTCAACCAAGGCGCTGCTTGCCGTTGTGCAGAGGAACTTTAACCCGAGAGTCCAGTGTCCGACGGCCCAGCAGGGAACCCCGGTGCCACTCAAGGCTCACCCCGAGTTCTCAGAGAGGCAGATGCTGAGAGGGTCCTCGAAACAGCTTGTTTCAAACCTCTGCTTCCTCCTACAGACCGCCCAAGGACCTGGCTCTCTGCACTGGAACTGTGCTGAGCCCACTCATTAATTCGGAAGACCCACCCTCCCCCTGGAGAGTGCAGCGTCCCCCGGGCTGCTCCCCGTGCGCTGAGTGCATTTCATTGCACACTGAGATGGAGGAAAATCAGTGCCCTCATCCCCTGGTCATTCGTGCTCAGGGTGTCAGACTCCCCTGCAGCCGCGCGGCATTTTGGGAGAGGCCTTCCAGTACCTTTTCCCTTTGAGGCCCACCGTCTGCCCATGCAGCCCTCCCGCGGCTGGCAGCTCCGAGGCTCAGCAGGCCCTGGAAGTGTTTCAAGGCCGCCCAGAGAGCCCTGCCTGGGCCTCTGACATTCTCGGGTCTCTGTCCTCTACTCCCCCCCCCTTTTTTTTATCCCTGCTAACTTTCCGCACGGAGATCCAGGCGGCTCACCAGCTACTTCGGCCTTGCACAGGAGCACCAAGCACTGCCCTGGCTCCTGGACTCCTGGACGGGGAGACACGGGAGGAGGGCCAGCAGACACTCACACACAGCATCCTGTGTTAACCTCAGCCACACAGCGGCCGCGGGCACCACCTGGCCTCAGATGAGAAAACTGGGGGTAACACACGGAAGTCGTTTGTCCCAGAACACAGCTGGCTAAAGGTATGGCTAAAACCACAACGTGTCTTCTGATACCTAAGCCCACCAAGCTCCTCTCTCTCCTCAGAATCTATTATTAAACTTTAAATGAGTACTCTTGCTCATCCCAGAAAATACTTTTAGAGCAGCGTTTATTTTCGGAGTGTCACGGTGGTTGGCGACTGAGAGAAACAGGCACTAAGATGCTTTTTCAAAGCACAAGTCACTGAAATTAAAGACAGCTGACCTCACAGGGACAGCCAGCTGAAGCGAATCCAGCTGACCTGACTTGGGTTTTGTAAAACAAACCACTGTTTGCGTTCGAATGAAACGTAGATTTCACGGTTCAGTTTACTCACCACTGTTGCTCACATCCCACTCCATCCCTTGTGTTCGCTCTTCTTCTCGCTGGAGCCCATCCTTTCACGGCTCTCCCAGACAGAATCTGCAGGAGGACGGTCTGTTAGTGCTGGTACAACACTTTCTTTATGTCGTCCTCACGCTCGGATGACAAGTCAGTGTTGCACGGAAGCTCAGGTCAGGGTTACGCCTCAGCATTTTGAGATACTCTCCTGTTACCTTCTTTGACGTAGGAGGATATGAGGGACTTTTTGTTAAAGTTTGTGGAAAACGGAGTTAGAAGACAAGCTGATTTCAGTGCAAAATTGTGAAAGTCAATGCACAGTTTCTTCAAAATATGCATTTCCAGGACCTTTTGGAAGGACCCTCATATGCACGGATTTCAAGCTTTCTGTGCACCAAAAATCACTATCTTTAAATTCCATTTTCTACAAACTTTCTGAAGCATGTTGTATCACTAATTATTAAGCCCACAGTCAGCAGCTTAATTTCTGCTACTTCACAAGAAACATATAAAACAATTCCCAGTTAGATTCTCTCATTCTGTCCTGCCACACAAGGTACAGTTACACAATTCTCACCCTGAGCAAACAAACACAGCAAGAAAGCCAGCGCTCACTGGACACCCGGCCAGGGTCCTGGGCCACCCTGATAAGCCATGCGGTCAAAGGCAGTGTGCACCACTGTTCTTTCAGTGGAAGAGCCACACTAGGCTCAGGCGGACACTGCCAGACACTGCACAGCACTGAGCTTCTCCCTTCTCGGGTCACCACTGGGCCGCCATCTGAGGACCCACGTCTTCCTTCAACTCTGAAAAGCCACAAGCTCTCAAGTCCTGCCTCACTGTTTATTGCCGGTACAGGAAAGTAACAGACTTTGTACATTAACCTCACATCCAGTGATTTTGTCATAATTGCCTATTAGTGCCCAAAGCTTTGACTTTCCTGATTCTTTCGGGTTTTCTGCATAGACAAACATGCAGTCTGTGAACAAAGCCAGTTTTCTTTCTTCCTTCTCAGCCCGTACACCTTAGATTTCCTTTTCTGGTCCTGCTGCATTAGCCAGGACCTGCAGGGCAAAGCTGCAGCACGGTGGGCAGGGCAGGGGGCACTCGGGCCCGCAGTGGAGACAGCTGCACCCCTCCTCAAGGGTCTGAGTCACGTCCTGGCTCCACTCCGGATCCCACTCGGGGAGGCAGCCGGCCGTGACTGAGACGGGACTGTGTCCCCGCCTCCTGGCTACGACCTCATCCAGAGACACTGTGGCATCTGAGAGGTGAGCCGGCCGATGGGAGCGCTCTCCTGCATGTGTGCTGTCTCTCTCCCTGCTTCTCTCTCAAACAAATAACGTTGTTCAAAAAAAGAGCAAAAACCTCCAAACTGCTCTGGAGCCTTCTGCTCTGTCCACGCAGGCAGAGGGACCCCCTGAGCTCAGCCGGCCGTGAGGGGCAGAGTGCGCCTCCGAGGCGAGGCCGGAGCCGTGAGCCTGGGGCCAGGGTGGGCTTCAGTGCTGTCCTTTCTGTCCCCAGCTTCCTGAGGCCTGGTGCTGGGCTTTGTCAGCTGCTTCTCCTGCATCTGCTGAGATCACCACCATGATTTTGTTATAAAACAGAACCCAGGCTTCGGCCTGGCAATTTGCCTGCTGCCTGAGAACCCGGGATGATCCGGAGGCCCCTGCCCCAGGCCAGTGGTGAGACGCCCTTTCCTGGGATCTTACGATGGCCTCTGGGACGACACTGAGACTCCCAGAGCACGGCCACTGCCTCCTGTCAACTGGGCGTCCACAGCTGGGCTGACTGCAGGGCCCTGGGCCCTCGCCCCGACCAAAGGCCCAGGAAGAGTCACCCCTCCTCACCTCCCTCGGGCTGTTCAAGCTCCAAACCATTCCCCTTGCTTGGGGAGGCAAGACTGCACTGACGGGTGCCGGCTGTGGCACAGCAGGTTAATACCCTGGCCTGAAGCGCCAGCATCCCATATGGGCGTCAGTTCTAGTCCCAGCTCCCCCACTTCCGATTCAGCTCTCTGCTATGGCCTGGGAAAGCAGTGGAGGATGGCCCAAGTCCTTGGGCCCTGCACCCACATGGGAGACCTGGAAGAAACTGCTGGCTCCTGGCTTTGGATCGGCACAGCTCCGGCTGTTGCAGCCATCTGGGGAGTGAACCAGCGGATGGAAGACCGCTCTCTCTATCTCTACCTCTCTCTGCAACTCTTGCAAAAAAAAAAAAAAAAAAAAAAAGGCTGCACTGATGGAGACAGAGTCCCTGCAGGAAAGTTGTGTGGCCCCAGGCGGGGGCCACAGCTGAGGCCAGCGTCCTGGCCAATCCCACGATGTTTCCAGTAAAGTGAGTGAGTGGTGTGAGAGCCTCAAATGCCCAAGCTGGATTCCTCCCAGGGCAGTGGAGAACAGGCCAGCTAACAAGGCCGCTCCCAGTGCTGGCCAGGGGAGCCCTGGTGGAGGCTTATTTCTCTGTCGTAGTCCAGCTACTGAAAAGCGCTGAAGACCTGGAGCCCAAACGGGACGTTCGCGTACAAACTCGCACACGCTCCCTAACCTGAAGGTACAAAGTCATTCAAGAGCTAGTTCTCAAGTCACGAGGCTGCAGATGGCTGCAGATGACTGGGGGCAGCATCTGCTCCATGCTGGCCCCCCGGGCGTCTCCCTGCAGAGGTGGGGGTCGGGGACAGGGGTGCAGGGAGCACGGTGTGGCGGGAACACCAAGGCAGGGAGGTCTGGCTCCCGCAGGCTGAGTCTCGGGTTCTAAACCGACTCGCTGATGCTGCTGTGGTGACGCGCCGGGACTGTCCCCCAGCGCCGGGTCCCTCCCGCCTTGCAGGCGAGTCAGTCCACAGCCGGGCTCACAGAGGAATGCAGCTCTCAAAGAGAGCTAACTCTCCTGCTGCTCCCTATGCAGCCCTCGCCTGCTTTCTCCCTGCTGACCATAAAGCACATCTTCCACTGTAAAATCACCCTTTGGAAATTTCGCTCCTATTCACTGTGACAGAGAAGACAAAAAGTTGTTGTGGTTTTATCCTGAGCCTCGGATGCCGGCCACACTCCGCAGCCCTGTGTTCTAACCGGCATTCAGCCTGCAGCGGCTGCGATCTCGCTGGCTCCCTGCGCAACACAAAGACGAACCGTGAACCAAGTCTTTCTGAGCAGTGCAAACATTTCCCAAGCCTACCCCAGTCCCCGCCTGGCAAGGCATAGCCTCCCCGTCACGCACCGGTGCCGTCCTCCGCCCTCTCCAGCCCCCGATTGTGCGGAGGTGACAAGTAACCGTCTCTTCTGGTCTTGGATCCAAGCGCATAATACGAGACCATATTGTACGTTTGGAACTGATGGTGCCATCTGCTTCCTGTTACCCAAATCACGAGGCTGTAACATGAAAGTCGCCGGTGGCACCACTGAATCACTGCTTTTGGTGAGCACTGAAGTCGCTCTGAGGTTTTTCCCTCGGAGAAACAGGGTGTTTGGGGGGAAGGGCTGAGCACCGGAGGACTGAAAGTGCTCAGGACTCTGGGGGTATCTCACACCGTCCAAGTCCCTGACAGCGGTGCCACAAATCCATCTTCATGATTTCATCTTTGAAAGCAGGCATGGCTGGGGAGGCGGGGCTGCAGGAGCCGGGGGACGGGGCAGGGGGCGGCCGCCGGCACAGGGATCTGCCCCCACCTCTGCCCCTTCACCCACTGGAGGCTGAGAAGCGCCCGACCTCAGCTGTGGCTACAGCCAGTTTCACCACCAGGCGTCAATCACTCTGCTCGTTGAACAAAGTTATTATTGTCCAAGGCAGTAAGCAGTATACAGACTAAGGCCGCAGGCTGCACCTGGCCCACCGCCTCCTTTTGCAAATAAAGTTTTATTGGAGCACAGCCACGTTCATTCTGCACATAGTGTCTGTGCGTGTCTTCATGCTACAGAGGCAAACGCAGACTATAAAGCACACAAAGCTTAAAATATTTTTAGACTTTGAACACTTTGATTTACTTACTTCAGAAGCAGAGAGACAGAGAGAGACCCTACCACCAATTTAATCCCCAAATACCCATGACAGCTGGGGGGGCGAGGGGGTGGCAAAGTCAGGTGCCAGGAACTCAACCCACGTCTCTCAGGTGGGGGGCAGGGACCCAGCAGCCTGAGCCATCACCGCTGCCTCCCAGGGATCAGGAGTCCTAGCCAGGGATGAGGCCAGTGCTCCTACATGGGCCTCCTAACTGGCGTCTTTACCGCCAGGCTGGAAGTCCCGCCAGAACACGGACTAACAGGAGCCGTTGGCTGCCCTGACCCAGGGCCCCGGCACTGTCCGTACGGGGCTCTGCCTTGCCGGCGACCCAGCCGTTCATCTATACACTGAGCACAGACAGACACAGAGCTGGTCTCACAGGTTCTCCCGAGGGTGAAATGAGAGGACCCGCGAGGAATGCCTCACGCAGGGCTGCCTGCCCCTCGGGAATCCCTCGTTCGTGTGGCTGGCACCTGAGGTCTTGTTTGGAGCCATCACGGGGAACTCTTCCCAAGAGCAGGCCTCAGCGTCTCCCATATTAGAAGCGTAAGTGGGGCCGGCGCCGCGGCTCACCAGGCTAATCCTCCGCCTGCGGCGCCGGCACACTGGGTTCTAGTCCCGGTCGGGGCGCCGGATTCTGTCCCCACTGCCCCTCTTCCAGGCCAGCTCTCTGCTGTGGCCCGGGAGTGCAGTGGAGGATGGCCCAAGTGCTTGGGCCCTGCACCCCATGGGAGACCAGGAGAAGCACCTGGCTCCTGCCATCGGATCAGCGCGGTGCGCCGGCTGCAGCGGCGGCCATTGGAGAGTGAACCAACGGCAAAGGAAGACCTTTCTCTCTGTCTCTCTCTCACTGTCCACTCTGCCTGTCAAAAAAAAAAAAAAAAAGAAGTGTAACTGGAGCTCCTGGGCCCCATTCTTGGCTCTGGCTCCTGACCCTAGGCTCCCACTAACGGCTGAACTAAGCTGGCTCCCGCTGCAGACGTGGGAGACCTGCGTGGAGTTCCTGCCCCGCCCCCAGCTTCAGCCTCCCCACCCCTGTGGGCATTTACGGGTGAACCAGCAAACAGGAGCTCTCCCTTGATTTCATCCTCCCTCTCTCTCTTTTTCTCTCTCTCTCTCCTCCTCTCAAATATTTTTAAAAATATATGCATAAAAAATAAACCTTAAGCTTTGAAACCCGCTCAGCCACTGCAGAAACTATGAACTGAGAGAAGAAGGATTTGAACTTGAGTCCCATCGTACAGTACAGGTCAGTGCTGTGCTGCTGTAGCTAGTCGTACCTTTATCTTCTTCTCTCTACCGTGGAAGGAGTGAGAGCTGCCATGAAGGGGGCCGCAGCAGTGAGCTTCTGCGTAAGCGTAGACGGAACGCCGCCCCTCGCTGTCTCCCAAGGTACAACTGGAGAAAAACAAGCGAAAAGTACAAACTCTGAAACCGAAGAGCACAGCAGAGGGGAGGAAGCATAAGAGAAGTGGCAGCAGACATGGGAACCAGAAGGCAGATGGTGAAGAGGTAACTGGCGATGGAAATCAGAAAGACAAATCCTGGAAACTGAGAGTGATAGAGAGCAAGCTGGCCCACACTGCACAAAGCAGACGGGGCAGGCAGAGGAGAGGGAGGCAGGCCTCAGCAGAGGGTGACGCGGGCAGGCAGAGGAGAGGGAGGCAGGCCTCAGCAGAGGGTGAGGTCTGCCCAGAAGCCTCCGTCAGGAGCTCTGGCAACGCGGTGCCCGAGGGACTCTGGGCTGGGTGTGAATCGGGCACAGGTGCAGGCAGGGGCTGGCAGGCCACACGGGCGCCCAAGTGCGGGTCTCCGTGTGAGAGCCCCCTCCTCCATGCCCAGCTGGCTGCTTGAAGGCTGCCAGTCTTCTGTGTGCTGGGAACTCACAGACTCAGGAAGCAGCCCTGACTCTGGGGTCCAGGGAGGACCTGCTCCACCCACGCACAGCCCTGCAGCTCTGCCTGCGGCAGCTCCCAGGGCTGCTGAAGGCCTCGCCCCTAAGCCAGGACCAACACTGAGGACCCAAAGACACTGAAACAACGCACCTGGCATGAGATGGAGACACCAAGACAAGCGGACCACAGGGAGAATGTGGTCGTAACAAAATTCCAAGGAACACAGAGAAGACGCCAAGGATGCCCCGATTAATGCATGTGGCAAGCTAACAGCCAGGTTTCCACCCACCAGGCTTCCCCATAACGCAGGAAGTAAAAGAACATGGAGTGAAGAAATGGATCTGAGGAAGTGTTGGGAGAAAAGGCCAATCTTTATAGGACAGAACCAACCCCCAAAGTTAGAAAAAATGGGAAAAACAAAACAAAATTAGAAGATTAGCCTAGAACGCCAACACCTGAATATAGATAACAACAGACGTCACCGCAAGGAAGAAAAACGGCTCCCAGAGAAGCCCATACCTGGACACGAGGCGGGAGCTCCCTGGACGCTGGAGACAGAGCCGGCAGCCTGCGGAGCGGCCAGGGCGGCAGCCGCGGCACAGGTCACACACAGGACGGGGGACCCTCAGCAGCAGGGAGCTGGAAGAGAGGAAGACACGCTCTCAGCATGCGGTACCCAGAATTCTCCTCTCGGCCGCCGAGCTACCCATCAAAGGTGAGGTTAAAGGAAAGCCGTCCCAGCAACGTGAATTATAAATCACAGAAACAAACCAAACAGAAGCTCGCAGGGCCTCTTCCTTGGAGGACCGGACGGCTAAGGGCAACAGAAACGGGGGGACGGGCCGACGGGAGGGATTCTAGGAGGCAGGTGGGGGCTGCGGGAAGATTTTAAACTTCTGTCATTTCCGCACAGAAAAACCACGCAAGACGCATTGTGCAAAGAGAAAGGAGCCGTTCAGTCTCCAAGGAGCCTGGTGCCACCTCCCCGACATCGCGTGGGGAAGGACCACAGCAGCAGCGACGCCTGCACGACACTGGCAGTGGGGCCGGGCCTGGAGAGCTGCAGGGCCCGTCGCTCCTGGACCCCCGAGAAGCCCGCTTCTCCTCTCCTTCCTGCCCCCAGCACCCAGGGTGAGGGCTGGCCCGTCACTCCCAGCCGCGGTCACCAGTCCTCCCCCGTGTCGCATGGGACTCGCTGCATTTGCACTGTCCGAGCAGCCGAAGCATCATCCATCACCCAAAGCAGACAAGCTCTGCAGGTGAGGGGCTGCCGTTGAGCTGGGTGAGGACACGAGGGCTGGCCGCACTCCACAGGCTCGGTGGCCACGTGACCATGACAACCACTGGGTCTTCCTACTGAAGGTGAGCGCGTATTCCATGCTACCCAGTGTCCCCGCTCAGATGTCCCTCCAGTCATTTTGGTTTCTGAATTCCACTGCCAAGGTGGTTTTGTAGAGGCTCCAAAGGGCAGCTGGCCTGAGTTCCCACGGCCGTGGCAGCTCTGGTCACAGTCTGTATACGTGAAATTCAGGTGGGTGTGGATACACTGTGATTCATATTTCCTGTCTTAAATTAAGAGCATTTTATAACACCTGTACTGGGACATTCACATCCAATACAACTCACCCATTTAAAATATATAATTAACGGACATGGGTTAAGCTGCTGTCTGCAATGCCAACATCCCATGAGTCCCGGCTGCTCTACGTCCTATCCAGCTCCCTGCTAATGCACCTGGGAAAGCGGCAGAGGATGGCCCAAGTGCTTGGGCAGCTGCTGCACCCGTGTGAGAGACCAGGTGGAGTTCGGCTCCTGGCTTCAGTCTGGCCCAGCCCTGGTTTCTGCAGCCTTTTGGGGAGGGAACCAGTAGATGGAAGATCTCTCTGCCTCTCTCTCTCCTTCAGATAAAGACATCTTCATTATATATAGAGATAGATACAAACTATTCTTCAGTATATTCCAAAGGTCGTTCACTCACAATTCACCTGAGAGCACCTTCATTCCCCCCAAAAGAAAATGCCGGCCCCGCCGGCACCACCACCGATTTCCTCCCCAGCCCTGCAGCCCCAGGCGATCACTACTTTTCTTCCTGTCTTGATAAATGTACCAATTATGGGCATCTCACATAAAAGTGCTTATGTCCCAAGAGGTCTTTTGTAACTAATTTTCCTCACTTAACACAGAGTCTTCAAGGTTTAGCAGTGTTTTAGCACAGTATTGGTACTTCATTCCTTTTTATGGCCAAGTAACCATCCAAGATATATTTTCAATAAAAGAAGATTAACATTTAAATGAAAATAACTCACCAAAAGTTACTTTTAATAGTTTCGCTGCCATGTTTCTTCACCAGCAATTTAACCGACAGGGTTATCACTCCAAGTACAACCGACTTCAAAACCTCTGTAGGAGAGGTACTCAGCTCCGTGCTGAGACGCCCCCTGCCCACACCACGGCACCTGGGTCTCTCCTGGCCCCTGCTTGTTGCTAACGTGCAGTGGGTCCCTGTCAACCACACAGGACACCTGGACTGCATTCCCAGCCCAGGACACTAGCTCTAGCTCATCCCTAGCCAACTGGGGTGTCTGGAGAGTGAACCAGCGGATAACCGCTGTCTGTGCATCTCCCAAATAAACACGGTTCACGGGATTTTCTCCCACCTATGAGAAGACAACACTCGCCATCAGTCACCTTGCCACGTGCCAGCTCTGTAACACCCAGGACCTCCCTGGTGCTCCAGAGAGAGCGAATGGAACCCGAAGCCAGGGGGCCATGAGGGGAGACCTTGCTGCAGCTCCTGGGGGGCAGGCATCCTGGAGATTCTCATCACTGGGCGCCGGCCACAGGTACTCACAGGGCACCCGCTCCCAAGCCCCCAGGGGATGGCTGAACCCAGACACACTCTGTGAAGGCTGCTTTTCTTATAAACATACACCTAAGATAAAGTTTACCTTGCACCACAGGCGCAGTAAGAGATAAACAACTTGAGGAACCATAGCGAAAATGAACAATTACGTGACTACGCTGTGCTGAGTTATGGAACAAGCTACAAAGCTGCCACCCTTTGCCTACAGGAAGCACCTGGCGGCTGGTCTTTGGCTCTCACATGCCGGGGCAACCATTAAGTAAGACAAGGGCACGCCCAACACAACACTGCATCACCACGACAGTCCCGGGGTAACTGAGGCGGCCACCAAGGGACTAATGGGGGAGCATGAACATCACGGACGCACTGAGCCCAGGGATCATCCGCTTCTGGGCAGCATGGAGCAGGATGGTGAGAGGCTGCCTCACGCTGCTTAGAAGGGCACGCTTGTAAACATGGGAATTTTTTCTAGAATTTTCCAACTGAGGTTGACCACAGGTAACTGAAGCTGCTTCTCACCATGACCAATGTGCGTGATTTGGCTCTTGGGTCCTGGGATGCTTCTCTGGGCTTCACATTGAAAATCACTGTAGCATGTCTAGATCTTTTTCATTTTGTTATATGAGTAGGAAAATCCACTCAAAATCAGATCCGGTAGTAACAGTGTGTGTACATGAGGAAAAGCATGGTACCTTGACTATTGCTGACGTAAAGGCCAGCGAGCTATAAAAAAATAGTTTGGGGGCCAGTGCTGTGGCATAGCAGGTAAAGCTGCCACCTGCAGTGCCGGCATCCCATATGGGCACCCGTTCAAGTCCCGGCTGCTTCACTTCTGATCCAGCTCTCTGCTATGGCCTGGGAAAGCAGTGGAAGATGGTCCACGTCCTTGGGCCCCTGCACCTGCGTGGGAAACCCGGAAGAGGATCTTGGCTCCTGGCTTTGGACTGGCCCAGCTCTGGCTGTTGCAGCCATTTGGGGAGTGAACCAGTAGATGAAAGATCTCTCTCTCTCTCTCTGCTTCTCTCTAACTCTGCCTTTCAAATAAACAAACCTTTTTTTTAAAAAAAAGACTAACCTGACAGTCTTCATGTACAGTTGGTTCTATCAGGTCACCAGCAACGCTGAACTAAGGAAACACTGAGGCACTGGGGAAACGCACAGGATTAGGTCCTTGCCGGCCTCTGGTCACCCATGGGAGCTCCTGTTAACAGACGCCTTCTTTAACAAGCACTGGACCTCCTGGGCCTCTCTCTCTGCACAAGCCAGCGCCGCCCAGGAGCTGCCCACAGAGGCACGCGCAGCCTCCTGTGCCTCAGAACTGGAGACGGCAATGCAATTCAGCACTGTGGTGGGGGGCATTTTGGACAACAGAATCTCTGACTGAACCCACAAAATGCAAAGTTGGGACTGAACACGCCGAGCACGGATCCCAGGGTCTGCAGAAAGGAGGGAGGGCGCCCCCTGTGTGGCCCCCCTGGGCCCACGAGCATCACAGCACAGCCCCTTTGCTGCTCTTGCCTGTGAACGACAGCAGAAGCAGGGAAGGGAAACAGACATGTGAGTAGGCGGACCAGCAGGTGCGACACCTGTCAATCACACAGACTGAACGTGGTGAGATGGGAAAATGGGCCCACCCACGGCCAGATGTGTGTGGCACCGTGGGGCTCAGCAGTAAGCAGCTGGGATTCACAGGGAAGTCTGGTCGTGTCTGGGGACAGATGACTGGACAGAGATTTTAGAAGTAAGCTGGGTTGGGGCCAACACGGGGATACAGCAGGTAAAGCCACGGTCTGTGACACCAGCATCCCCTGTGGGCATCAGTTTGTGTCCCGGCCGTTCCACTTCCAATCCAGCGCCCTGTTACTGTGCCTGGGAAAGCAGCAGAGGATGTCTCAAGTGCTTGGGCCCTGCACCCACATGGGAGACCCAGATGAAGCTCCTGTCCTTGGCCTGGCCCAGCCCTGGCCACTTAGGCCATCTGGGGAGTGAACCAATGGATGGAAGATCTCTCTGTCTCTCCCTCTATGTAACTCTGGCTTTCTAGATAAATTTTAAAATTAATATTTTTCTTAAAAAGCAGTTAGTTACTTTGAAATCTTGGATACAAAGTTTCTAAGCCTGACTCAACAAACACAGTATCTCCCTACAATGATGGCTCTAAGCACACCCCATTCCACAGGAAGGTGTGTCGGGAATCTTGCAACTTCCTGCTGGCTCCTTGGCTTAAGGATGTACGTGTCCCATCCTCATCCCCTGAACGTGCGGACCCACTTTTGAGTTGAACTCCCGGGGCAAAGAGTTTAAGGATTTATCTTGTTTTCAAAGGTCTACAACTCGTGGCAACGCTTCAGGGAGGAAGGGAAGAGCAGGAAGGAAAGGGACCGGTGACAAATACGGAGCAGGCAGAGGACGGGGAGGCAGTGAGGGAGAGAGAACAGGAAGCCAAGGAGGTTGCCACCCGGGGGCGGGGACTCGCAATAGAGGAGGGACTGACACGGGCCCAGGTGCAGGAAAAGGACAGGGAGGATGGAGACAGGGCGGGTGGCTCAGGAGCCAGCGGTCTCAGCGGCGCGGTCAGAGCAGAAGCCAGTCTTCAAAAATCAAAGCACAACTGGGAGGGACCGGGAGGGAGGGCGAGATGAGGTGTGGGGAGAGCTGATGAGCTCCCAAGGACAAAGCCAGGAGACACGGAGCCAGTGATGGTGACAGGCACCTCCGGAGGCGGGGGCACAGCAGGGTTCAAGTGTCAAGGCTTAGAAACCACACACAAGGGGAAGCCTAGGCTCACGACAGGCCTGCAAGCGCTGGCTGGAATTCCCATCACCAGGCCTTCCTTCACTGGCTGGAGCGGGCCGGGCACTGCTTTGCAAAAGCACCCCATGTTGCCCTGGCGACAGGCTCAGGAGCTGGTGCAGACCTGGCCGCACACACCGGCAGGGCAGCGCTGTCCCCAGGACCAGAGGACACCTTCCAGGAGAGACCCCACCATGGCCCAAGGACAGCCTGGGCCTGAGGGCAGCGGCCAGTCCCCACCCCCACCCCCGGCCACCCAGCATGGCTGCAGACTCAGGGCCATCACAGACGCCCGCAGGACCACTGAGTGACAAGACCAGTGTGGCGAACGCAGGGTCCCGTGCATCTGAGTGGGCTGAGCGCAGGGATTCTGCGGGTGAGAAACATGGCGCGGGGGTGGAGGGGTGGGGCTGGAATCAGGAGGAGCCAGTGCAGAGGGGCCGGGCCTGTGGGAATCTGAGAGGGAGGCAAGTCCCGGACGTCAGCCCCGTGAGAGCCAGGACCAGGGAGTCCTGTGGAGGGCAGCTGTGGCCCTGTGGACCATGAAAGGAGGCAGGAGGGAGGAGACCCCTCCCCAGAGTGAGCACAGGGTCTGCAGAGGAGAAAGGGCGTGTCCGAGAAACACTAAGGCGGGAGAAGCAAGGCTGGGATTGGGCACTGACAAATTATGGGCAGGGAGGGAGACAGGGGCCGGCTGCAGACCCTGGGGGAGGCCGGCTCACTGTGGGAATGCAGGCCTTCCAGGGCAGCATCTGAGCCCAGGACACTCAGAGGGGGTGTGGCCAGGAGCCAGCGCTAACCCCAGAGGAAGAAGGCGCGGCCGAGGCTTTGCACCCGGCATCTCCGGTGCTTGGAGCCTGCGGCTGATGGCGCAGAAACGGCTTCGTGGCAAAACATGCTCAGAACACTCCTCCTTCAGACTGGATGCAGGGGCCCTTCAAGGTTGTTTTACTCTATAAACTGAAGACAAAAACAAGTGGACGAGAAGACCACGACCGAAGAAGCAGACGCTGGCTAACTCACACTAGGAGACTCCACTGGTTTTTATAAAACTTCACTCTTGAAAGTTAACCTCGAATGCAAAAATAAAGCAGATACAGCGTGAAATTATGGTGCAGTACTATGTGTCGTAAGAACTCTCCTACTTTTAAAAACTAGCAGAATAAATCTGTGCTTTTCACACTCTCTCCTAATCATAGCGGGAAGCAGATATACGTACTTGAAAGGGAGGGACTTAGGTGAGTTTTAAAGACTACGAGGATTGTTACTTATGGTTTTAAACATGCTGTCGAGAGCAATCAGGATTTGGACGTTCCAAATCCAGTATACAATGTGGAGGAAGAATACTTATAAGCAAAATAGAGGCTGTTCTTTCTAAACCTCAGTGGAAACGTACTTATTCATTGCACTGTATTTAAGTTGCTCCCAGGGGCCTTTCTTGAGGTCTCCGGGATGGTGGTGGTGTGACCAGGGCCTCTGCTGTGATGTCACTGGCATTGTCACAACCCCACTGTTTTGCTCCCCTACACCACCTATGGTGAGCAAGCCTCATTGTTTTCAATTCACACTGCTGCTATTTTTAATCTTATTTATTTATTTGAGAGGAAGAGTTATAATCAGAGAGGGAGAGAGAGAGATCTTCCATCTGCTGGTTCACTCCCCAATCGGCCACAACAGCTGGAGCTGAGCCGATCTGAAGCCAGGAGCTTCTTCCAGGTCTCCCAAGCAGGTTCAAGGGCCCAAGCACTTGGGCCGTCCTCTTCTGCTTTCCCAGGCCATAGCAGGAAGCTGGATCGGAAGAAGAGCAGCTGGGACTAGAACCGGCGCCCATATGGGATGCCAGCACAGTACGAGGAGGCCTCACCTGCTACGCCACAGTGCAGGCCCCTTGGAGCCTATTTGCAAACACTCTCAATTTTCTTTTTTTCAAAAAAGGAACCTCAAGTTGAGGTGCAAATCCTTCATCCTCTGTTACACATCCATTAGATTGGCGTCAGTCTCACCCGTCCACAATGATGGACAGCATTCGATCAGATGCAGCAGTGGCCGAACGAGAAGGGAAAAGACAGAGGAACCCTCCCGCTGATTTGCCCTCCCACTCTCCGGCTTCTTCCTGCTGTCTGTCAGCTGGCGGGGGGGCCGTGCCCTGCCTCGCTCGCTCTATGGCTTCCCTTCCTGTTAGCCTAGAACGAGAACCAGGGCTAGACTCAGAGCCCTCTGAAAGCGAGTAGGGGAGGGGCACATGGCCTCCACCTTCCTTGACATGCGACGTGTGACACTTAGGTACACCTGAGTGCCACAGGAAGCCCCAGGATGGTTCAGAAACGGTTAGGGGTTGAAACAGCGTCGTAAAGTGCCAGGAGCCCACAGTGACAAGCTGAGCTTCTAGAACTTTCAGAAGAGAAGGGAGAGGGTCTCCATGACACCACTGACCTTGGTTAGGGTCCTGTCCCCAGCATGGTGTGGAATCAGCAGTGAGTGGAATCAAAAGGACGCAGGGGCCTGTCCTCATCCGTGTGCTCCTCAAATACGTGGGAACGTCTCCTTCTCAGAGGACAATCAGCCGGATCACAGCTGGATTCGCATGATCGGGGAAACCCTCCCACCAGTGAGCGGTTCTGTCTTGCTGATCCGAATTCTGTCCGGATCACAGAGGCCACAGCTACCAGAGGGAAAGGCCACGGGCTGACCGGCACAGTTACACAACTGAGCACCCTGTGCGCGCTGAGAGGTGGCCGCTCAGCACCAGTGTTAACTCAGGTATGAATAACGAGGGCAGAACACAGTGAACAGCCTTCCAGAGGACGCGACAGTCGGCCTGCACAAAGTGCCGAGATCTTCAGTGTCACAATCTCAGGGCCGGCGCTGCGGCAAGTGGGCTAAGCCTCCACCTGCAGCACCGGCAGCCCATGTGGGCCCCTGTTGGTTTCCCGGCTGCTCCTCTTCTGATCCAGCTCTCTGCCATGGCCTGGGAAAGCAGCAGAAGATGGCCCCAGTGCTTGTGCCCCTGCACCTGCGTGGGAGACCAGGAAGAAGCTCCTGGCTCCTGGCTTCAGATCAGTTGAGCTCTGGCTATTGCCTCATTTGGGGAGTGAACCAATGGATGGAAGACCTCTCTCTCCCCCTCTCTCTGTCTGTAATTCTGCTTCTCATATAAATAAATAAAATCTTCTAAATTTTTTAAAACATTGCAGTCTGAGATTTTTGTTATTGAATGTAAATTCTATAATTCAATGACATGTTACTAGTGCACTGAAATAACCTCCTTATAAATATAAATGATCAAAGTAAACCAAAAACGGGGGAGGAAACAGAAGCAAGCAAAAGCAATGATTGTATTCCAGAATTTTCTCTTCAAATCAGGAGGGGAACAGGATGTTGGGAATGAAGGGACTTGGCAGCCTGTAACTCAGCACAATTTTATAAAAAACGATCACGCGTCATTCACCTTCTTTGGAAACCGTCCTCACTGTGCAAACGGAGAAACACTCATTCAAGAAAATGGACAAACTCTCGGCGCGGAGTCGATGGCATTTGCGCAGTGACCCAGCCGGTCGGCCACACCCACTTCCTGTGCCCCGGGAAGCCGTCTGAAGCTTCAGTTTCACCCAGCACGGGCAGGCTGCTGCATCCCTCATCCCCGGCCCCTGACTCCCGGCCACATGATACAGATCTGCTCTGGCAGGCAACCCTGTCGTCCCCACCCAGCTGCCCCTGGAGGGAGGAGGCCGTGGCCGGGGTGTGGGCCGAGCACATGTGGGCTCTGGCCGCCCCTGTGTCCACTCCTGCACAGGGGGAAGGTCCAACCTGAGGCAGCCAAGGCGAAAATAAGCGAAACTGACAGCACGGAAGGCAGAAGCAGGGAGAAGGACGCCAGCTGGAGTCTCCAGTACGCACTGCCAACAACGGCGAGGACAACCTGCAGACGGCCAACAAGGAAGCTGGCACTCCGACAACGCGGCCACCCAAGCAGGAGCCCAGACACCTCCAGGACAATCAAGTCAGGTCCCCTCCTCACTCTCGGCACAAAGCTAACCCAAAACGCAACACAGACCTAGTAGAGCTAAAAGTGTGAAACTCTTAGAGGAAAAGGCACATGATCGGGTCAGACCATGGTTTCTCAACGACATTCAGATGGTTTCTAGAGACATTCAAAGCACAAGTGGCAACCAGAAAAAACTAGATAACTCAGTGTACATCAAAAGTAAAAACGTATGTGCTACCAAGAATGTCATCAAGAAGGAGAAGACAAGCCACTGCATAGGTGACATTTCCCAAGTCTGCATCAGATACAGGACTTGCACTCAGAGCGAGTGAAGAAACAGAACTCAGCAATAAAAAGGCACATACAATCTAGAAGCTTCTGTGAGCATCGGGGGAGAGACGGAGAGGGGGGGGAGAGAGGGGGAGGGGGGAGAGGGGGGGGGAGAGAGGGGGAGAGACGGAGGGAGGGGGAGAGGGGGAGAGAGAGAGTGTGCATCTGCTGGTTCACTCCCCAAATGGCCACAACAGCCAAATCCCGGCCAAGCAGAAGCCAGGAGCCAGGAACTCCATCCAGGTCTCCCACATGGTGGCAGGCGCCCTAGTACTTGGGCCGTCTTCTGCTGCTTCCACAGGCTCACGAGCAGGGAGCTGGATCAGAAGCGGAGCAGCCAGGACTGGAACTGGCAGCCATGTGGGATGCCAGCACTACAGCACTGGCATAACTGGCTGCACCACACCACCGGCCCCAGCAGGCAAGTTTTACGAGAGGAGTGTGCAGAGCACTTGCTAAAAGAATCAAGTGGCTGTGTTGGCACACAGCTGGTGATCTGGCTGAGCACATGGGCTCCCCCTGGGCAGCGGCTGCACGGAGCGTGTGAGGGTCTCGGCACTCAGCTGTGTCCCTGATGACCTGGCCATGCTCTGAGCCAAACCATAGACACTCAGGGCACACAGCCAGGCCTGGGGGAGGAAGGGAAAGGGTCCCAGAGGCACCTGCCAGGTCAAAGGGCATCCAGTTAAATCCAGATTTCAGATGAACAACATTTTGCTTTAGTATGGATCCCAGATACATCATGGGACATATTTGCTAAATTTGTATCTTCCTCTTTTTTTAAAAAAAAAAAATTATTTATTTGAGAGGTAGAGTTACAAACAATGAAAAGGAGAGACAGAGAGAAAGGTCTTCCATCTGCTGGTTCACTCCCCAGATGGCTGCAACGGCTGGAGCTGTGTTGATCCGAAGCCAGGAGCTTCATCCGGGTCTCCCACGCGGGTGCAGGGACTCAAGCATCTGGGCCATCTTCTGCTGCTTTCCCAGGCCATAGCAGAGAGCTGGATCAGAAGAGGAGCAGCCAGGACTCGAACCAGCACCCATATGGGATGCCAGCCCTGCAGGCAGAGGCTTAACCTACCACGCCAGAGCACCAGCCCCTCCTCTGTTTTTACATCCTTTAATTACAGCAACTCTAATCCAACGGACAGAGTGAGTGAGTGAAAAATCTCGACAATCACCTGGCGGACTGTGGCGTGTGATAAAGGATACGGAAGGGTCACTCACTTCCTGGCGTGACTCGCTCGCGCTGCGCATGCGTGCTAAAATGCTGCGCTGTATCCCACAGGAATGTACAGATTTTCCATGTGAATACAAGATTCACAAAATGAATTTTTAGAGGTGAAAGTGAAGCGCCCACAGCAGCAGCCTCGGAGGAGCCTGCAGCTCGGCTGTATGGCATTGCATAAAGGCATCGTGAGAGATGCACACCTGTGCAGGGAAGAACACGGACTGATGCGCGTCCTTTGCACGTCACATCTTGTGATGGAAACACGTAAGGAGTGTTCTGCCCCAGGTGCAGGTTATCCCCAGGCTAACGCAGGCCCACATGTAGCAGCCGCAAGTGCCTGCTCCGTCAGAGCCCCAGCGACGACGCTTGCTGGTGGGCCTCCCAAAGCCTACGTACATCCTACAGGGGCCACCCCGATGAGCCTGCAGCAGCCCACGGAACCTTCCTCAGAGAAACCAGCGAGACGGCACTGCCCTGCCCACAGGGAGCTCTCCACAAGGAGAGGAGGAGCAAGTGAGAAGCTGAAGACCCTGTCCACGCACTCATGGAGAAGGAGCAGCCCCAGGGCTAAGCCGGCAGAACCTGTCCTACCTCCGTGCGATCTGTCACCTGCAGGAGTAAAATGAGACGTGGCGTGTAACATGCCACTGACAGCACGCGTGAGGGGCCCTCCAGGCGGCGGCCAGGACGTGACTGCGGCTCAGTAACGCAAACACTGGGCAGTGCCTTTCATCAAACACGACGGCCGGGGTACTCGAGCTCAGGAGCAAGAGCTGGCCGTGTCCGTCAGAGCAACTTCCCCAAAAGGCACCTGGAGGGGAAGCGGACAGGGGCTTCTCTCCAGGAGCCGGCGACAAAGTGGCTGCTCAACCCACAGCCCTCTCTCTGGCTTGTGTGCGTCAGCCTCAAAGAACCTGGCTGCCGTGCGTCCAGCCCCGAGAGGCAGGGACCCTCTCCCCACATTCCCAGACAGCCGGCTCTCGCAGTCTGCGCCTGGGCCGCGGTCAGCAGCTCCAAAGAAGCCTCCCGGGCCCTGGCCTCGCCCAGGCAATGTGTGTGGGTTCCCCTCCCTCCTCCTTCGAATGGAGACGCAGAATCCCTGGGCCAACTCACCCCTCAGATTCCTGTAACGCGGACTTTCCGACCTGACGCCACCCAGCAACTTCACTCCACTGCCACGGTGTCTGGTAACCTCCACAAGGGCAGAGGCGCAGCTCACTGTAAGCATTATTTTAATATTTTATTTATTTAATTATTTGACAGGAAGAATTATAGACAGTGAGAGAGGGAGAGAGATACAGAAAGGTCTTCCTTCTGTTGGTTCACTCCCCAAATGGCTGCAACGGCCAGAGCTGTGCTGATTCCGAAGCCAGGAGCCAGGTGCCTCCTCCTGGTCTCCCATGCAGGTGCAGGGCCCAAACACTTGGGCCATCCTCCACTGCACTCCCAGGCTACAGCAGAGAGCTGGACTGGAAGAGGAGCAACTGGGACTAGAACTGGCGCCCATACAGGATGCTGGCACCACAGGCGGAGGATTAACCTAGTGCACCATGGTGCTGGCCCACTGTAAGCATTTCTTAGGTGGAGGCACCAACACTGTATTCAGGATCTGTTCACCAATACTGTGCGCAGACTGCCTTGTGATTTGACTTCTGTATTCTACCAAGCCTGCCACTAAGGTGACACTGGCCTTACTAATGGCTGGGAAGCTGTGGCCTCCCTCTCAGAAGCAGCTGACACCATGGAGACACGGCATGGAAACCCTCAGCGTGAAGGGCTGTCTTGTGCCTTCTCTAACCCCCGCTGAGCCTGCCACCTCCATCGGGGAGGTCAAAATCTCACAGCTTACAGTTTGTTTCTTCTCGATTTTTATGGTTCACGATTTCCAAATACATGGTCCCTCTCACTGCTGCTTTCCGAGAAGTGGACGTGAAGTCACAGCGTGGGCGGGAAGACCACCACGGACACCCTGGGACTTCCTGTCCGGCACAGTCCCCATCCTCACGACACTCTGCTCTTTCTGGGTGGGACCCTCCTCCTTTTCCTTTCATCCCCAGCTCTGTGGATTAGTGACTGTTTGTCAGTGTTGTACCCAGTTTCTGAAATGCCTGAGACAGGAGAGACGTTTCTTGCATCAGTTCACTCTCCCATGTTGACTTAAAAACGGCACCTCACTTCTCCATCTTCACTTTTACTGTCTTTCCTCGTCTTCTTATCCTGACCTCGGATGAGCTGGCATGGCAAAGGCCTTTCTAAGTAGAATGGAACACAATCCAGCGATCTCACCTCTGGATTTGCTGGGTTGCCACTCTGTGCCCAAATTACCAGAACTATCTGATGACACCAGATTGTTGGCAAAAAATGCCTGCAGATGTGAACTTATTTACCATAATTGGTCATAGAACCCATGGTAATCTTCCACTAAGAAACGGCTTATAAACCTACAGACATTGCACAGTTCAGCAGTTAAAGGAAGGAGGTAGGAAGTGCACCTTTGCTAAGATCTGATGAATCAACACCACACAAGATGCAAATGAACAACATGAAGCTGATGGCACTCACTCTAGTTAGAAACTTAGGCCTCCTTTTTGGACTCCATCCACTCGCAAGTCACAACTTCCCAGCACCTCCCTGATCGTCACATTCCAGAATGTTCCCTGAACAGAAGCATTGGAAAAGGGCAGACCAGACGCTCCGCCCAGACCCAGAGGGGCACTGCCACTGCCTCTGGTCAGCTTCCTGGAGTTCTGAGCAATCATCCAAACTCTGCTGATGGATAAAATGCAAGTCTCTTTTCCCTACTGAATCAACTGTTATCGTTTAAGATTGTCTTAAGCCTCTAGTGGTATTCACAGACCAGGACAGAATCTTTGATTTGATAATTATACTTAAAAAAAATTGGGAAGGGGAGTGGGGTAGGGACAGAAAATAGGCCAAGAAATGCTAAGCAACTTTGACCAGGACAGGCACATCCAGGCACGTTCAAGGCGCAGCAGGCCTTGAAGGAGCTCGACTTTCCACTGTTGCGTGCTTCCTCCTCTTTCCTTCCACCTTGGTGAACCCCCGACAAAATATCACAACTTCTACTCACCAACAGGCACCAGGCCCTCCACAAACTGGAATTAAGGCTTATATTGCAGCATTTCATCAAAGCGCTGAAAATGACCTTGCTGGAACTGAGTGGATTTATGGTTCCTTATAATTAAAAATATCCGTTGTATAACAGAAAGTTAAACCATTTCTGCTAAGTCATGCACAGGCATGTTACAAAAACAATAAATTTATTCTGAGGGAATAGTGCATCTATCATAAAATCACACAGAAAAGGAGTTTCATTAGGGATAAAGTCAAAAGCTCAGAAATATGGTTACCCTGGTGAGGACAAAGGGGCCTACCCTGAGCCAGGGCAGTGGGAAGCATTGCGCATCATTTGTCTCAGTTAATCCTAAAATAAGAGAATTCCTGGCTTGTTATTACGACTCAGCCTTTTTTTTATTTATTTATTTTTTTTTTATTTTTTTGACAGGCAGAGTGGACAGTGAGAGAGAGAGACAGAGAGAAAGGTCTTCCTTTGCCGTTGGTTCACCCTCCAATGGCCGCCGCGGCCGGCGCGCTGCAGCCGGCGCACCGCGCTGATCCGATGGCAGGAGCCAGGAGCCAGGTGCTTTTCCTGGTCTCCCATGGGGTGCAGGGCCCAAGCACCTGGGCCATCCTCCACTGCACTCCCTGGCCACAGCAGAGGGCTGGCCTGGAAGAGGGGCAACCGGGACAGAATCCGGCGCCCCGACCGGGACTAGAACCCGGTGTGCCGGCGCCGCTAGGCGGAGGATTAGCCTAGTGAGCCGCGGCGCCGGCCACGACTCAGCCTTTAAAACATCAACATATATTCTTAAATATGAGCCTAGCGTTCTGATTACGGGCATGGCAAACTTCCCAACAGTTATTAAGAAGCAGGGAAGAGTTTGCTCATGAGTATAGGAATTGCAATCAATGTATCTTGTAATTCCATCTTTTTTTCTATACACCTTTTTATGATATTTTGATCCTGGCTAAGTTGCTTTACTTGCTCAAGACTTCCAAGTATTTATTAACACTGCTGCCAATCTGAAAACATTTTTGAGTTTTTAATTATGGAATCATTTTTTAATCCCTCACCAAGAAAAGCAAGGCTCTAGTCCTAACCACTTACAGCAATTACTGATCAGTGAGGTATTTTTTTTTTAATACACCATCTTTATTCTTTTGTAACAGGTAACATGAGGTCTCTGCTTTTGACCATCCCTAGGAAAAACAAGGAGACATTAAAGTCATTAGAATGCAGAACCAGCCATCAGAATGCAGTAGAACCAGCCATCAGAATGCAGTAGAACCAGCCATCAGAATGCGGTAGAAGCAGCCACTAGAATGCAGTAGAACCAGCCAGAGAAGTGGAACTGAGCCCCAGAGCCCTGTCCAAGCCCCAGCTCTCTCCCTGTCCAGGGTACACCCTCCAGCAGGCTCCTTTTCTAGAACTTAATCCTTAAAATCACTGGCTACATTTTCTTGACAGGCAGAGTTAGACAGTGAGAGAGAGACAGAGAGAAAGGTCTTCCTTCCATTGGCTCACCCCCCAAATGGCTTCTATGGCCGGCGCGCTGCGCTGATCCAAAGCCAGGAGCCAGGTGCTTCTTCCTGGTCTCCCATGCGAGTGAGCGCCCAAGGACCTGGGCCATCCTCCACTGCCCTCCCAGGCCACAGCAGAGAGCTGGACTAGAAGAGGAGCAACCGGGACAGAATCTGGTGCCCCAACAGGGACTAGAGCCCGGTGTGCCGGCGCCACAGGCAGAGGATTAGCCAAGTGAGCCATGGTGCCGGTCACTGGCTAGATTTTCTAACATTTACCATCTACATAAAGAATAAAAAATCAATTTCACTGTAAATAAAAGGGAGAAAAAAACAAACAAAAATACTGAAATTAGGGAAAACCAGGAAAAGTACAAAAATCCAAAAAAGTGGATTCTCTGAAAATATCTACAAGACTTGTAAATCTCAAGCTAGTCTTGTCGATTTTTTAAAAGAGACAGACCACACAGATTACCAATATCAGTAATGAAAGAGGGCTTATAACTAAGACCCTACAAAAGACTGCTACAAAAGATTACATTATGAACAATTTTATACAACAAATTCAACACTTATGTAAAATTGATAGATTCTTTAAAAATACAACTACTAAAATTGGCAAAAGATGAAGGAGAAAATCTGCATAATTTTATATCAAAAATTAGAATTCAGAGTTTAAAACTTTTCCACAGAGTGAACTGCATGCCAAGAGAGTTCTACTGAATAATTTTTCAAATATTTAAGGAAGGAGCAACAATAATCTTACATAAACTTTCTCAAAACAGGGACGGAGGGAACACTTCCAAACTTAGTTTATGAGCAAGCATAATCCTGACACTAAAAGTGACAAGTATATTCCAGAAGGAAAACCATAGGCCAATGAACACTCATGAACTCAGGAAGAGAAGTTCTTAGCATTGGCATGCATAAAAATTCCAAGATATCGTGATCCATTCAGGTTTATTCCAGAAATGCCAGGCTAATGCAACACTTAAAAGTAAGTATGACTCACTCTTTGCAGCTGATAATGGATAAAGAGCTTATGATTCCTTCAGTAGATATGGAAAAAATACTTTCCCAAATTCAGCATCCCTTCAGGATCAAAAATAAAATGTTCTCAACGAACCAGGAATAGAAAGGATGCCCCTTGTTCTGATGGAGGCACCTTTGAGAAACCTGCAGCTGGCATTATATTTAAAGATAGTGTTTTAATTCATTTCCCCTAAGTGACAGAACAAGCCGATACTATCCACTCTCCAAGCTTGTACTCAACATCACACCGAAAAGTTGTGGCCACTGCAGTAAAGTAAGAAAACCTAATAAAAGGGATAAGCATCAGAAACAAGTAAGTAAGACTATCACTACTTGCAGATAACACAAAGATTATATATAAAGAAAATCCTATAGGGATTACAAACTACTAGACAAGTATAAATGAAAGTAGCAAGAATGAGAGATTTAAGGTTAATATATAAAAATAAGACATATCATTATATAATAGCAGCTAACAGTTTGAAAATGAAATTAGAAAAATGATTCCACCGACAGTTGTGCAAGAACACATACAATTTTTAGGAACAAGCTTCATAGCATTAAGATCCTCTATACTGAAAAGTACAAAGAATTCATGAAAGAAATTAATGTAAACATAAATGAAGAAACACATAAAGTTAATGGATTGGAAGGCGCCAGACTGCTGGGACACAACCCTCCATCTAAGGAGTCAATGAAGTCTCCAGTCCAATGCTACATTGTCGGGGAAACTGAAGCCATGACGCTGAAATCTACTTGAAACAGGAAGAACCAGGGATAACAGCAGCACTTTAAGAGAATAAAGTTCAGAGGTTTTCCACTACCAGCTTTTCACTCTCACTATGAAGCTGGGGTTGCAGACGATCAACAGGCAGGTCAACAGCTGGATTCATGGAGCAAAACAGAGAAATCGGCAGCAGAGCCTCGCTGCCAGCTTCCAAGACTCTGCCACCTTTCAGCAATGACGCCGAAGGAACTTGGTGGGAAAAGCATGTCTTTCCAACAAAGGGTCACGGACAACATGAACATCTGCATTAAAGAAATACACACCCACATCACACACACACACACACACACACACTAATTTCAAGCAGATTATGCACCTTAACATAGAGCCTGTAACTAAAAAGATTTAGAAGCAAATTTAATACAAAAGAGTATCTTTGCAACTTAGACTTCAGAAATAACTGCAAACAAAGTTCTGCAAAGATTTCTCTCAGAGGCTGGCGCCGCGGCTCACTAGGCTAATCCTCCACCTGTGGCGCCGGCACACTGGGTTCTAGTCCCGGTCGGGGTGCCGGATTCTGTCCCTGTTGCTCCTCTTTAGTCCAGCTCCCTGCTGTGGCCAGGAAGTGCAGTGGAGGATGGCCCAAGTCCTTGGGGGCCCTGCACCCCATGGGAGACCAGGAGAAGCACCTGGCTCCTGGCTTCGGATCAGCGCAGTGCGCTGGCCGCAGCGGCCATTGGGGGTGAATCAACGGAAAAGGAAGACCTTTCTCTCTCTCTCTCTCTCTCTCTCACTGTCCACTCTACCTGTCAAAAAAAAAAAAAAAAAAAAAGATTTCTCTCAGAGAGAGCACAACATGATACTTGTAAAAGAAAAAACGATAAATCAGACATCACCAAGATTAAAGAACTTGGTTCAACAAAAGCTACCAGCAGGGAAACGACACACAAAGTAGCTACCCAGCATGTAAGGGAACCCTCAGCAATGAAAAGACAAACAACGTAACAAAAAAGGAGCCAATTATTTGGAAAGACTTCACAACCGATAGACACATTAAGAAGCACTCAGCGTCTCCATCCATCGGAGAGAGGGAAGCCAGCACCCACACAGGGCTGTCAGAACCTCCAAGCAGAACAGCTGAAAGTAAAGGCCCCCAAGACCCAGCGAAGGCAGGGAAGTGAAGCACTCACTCACACAAACGGCCAGCCTCTTAGAGGAAGGGCTCGGCCAAGCGACTGCAGAAGGAGCTCTCCAGCCAGGAGGACAGGAGACCCATGTCCACAGAGACTGCCAGCAAAGCACTCCCAGGAACCGCGTTCACAGAATCTAAACTGGACACAGCCAAGCTTCACTAAGAAGAGAACCGACCACCTGCGATACTCACACAGTGGACTACTGCTCAGGAATAACAACGAACCAGCCACGGATACAAGTGAATCGGAAGCGCGTTATACTGAGCAACAGGAGCGGTCAACAGCAGAAATCACTGCCCGCCATGGGAGACCAGGAGAAGCGCCTGGCTCCTGCCACTGGATCAGCGCGGTGCGCCAGCCGCGGCGGCCATTGGAGGGTGAACCAACGGAAAAGGAAGACCTTTCTCTCTGTCTCCCTCTCTCACTGTCCACTCTGCCTGTCAAAAAAAAAAAAAAAAGAAAGAAAGAAAAGAAAGAAATCACTGCCCGAGATGAAGCTCTCAAGCTCTCCGGCAGGCAAAGCTAGTGGGGCCACCTCATCTGTGCTGCTCTGAGGGGGCCTGTGGGAGTCCCCCTGGGGAGGCCCTGGGGAGCAGCTCGGGTGATGACAGTGACACGATGTATGAGAGCCTCCCCCGTTATGTACTGAACTGTGTATTAGTCTAACCTTCAAGGGGAGCAAAAGGGGACCACAGCAAGACTTCGAGATTCCTGTACTGATGTCTGCGATGTACTTAATTTGAATGAAAGCTACAGATCTCTAGAGATACGCGTGATACTGTGTAACTAAACAGCTAAAGTTGAGGCACCTGGAATTCTTGTAACCCTGCAATGCAACCGTATCTCGTGACCTTGACACACTCACCTTCCCAGTATGCACCGGTCTTATCTGCACATACAAGACCCCCACTCCACTAGTACGTCCAGTTAAGGTACCAGTCCCTGCCTCATGAAAGACGCTGAGAATGAGCGAGAGGTCTCTCCATTGCAAACCAGGCTTGGAGGTATCGTTCTTTTCCTCTCGTTCATGGGCATCCTCTGGTCCAGTCACAATGGGTATTTTTCCATGTGGGGCGGCCCACGCTCACGCATGAATGTATGGTTATTCCCTCGCTGTTAATGCATCCCGCCCCTACTGGTCTCTGCTTACAGTGCTTAGCGCTGTGTGAGAGATCCCTGCAAGATCCTGGAATACAAATTAAGGTCCCATGAGCAAATGGATAGTCACGTGACATCATATAATGACACTTTTACAATGTGTGCACTGCATGGAAGTCTTTCCTGTGCTGTCTCTCTCTACACGTTTTGAACTCCCTGATGACAAAAGCCTGACCTTCTATCACTTTGCACAGTTGCTATCATGGTGTGAAAATATGTTAAATGCTTTTTTTAAAAATGTGTTTAATTAAGATGAAACTTTTAAAAACCACTACCTGACTATCCTCCGGTTAAGGTTTTAAATGTTCTCCTGCGAGAACACGGGAGGCCACGGCCACTATGGGAGCGATGATCGGCCTGGCTGAGAACAACACGTGGCACTTGCTGCCCAGAGTCCCAACCCTGCCTGGAGCAGGCACAGCAGATTCCCACGGCAAGGAAAGAACGCAGAGGATCGGGGAGAGCAGCTGGGTCTTGACCTCCTTGCTCTGTGAGCACAGGCTGGAGACTGATGACAACCTCGGCCTGAAAGCATCGTGGGAGGAAAGAAGGGGGGGCCCCAGTGAAACAGTCAGTGGGCATCCAGAAACGAGAGCTCCAGCAGTGCTGGGGCCAAGTCGGAGAGGGCGCGGCTGGTCCCCGGCCACACCGCGCCATGGGCGGCACCCTCTCCTTCCCTGCTCCTCTTGTGTGTCTCTGGGGGACGCAAGTTCCCAAGCTGTGCTCTGCTCAGGAGATGCGCATGTGGGAAGGGACCAAAGCTCTCAGCCAAAAGCCAGCATGGTAAACTACAGAGTCGGGCCAACAGCCACTCACGTGAGCTTACAGACAGACCCTCCAGGCCCCGCCGCTACCCGATCCAGAACCATCCAGAACCACCCAGCAAAGCCAGGCTCAGACGGCAGACCCTCCACACTTGGGAGATAAGAAATGCTTGTTGCTTCTCTTTTTCTTTCTTTCTTTCTTTGGACAAGCAGAGTTAGAGAGAGAGAGAGAGAGAGAGAGAGAGAGGGGTTTTCCTTTTTTCCATTGGTTCACCCCCGAAATGGCTGCTATGGCCGGTGTCCTACACCAATCCAAAGCCAGGAGCCAGGTGCTTCGTCCTGGTCTCCCATGCAGGTGCAGGGCCCAAGCACTTGGGCCATCCTCCACTGCCTTCCCAGGCCACAGCAGAGAGCTGGATTGGAAAAGGAGCAGCCGGGACTAGAACCCGGCGCCCCAACAGGGACTAGAACCCAGGGTACCGGCACCACAGGCGGAGGATTAGCCAAGTGAGCTGTGGCACCAGCCATGCTTGTTACTTCTAAACTGCTCCATCGGGAGCCAATGTGTTCCAAGGCCAGGGGGGACTGAGAGAGTTCCCCAGGTCTGTCGCCATCAGACAGCCTCTCTCCAGAAGAAGCAGAGGCGCTGGGCTGATGTCTCTGCACGCCAAGTCTCCAGGGGCCAGCCTGTGCCCATGGTCTCTCTGAAGCCTTGACAACACTTTGTGAAGACAGAAGGGCACAGAAAAGGAGTTCTAGTCTTAACAGAGAAAACGGGTCTGCTCAGACATCAGCCCACACTCTGCCCCGAACGCAGTCCCGTGCAGCAGCCTCCTGAGCCCGAGCCGATGCAGCACCGACTCCACAACCAGCCCAAACCCTAGAAGAGGAAGTGCTGGGAAGTGAATGCGGTCGTCTCAGAACTGTCCACAAGAGCATTCAGGAACACCAGGACTGTGCACCGTCAAACCGAGAGGAGCTCCACCGAAGGCTAACGGAACTCACGCGGAAGACAGTGCACTGCAGGTTAGGCCTGGCAGGGGAAATAGAGAGACAAAGCTGGGAGGAGAGAGTGACTGCGTCCGGAATTCTTTACCTACAGTGTCTGATGGTCTCTCAACAGCTCTGAGTACTTTCATACTTCCATAGAAACTGGGCATTCTCAACAAGCATGACTGCAGTGAGCGTCTCCTGAAATGCAACGCGGTTCCACAGCTGGGATGTGCACGACTTCGTCAGACAGTCGCACTGACCGCCACATGCGACAGATCAGACCGGGGGAAGGCAGCCGCCAGAAGGGAACTAGTTTATGCAACTGTCACGTGGTCTCCTGCCCTCTGTCATGTCCAAGATATGGGGGAATTTGAGCTTCTGCAGAAACCGGAAGCAGCACCAAGAAGCCGACAGTTTCTTATTTAAATGATGGGCAAATGTCAAAAATATTTTACTGACTTATTTGCACCTCTATTAGTTTTACTTTCTTCCCTGATGGAAGGGCATGATTGATAACAAAAAGGAAAAACATCAGAGTCGCACTGGAGACTGATTATCTTTCACGCCCGAATGCAAAACACTGTCAGAGTGGGTACTGGGCCCCGTGGCCCCGTGGCCCCGTGGCGACACCTGTGCCCATAGTGCAGGGCTTCAGTCCTGGCCTGCTCCTGACGCCAGCTTCCTGCCGATGCAGACACTGGAATGCCCTGGTGACAGTTGAAGGAGTCGGGTTCCTGCCACCCACATGGGAGTCCTGGACTGAGTTCTTGGTTTCCTGGTCCCAAGCTTTGGCCCCAGCTCAGCACTGGCCATGGTGGCATTTGGGGGGGAACCAACACCTACCCCTTCCATGCCTCTCAAACAACTGCTCAACGTCATGCAAGAGAAGCGCAGAGGCGATCTGAGACGGGGGTGCCGCACACGGACGGCTGGCACATTTGGGTCGTAAATGATGACGCTTTCCAAATACCCCAAGCCTCTTTCTAGTTGTATTTTATTTACTCTCTCACATCTAATTGATCAGAATTGTTCCATTTCTTGTCTTTTTCTCTTTTCCTTATTTTATGAAAGAATATATTAAGTAAAACACCAAAACAGAACACTAGGATTGCTGTCTTGATTAGCCACCTGATAGTTTAACTTGGAAAGTAATCCTGGGTTTTCAGAGTTAGCACAATTTTAACTAAAACACTATGAAAAAAGCATAGTTATTGTTGATATCTTCTACATAACAAATGTCTATGTTTCAGGAATTGCATGAATACTTTATCTGGAATAGGCCATACAACCCAGTTAACTCACCAAGTTTTGCCTTAGGTCATCAATGACAGTATGCCATTATTTCTCAAGCGTTGCTAAGGCTGATGAAAAATACACGATGCATGCTAATGCACTTGTGTGATGTGTGACATGAAAGAGCATGGCCGCAGTGCTGTGCTGTTCAAGACCTGGCATCTTGTACTGAACAGTGGAGAGGTGCCGGGTGCCCAGTTTCAGGGCGCGGAGAATGGATGCAGTAACCGTGGACCATTAACTCACAGAATTTTTCCAAGATGGGTAGACAGTCTCGGTTTAAAAAATAAAACATCTGCTCCTCTTGAGGGGAGGAGAAAGAGGAACTGGAGAGGAGGCCACACACCGGGGAGAGAGCGAGAGAGCTGATCTGGAGGCAAGAGACCTGTCTGCCCACGATGAACACCTCTTGCTCTGTGCAGACGTTTAGACTCTGAGAAGAATATTTCCTAGTGATCCAAGACACCGGAGTTCTCTGTTCACCCACAGGTTTTCATCTCTTACAGATGCACATAATTTAGTGGAAAATAAATCCCCTCAACTTACTCTTCATTGTCTTCATAAAAAGTAACCATTTCTGTGTCTAATACTTCTTGATTGAATCGCCCACAAATATGCAGGTGCTCAAAGGTGCGTTGGATCAGTTTACCCCCTTCCTGGTCCCCTCGTTAATGAGTGTGCAGAATAAAATCTTCGAGGCCGGCGCCGCGGCTCACTAGGCTAATCCTCCGCCTAGCGGCGCCGGCACACCGAGTTCTAGTCCCGGTCGGGGCGCCGGATTCTGTCCCAGTTGCCCCTCTTCCAGGCCAGCTCTCTGCTGTGGCCAGGGAGTGCAGTGGAGGATGGCCCAGGTGCTTGGGCCCTGCACCCCATGGGAGACCAGGAAAAGCACCTGGCTCCTGGCTCCTGCCATCGGATCAGCGCAGTGCGCCAGCCGCAGTGCGCTGGCCACGGCGGCCATTGGAGGGTGAAACAACGGCAAAGGAAGACCTTTCTCTCTGTCTCTCTCTCTCTCACTGTCCACTCTGCCTGTCAAAAAAAAATAAATAAAATTAAAAAAAAAAAAGAATAAAATCTTCGACATGTGGTCAAGTTTGTATCTCACAACCACAATCAGTGTCTAGTGGCTTCTAGTAATAATAATAATTCCTTACTGCATCACTGGAAGCAATTTCACTTTCACTCATTCTTGAGATAACTCTCTCTGATATTTAGAATGCAATGTATTTGATGAACTCTCACCCAAAGTAAAATATTTTATAAACTTAAGATGTTAAACCTTACAAGGTTTTCTGAGTCCTGGGAAAGCACTCTCAATGTATATTTTGTAATTGTAATTAGCATGAATGAATAACAAATTATTTCTCATGAGCAAGAATTAAGGATGCAACAAAAGGAAGTTAGGGATGGGGCCGGTGCTGTGGTGTAATGCATAAAAGCCTCTGCCTGCAGGGCCAGCATCCCCCATGGGCGCCGGTTCAAGTCCCAGCTGCTGCACTTCTGATCCAGCTCTCTGCTATGGCCTGGGGAAGCAGTAGAAGATGGCCCATGTGCTTGGGCCCCTGCACCCACACAGGAGACCTGGAAGAAGCTCCTGGCTTCAGATCAGTGCAGCTCCGGCCATTGTGGCCATCTGGGGAGTGAACCCACAGATGGGAGACCTCCCTCCCTCCCTCCCTCTCTCTCTCTCTCTGCATCTCTTCATCTCTGTAACTCTGCCTTTCAAATAAATAAATGAATCTTAAAAAAAGAGAGAGAGACAGAAAGGGTGTTGGCGTTCAGCTTAGCAGGTGAGACGCCCACACACCATGTGAGGGTGCCCGGGTTCGGGTCCCGGCTCCGGCTCCTCACTCCAGCTCCCTGCTAACGCAGGCCTTGGGAGGCAGCAGTGATGGCTCCTGCACCCATCTGGGAGCCTCAACTGCATTTCTGGCTCTTGCGTCAGCCAAACCCAGTCTCAGCTAAGTGGACGTCTGAGGAGGGAACTAGCAGACAAGAGCTGTCTGTCTCTCTCTCCGCTTCTTAGATAAAAATAAATAAATAAAAATGGGGACTATTAGGATTAAAAATGGCAATACAACTTTATCTGTAGGTGGTTCTCGACCAAAGCCCATTTCTTCCTCCAGATACATCCAGTTAGCAACATCTGAAGACACTCTGGACGGACGCAGCCGGCGGGGCGCAGTAGGGGAAGAGATAACAGTGCTCTTGGCACATCTTGTAGTAAGAGGTCAGGGTGCTGACGAGGGCCCGTGTTACCAGGACAGGCCCAGCCACAGAGACGTACCCATCGTCAAGTCTAAGAAGCGCTGCGTCAGCAAAGCGAACTGAGGAATTAGCAGGCAAAAACAAAGAGGAAGACAATTACAGAGGAAATTTAATTCCCTCCAATAAAAATATGTATGAGAACACCATATTAGCCTAAGAAATAGTATTGCAATTACCTTTGAAACCGACTCTGTTTTCAGATAATATAACTTGTGATTCATTTCAGAATTGATGTAGAACATGAAGAATATCAAGCTCTTTTCATTTTTCACAATAACTTTGGCAAAGTGGCACATTATGAAGCAATTCAACTAAAGTGCAACTGTCACCAGTTTTATGGGCTATGTTAACTCTCAAAAGAAATGAAATATTTCACAGATTTAATTTCATCTCTGGCCATTTATTACCTAAATTTTGGTGCAAAGTATCTATTTTCCTCCTGCAAAATACAAGTCCGTGAGCACGACTATCCATTATGTCTCCCTTGGTATTTTCATCATAAAACAAATCCTCTGGGGGCGGTGTTGTGGTGTAGCAGGTGAAGCCGCCACCTACAGTGCTGGCATCCCATGCAGGCGCTGGTTCCAGTCCTGGCTGCCCCACTTCCAATCCAGCTCTCTGCTATAGCCTGGGAAACCAGCTGAAGATGGCCCAAGTCCTTGGGCCCCTGCACCCGTGTGAGAGACCTGGAAGATGCTCCTGGCTTCAGATCTATACAGTGCCAGCTGTTGCGGCCAAATGGGGAATAAACTAGCGATGGAAGACCTCTCTCTCTCTCTCTCTCTCTGCCATTCCTTCTCTCTCTGTGTAACTCTAACTTTCAAATTAATAAATAAATCTTAAAAAAAATAAAAGTAAATCCTCACCCTGCGACACTGCAGACATCACCGTATCCGAGTACAGATGTTACCCCGCTTCAATACGACACTCACACATCTACTCAGGGACTTATGAGCACATCGCTTTAAGGTCACACGACAAAAGTCTGTCTGTCTGTCTGCCTGGAAACACTCAAGGATGCTGCCCAGACTACAAGGAGCCACGACCGCAGTCACTGCAGGACCTGCCGGCCCCAGGGAGGAAGTCTGTAACCCAGGTGGCAGGTGCTAAGATTCGATCTGCACCCTAGGATACCGCTCAGTGGAGGAATTCCTCATACTCCTAGCCTAAGGAGAGAATGACGCTCAGACGACGGCGCTGATCATTCCAGCCCCGTCAGAAAAGCGCTTCCAAAAGCCGCAGCATGAAACCGCCTCTCACAGGTCTTGAGGGAGGACAGGGAAGGGGCCTCGGCAAGCTAACAGCACTGGGGTCAAACGTGAAGCGGTGTTCGGGGAGCTGAGGGCACAGCGGGACTCACACAGGCGGCCCAGCTTCTGCAGACGCTGCCGAGGGCTGACATGGCCACCCCCGCGCCCTGCCATGCCTGGGACGCAGAATCCGGGCCACTTTCTCAGATTTGGTAGCTGCACAGGCATCCGAAATCAAGCCAAGGAGGGGCATTATATTTGAATCTCTAACCTGAGGAAGCAGGCCTCCTGGAATTAGTCAGAGATTCAATTTCATGAAATGCTGTTTCCTTGTGAAGGGCACACAGACACAAGGCGTCTCCAGCACACCTGCACAAGCACAGGGCGGGGGCGGGGAGGGGGGTCGGGGGCAGCAGGGCTCTGAAATACACATCACAGCAGACGCAAGGCCAAGCGACTTCCACCAGCGCCGTGGATGGCCGACAAGGGAGGCGTGCAAGCCTGGAGACCCGGGGCTTCCCACGCTGAGGCTAGGGCACGGCAGCTGGGCTCTGTGATCCTCCCCAGGTCTGGACTCATCCTGACCTCTCGGAGCGGCCACGGCCGACCCAGGAAGCCCGGTCGGCAGGAGGCAAGCCTTCAGAAGCGTGGTGTGTGTTGTGTTCTACGGCAGCCACTCGTGGATAGCCACTAGTGCTGGTTAGCCTTGGGTTTTCTAACTGTGTTTTCCTTTTAACCGTTTTAGGATATCAAGTGTCCTTAATTCCGAGCCATCTGAAAAGATTAAGGCTCCTGTGTGCTCACTGACGGGCAGTGTGGGCAAAGCGCTCCACCTGCAAAGCTTGTTGGTGGACACCAGGTCCCTAAGGCGCTTCCCTGCTCCTCTCGTCATGGAGTCCTTCCGGGAGAGTAAGGGACGTTGTGTCACAAGGAGTGTCTGCTGAACGCGCTGTTCCACTCTGCAGTCTGACGGATCTCAGACGCGCGTGCTTCGGTCACGGAGGAAAGAGCCAGGCTAATTTAACAGAATATTCTATGACTCTTCGAGCACTCGGCAGTCTGTACATGGTGACATGGTGATATTCGAAGGCAACAAAAAGAAAATGACCAGATCGCTCTTCTGTGGAAGAGGCCACGTTTTCATGGTAATTCCTCAGAGGTTCTCTGTTGAGCGAGCTGCAGCATATTAGATTCCAACCTCTGAAGATCAACTTGCTGACATCTCAGAGTGTGGCCAGGGCACAGTCTGAAGAAGTTCATACGGAAGCAGGTGTGTGTAGACAGGTCCTCTGTCTTGATTCTACCTGTGGGTCCTAAAGGTGTTCTCGTACCTGCTCACTAAGACAATGTCTACCTTGTTAGCTTCAGCACTGCCTGTAACAGAAGAAAATGGAAATAATCCAAGTGATATTAGGGAAACACTGAACTAGACGACCCACGGATTAGAACAGTCACTGGAACAGCCTTGTATAGGACCAGATGAACTAGTACAGGAAAAACTTGGTCTGTAGTAATGTGAACTTAGGTATAAGTGGAAAGTCTCACACACATGCACACACACAATTGCACATACATGCACACACGCATGTACATGCACATACATGCATATGTACACACATGCACACACCTGTGTACATGCACACGCACCACACAGATATAACACAGGTGCAGCGAGGCGTGAGCCACCCAGGAGAAAGCATCCAGGATACAGCCCAGCTTCCCCACACACTGTGTCTTTCCGGATCCTCCATAGACCACGACCAGTCTTTAACTGTTAAGAACTCGTAGGTATCCCAGAGACAGAGAATGAAAGTGGAGGGAGCACAAGACTCGTCTCCCCCTTCCACACAAACCTGGATGACTTACAACACGGGTCGTGGAACAGATGGAGGGGGTAAGGAGAGGCTGCAGTAGCTGAAGACAGTGATACGCTAAGCCCTCGCGTTTGAAAGACAAGAACCCTGGGAATGGCAGCAACCTTCCCTCCTGTTAAGTGCTGTGCGTGATGCCTTGCCTCTGACTGGCACTAAACAAACATGCTGAGTCAGCCACCAGTGCTGGCTGTGACTGTACTGTGAGGTGTGAATTGTTACAGTGGGATCAACGTGAGAACAGACTGGAGAAGCCATCGGGTCACCCCCAAGGCTTATCTGCAGTGTCTGTGTCCCTTGCATGGGAAAGCACCGTACGATGAAGAAAACAGCCTAAGTCCTAAGATTCATATCTTTATCGCGTTACCACAACTAAAGGTCCTACACGACACTCCCTGCACATCGGGACAACTACACTCATTCTGGTAAGTTCTCACCTCCTCCCCTCACACACGCGTTAGCTCGGCTTCAGGCCACCTGAGTCCCAAGAACTCACCAGGACTTAGTGGGCCAGCTACGAAATGACCTTCTGCAGGCCAGAGAACAGCTCTAAGCACCATGCAAAGGTCACACAGTGAGCACACAGCAGGGTATCAGTTCACATTCTGGGTGGAGCACCAGAGAGGTAAAATGCAAAGGTGGAGAGCCAGGGCTGCCAGAAGGAGGCTCACAGCAAGGCTTTGGAACTCCAGAACCTTCCGTGAGCTTACAATGAAGGAGGTCAGTAGGAGGTGACAGTGCACGCCCATGCATGCAGGCAGACTTAGGTAAAGACCTCTGCTACCAAGGAGCAAGAGGTGTGAGTGGGGGAAGCAAGGCTTTGGATCTCCAGAACCTTCCGTGAGCTTACAATGGTTGTCGGTAGGAGGTGACAGTGCATGCCCACGTATGCAAGCAGAGGTAGATAAAGACCTTTGCTACCAAGGAGCAAGAGATGTGAGTGGGGAAATGTGGTGCCTTTGAGGGAACTTAATTGACTACGTAGTGAGTCTCACTGAACTCCACTGCTTCTCCAAAACACTGTTGTCCAAGGAATAGCAACATTATTGTGTGACGTGCTAACTGTCTGGGTGCCTCTGCTCCAGGACGGCAGTGCCCCGTGAAGGGAACTGAGAACAGCTTCCAAAGTTTTGTTGCTGTTGACGCTATCTCCTACAATCCTGTGTGGACTCTCAGTTAAAGAAAGAGCTACTAGAATGCCTACCTCCTTCCTAGCAACAGACGTAGCTTTGGCCCCTTTAGACATGGTCATTGGGGCGTTTAATTTAAAAACATTAAACTTTGAAAATGAAAAGTCAGAGACCAGAATGGAAACGTAGAATCAGGATCAGAATCTGCACGTCAGAACGAAGCCTTACTCAGTGGTTAAAGCTACAAACACGACACTGAACTCCCCAGACTGAAGGAGAAACAACACGCTCACAGCACCCACGCCATGGGAAGGAGTCCAAGCACGGCTTGAGACCGTTGAGACCGTGGAGTACTTGCGTGGACGTTCGGAAGGGCAACAGTGACACAGTTCATACGGGCTGGCTTCCACAGATCCGAAAGAATTTCAGAATACTTTTTAAAATAAAAGTACGTGAGTGGCTTCTTGGAAAAACAACTGGGAGACAGGTTCTAAGTTTGCCTCCTCTAGTAGGACAGCAGGTATGAATGTTGTCTATCAACTGAGAGACGCCTGGGGTTCAACTCCCAGCACACAGGAACCTGGACGCTGTTGGACATATAGGCAAATGCGGCCACCTCAACTCCGGGGGCAGAGGCAGCACACGGGATCTGCAGAGGGCCGAAGGTGCCCATGGAAGGAGACACAGAGGTTGAGGCTGTGCGTGACACCCACAGAGCCCAGCCAAAGTGATTTTATCAGGGCAGTTTTTCATATGGCCATTAACATTATCTCACTATTGCCCTACCACATTTCCAACAAAATCCATTTGAGATCTCATTGTGTGCAGAGTATCATCTTGGTGAGTCCTTCAAGTTCAGTTAGCTAGAACTGTGCCGCCAGGTGATCTGAATGACTTGACCTGCTCTCTGAGAGGGCTACATGCAAGTTAATTAAAAGAATAAGTGCCAACAAATGATGCTTCTGGATTAGGATACTTGAGCACCAGCCAAAGCTTTTGACAATTATTAAATTACATAATCAATGTTCTATTGAGGCTGCTCTCAGTAAACGACAAAAGAACACAGTAAGCAGGGAGAATGCTCACCTTTCTGCTCACAACAGCAGCAAAGTACACACCCGAGCAGTCAAGACACTACGCGGTCGTGCACCAAGGTGCTGGGTGCCTGTTCTACACTGACCGAGAATAGTGTCTGAACCGGTTTCACCCACCTTTTCCATTCGACATAGTCACTAGTGAACCCTGCAGTCACACCAGCAAGCTGGGACCTACATACAGCACCCATAGGTTAGCCCAGCTGTCCCCAGGATAAGGGAAAGGAGAACACCTACTTCCCTGTCTGAGTCTCTTTCCACCCTGCTTCTCGCCAAGAGGGGTGGACATGAAGTTGACGCTAAGACTGCAAGCACAGGGGTCACAGTGCATTAAAAATGAGGCATACTCATGGCTCCCTGCTCTTCCTATCTCGTACCCAAGCTACGGATGAGGTTGGACTTCCGGCATCACGTCCAGGGCACACCCATCCATTCCGCACCCCCTGGTTTCTGCTTTGTCCATTGTACCCACTCCAGCTCTTACTTGCATGCAGGCTTAGAGTGTTATCTTACAGAAGGGCAGTCCCCACTCCTGGCTCTTTCGTTACCCTTATCTTGGATCCGCTGGCCCTAGAGCATCAGTACTACTAAAAGCTGACTCTACTTACAAATATTCAGCATGAACAGGGAAAGTTGTAGAACAGGGGCTGGTCTTAGTTACACACTTCTCATCACTGTGCCAACCCCCTGCAGCTAAGAGCAGAGCGCTTAGCTAGCAAAACATTCCCACTCAAAGAAGAGCACACAAGGAAAATATCAAACAAGCTACACATACTTTTAGGTTGCCCGCAACAATGCTTACTGCAAGGGAATCTATCACAGGCTGTTAGCCAATACTTAGACTTTACGAGAAATACTAATTTGTGTCTGTCCAGGATGGAGCTGGCTCAGTCACTGGGAGAAATACTTAACCAACTGTAAGCTTCTGATTTTTGCTGAGGTAGAGCAGTGTCTTTTAGGTAAAAACAGCCTAGACCATTTTGAAGCAGAGAATTAAGGGGGGGGGGGGGCAGTGCTGTGGCGCAGCAGGTAAAACCGCCACCCACAGTGCTGGCATCCCACATGGGCACTGGTTTGAGTCCCTGCTGCTCCACTTCTGATCCAGCTCTCTGCAATGGCCTAGGAATGCAGTAGAAGATGGCCCAAGTCCTTGGGCCCCTGCACCCTCATGGGAGACCCCAAAGAATCTTCTGGCTCCTGGCTTTGGATCAGTGCAGCTCCGGCTGTTGCGGCCATCTGGGGAGTGAACCAGTGAAATTCTTTCTCTCTGCCTCTCCTCTCTCTGTGTAATTCTGAATTTCAAATAAATAAATCTTTAAAAAAAAAAAAAAAGAGTAAGGGGCCTGCCTTGTTAAAGTAAAACACAGTGTTTAGCACATTCAAAGATAAAGCATCTTTAATCAGTCACAGATATGCGAAAGCATTCACCACTCGACCTAGTTGTTACATATCTAATCATATATGTGTAATTACATATTCAGACATATTTATTTAAAATCAGAAACCAAAGGTCCTTCACAAGTGACTATAAATCCTGGAACAGCTCTCCTATGGCATTCTACACAGCAGGAAAAAGTAAAAGCCAACTGATGTTTGTAATGACACGAATAAATCTCAAAAGCAACATGCTAGCTCAAACAGCCCAGGCGAAAGAATACAAATTGTATGACTCCATTTCTATGAAATTCTGAAACATGCAAAGCAATCCATAATGACAGCAAGAAGGCCTGTGGGTGCTTGGGAACTGGGCTGGAGCATGGATGGACTGTAAACAGGCCAGGCCCTTGGACACACTGGGGGTTAAATGACACAGATCCAAACTAACTTGCACAGGTCTAGTTCACAGGGAGGAAGTTCAAAATGTAACAGGAGGAATCGGCACTGTGGTGCAGTGGGTTAATCCTCTGCCTGCGGCGCCAGCATCCCAAATGGGCGCCAGTTCTAGTCCCGGCTGCTCCTCTTCCAATCCAGCTCTCTGCTGTGGCCTGGGAAAGCAGTAGAAGATGGTCCAAGTCCTTGGGCCCCTGCACCCACATGGCAGACCAGGAAGAAGATCCTGGCTCCTGGCTTCGAATTGGCACAGCTCCAGCTGTTGTAGCCATCTGGGAAGTGAACCAACGGAATGAAGACCTTTCTCTCTGTCTCTCCCTCTCACTGTCTGTAACTCTACCTCTCAAATAAATAAAATCTTTAAATATATATTTACATATATATATATATATATATATATATAAAATAGGAAAGAGAATATGACAACTAACTGATGAGCAAGCTGGAATGGATCATAAAGAACAAGCAGAGGTTATCAGCCTCAAGGAGCAGGAGGGCTGATGACACAGTTGCCTGGCTGCAGCAGGGATGGGAAGAGGAGTTTACAAAACCATAGAGAAGGCACTGTAGTAACTACGGATGCACAGCAAACCAGACCCCAGGGCCATGGGATGCAAACCATCTCCCTCTGCTCAAGAATCCTGCATGTCAGGAGTCACACTGTGGGGCCACCAAGCCACTGCAGGGATGGCTTGCTGTGTCCAGGAACTTCCTGGAGAAGACCAGATGGCCACAGGCAACTGAATGGCCCCAAATCCTCGGAAGGTGCACCTGCTAACGCAACTGGAGATGGGCCGTGGCCGGAGACACGGCCATCACAGCATCCACGGGCCAGGAGGCTGACGCCCCAGACCTTCAGGAAGCCAGCAAGTCCAGGGCAACCCTGGCAGAGCCTGTGTCCCATGAGGACCCTGCTTCTGGTTTACAGCCCTTTGTCCTCTAGTCCCGTCGCCTCTCAGTCAAGGAGAGAAAGAGAGAGATGAAGGAGATCTCTGGGCTCTTCTTATCCAGGCACCGAGCGGTCCCCCCGACAACCCAGGCCCCACTGCCTCACTCTGCCCTTTACTGAGGGCTGGGATTTCAACATGGACTTGGGGGACAAGCCTTCGGGTCACCACAAGCACCCACATGTGTCCTCGAGGCTTCCAGGAGGCATCTCGGACCCCCTCCCAACCTGGTACCCAGGTTCCAGAAGCAGAGCGTCCCCCGGGAGCTAGGTGGGCAGTGGAGCACCTGTTTCGGCCTCCTTGAAACCCACTTCTCTAGCAATACGCCCACCAAGATCAGGACCCCACCACCAACGGACGGAAACAGCAGAGTCACACTGTGGGGCCACCAATGGGATGCTGTTGTGGACATCTTTGAAAAAATCTAACTGGCCAAAGAGGGAAAAGTCACTACACAGAGGAATGAGTGGATCAGAGACACCCTGGCTGGCAGTGCGGGAGAAACGCCAGAACTGGGCACAGCAAGCCTTTGTCAGATGCCTTGTTGAATTGCATACTAGCTGTACGGCACGTGCTTAATCAAAGAAGCAGCTCAATTACTCTACCATCCGTAGAGTCCTTGCAGTGCTAAATTTAAATATGCACATCTGCAATTTCAGATGCCTGATTCCAGCCACAGAAATGAGCGACGGACATCTTCTGCTGCTTCCTTGTTAGGACTCGGGCTCGATTCTTCTGAAAAGCAATCATACTACTGTCAGACAACTTGAACTTGTAAATTTCCAAGACTGCTCCTTCCTAACTCCATTCCTGTCTGCAGTCGGTGGGGTCCCAAGAGTCCTGGTGTTGGCAGCAGCAGCTGGGCTACTGAGGATTTTTTCATGGGAATGACGGCAGCACTTAGCCTTAGGGTTACAATAGGAAAACACCCATTGTAATGGGAATGGCCGAGATGAAAACAAATAAACTACACTCTGGTGAAAGCCTGCATTGGTCCTCCCCTTAGACAGCACAGTACAAGGGCCTCTTACCGTAACTGCTAGGTCATCCTGGTTCCTAGGGTGCACATGAAGCACCGACTTCCTGACCAGCGGAGAGGCTGGAGCCACTACGGTGTCCTCAGTCAGCTTCCCTGTCAGCTGGACCAACTGTAGTCCACCCTGCAGGCGACCGATGCCCTAGCATTCCTCTGAATATTTCACTACCCTTGTAAGACACACAGTACTCTGTGGAAGTCAGCAATGCAGCCATCCTGAAAATCGGGTTCATTCCAGTTTCAAAAAAAGGACAGATGCTCCCACCATGAATAATTAAAACAGGGCAACATTCTTTGCCCAAGACTAAGGCCCAGCACATTTTTTAAAAGGCAGGAAACACACTTGGAGTTAACGTCTCAGCGGCAGATGATATCATGTCTGCTAACAGTTTCATTAACAACACTGGGAGCAACCACTTACTTACTTGAGAGGCACTCCCCTGGCCTCTTCACCTGCAACCCTCGCGCAGGTTATCCGCCAGGCTTGCAAAACGTAAGGTGTGGGAGGACACACCCTGCCTCCCACACCACCAGAAAATACACCCCAGGACCACCAGGCAGGGCAAGGGAACACAAACACCCTCCCACCCACCCTGGCTGAAGGTCGAGAACAGCCAAAGGCTAACGTGGTGTCCACACCAGACAAAAGGGCCTCACCCAAGAGCAGGCCTGGAGCCGGAACTTTGGCCACGTGCAGGCTAAGTTAGAAGACAGCTGTGCCGTGAGTGCCCACAGCAGGACTCTGGAGTCCGCCACCATCAGGAGCGGTTCACAGGGGCTCTGTGTGAGGGCAGCCAGGCGAGCAGCTCAGAGCAGCCTCTTAGTGGGCACCCTGCTTCACAAGCGACCGATGAACACGGAACAACAGGAAGGCTTTTGCTGGTCCACGCTTGCCGGTACACAGTGCTGCCTCCGCGTTCCCGAGATACCCCACTTCTCACCACCAGGAAGGCGGCACTCACGGCACTGCTGGAGGCTGAGGCACTTGCCTCCAGAGCAGAATCCCACTCCTGAGCCTGCAGGGCCGGTCACATCGGGCCCAGGGCCCAGGCTTCCAGCCTGACGGGGCTCTGCTGCCACCGCACTTCCCCGCTTGCCTCCCGTCTCACACACAGCCCCTCTCGGCCAGCATCCGTGTGAAATCCTCAGGATGGACGGCCACATGCAGGGATCGCTGAGCTCTGCTTCCCTGCCGGCAGGGACTATGCTGTCCCTCAGCCCCCTGCGCTCTCTCCTTCCCACCCTCCCCTGTCTCCCACAGCCCATCAGGACCCCAACAAGAAACCAACAGCACGCTCAGATGGGGAAATGCTCAAAAAAGCCACTGACCAAGAAGCAGCAGGATGTGAGGGCTGTCACGTGACAGTGCCCTCGCCCCAGGAGGAGCGTCACCACCCTCGCTGCAGGAGACCAGCAGAGAGGACGGCAGTGACACTCGGGAGACAGCTGTCACCCACGAGAAGCAGCCACCTACTGGAGCCGCAGCCAGAGCCAGGCCCCCTCCACGGGAGGGGAATAAACACAGGGACCACACCGTCCTCAGCCCCCAGGGAGTCCCACCCTGCATTTTGCTCTGCTGCACTCCCCGAGAGTGGAGGCCACGCTGCAGGCATTTCCGTCTTTTCAAAGGGGTCAGTGCAGCAAGGGGCCTGGGAAGACAAAGACGGCAGACGAAGGGGCCTCCAGAGCCAAGGACGGCACACGTGCCACCCACAAGATGTGGGTCCCCTGAACTCAAGGGTCTTCTTACAAATCCCCCTGGCCCTCTGCACAGCACCCCCTGGACACCAGGGTTTGGGGAGCACACCCCCAGGAAATGCTATAGGTGCTAACACTCCTTTGTCTCTGACTGGGGTCTCATGTTGGCTGCAGAATTCGTGACACTGTGGGGTCAGCTCCCTTGTTGCTACAATCACCAGCCCTGCTCAGACCAACCTCAGCCCCTTCTGGGTCCCCCAGCAGCCTTCCCAGGTGAGTCCGCATCCCGATTCCCCCGCCATCTGATCTCCTCCCAGCATACACCGTGCCCATGATGGGTGCCCGGGGCTCTCTCCTTGGGGAGGGGGGCTCCTGCTCATTCCTCAGTGCCCTGACCAGTAGAGACAACCCACCACGTTCAAGCTGGCCCAACAGAGCTCTACGGCTGAGACCAGGCTGCCCAGGAGGGCAGAGCCAGTTTGGTGGTGTTCCCTAGGACAGCCCGGCCCTGAGTGGAATGTCTACTGCAGAACAAGCTCCATTCACGATGCAGCACAGAGACGAGCACAGCGACACCGAGTGGCCAAGCCACGCTCAAAGCTCCCTTCTGATGCACTCTGCTGCTTGCCTCATGGGCAGTAAGTAACCGCGGTGCTGGGGGAGACGACCGTTCCTCCAGCTGCCTGGGGACTTCTGACCACCCTGGAAGGCCAGGTCTGAGGCACCTGGTGCAGCCAGAGTAGCCCTGTTAGAACAGTGAGGTTTTTTGGAATGACTGCTACACACGGACTTACGTCAAAACCTGTGCCTCCACAGTTGCTGTATGCTTTTGTGATGCACAGACACATATGTGGGGACTTCAAAAATTCATGGACAATGGAATTAAAAGGAGTTTGTTTGGGCACAAAAATTTTGGAAACCCATGTATAGCTTTGTCACAGTATGCATTTTTCCAGGAACTGTTTGAAGATCCCTCATATGGATACATGTCAAAAGTTTTGCACCAACACAAACTTACTTTTTCTGTTTCCCACATCTTTCTGAAGTCCCCCAGTTCATGCCTTGAGGCTCTCTGCATTTATCCTTGGCTGTGCACCCACAAGGTCTGTGTTAGCTGTGGGCCCTGCAGAGAATAACAGGTTCTTATGCAGCCTTGAGATGGGGACATGCCAAGCTGTGCAGCTGGGCCTACGACAGACGCTGTCCACAGCTGAGTCTGCAGGTAAGAGATGGCAGCAACCGGCAAAACCGCTAGGCCCAACAGCCAGGCAAGCACCCCAAAAAGCTGAATTACAGAACCTTAACCTGCACGAGCTGGCATCAGGCCCGAGTTTTGGTGGACAAGAGGAAGCTGGATCCTATCTGAGTAGCTCCAACAGGAACAACCAAAGCCCCCATCTCCCCCCCCTTCCTCAGCTGCCTAAAGAAATGGAACGGCGGTGTGAGCCACCGTTTCTGCTTAAGTCCTGCCAGTGCCGAGGCAATCAGCAAAGCAAGCCAAGGCGAGAGTACAGGTCTGCGGACGTGAGAAAGTACAGGCATGCGTGCCATGCACTCTTGAATGACAGCAGGAGCTGGCACACCAGGGAGTGAGGTGAGCATAACTGGACGGATGAAGCGCGTGTCTCCAGTCAATAGCCAGTGTTCGGTGCTGTCTCGTCCACGGCCAACACAAACGGTACTGGAAATCAGTAGAGGCGAGTGGTTCCCGTAAGAACTACGCCCAGTTCCTCTACTCAGGAGCCTGGGGCTTGAAGTGTTTGGGGACTGCGGGTTCACAGAAGAGCAGTTTCACCAGGAAGCTCATTTATGTGAAGGAAAATGTGCCCAGACCATTCTGGGCTCCTCCAGAAACCAAGCCAACAGTCTGAGAAGCAGGTCTCCATACTGACCAAGATTCCTGACCTGACAGGGAGAGAAGTGGCTCCCGGACACACAGCGGAGGGCCAGGCCTGAACGCCAGGCTTCCCTGGGTGACCTCTGAGACCAGGGCAGAGGTCAAGGGCAAACTGCAGGGACTTAACAAAATCAGGACCACCAGGGAGTCAGACCCTGCAGGAATGAAGCCTGGGTCACCAAATGAGCAAGGACCCCACCCACCGAAGCTGCAGAAAGTCGAGGGGTACGTGCCAAGGGTGGAAGAACAACACCGCTCTGGTTAGGAGGGAAGAGGGCCACACAGCCAGCTACAGTCAGGGGCTGTCGTAGCTGGCTTATGTCAGGAACTGTTTCCCTACACCTCTTCCCTCTTTGTTCCTTGCTACCCTATACAAAGAATATCATCTTTAGGCAACCCTACTGGCAGCTGAAGGAATGTCTTCCATCCCATCTTTTCAGTTTCAACCGGAAGAAAAAACAGCAGATCCTGAGGAGCCTACGGGACTGGCTCTGCTGGGACGTTCCGGTGCGTTCTACCCTGCTCTCTCCACCTTTCTCCATGCTGTCTCAGGGGGCTCTCTCGTCTCTGCATTCGGACAGCCACAGCAGGAGACGGGCCAGCACCAGGACAGCCACAGCAGGAGACAGGCAGCCAGCACCAGGACAGCCACAGCAGGAGACAGGCGGCCAGCACCAGGACAGCCACAGCAGGAGACAGGCGGCCAGCACCAGGACAGCCACAGCAGGAGACGGGCCAGCACCAGGACAGCCACAGCAGGAGACAGGCGGCCAGCACCAGGACAGCCACAGCAGGAGACGGGCGGCCAGCACCAGGACAGCCACAGCAGGAGACGGGCGGCCAGCACCAGGACAGCCACAGCAGGAGACAGGCGGCCAGCACCAGGACAGCCACAGCAGGAGACGGGCCAGCACCAGGACAGCCATAGCAGGAGACAGGCGGCCAGCACCAGGACAGCCACAGCAGGAGACGGGCGGCCAGCACCAGGACAGCCACAGCAGGAGACGGGCCAGCACCAGGACAGCCACAGCAGGAGACGGGCGGCCAGCACCAGGACAGCCACAGCAGGAGACGGGCCAGCACCAGGACAGCCACAGCAGGAGACAGGCGGCCAGCACCAGGACAGCCACAGCAGGAGACGGGCCAGCACCAGGACAGCCATAGCAGGAGACAGGCGGCCAGCACCAGGACAGCCACAGCAGGAGACAGGCGGCCAGCACCAGGACAGCCACAGCAGGAGACGGGCCAGCACCAGGACAGCCACAGCAGGAGACAGGCGGCCAGCACCAGGACAGCCACAGCAGGAGACGGGCCAGCACCAGGACAGCCATAGCAGGAGACGGGCCAGCACCAGGACAGCCACAGCAGGAGACAGGCAGCCAGCACCAGGACAGCCACAGCAGGAGACGGGCCAGCACCAGGACAGCCACAGCAGGAGACAGGCGGCCAGCACCAGGACAGCCGGCTGGGGCTGTGTTCCTCATCTCTTCCTGTATCCCACAATCAAGGATCATGGCCACTCTCTTCTGACTCCTGTATCTGCTTCATCTCCTTCCTGAATATCCAGCGGTGCTAACAGCTCCACTGTTGCTGGACCAGGACACCAAACCCAGGACTTTGTAAATTAGCCTTGAATGATCTTCACGGCCCTGTGCCATCTGGTTTCAGCAAGGAATGTGACCAGCACAAGCAGCACAACACAACCAAAGATGCCTTCTCTTTATCTAAAATAGCATCTGGTTTCTTTTTACCAGAGAAGGAAATTAAACATCCATCTGAATGTGGAACTGGCTTGGGTGAATTAATGAACGTAACAAGGTTCAAAAACCATTCACAGTTATTGCAATTGTCTTTGGGATTTTCACGCAATTCTCTGATTTTAACTATCAGTTAGCTTGGAATTCAAACTCATTCACATTGCAGATGGGAAAGCAGGCAGGCCCTAACCAACCATTGAGCTTAACAAGTCCCAGAAAGAACACGGTTCAACAGAATCCCCGTTACAGGCTGAATCGTGAAGTCTTAACACCCAGCACTGCAGAACACAACCATATTTGGAAACGGGGTCTTCAAGAGATAACTGAATTAAAGTGGCATGAGCTCTAGTCCACTCTGACTGTTGTCCTTACAAAAAGGGAAACCTGAACACACACACACACAGTCACAGGGCAGACATGTTGGGAAAAGGCAGGGAGGGTGCACATGACGTGGGGGGCTGCAGTGACCTCGGGGACACTGGGGAGCACCAGAGGTCATCGGGGAGCAGGTAGGGTCTCAGGAGAAGGCCCTGTCGGGGCTGTTTCCTGTCCCTCAGAACTCACGTGTTGGTTCCTAACCACAGTGACCCAGCACACGGCTGCATCTGCAAACAGGGCCTTAGAGAGGGGATCAGGCCGGAGCGGGGTGTTGGAGGGACAGGACCTTGGAGAGGGGATCAGGCTGGAGCAGGGCGTTAGAGGGACAGGACCTTGGAGAGGGGATCAGACAGGAGTGGGGCGTTAGAGGGACAGGGCCTTGGAGAGGGGATCAGGCCGGAGCGGGGTGTTGGAAGGACAGGACCTTGGAGAGGTCATCGGGCCAGAGTGGGGCGTTACAGGGACAGGGCCTTGGAGAGGGGATCAGGCCGGAGCGGGGCGTTGGAGGGACAGGGCCTTGGAGAGGGGATCAGGCCGGAGCGGGGCGTTGGAGGGACAGGACCTTGGAGAGGGGATTGGGCCGGAGCGGGGCGTTGGAGGGACAGGGCCTTGGAGAGGGGATCAGGCCGGAGCGGGGTGTTGGAGGGAGCCCTAATCCGACACAGAAAGCAGAGACTTGGGCACAGAGGGAAGACAGTGTGATGTGCAGACATGGAGGAGACGCCACTGGCAAGACCAGGAGAAGCCTCGGCAGACACCGACTCTGGCCCCCAGGCTTCCAGCTCCAGAACTGTAAGAGAGAAACGTGTGTGGGTCAAGCCCCCTGGTCTGGTACTTTGTGACGGTGTCCCTGGCAGGTTCCCAGGGAGCCTGACCTTGCCAACACCTGGTCTGTGGGAAGATAGCTTTGTTGTTTTAGAACACCTGGCTTGGGGTACTCTGTGATGGCAGACTGGGAAACTAATACAACCACAGTTTTTTTTTGTTTTTTTTTTTTTTTGGTTTTTTCTTTTTGACAGGCAGAGTGGACAGTGAGAGAGAGAGACAGAGAGAAAGGTCTTCCTTTGCCGTTGGTTCACCCTCCAATGGCCGGCGCACCGCGCTGATCCGATGGCAGGAGCCAGGAGCCAGGTGCTTCTCCTGGTCTCCCATGGGGTGCAGGGCCCAAGCACTTGGGCCATCCTCCACTGCACTCCCTGGTCACAGCAGAGAGCTGGCCTGGAAGAGGGGCTACCGGGACAGAATCCGGCGCCCCAACCGGGACTAGAACCCGGTGTGCCGGCGCTGCTAGGCAGAGGATTAGCCTAGTGAGCCGCGGCGCCGGCCCACAGTTTTGTTTTCTGTAGGAGGAGTCCTGGGGGAAAAGTCTTGAACTTAAACTGGTGAACCACGAAGACCCCGTCTGTACAATCCAGTCTATGTGCTGACACTTCTAAACTTCCACCGTGTGCTAAACACACCGAGGCCTCACCTTTAGTCCAACTCTCATGGGCAGGAAAGTGACGTCCAGGGAAGACACAAACCTGTGCTCACATTCGGGGCTAAGACGGGGCAGGACCTGCAGACGCCCTGCTCAGACGCGGCTCCTCCTCCACTGGTGCCCGCGTCTGCCTCGGCTCAGCCACTCCCCCCGTGACGCTGGGGCTTGAACGAGGGGGCTTTCTGACCCTCACAATCTTATCTGCAGGACAAGGTGATAGTTCCTAACTTTCAGGATTCTCATAATGCTTTCCTGCTGATCCCACACAGAGTGGCAGGACCCGGACTGGGAGGCGATCTTTACAGGACACGGGCAAACCAGTGCTCCCTCCCCGCCTGTTCTCATCGCCCTGTGGACTCACAGAAGAGCAGCAAAACCATCATGTGAGTGAGCTCTCCCCAGCCTGGGAAACTCAAGGAGATGGCGCAGGTGAACGGAGATGAATATCCTTGCTGCTTGTGTTGCAATCTATTTGGGTGGTGCGTCTCGTACCATTTCACTTTCACCCTCTCTTCAGCTCAGTAACAGTGAGGCCAGCAAGAAGACACTGCTGAAAGATGTCAGTGCTAATGTGCTGGGATATAAAATGGAATTATCTATCTCACTTTCAGCTGAGACCAAAAACCCAGGGTGGGCAGGAGTCCTACTCTCCCAACACAGTGACGCATCATTTGAGCAAGACTTTTAAAAAGGACAGCCAAGGGACCAGCACTGTGGCGCCGCGGGTAAAACCACCACCTACAGTGCCAGCATCCCATATGGGCACTGGTTCGAGTCCTGGCTGCTCCACGTCTGATCCAGCTCCCCGCTATGTCCTGGGAAAGCAGTAGAGGATGGCCCAAGTGCTGGGGCCCCTGAACCCACGTGGGAGACCTGGAAGAAGCTCCTGGCTCCTGGCTTCAGATATGCACAGCTCCGGCCATTGTGGTTATCTGAGGAGTGAACCAGCAGATGGAAGCTCTCTCTCTCCCTCTCTGCCTCTGCCTCTCTGTAACTCTGCCTTTCAAATAAATATATAAATAAATCTTTAAAAATAATAAAATGAAATAAAAAGGCTAAAAGCTGGGCAGGCTGCTTTACTTCTATCCTAACATGTACCATAAAGGTACAAAAAGCCAATTTTTCAGTAACAAATCCCCATACTACTTCCCCAATATGCAGAGAGCAGACCCAAATCCTGAGGAATTAACACCCCTTTTAGTTTTAACTCCTTTAGAGTCACTCAGCAGGCACCTGTTCAAGGCCCACCTCGGCCCAGGTCCCAGGCTAGTGCTAGGGATGCGGTAGGGGTCGGAAGAGGAGCCATCTTTGCCCTGCATGGCTCACGTCTGGGGAAGGAGGAGACAAATGATCACAAAAGCCAATAAAAACTTGGACTGCCAGGCATGACTGTACAGGAAATGACAGAAAGCTCCTTTGCTGGGGGCGTGAGGGCACGTCAAGGGGTTCTTGGCAAATGAAACGGAGTTTATCTTGGTAACAATAAAGTTGAAATCCTTGCATATGAGGGTCTTCAAAATGTTCAGGGAAGATGTACATGATGAAAAAAGATGCATGGATTTCCCATTGTTTTCCACCAAAATGAATACATCTTTTAATTCAATTTTCCACACACTTTTGCAAGTACCCTCTAATGAAGTGATTTTGTACAACGCAGCCAGGGGAGCAAGGCCACTTCCAACTGCAGGGACTGACAGAAGACAGACGTGAGGAGGCCGTCTCCACAGTACTGGAAGAATGCAGCTGCCGCAAGGGTGCAATTCTGAGACCACAGCGTGTCCAGACTCCAGGGCGGGGGCCCTGACTGTGCAGAGCGACAAGGGGATGGTGAGGGGAGAAGGACCGGACATGTGACTGCAGCTGCAGACAGCATGACCAGAAGGAGCCGTTCCCACCTGCCCTAATTCTGACTCTCCAAAGGCACACAAGTGTCCCGTGCTCCAGTCCCCAGTTAATCCCAGGCGGAGATCATGGTTTTGAGGCTGTTCGTTCCCACGTGTAAACAGCTGGAATTCCGGGCTGGCACTGCGGCCACTTGCGACGCCAGATCCTACATCACACTGCCAGCTCCAGTCCCGACTGCTCCGCTTCTGATCCAGCTCCCTGCTAATACACCTAGGAAAGTGTCCGGGTCCCTGCCACCCACATGGGAGACCCTGATAGAGTTCCTGGCTCCTGGCTTCAGCCCCACCCCAGCCATTGTGGCCATGAGAGGAGTAAACCTGCAGATGGAAGATTGACCTCGTTCTCTCTCTCCTCTGTCAAATAAGCCCACAATTTTTTTTTTTAAATAAATTAGATTCTCGGCCAGCGCCGTGGCTCAATAGGCTAATCCTCCGCGGCACACCGGGTTCTAGTCCCAGTCGGGGCGCCGGATTCTGTCCCGGTTGCCCCTCTTCCAGGCCAGCTCTCTGCTGTGGCCAGGGAGTGCAGTGGAGGATGGCCCAAGCACTTGGGCCCTGCACCCCATGGGAGACCAGGAGAAGCACCTGGCTCCTGGCTCCTGCCATTGGATCAGTGCGGTGCGCCAACCGCAGCGCGCCGGCTGAGGCGGCCATTGGAGGGTGAACCAACGGCAAAGGAAGACCTTTCTCTCCTGTCTCTCTCTCACACTCACCACTCTGCTTGTCAAAAAAATAAATAAATAAAAATAAATAAATAAATAAATAAATAAATTAGATTCTCCAAAGCTATAGAGTCCTTCTCCTGACTGCCTAAGTGGATTCCAGCTCTGTAGAAGTCTCATGTGCTTTGAGAACTGTTGAAGAACTATCTGGCACCAGTGCAGACCCCGGGAGCTGTGGTGATGGCTCAAGTAACTGGGTTCCCGTCACCCACAGGGCAGACTGGACTGGGTTCTGAGCCCCCGACTCCAGCGCAGCCCAGCCTGGGCTGCTGCTGGCATTTGGGGAGAAGCAGCACATGAGAGTTCACTCTATCGACCTCTCAAATAAATAAAATGTTTAAAAATGATACTAACCCCGATTATTGTAAACAAAGAACAGGGTATCAGGAAGCCAGAGTGACTGCACAGAGAGTCCCCGGGGAACAACACTCCAGCGGAGTCCATTTTACAAAGGAGGCGGGAGCAAGCAGTGGAGGATCAGACAGAGACGCATGAAGCCTCAAGAGCATCCAGAAGATCAGAGCCAAAATCGGGCCGAGGCTTCAGAGAAGGGCTGAAGCCACAGATGGCCTTGCCCTTGGTTCTGACAAAAGGCAGTAAGAAAATGGACCTCAGAGAGGGCTGGGTCTCAGAGTGGACGGGCCAGCCCAACGATGCACCTGCCTGCTCGGAATAAATGCAAAATTCCAATCACAGGGGAAAAGGGACCCAACCGCACGGCAAATGGGCTTTCAAAATCCACCGATAATTACCTGGAGACGGCAGTGAACTGGAGACCAGACACGTGGGCGGGGAGAACACCGGCCCTGTAAGAGTGGGGCCCGGACCACTTGTAAGACAGACTTCTCTGTGTGGCGCTGTCCACCTCTGCTGCCCCCTGTCCTTGTCCTGCACTGTTTTTGTCGCACAATCGCCGGCTCTAGGATGCATGGGCACGTCCTGCTCGGAGGCTTAGCTGCGGGCTGCAGAGTGCTGAGTGACCACGTCCCAGCTGCCTACCTGCACGGACCACACAGTCTCCACCCTCCACCTGTCGCTCTCCACCAGCCACATCCCACCCGCAGGGCGACTTCCCTGCCAGGGTCTTTCCCTCTCCCGCCGCCCACCCCACCCCCGGCACGTCCTCTCTCTGAGAAGCAGGCTGCTCCCCATTCCTCTCCCACTTGACTCAGGAGAGTGAATTCCAGCTTTGAGTCTGAGTTCAGAAAATAAAAGTGTTCGTGGAGACGCAGACAGCGCCAGGCGTCCTCATGCCCTGACAAACAGTCTCCCCCAGCCGGGGCGTGGGGCTTCCAGCGAGTCCTGCAGGGCCTTGTCCAGCACCCCAGCACCCAGCTCTGTGCCAGGCTCCTGCGCGGTGTGGTGACAGCGTCCCGGGTGGGGAAGACAGAAGGAGCAGTTTATTTTCCAGTGGGGCATGGGAAGATTCTTCCTCCTGTCCTCATCCAGGAATCATCCACTTATGCCTCACGCATCGATCCAGCCCATTCCACATCACCCACCAGAAGAGGGGCAGCAGTACCGTGGCTCGCAACGCCAAGAACCTGTCTGCGTATAAACACCATCCTGGGTGGCCTGCACACACGTGCCTTCCCCAGTGGACGGCACACAGGCCTCACCGCCCCTTCAGTTCCCAGCGTCGTCACCCGTGCGGCTGTGTCATCCATCCTGCAGCCCCCGATGCACACTGCCTTCCAACAACTGCCACAGAAGCTGCGACTGTGCCTTTCTCCTGATGTCCACAAACACAAGCGGCACTCAGAAGATGAACAGAATTGTAAATGACCATTTGTTGTCTGGTCATGTGAAGTTCACTGTTCGGAACAGGTGAGAAAGTAAAACTCCTCCCCAACTGCAAGGCTTCCGTTGCTGGGATTTCACTCAAAAGAACGTCCCCCATACGGGATCCTCTCTGGCACTGGCACGCCGCGGCTTCCACAGCTGCCTCTGGTGGAGGGCTGCAGCAGCACTGCCGCTGGCACAGGGAGAATCCCCTCTCACCCAGCACTCCTTAACACTGAGCTGGGAGAGCACGCAGTCAGAGGCAAGAGTGGACTTGGGCTGGAAGGGCTCGTCGGTGTGGAGTGACATCGGGGGATGCTGGCACAGTGAGCACACACACTCCGGGGGTGGCCCAGCATGTGGTAGGGAGCCTGGGGAGGGCACTGGCAGCTGGGAGCCCCATGGGCAAACACCTGCCTCCATCCTCCTGCCCCAGGGTTGTACACTGGAGGTGTCCCTCGTAACCACTCAGTGGTAAGCAAGAGCCAATCCTACATCCATGCAGACAGCGCAAGGTCACAGGCCCTGACCTTGTCCTGCATACAATATGGTGAAAATGACACAAAACGATCATGGGAGCCTCCCTGTGGGAGCCCACGACCAGCTTACCAGGATCCCCTTCCAGAAGCCACTACAGCCGTGCAGCCACAGAGCCCCAACATGTTCCCAGAACAAATTCCAGTGTTTCTCACGACGTCTGCTCACCCTGGGATGTGGGATGGAGAGCGCCAGACACTCCTTCCAAGAGAGACTACGTCCCCGCATGTCTGAATGCAGCCTCAGGGCACCTGCTGGGGGCCACCACCAGCCCTGGTTAGCTCTGGGCATCAGAGAGGGACTGAGAAATTTTCAAGGAAGGCACAGGGAACCCAAACTCATGACGCCTGGGAAAGAGGCCCCAGTCTCCCAGGGCTACAGGTATTCCTGGGCCAGTGGCTCCTACTGCTAAAAGCACCCTGCACAGCCTCCTGAAGCACACAGAGAGAACCTCTCTCTTCACTTAGAGGGCAGAAATTATGGACCCCCAATATGAACATCTAAAGTGGCAAGGTGTTCTACATCCTTAGCAAACGTGGCAACTCCCATTTCTCCTACGCATTTGCTTTATTATTGACGATACTGAAGCCGAGGAGGGTATCCGTCACCGCCAGTTTGCCTCCACCTCCCCTGCCGCCCCTTCCCGATGGCTCTCCTCTGTCCCCGATCAGGTCCTCACAGTATAAACCAGACCCCCCACTGCATCAAGCGCAAAGGCCCTGGTCTTCCTAGCACAGCGAGAGAGAATGCTCTGCAGCGGTGCTCAACCAATACTCCATGAACCAACAACCCAAATGCGCACAACAGGCCTGGTTCTGAGAGTCCACAGAGTTCGGCTCCAGCCCCCCGGAGCCATGATGCAGCAAAAGTTCAATGCATCAGGAACGGGACACACTGGGCTTCGAGACAGCAGACGCCAGGACTGGGGGCCTGGGTGCTGAGCCCAGGGATGGGACAAACAGGCAGCTGTAAGCACTCCAGTATAATCCTATTAATCACAACAGCCCCAGCAGACAGGAGCAGACAGCCAGGGCTGTGCCGCAGCACTCTTAGCCTCCTCCACCACCGTCACTCGGGAGGAAATGATTCATCACGGGAGGCCTGAAGCTCATTTTCTACATGAAAAATGAACTCAAGTGTAATTTAATAAAACCTCAGAAAACAGATCCATTTCCATAATGTTCAGGGCTTTATTTGAAAAAAAAAAAAAAAAAGAAAGAAACTCAAGAGCCTCCTGACTAAACGATGATCCGACACTGCAGCCCTCGCCTGCAGGAAGTTCACTGTACAAGAGTTATTCTTGCCCTTCACGGCGGCCCTGAACGAGGAAATAAACCATTCTGCACACGCGTGTCTGTGCCTGACCTCATCTCCCAGGGGCACCCTGCTCATGTTCCCAGCACCTCAGGGGTCCCCAAAACCTACACCACACACCACGCCTCAGGCCAAGGCATCTTCAACAAGTTCATGGAAAGTGTGCACAACCTACACATGGGGTTTGGAAGTTTTTGCATCAAAAGATACTTGTATTTTAACCCCATTTTCCTGTAACTTTCTGAAGTCCCCGTGCAAAGCTGCCCCAGTCTTGCGTGATCAGCACAGCCAGCTAAGGGAGTCATCGTGCAGCGTAAGGAGGCTCTGGGAGGCTGGAGAACACAAGCTACTCTCAAAGCCCCGGGCAAGCAGGGCGGGTGGAGGCCCACAACGAGGCCTGTAGACCACGCAGACCTTACACAGAGCCTTGAAGAAAGGGGAGGGCAGAGTCAGAGAGAGAAGGGAGAATTCCACCATGCAGGGCAGAGCCAAGAGCTCCACGGGAAGTGGAGGAGGCTGGGGAGGGCAGGCCGCCTGCAGGAACGCTGTAGGGAACACGGGCTGGGCTGCAGTGCGGACAGGGGAGGAAGCGGCCAGCATGCACTCACATGCCGACTCCTGTGTGTCTCTGGCAGGTGGGCAGGGCTCAGGCCCTGATGGGAACACAACGAGGAGGAAGCGGCGTTTGCCCTCTCTCTTGCAACTGCCTCAGGGACTGAGCTGGGACAACGTGTCCAACAGTCCCCTGCCAGTGGGATGGGGTTCCCACCACCACTCTGCTCCACTGAGTCACAGCACCACCAGGGTGCTGACAGTGCCATGTGTGTGTTACTGTCAGTGTGCTAATACTGCTGTGTGTTACTGTCAACCTGCTGATAGTACTGTGTGTGTTACTGTCACCATGCTGATAGTGCTGTGTTACTGTCACCATACTGATAGTGCTGTGTGTGTTACTGTCAGTGTGCTGATACTGCTGTGTGTGTGTTACTGTCAACCTGCTGATAGTGCTGTGTTACTGTCACCATGCTAATACTGCTGTGTGTATTACAGTCAACATGCTGATACTGCTGTGTGTGTTACTGTCACCATGCAAATACTACTATGTGTGTGTTACTGTCAATGTGCTGATACTGCTATGTGTGTTACTGTCAGTGTGCTAATACTGCTGTGTGTTATTGTCAGTGTGCTGATAGTGCCGTGTGTTACTGTCAGTGTGCTTATTCAACTGTGTGTGTGTTACTGTCAACCTGCTGATAGTGCTGTGTGTGTATATTACTATCAATGTGTTGACACTGTTGAGGTACTGTCACTGTGCTGACACTGTGTGTATTTCTGTCAATGTGATGACACTGTTGTGGTACTGTCAACGTGTTAATACTGCTGTGTGTGTCACTGTCACTGTGCTGATACTGCTGTGTGTGTGTTACTGTCAATGTGTTGATAGCACCATGTGTTACTGTCAATATGCTGATACTGCTGTGTGTGTTATTGTCACTGTGCTGATACTGCTGTGTGTTACTGTCACCATGCTGATAGTGCTGTGTGTGTGTTACTGTCAGTGTATTGCTGTCAATGTGCTGACACTGCTGTGTCACCATCACCATGCTGATACTGCTGTGTGTGTCACCATCACCGTGCTGATACTGCTGTGTGTTACTGTCACCGTGCTGATACTGCTGTGTGTGTGTTACTGTCAGTGTGTATTGCTGTCAATGTGCTGATACTACTGTGTTACTCTCACTGTGCTGATACTGCTGTGTGTGTCACAGTCACTGTGCTGATACTGCTGTGTGTGTGTTACTGTCACCACGCTGATATTGCTGTGTGTGTGTTGCTGCTGATGTGCTGGTATCTCTGTGTTTTTAAGGGATGAGTGTGTTGAATGAATTCCAATGGCCCACACAGCTCTACAACTCTACACAAGAGCCCCTGTTGGGCCTGTGTCCGCACTGGGCAATGCTGTCAGCAGTAAAGCAGCCGCTCTGCTGCAGCTCTGTGGTGGACAGACGTACAGCTGTGCCGAGTACAGGCTTTCCATGCACGGCAGCTCCTCGGGACACAGGCTCAGCCACAGCAAGGCCAGCTGCTTCTCCTCTTTGTAGACCATCTGTGGGCACACCCCGAGGCACCCTCCTCGGCGTGGAATGGGGTGCAGCAGCTCCTTGCTGCTGGGGTAAATGAAGTGATGTGCAGTGCCGTGGTGTGGTTCCCCGGGTGGCACCTGGTAGGAGGGCCTCAGGTCACTGGGGTGCTGTGTGTGGGAGGTCACTGGGGTGCTGTGGGGGGGGAACACGGCATCCTGGAGAGTGCTGTGGGGAGAGCCAACAGCTGGAAAAGAATGAGCCTGACCCAGGTGCTGGGTGACGTCCTGCCTGGCACTGTGACTGCTGCTACCAGTGTGCTCCCCGCAGTGTGACACCACCCGTTAGGCCCTCCCAGGAGGTCAAACCAGTGCAGCCACCAAGCTTGGACTTGAATCTCAAAAGCTGTGAGCCGAGCAAACCTCTCTGTAAAGTTACAGTCACGACAGACTGACAGACGTGTCCAACGCGTGACTTGTGATACAGTGCCTTCGTGACACGAAGACAGGAGAAGCTGTGTGAGTCACCATTCCCAGTCCAGCATGGCACCAGGACGTACTCACTCAGGAGCTCCTGGCCTCTCCCAGCGCCCCCGCCACCCCGGCACCCCTGCCGCTTGCACAGCAAGTGCACAGGTGCCTCCCCAGGTCCCTCCAGACGTCTGGGTCCATGGGCTCTACCACTCGCTGTTCTCTGGCCGTTGGGTAGATGGCCACCGCCCACGTGATTCTGCTACTGCTGAGGAAACAGCACCCTAGGCACAGGTGCTGGGCACCCCCAGGTTCGCACAGAGCCCCCACCAGGAACTAAGCTGTGGCAGCCACCACATCCGCCACACGAAGGAAGGCTGAGGAACTCAGACGGCCAGCACGGCAGCCAGAGGTAAGGCAGGAGAACGGCTGGCGCAGGCCGTCGTCCTCACGCTGGGTGCAGACAGCCACGGAGGTTCTCAAAGCAGCTGCACCTACAGCAGGCCCAGGAGTGACCAGGCTCACAGACCGTCCGCGGGACGCGAGGTCTGCAGCTCTCTGGCTGCCTACCAACAAACTGCCAATATGCTTAGTCATGTTCTGATCTCCCCGGCAAAAAGGAAGCCAGTAATTAAATTCCCCTCTCGGCTCTGCGTGCTTATGCCTTCTACGCCCATTGCTCCTCGAGCTGAAGGTCGCAGAGTCTCTGACCCTCTTGCAGCCAGAGAAAGCAACACAGCCAAGATCAGCGAGAGCTGTCCACGCCTCTCGCCGCATGACGCTCACCCTCCTGGGACCAGAGGGCAGCAGCACGATGAATCACAGCCGTGAGTAATCGTCCAGGGAATGAAGACGAGGACAGGTCCTCAGTCCTAAAATGCAAGAATACTCCTCTCCGTGGCATGAGGCAGTGACCTCAGCTCTTCCAAGGCAAAGTCTCCGACAACTTGCTAGAGAATCAGACATGGATGCAGGCCAAGTGGAACTGCACTAAATCAGAACACCTGACGGCACCTGTAGGCTTGAATCACTAACCAGTGTTTAAAGGTTCACCCTCGGCCAGCGCCGCAGCTCACTAGGCTAATCCTCTGCCTTGCAGCGCCAGCACACCGGGTTCTAGTCATGGTTGGGGCGCCAGATTCTGTCCCGGTTGCCCCTCTTCCAGGCCAGCTCTCTGCGTGGCCAGGGAGTGCAGTGGAGGATGGCCCAGGTGCTTGGGCCCTGCACCCCATGGGAGACCAGGAGAAGCACCTGGCTCCTGCCATCGGATCAGCGCAGTGCGCCAGCCGCAGCGTGCCGGCCGTGGCGGCCATTAAAGGGTGAACCAACGGCAAAGGAAGACCTTTCTCTCTGTCTCTCTCTCTCTCACTGTCCACTCTGCCTGTCAAAAAAAAAAAAAAAAAAAAAAAGTTCAGCCTCAAGGCCACATCTGGAATCATTAGCAGCCTGCGCAGGAAGCAGAGGGCACTGTGGGAATGCTTCCCAAAGCAGCTGTGTGAGTGGAGACAAAGCCACCGTCGCACGATGAGTGAGCTCTCAGTGAACCTTTCTTTGTGAACTACCGGACACAGAGCCAAGGAGCACAAATAGCCATGGAGTTCCTCCAATGGCTGCCGTATACCCTCCTGCCTCGGGAAGTCAGCACCAGGATAAACCTGCACCACCGGCCTCACAGCCCTTCCCTTGTGCTCCTCCACCCCTGCCGCCACCCGCCCACCACCCGCCACCCTGGGAAGCCCAAAGTGCTGTCCATGGTCTCAACATATCCCCACAACTTATCACACTCTGTTCCACCTGGCTCATCGGGCTGGGTGTTCGGCACAGTGGCTAAGATGCTGCTCAGAACGCCCGCATCTCATATTGGAGGGCCCGAGTTTGAATCCTGGCTCCACGTCCCATTCCAGCTTCCTGCTCACGTGCACCTTGGAAAGCAGCAGGGATGACACAAACCCTTGGGTCCTGCCACACTTCTGGGAGACCCGGATTGGGTTCGGGGATCCTGCTTCAGCCCGGCACAGCCCTGGCTGCTCTAGGCCGTCGGAGAATGCACCATCCTTGGAAGATGGGTAGCTTTCTCTGTTACAAATAAACAAACAAATGTAAAAAACTCAAAAATGAATGGCATGTACATTCTCAGGTGTTTTCCTTTACTTTGTCTTCTCCGCGTTACATATGAAACTCAGACTGCTCCTTCACTTGGTGACTTGGATAACGAGGCTGCCAGCTGACTTCATTAATCTCCCCTACCTGAGTAGGAAGAATTACCACATAAAGGAGTCCAGGCAGCTGCCATACATTCTGCATAAGAAGAAGCGGCTTTGAGTGTAGCAAGAGGCCTACGCAGACCTGAGAAAGGACTTCAGGCTGACCAGCAAAGTGGCCCTCTAGGGAGACGGAACCTGAACTGCTTCAGAAGCGCCCATCTGCCCTGAGGCTGGAGCACTCTCACTGCAGCGAGAGCACGCCTGGGTGTCCACCCCAGCGAGAGCGCGCCTGGGTGTCCACCCCAGCGAGAGCGCGCCTGGGTGTCCACCCCAGCGAGAGCACGCCTGGGTGTCCACCCCAGCGAGAGTGCGCCTGGGTGTCCACCCCAGCGAGAGCTCACCTGGGTCTCCACATGAAGGCAAACCCCAAGGCAACTCACACTCCAGGTTTCTGAGTTTATTAACCTCTGCCCATCAAGTTCCCAGGGAAAATGCTCCCCCATAGCAGCAATTCTTTTCCCTGAACTAAGCGGATAGGAGACCCACCTCCACCCCAGACAGATTTAACACATTCTGAGGGAACACACCCACCCGTGCATGCACACGACTGATGCTACTCGTCCTTCCATTCTGTCTAGGAAACAACACACAGTTTACTAGATACCTCCTGGTTCTCCACCCACACACTTACTTGTATGTGCAACTCTTAATCAGGTTTGTAATATAAAAAAAGAAAAAGGGTCTTTACGTTTACAGTTCTTCGAGGTGAAGAGTGTGAATCAGTTGACACACTTACTAGACCAGTGCCAGAGAAAAGTTCAGGTTCCAAGTTACCACCAATAAGTGGTGAAAAATACTACACTGGACCAATGAGTAAGAACGCGTTCAGGAGGGTCAGAAGCCGGGCATTGCAGTACAAGGTGTGGCAGCCTGCACCGGGATGGTGCCGCTGGCAGTAGAGAGATGGACAGATCTGAATGGAGTTCCAGGGGGTAAAACCACTGGCCTTGGGGGATGGCACTTGCACAGCTGAGTGGATGGTGGTCCCGGCCCCTGAGACAGATGGCACTGGAGGAGGCCCATGTATTCTGCGGGAAGAGACTTTTGCAGCAGATTCTGAGGTTAGATTCAGGTCTGTGGATTCTGAGGGGTGTTTCAGATGTCTGGGGTTGGGGGAAAGGTCAGGAGGGCAGCTATGGGTGGGTCTAGAACCAGAACAAAGGTCTGGGTTACAGGCGATTCTGACAAGAGTTCGGACATGGATGATGATCCCTAGGGAAAGGTAGAATGAGAGACACAGGGAAATAACAAAGAGAAATAAAGGACCGGATTGCCAGTGTACACTTCAGAACAGGCCGGGTCACAGGAGCCCGGATTGCCAGTGTACACTTTGGAACAGGCTGGTCACAGGAACCCGGATTGCCAATGTACACTTCAGAACAGGCCGGGTCACAGGAACCCAGATTGCCAGTGTACACTTCAGAACAGGCTGGGTCACAGGAGCCCGACTGCCAGTGTACACTTCAGAACAGGCTCCTGGGTCACAGGAACCAGATTGCCAGTGTACACTTCAGAACAGGCTGGGTCACAGGAACCCGGATTGCCAGTGTACACTTCAGAACAGGCTCCTGGGTCACAGGAACCCGGATTGCCAGTGTACACTTCAGAACAGGCTGGGTCACAGGAACCCGGATTGCCAGTGTACACTTCAGAACAGGCTGGGTCACAGGAACCCGGATTGCCAGTGTACACTACAGAACAGGCTGGGTCACAGGAACCCGGATTGCCAGTGTACACTTCAGAACAGGCTCCTGGGTCACAGGGACTTTGGCCTGACGCCCACGAGACTAGCAGAAATTATTCCAGCACTAAGACAGTTCAGCCATAACAGGAACTGCTCAACAAATACGAGGATTTCAAATGTTTGTGGAGCTCAGCAGCAGAGGTGAGCAGACGATACAGGAGCGTAAGACAAGACGCTCAACAGCACTCACCAAAGCAAATTCAAACCTCACCGAGCTACAGCCGCATGCCTGTTAAAATGCTCCAACCCCAGTGCACTGACACTAGCAACTGCTGGGGACTATGTAGAACTTGGGCAGGACATGAACACGGAGGCTACAGCCCTGTGTCAGCGCACAAGCAGTGCCACACCATCAGCCAGGAACCTGTCGCCCACATCCTGGTCCCAACACCGTTCTGCAGCATGAGGAGCCAGGGCTCCCGGAGGAAACGGCGAAGTCTAGGAGTGGGGCAGGAAACCCAGAGGAGCACATCATAGTGCAGAAAGCACGACTGTCAGGACAAAGCAGACCCCCGCCACAATGAAGGGACCACAGCAAAGGCACACGGGGCACCTGAGGCGGCTCCTGGTGTCCACGGCTGCACTAATCCGAACACACAAATAGAGTAGCCTTGGATAATAACCCAAAGGAAAAACAGAGCAGGCCATATCAATATAAATGATTGGATAACATAAATAAAGGACAATCAACAAACCAGGGAATTCCCAGTGACTTATGTAAATACCCGGCCCTACTAAGTCGACCAGAAGTGTACGTCCCTTCAGTGTGGGCTGTACTGGCTCACCTTAACCCAGTGCATGTGACATGGAAGAGGGAAACAGTAACTTCACATGGAGCACCCGACAGACGTGTCCTCCAACCAGCTGAGTAAGTCAACCATAACCAAGAACAGCCATGGTGCCGCTCTGTGCCCTGACAGGGAGTGACCACAGGGCACCTGACCTCTGTGGTCTAAAGGCCATAACCACAGTCTAATCATGGAGCTTGTTTTCAGCAGACCAGGGCATTCTAGAAAATACCTGACCAATACTCCTCCAAGTTGCTTCAGGCATCAAAACAAGCAAAGATCTGAGTGACACTCAGAACCAAGAGAAGCCTAAGGAGACAGGACAGCTAAATGTCGCATGATGTCCTGGATGGAGTCCGGGACGGAGAGAGGACAATGAGTAAAAGCCTAGGGAAGTGAGTAGAATGTAGACTGTGATTAATAAGAATGCATCACCACCACTTCATTAGTTGTGACAAATGAATCGTCCCAACGTCGCATTAACAACTGGGACAGCTGAGCATGAGCTGGATGGGAACTCCCTACTATCTTTGTATAAATCTAAATCTGTTTCCTAATTTTAAAAAAAGGCAAACCAGAAATTGAAAAAAAATACATTACATATTTATAATGCGTATGGAAGTGTGTACACATACCATAAACAAGTGTACAGACACAGAAACAGACGTGACAATAAGTTATCTATGCGAATCAGCCATGGGAATCTGAGACTTCCAGGACATCGCGGTTTTACTTCTAGTGAGGCTACCAACTGTATAGCGGTGCTTGTGGTATGCGTTCCACGGAGAATCAGAACAATCAGCCCGGCTCTGCCGAGGGAGGACCACAGCCATTACTCAATTCCACTCTTTCTTTCCCTAATAGGATTGCTGTTGTACGTGTATCAATATCAACGTGTGCCTAAGAACTACGGAGCTCGGAGAATAACAGAACGGCTTAGAGCAGCAGAAAAAAACAGCAACTCCAAAACAAAACAACAATGTGGATTCTGATCAAACCATGGGCCTCAGACCACCGCCCCAGAACTGCCAGTGATGTGCGTGTTAAAAATTCAAACTGGGCTCCTCCTAGTCCACTGACCCGGAATCCCAGGAGGGCAGCCCAAGGAGCCTGAACCGCAGTGTGCCAGGCGGCTCTTCCGATTCTCACGATAACCTGAGCATCACGGGTTTGGGTCTCACGAAAACCTTGCCAACGTGCACCTGGGAAGCTAGAAGAACAACCCTTCAGCAAGGTGCAGCCAACCCACCCCCTGGCTTCACGCAGAGCTCAGCACTGAGCTTCAGGCTGGCTTCTAGACCACCAGCACCAACACCATGGGAACTCAGAGGGCCTCGCCCGGGACCGACTACACCATGACCCCGGGGATGGTGGCAGGGAGGGACAGAAGCGTGTGCTTAACGGGCTCTGCGGGTGACTTCCACGCCTGACGAAGCTTGAAAGCCACTGCCCTGGTCATCCTCCACCCCCGCCTACTACTGAGCTACACTGCCTTACGTTCCTGATCACTCCCTGCAGACAGCATCGGGGTGCAGGGAGGAGCGCGGGTGAGGACAGCAAGTGAGGCCAGAAAGGACCAAAGGCTCACGGTCCTAGCTGGACATTCGGACATTCTGACCCCAGCACTGTGGGGACCAATGGGGAGCTGTGCTTCAACCTTGAGTTGCCTGCTTGTACCTTAGTACAAAGGAAGTGCACTTGGGGTCTCAACACTCCAGTCTTCTCCAAGAGATATCACCCCCGAGACTCAAGTCTACCGCAGATCTTCAGACGCTGAGCCAACAGCCCCTCTGCACCCCGCCCGTGTGTCAGGAGGGACGGATAGACAAGGAAATGATTTCATTAGGCCCCAAATCCCTGCAACTGATTCCTTGCCAGTGGGGAGGAGAACCCCTTGAACCACACATGTGATGTCCTCTGCGTCCTTGGCCCACAAGGAACACGGGACAGAAAAGGAAACACTGACCAGTGTGGGACCACCTGCCAGCCACAGCCCCAGTCTGACCTTTTCCCCTTCGGACCTTGAGGAGAAATCAGCATAATTTTTTAAAGATTACATCTTAAAATGATACATCTCAAAATGATTACACACAGAAAACCATTTAAAAAAAAACTATGGCCCATAATCATTAATAATTATCACCCAGTTATTCAGAGAATGCCTGTTCATGCTTCCAATTATAAAGCAGCAACAAATGCTCACAGTAAGGGTATTAAAGCATAAGGGATAAAAGTAAAGTATAGAGAAGTGTGGAATTAAAACACCTCCCAGTCTCCTCTCATTTCTATATAAAGTTATCCGGTGTGACAGGCTCCAATATATTGTTTCAGAAAAAAATGTATATCCTTTAAAAAATCTACTTATTTTATTTATTTATTTTCATTTTAGTTGAAAAGCAGAGAGACAGAGAGAGATCTCTCAGCTGCTGCTTCACTCCCCCAGTATCCACAACATCCAGGCTGGACCAGGCCAAACACAGGAGCCAGGACTCACAGGGTCTCCGACGTGGGGGGCAGGGACAGAAGGACTGGAGCCTCCCGGGGTGCACATCAGAAAAAGACTGATGCCAAAGCATCTCCAGCACCATGCTGAACAATGAATTATTGGACATAATCTTCTTATTCATGGAAACAAGCCAACAATGGCCACTATTTAAAAAGCCTTTCTTTAATTAGGACAAGGATCAAGCAACGTAATATTGATGAGAAGAACTATTATTTACATAGTACTTACTAGTTTGTCTGAAAACCCAATAGAATTTTTTTAAAAATCAACTGAAAAGAATTAGGAAAGAACAAATGCTACAAAACAGAGGTTGGACACATGTTTGCTGCAAACTTTTCAAAACATTGGAGAGTTTCCATAGTAAATGTGTGGGGAAAAGATTAGAACTAATAATATGACAATCTTCAACAACATGGAGAGTTCAAAAGAAAAATGTAACATGAGTACCTGCTCTAAAATCTCTGCAAAAGTACGAATTGCATAAATGATACTGTGATAGAAGTAATATCAAATATCTCAGAATAGCCATGGCAAGAAATGATGGTAGACGGAAAACTACCAATCCTGCTAGTAACCCACCCAGCGGAAGGAACTCGGGCTCTGCTGCCGAGCACGACGGCCTGGGGACCGGGGACTTACCTCGGTCCGGCATCAGACACTCAGGAACTCCCCTCAGCACCGACTTCCATTCTGGAAAACATGAAGAACCTAATAAAATAAGAAAACAATAACGACGACCCATTAGCAATGAAGCACCTGCTATTATGACAGCAAAGGTAACGTGGAATCTAACTTGATTCCACAAATGAAGTATTAAGCACTGTTTTATATATATGTATTTATATATCTATCTTACATATATATATCTTAAGACAATTTAAACCTTGGCCGGCGCCACGGCTCACTAGGCTAATCCTCTGCCTGCGGCGCCGGCACTCGGGATTCTAGTCCTGGTTGGGGCGCTGGATTCTGTCCCAGTTGCTCCTCTTCCAGTCCAGCTCTCTGCTGTGGCCTGGGAAGGCAGTGGAGGATGGCCCAAGTCCTTGGGACCTCCCGCATGGAGACCAGGAGGAAGCACCTGGCTGCCGGCTTGGGATCAGCGCAGCGCGCCAGCCGTAGCAGCCATTTGGGGGGTGAAGGGTGAACCAATGGAAGGAAGACCTTTCTCTCTGTCTCTCTCTCACTAACTCTGTCAAAAAAAAAAATATATATATATATATATATATATTTAAGCCTCTCAAGATTGACTCATGTCATTTTATCAATTTATCAATTCAGTTTGGTTTGACCTTGCATTGACCTCTAATGAGACGAATACCAGAAGCAAATGGAACCCGCAGACCCAACGTTGTCCAAGGAGCTGGTGTGCTTTCACTCTGAGCTTTGCTACCTGCTTCGTTTCAGAATCAAACACCTTCCTATAGCAATTACTTATTTTAAATTATTTATATTGAGGAGGACCCTGGAAACCCAACCAGCAAAATGCCCCTGGAGAAGAACTGTGTGCAAGGCAGCAGACGGGTTTTGTGGGGTCCGTGAGGACACGTCTGCACTATGTTATGGATGGAACCTCCCCAGGGAATTTAAACAGACTTGTGAGGAACCAGCCTGTTGCACAGGGCATGTTCACGATGAATCAGGAGAGACGGGCTAGGGGACACTGGGCACACAAGCTAGCCTCCTGGGGCCCCAGCTTTCCACAGCAGGTCTCTGTGCCTGCACCAGGACTACGTCTACTCCCCGAGTACCACTCTTTGCCTTCAGCTTCACCAGCTCATCATGAACTCTGCCTGAACATTCTTTAAAAAAAAAAAAAAAAAAGATTTATTTATTTATGTGAAAGGCAGGGTGACAGAGAGGCAGAGGCAGAGAGGAAGAGAGAGAGGTCCTTCATCTGCTGGTTCACTCCCCAAATGGCCACAAAAGCCTGAGCTGGGCTGACCCGAAGCCAGAAGCCAAGAGCTTCTTCTGAGTCTCCCGTGTGGGTGCAGGGGCCCAAAGACTTGGGCCATCTTCTACTGCTTTCCCAGGCCATAGCAGAGAGCTGGATCGGAATTGGAATAGCTGGAACTTGAACTGGTGCCCATATGGGATGCCAGCACCGCAGGCCGTGGTTTTACCCTCTATGCCACGGCGCCGGCCCCTAGACATTCTTCCGCTGTCTCTCTTCCCCTCCCTTCCTGGCAGCACCCCACCTTTTGTGTTTATGCTTCGACAGCTACAGCTAATTTTCTCGGGAAATCTTGCCCAGTGCTAGCATGGCAGCCACTGGGTCCACTGTAGCCCTGTGCTGGATGAGACGGCCCGACACGCGACAGTCAGACGAATACTTGTGCTTGTGAGATGAGGGACTGCGAAGCTAAATACCCCAAAGCCCCTCCCTAAATTCAGAATTCTATAACTACTCATAAAATGTTTAAAATAGATCACAGTTGGGTATAAATAATAACCTACATCCAGAAAGTTTATACACAGACCAACAAAATACAGTTCATAATTTATAGACATACCCTACTTTAATATCCAGCCATATGAAATACAAGTTATATAATAGTGAAAGATATTCACTTAAGAACTTAATATAGGTAAAAACGAGGGATCTTCAAAAAGACCATAGAAAATGCATATTACACACACACACACAAAAACTATGCATGGGTTCCAGTTTTTTTGCACCAAAATAAACTTCCTTTTAATTTCATGATCTTTTTGAAGTGCCTTCATACCTGAGGTCTGCAATGCACACCCAAATAAATAATAAACAAATATTCTGAAAACAGATCGGGAAGGCTGATGGGTTTATAGCCACAGCATTTCCTGTCACTGTGGATCACATTCCTCCTTATCACACATACTGTGATTCACGCTGTCACTCTTCTCCCACGCTCAAATGCTCTAACTTCGGCCAGTGTGGGTTTCCTGCTGTCGATTTTGACAGCTCCATGTAAGTTTTTGAGCACTTCTTACTTTCTGGCTAATAATAACCTCAGGTTAGCATCCGCACCCCTAGACTCAGGATCCGTAATTTCTACGAGGAGCCTTAGTGCCTCCACTTAGAAACTGGGGCTGGGCCATGGGTACCCACTGCCATGGGGGACAGGAAGGAAGAAGCTGCCCATGTCACCCTGTCCCAACTCCCAGCATCCCAGCACACATGGGGGAGGAGGGGGAATTCAGTCCAGCCCTAGATCCACCATGGTGAAACCGTGTGCCAGGCACAGCCCCACCGCCCTGCTGCCAAACCAGTACCCATGGATGAAGCCCCTGAAACAGCCTCAGCCAAGCAGCCAGCACACTGCTTCCACTCTTATTTCCCCAGCGTGGTGCACAGGAAGACGCCGCCCACTGGGGAGGAGGACAGGAACACCAGCACAGGAAAGAAACGTGGCAGTCCCATGCATGCACTTGACCCCGGGGCGTTTGTGGCTGGGAAACCCGGGGACCATCACGGGCCCTGAGCCCGGTCTGGGGAGCTGCGGGGTTTCCGCTCTGTTGAGCTGCTCTGCACAGAGCCCAGCCAAGCTGTGCAATCCTCTACCCTGGCTCTGGGTGCCGACGGCCCCCTTGAGGCCCTGCCCATCCAGACTCCTGTGAAGGGTCTGTTCCCAGAAGCTCCAGAGGGCACAGCTCCACTCCCGCTTCCACCGCCCTGGAAGCAGATGGCTGCCCCTGCCTACACACCCTCAGCCCCAGGAAGCAACCAGACCGTCAGCCCTGAGGAGCTCGGCCCACAGAGGCCCAGGGAAGCAGCTCAGTGGTCCCACTTACCCACCCACAATCCCCCCAGAAAGTAGCCAGCCACTGCACAGTCCTCACACACCAACAGGCACCTCACCCAGCTCCCAACACACTCCACTGCATCCACTTGGGTCCACAAGGCAGCTCCACATTACCTACAGACACCACTGAGGGTCACACACCCACAGCAGTGAGTGTGGCCCACCTAAGGGTAGGGCATCCCACCGGGCAGTGCAACCCACAACCCCCAAGTCTCTGAAATGCCTGAGCATGAAAAGAGGTAACGTGTGTCAAGCCTTTAGCACAAAGCCTGGCAAATCTGCCTCTCGGCCTACGGTGAGGTTTTCATGGGATAATGCTGAGTGCCAAAACCTCGCTCATGGTCAGCAAATGGCGGCTATTCTTTCTCAGCAGGTTATTTGGGCAAGTTCTGCTTCCTGTCTCCCTGGGATCCACAATGCCCGAGTCTGGGCCCACCCGGCGACAGCAGGGAGCAGTCAGCGTGGCCAGAGGGAAGAAGCTGCCGCCTCCGTGCCATGAAGCTGGGCACAAGGCTGAGGTCACAGCAGAGAACCCGCTGAGAGCCTCAGAGGGAGCAGTTGATGGAGTGCAGAAACGCAGGCATTATAAAAAGCGGCTGGAGCCGTACTCCATGATCAGCACGTGACCTCCAGAAACGGCCAGTCAGGCCGCAAGCCACTGAAGGAAGAGGGTACGCCAGGGGCGCTCTGAACTCTACTTCAAGGAGCAAGACAGCGTAGTGAGCAATAGATCTGGGGAAGATTCCCATCTCAGCACTGTCCAGACTTCACAGACAGCGCCTTCGAAACTCACATGTGGAGCTGCTGTTTCCCAACAAACCTGGCCCAGCTCCAGGTGTTGCAGGCTTTTGGGGAGCAAACTAGTGATGGGATCCCTCTCTCTTCGTCTCTCCAGTGAAATAAAAATTGAAAATCCCAAAATATAATTAATTAAAACAGCAATTTAAAAAGCTGATTTTGTACTGAAAAGGCAAACCTGCTATGAAAAACACCTGCGGACCCTCGGGGAGCCTGAGGTGCAGGCTCCTGCAGACACCAGCTGCCAGTGCTTTCAATCCTGAAAGCAAAGTGGACACGACTGAAGGACAAACAGATACATCAGGAGCTGCTGCTAGAGGTCTCCACAGTTCTCCTTCAGTTACTGACGGAGTAAAACACAAAAACGAGTAAAGATGAAGACTTTTTAAAACTATACAAATAAAGAATTTCATAGAAAGAAATTTCAGGAACCTATGATCCAAACAATAGCGTTGATCATTTGTAAACAATAACAGCAAGGTAATTCTCCACTGCACTTGGAACCTGTGCCAGGTCAGAAAACATGTCTCAACAAATTTAAAAAGATTGAAATTTTATAGTGTGTTCCCTCACATGACAGAATTTTACTGGAAATTAATTTCTCAAATCCTGAATTATAGTAAGATTGCAGAATACAAGGTTAAGATACAAAAATCAGTTGCTTTCCTATATGTCAACAATGAGTCCCTGGAACCTAACATTTATAAAAAAACACAATACCATTTATGATAGTGCCCAAAAATAAAACAACTGTATGTCTAAGAAAATATGTATGTGGTCCCTATGGAGAAACCTAGAGAACTCTGGAGAAAGCAATGAAGTATCTAAATTACTGGCTCAAGTGTGAGTTCTTCCCGACCTCTCCCACAGACTCAGTGTAACCCACAGCACAACGTCAGCAAGCTATTGGAGGAAATCAAGAACAGATGCTGAAGTTTCCACAGAAAGGCCAAGGACCCAGAACAGCCAACAGAGCACTGCGGAAGGAGAAGGCCGGAGGAATCGCATACCTGACCTCAGGACTGCTGCAAAGCCATGGTCATCAGACAGCACCACACGACCAATGAGCAGTCACAGACGTCAGTGTGTGGAGCACAAGGACGGGACACGGATGCACACAAGCAGACAGCAGCAAAGCCAAGTCCACGGACAGAGACAGCCTTCTCAACAAATGGTCAAGGATAGCTGGACACTCACGTGCCCACAAATACAAATCTAGACGACTTCATATCTCTCGTAAAAATTAATCCAGAATGGGTCAGAGCCCTAAATTAATCCAGAATGGGTCAGAGCCCTAAATTAATCCAGAATGGGTCAGAGCCCTGAATGTCAAACGAGAAGAAAATAGAAAATTCAGGTGACCTTGGATTTGGTGATGACTTTAGATAAACATCAAAAACATAATCATAATAGGAAAACTGGTAAGTAGTGCTTTATTAAAATGAAAATGTCTGCTCTGTGAATGACACTGCAGAGAGAACTAAAAAGTCCCTGTAGAAAAAAATATTTACAAATCACATACTTGATATAAAGGATCTGAATATGAAGAGAACACTTAAATTTAAAAATGGGCAACAGATCTGGACAAACAGAAAGTCAACATCACTTCATTAGGGAATTCCATGTTAAAACAACAATGAGATACCACTGCATACCTATTAGAAGACTTCGTCATCACCAAATGCTGGTGAGGATGTGGGGCTACAGGAACTCCCATTAATCACTGGTGCCCTCCTCTGTGGAGGACAATTTGGCAGGTTTTCGGCAAAGCTGAACACAGTCTTACTATTACCATCCAGAAAATTTTCTCCTACATATTCACCCAATATATGAAAACATAGGTTCACGTGAAAACCTTCACACAGACGTCACAGAAGTTGTGTTCATGTTGGCCCCAAGGACGCAGCCGCCAGGAAGTTCTTCAACAGGAGAATGGCTAAGCAGCAGGCCGTGGGGCGGCTGTGAGAGAAGTCCCACTTAGCAATGAGCAGAAACGCGCCATCGAGCCACGAAGACATGCAGGAATTTTAAATACAGATCGCTACGTGAAAGAACCAAGTCTGCAAAGAATTAGGACATGGCCAGGCATTTTTCAAAGATGAAACACGAGTGACCAGCAGACGCATCAAAAGACGCCCAGGATCACCAGCTATCAGGGAGACGCGCGTGAAAACCACAGGGAGGTTTTACCTCACCCCAGTTAGAACGGCTATTATCCAAAATTCAAAAAATAATAAATGCTGGCGTGGATGTGGGCGAAAAGGTACCCTAATACACTTCTGGTGGGAATGTAAACTGGTACAGCCACTGTGGAAGAGCCATGTGGAAGTCACTGCAGAGATCCCTCAGAAATCTGCAAACAGGGCTACCACGTGACGAGCCATCCCACTCCTGGGAATTTACCCAGATGAAATGAAACCAGCAGAGGAAAGAGTTATCTGTACCCTCAGGTTTATGGAAGCTAAACCCACAATAGCTAAGAGACAGAATCAATCCAGATGTCCCTCAACTGATGACTGGGTAAAGAAACCGTGGTATGCATATGCTATGGAATACTATTCAGCCATAAAAATTAATGAAATTCTTTCACAACAAAATGAATGCAATTGGAGACCCTATACTTACTGAAATAAGCCAGGCCCCCAGACAAATACTGGGTCTTCTCTTATTTGTGGTAACTAACAGAGAGTACCAAAAAATGCAATGTATATGAGCAAAGCTGACATTCTGAGGTTTGATTATTGTTTACAGTCCTTGCCTGAACCCTTGAGGGACAATGGTTTCTCTGCTTACTACTTGTTGAATTCTTTATTTAGTGGAGGGCTGAGCTTGTTATTAGAAAATAAATTGAAAACATTCATTGCAAAAATTAAAAGAAAAATAACAAAGGAAGGAGGATGGAGGGCCGGGGCATGGGAAAGAGGGAGGGTGGGAAGTACCATCGCGCTCTTAAAGCCGTATCTATGAAATACATGAAATCTGCTCCCCTTTTATAAATAAAAAACTATGAAAAAGAAAATGCTACACTTTCTATGATTTGAATATTCAAAAAAGGCAAAACAACAGAGATGGTAGAACGCTAAGTGGTCATACAGAGTTTGGGCTGGGGCGTGTGTAGTAAACAGGTACAGTACAGGAGAACGGTACAGCATTGAAACTACACTGTGTAGCACGGTGATGGTAGATAATCCCTAATTTAAACTTCATACTTCAGTTAACAGCAGCATTCCCCTATTGGCTCATCTGTTGTTTCAAATGCACCACCCCCACCAGGTCACTAACAGGCAGAGTGTAGGTATATGGCAACTCTGTGTGCTCTGCTCAGCTTTCCATAAACTTAAAACTGGTCTAACACTAAATTTTTTACAAACTCACTTTCAAAAATCAGGTCAAGAAAATGACAAGGAAAAAATCTGAAATGAATTAAAATAAAAACAATTTTAAAACTCCAGAGAGTCAATTAAAAGTGATTAAATTACAAGTTTACAGCTTCCAGTCCTTAAGAAAGAAACAGATGTCTAAAACTAAAATTGTAGATTCTATCTTAAAAAGCTATAAAGGCAACTTAAATAAGTAACTAAAACGGGGATCTAATAAAGATACAAAAAAATCAGTGAAATAAAAAACAAGCAACGCAGACAAAATCAATGAAGCTGAAAGTTGTCTCCTCAAAAGCTAAACTTCGGGATGAGCTGATCGAGAATAAAAAAGCAGACATCATAGCAGATCCTTCAGCATCAAATGGACAACAGGAGACAATACAAGTGATCGCTTGCCAGTTGTTTAGTGAGGCACAACACACATAACAAAGCGTGCCTCCTTAACCACACTTCAGTGTCCCGGTCATCAGGTCTGGGAAGGCACGTGCTGTAGTGTCTTACCCCACTTGGGATTCCTGCCCCCCTATCAAAGTGCCTGATCTGAGCGTCAGCTGCTCCCCTTCCAGTCCAGGTCCCTGCCTACGTGCACCTCGAAGCAAAGTCTCAAGTACTGGCATCCCTCTCACCACACGACAGACCAGGATGGAGTTGTGGGCTCCTGGCTTTTACCTGGCCCAGGCCTGGGTGTTGTGGGCATTTGCAGAGTGAACCAGTGGATGGAAGATCTCTCTCTGGCCTTGAAATGACATGAAAAATAAATAGGCATAAAGTTTCACACCCACCACCACTGTCTCTATAACTCTTTAGCCTGCAAAACTGGAAACTTGACATCCATTAAACAATGATTTCACATTTTCACCTTCACCCAAGCCCTGCTAACCACCGATGTCCTCACTGTGATTGTGACAAATTCCATGTAAATACAATCAGAGGATCTTTTTCTGATTGGCTCATTTCCCTTAGCCTGACATCTTCAAGTTCCACCCATTTGTTCCATCTATCAGAATTCCACTGCCTTTTAAGGCTGGATAATGGCCCATTGCATGTATATGCCATATTTTGCTTATCCACTCATCATTGGTGGATATTCAGGTACTTTCTTTGGGTATTATAAATGAAGGTTTTATAAACATGGTTGTACTATCCGTTTTTCAATTCCACTTTCCATTCTTTGGCATATGTATCCAGAGACAGAATTATTGGATCAAACAATAATTCTATTTTTGATTTGCTGGAAAACTGCCATAGTGTTTTCCATAGCAGCTGTACCATTTACATTCCCACTAGACTGTACAACAGTTCCAACCCCTCCACACCCTTGCCAATTCTAGTTTTCTATTTTGTTTGATTTACATTAGCCATCCTAATCATTGCTTTGATCTCCATTTCACAACTCACAGTGATTTTCAGTATCACTGGCCATTTGAACATGCTCTCTGGTGAAATGCCCAGTCAAGTCCATTGCCCATTTCCAAGTCAGGGTGCTTGTTTTCTTTTTTTTTTTTTTTTTTTTTTTTTTTTTGACAGGCAGAGTGGACAGTGAGAGAGAGAGACAGAGAGAGAAAGGTCTTCCTTTGCCGTTGGTTCACCCTCCAATGGCCGCCGCTGCAGCCGGCGCACCGCGCTGATCCTGGCAGGAGCCAGGAGCCAGGTGCTTTTCCTGGTCTCCCATGGGGTGCAGGGCCCAAGCACCTGGGCCATCCTCCACTGCACTCCCTGGCCATAGCAGAGAGCTGGCCTGGAAGAGGGGCAACCGGGACAGAATCCGGCGCCCCAACCGGGACTAGAACCCGGTGTGCCGGCGCCGCAAGGTGGAGGATTAGCCTATTGAGCCACGGCGCCGGCTCGGTGCTTGTTTTCTTATTGCTGAGTTTCAGCAGTACTCTCCTAAAAGTTATCAATCTCTTATCAGATACATGATTTGCAAATATCTTCCCTCCTGAGAGTTGTCTTGTTACTCTGTTCATACTATATTTTGATGTACAAACTTTCAAATTTTTCAGGAAATTCAATTTCCCTTTTTGTTGCCTGTGCCTTTGGTATCATACCCAGGCAATCTGCTAAATTCATTGTTGTCGAGTTTTGTCCCATTTTCCTCTAAGGGTTTAATTATGTTGGGTCTCATATTTAGTTGACTGATCCATTTTGGGTTAATTTAAGTAGAGATCCAATTCCATTTTTTTTCATATGGATACCCAATTTTCCTAGCAACCAATGAAAAGACTGTCTTCCCCCTCCCCACCACCAACTGAGTGGCTTGGTGGCCTTGTCAAAAATCACTTAACCAACTCTGAGAGTGTTTATTTCTGGGCTCTCTATTCCACTATTCTGAGTCTGTCTTTTGGCCAGCATCCTATTCTTAGGATTACTATACCTTTGTAATAAATCTTAAAATCAAGATATGAGTCTTTCAGTTTTATATTTTTTAAGATTGTTTTGGTTTAAAGGGGGGGTCTCGAAATTCTATATGAACTTTAGTTTATATGAACTTTAGTTTGAGCTTTTCTATTTTTGTGCCCCCCCCCCCAAATGGGATTTTGGCAGGGATTGTACTGAATGTGTAGACTGCTTTGGGTAGAACTGGCATCTTCACAGTACTAGGTCTTCCAGTCCACGTTCGTGGGACGTGTTTCCATTTATTTACATCTTCAATGCTCTCAGCCATTATTTGTAACTTACATTATATGGTGCTTCCTTCTGGATGCTACTGGAAATGGAGTTGTCTTCTGTAACTTCCTTTCAGACAGTTCACTGGCAGAATACAGGAATGCAACTGGTTCTGTGTGCTGACTTCGTATCCTGCTACTCTACTGAATTTCTTAGTTTGAACAGCTTTTACGTGTGTGGACTCTTGATGGTTTCCTATGTGTACAGTATCACTGTAAACAGAGGTAATCTTCGTTCTTCCCTACCAACATGCATGCTTTTAATTGCCTGACCGCTCTGGCTAGAGCGCCCAATTCCATGTGGAACGGAAGTGGCCAGAGTGGTTTCTTACTTCGCTCCTAAGCACAGGAAAATCCTCAGTCTTGCCACCGAGTGCGATGTTCACAATAGGTTTCTCACTATCGCCACTCACTACGTTGAGTTTTCTACCCTCCCTGTGCAGTGAGTGCTTTATTATCAAAGATTTTGAATGGTCACATGTTGTACTTTATCAACTGAGGAGATATTAGAAACAATTTTGCAGCAATAGATTTGTGAAAATAAAAGGGGCTCCAAAAAGTTCGCTGAAAAATGAGACTTGAAAATACATTTATATTCTATAAACTTTTTGGAGCCATCTTCTAGTCAAAATGAGAAAATTCCTTTAAATACTCAAAACTTAACGAAAAACACAGATATCCTGGACAGCCACGTGTCTATAGAACAAACCAAACACATAAATAAAACACCAGTATCCCCAGGTCAGGAAGGCTTCAGTGCTAAGTCCTATCAAATATATATAGAGGATCTTAAACAAAGTCTCTCAAAAAATAGATGAAGAGGAAAAACTTCTCCAGGCAGTTCCCATGGTAGTAAATACAAGACAGGAACATGCAGCAAGTTCTACTGCCAGCTCAAGGCCGGCCGGCCACGGGCAGGCTGCTCGCTCCATCCAGCTCCCACACGTCTCACCCTGGCGCCTCAGTAGAATCTTCTTGCTTGGATGTTGGCATGTGGAGAGCCAGGACCGCTGTCTGGGTCACATCCTGCCAGGACGGAAGCAGAGACGCCCCAGTGGCTGACCCTCCCCCGTCCCACTCCCCAGCCCTGGCAGGGGAAGTGCCTCCACTGGAGGGCCACCCTGCAGCCTCCGAGATGCCTGATGGGTCAGCCCTGAGTTAGGCACACACGGGACATCCATCCTCCTGGAATTCTGTGTCCTACGGCGTCACAGGCTAGCCTGAAAAGAAGGACAACTCTTTCCAACGGCCCTGGACACGTGCTATCATTCCTTCTATCTTAGCGTGGAGGAAGTAGAGACAGACGGGGTAAACTGCGGAAGTTCACGGAGGCAGCTGGAAAACCGACATGTGAGCTGAGGTTCGTCTTACCCAAAGCTCAAGCTGTTTTCACTCTGCTGCCCTGCTTCATTAAGAAACAGCTCAACTTGGCCGGCGCCGCGGCTCACTAGGCTAATCCTCCGCCTTGCAGCGCCAGCACACCAGGTTCTAGTCCCAGTCGGGGCGCCGGATTCTGTCCCAGTTGCCCCTCTTCCAGGCCAGCTCTCTGCTGTGGCCCAGGAGTGCAGTGGAGGATGGCCCAAGTGCTTGGGCCCTGCACCCCATGGGAGACCAGGAGAAGCACCTGGCTCCTGCCATTGGATCAGCGTGGTGCGCCGGCCGCAGCGGCCATTGGAGGGTGAACCAACGGCAAAGGAAGACCTTTCTCTCTCTCTCTCTCTCTCTCACTGTCCACTCTGCCTGTCAAAAAAATTTTAAAAAAAGAAAGAAACAGCTCAACTCGGATCCTGATGATATTTTATATTTCATCAGTAAAATAACTGATTCATATTTTATCCTAAGAGCTGCATTATAGTCACAGCTTGCCTATGTAAGTTTTTGAACGACTGATTTTAAAGTCTTTATCAGAATACATTTAAAATTCTAGATTTTCTGAATTTCAAAAAACCTCAAAACTCTTTGCCCATCACTTGATGAGTGGAAATAACTTCATTCTCAGTAGGGTGAGTTGCTGATGTCTCCCAGAGACATGTTGACCAACAGGGACTGTTTGGGGCTAGGTTTACTGAGCCTGGGCAACGCAGACAGGATGTACACACTTGGGCTATAAAAATCAAGTCTTGCCAGCGCCGCGGCTCACTAGGCTAATCCTCGCCTGCAGTGCCAGCACCCCGGGTTCTAGTCCCAGTCGGGGAGCCGGATTCTGTCCCAGTTGCCCCTCTTCCTGTCCAGCTCTCTGCTGTGGCCCGGGAGGGCAGTGGAGGATGGCCCAGGTCCTTGGGCCCTACACCTGCATGGAAGACCAGGAGAAGCACCTGGCTCCTGGCTTCGGATCAGCGTGGTGCACCGGTCGTGGCGGCCATTGCGGGGTGAACCAACGGAAAAGGAAGACCTTTCTCTCTGTCCCTCTCTCACTGTCCACTCTGCCTGTCAAAAAAAAAAAAATCAAGTCTTAACTCAGATCTGCACACTGCAAAGGAACTCCAGCTGACGGTGCGGCGTCAGGTCACAAGACTGACAGGCGTGTTAAAAAAAAAAAAAAAAAGACACATTCTTTCTGGTGAAGGAGCCATAATAACAACCCCCAGTAAATGCCCCCTCCCCGTGCACAAGGTGTCAGCAGGTGCTCCACAGGCAGAGGTAATGGGGTGTGATGGGTCAAGTCCCATACTTGATATGGAGCTGGCAAGACAGCCTCGCTTCCTGCCGCTGGCCGCTTCCTCTACACGCCTCTGCCTGAGCAGTAACGAAAGCAAAGCGGTCTCCAGGTCGTCCTCCAAGCCTCCGAATACTCTCCAGGCTCTTCTGGTGGGACCTCCATGCATCCCCGCTGCTCAGCCGGCACCAACAGCACAACCACCGTCTCCCCCAGGGAACCCCACCTGCAGCATCCTACGCCTCACTGTCCCCATCAGGGCTCTGGGCACACGGAGGCCGTCTGCGTGGTCCCCCCCTCTCTCCGTGATGACAGAAGACAGGCACTGAACACAGATCACATCCACGAGTCAATGTCTACAGACAAGAAAGCCAGCTCCGCCCTGTGTGTCTCCACGACGGGAGGAGGCAGCCCCCATTCTCGGCTTCCAATCAAGGCCACGGCTTTGTGGGTCACATGTGTTTTGTATGTGAATTTACCTTAAATCAGTGATTCTCAATTTGGGTTTCCTAATGGAAAGCAACACCCTCAAGAGACTTTTCCATTATTTTTAAATCCCCTTTAATCACGTTTTAATACCCATCAGAAGCTCGGAACTGGAAGGGCCTGGCTGCCCTGCTTCTCCACGCTGCATCTGCTCGTGGGGCAGAGCTGTACTTGGCCACTGCTTTCCTCAGCTGGCATCGTTCGGCCAGTAACAGATGAAAGAACACGCCCATGAAGAAAAGCTCAGGACTAGCTTTTCAGATGTACCTGAGACATGCATCTAACTTCACAACGTCTGACTGGTCAAGGGACCTGTGCCCTTCCCTGAGCCTCTGTCCCAGGACACTGCCCCCAGCTGGACCAGGAAACTTCTGCAGTTCTTCCAGCCTGCTTAGCCCCACCTCCAAGTGACCGCCTGCGCACCGGAGCGCCCCAGCAAGGGAAGAGCCCGCGCCTCTGCAGAACAGTCCCACGAGCCTCACTCAGGAGTTCCTGTCCCGACCGCTCTGCAGTTCCCCAGGCCTGCAAAGGAGAGGCAGTGCACAAAGCACACAGCGGGGCAGCTGCAGGGGGTGGCTCAGCCAAGGCTGCCCACTGCCTGAGGGAGCCTGCGGACCAGAGAGAAGGACCCCAGCCCGCATCACTGGGGCCACACCCTGCGTGCCCTTCTGCCCCTCCAGGAACGTGGGGCCCGATGGTATAGGATCCCAGGTAGCAGCTGTGGCGTAAGTGGAATAAGCCCTGGATGTGCCGTGAGGATCCGTGAGCCTGAACAGTGACACAGGCTCTCTGCAAGGACCTCTTCTGGAAGAGGGTTGGAACCAAGGACCTCTCGGCTCCTGCAGGTTTCAGCACACAACTGCTCTTTCCGTGTTAGTGTCCCCCCGCCCCCCCCACACACACACACCTCTGCCTGGGCCCTATGTGCAACGCAAGTCCCCAGTGCCGGCATCTCTGCTGATGCCAGGAAGTCTCCTGGCCACCCGCCCCTGAGCTGCCCTGTGATATCCACAGACCCCCAAGTCAACGTAGCAGAGGGATCAGCGACTAGGAGCTGCCCACACAGAGGTCTCCGATACATACCACATGCCCTGCACATGGGTCTCACATGACATACCACACTGCACACACAAGCTCTCACATGACACACCACACACTGCACACACAACTCTCACATGACACACCACACACTGCACATACAAAGCTCTCACATGACACACCACACACTGCACACACAAGCTCTCACATGACACACCACACACTGCACATACAAAGCTCTCACATGACACACCACACACTGCACATACAAAGCTCTCACGTGACACACCACACACTGCACATACAAAGCTCTCACATGACACACCACACACTGCACAAAGCTCTCACATGACACACCACACACTGCACACACAACTCTCACATGACACACCACACTGCACATACAAAGCTCTCACATGACATACCACACACTGCACATACAAAGCTCTCGCGTGACATACCACACACTGCACATACAAAGCTCTCGCGTGACACACCACACACTGCACATACAAAGGTCTCACGTGACATACCACACACTGCACATACAAAGCTCTCGCGTGACACACCACACACTGCACAAAGCTCTCACGTGACACACCACACACTGCACACACAACTCTCATGGACACACCACACACTGCACAAAGCTCTCACATGACACACCACACACTGCACATACAAAGCTCTCACGTGACACACACACTGCACACACAAAGCTCTCACATGACACACCACACACTGCACAAAGCTCTCACATGACACACCACACACTGCACACACAACTCTCACATGACACACCACACTGCACATACAAAGCTCTCACATGACATACCACACACTGCACATACAAAGCTCTCGCGTGACATACCACACACTGCACATACAAAGCTCTCGCGTGACACACCACACACTGCACATACAAAGGTCTCACGTGACATACCACACACTGCACATACAAAGCTCTCGCGTGACACACCACACACTGCACACACAACTCTCACATGACACACCACACACTGCACAAAGCTCTCACATGACACACCACACACTGCACATACAAAGCTCTCACGTGACACACACACTGCACACACAAAGCTCTCACATGACACACCACACACTGCACATACAAAGCTCTCACATGACACACCACACACTGCACACACAAAGCTCTCACATGACACACCACACACTGCACACACAAAGCTCTCACGTGACATACCACACACTGCACAAAGCTCTCACATGACACGTAACAAGCTCTGCACACACACAGGTCATGGGTCACACTTATCTTCTAACTCCAGCTTCCCCTGAACGTTTTCTCTTGTCCCCGCTTTTTCTGAGCCCTCCTCATGGATCAGATTTATCCGACTGACCTTGCTCGTGGTCTGTTTGAGGGGAGAAGACGCACTGCTCCGTCAGCACCGGCAGCTACGTTGCTCGTGTGCCCCACCGTGAAATAGTAAACTGAGTTTCTCTGCACTCGGCTGGTGTGAGCGTATCCCCTGAACTTGTGTCCATTCTCCGACAGGCATCCGAGCGGTCAAAGCCAGAGCCCCTGAGCCAGGAAGCAGTGATCCCCTTCCCACTGCAGTGTGGACCCACTCACCGCCTGCCAGCCTGTTCCACTGTTCTCATACAACGTCTTGAACCTCCCTTGGGGAACCACGCTCAGTTTCCTCTCAAATCTGAAAGCAGCCACCTGCGCCAGGCCTGTCCCTGCACACACAACCTTTGGATTTAGGTCAAAGCAGAAGTAACCCACGAGGTCAAGCTTAGATCTGTTGGGATGTACCACAGAGCCACAAGAGAAAAACATGTCTGAGAATAAAGCCGAAAGAACAACAGAGCCACCAGGAACAAGCACACTCAGAGACTGTATGGCCTGACTACCTGAACCCTGGACACAGCTAGTCCCACCTGTGGCCTCCGCGCTACGTGAGCCAGCTAGCTCCCTTCACGCCTGAGCCACTGGCAATCAGCTCTGACTGGCGAGAACGACTCCAGTCAAGCCAACCTTCTGCTCCTCCAGAGAGGACGCTTTCCAACCCAAGCGCAACACCCAGGCCCAGGGATCTGCTACTCGCTCAGGAGGAGGGAGCGGGAACATGCTGGACGCCAGCCATGTGCCTCCTCCAGCTGAGAGTGAGGTGAACCCAGCAACCACGGCTGGAAAACGCTGACACACAAGCACGCCAAGACCAGGCGCCGGCTGCCACTCGGGGAGGGAACAGGAAACACGAGAGGTCGTGGACATCTTTTAGTCGTGCCCTGCATGGTTCTTTGCAGGTTTACTAATGAGAACATGTGTACAAACATCCACAGTGTATAAAAGTGCCCCACACAGCCAGAAAAACTGACAAGCAGGTATCGTCAGGATCAGTCACTTCAGCTGTTAAATAAAAGGGGCGGTCGTCCAGTCCACAGGGAAAAAACAACACCGCAAAATCATTCAGACTTCACTCGTGACAAAATCCTGTCTGCTTGCCTTTTCCAAATCAGCTAAGCAATCTTCCCGCTCACACAAGAGACAATTAAACAGGATAAAAATGTCAACTGTAGATTCCTGAGTTACTGATGCAAACAGCCTTTTCCCAGGAAAAAAAAAGGCACTAACCAAGGAACTTTCCATTGCTGAATATATATTTTTTGTTATTCTTTTATATTATGACTTCTGCAGGCGGGTTGGGACTGGGTTGCAAAGCAGAAGTTACAAAAGCCATTGCTAGGCCCAGCGCTGTGGTATAGTGGGTTAAGCCGCCATCTGCAGTGTGGGTATCCCATATGGGCGCTGGTTCAAATCCCGGCTGCTCCACTTCCGATCACAGCGGAGGATGGCCCACGCGTTTGGGTCCCTGCACTGATGCAGGAAACCTGGATAAAGCTCCTGGCTCCTGGCTTCGGCCTTGCCCAGCCCTGGCTATTGTGGCCTTTGGGGGAGTGAACCGGCAGATGGAAGATCTCGCTCTGTCTCCTCCTCTAATTCTGATTTTCAAATAAATAATTTTTTTTACAAAAAGCCACTGCTGCTTAAGAATCAGCCAGCTTCCTGAAATAACATAGCATCATGTTTACACTCAAAACCATCTTCCTGTTGCAAAAGACAGACTTGCCTAAGAGAAGAGTTAAGGGCTCATCAAAGAGGATGGGTGTTTCAGAGTGACAGCTCACTGGGGCCTTGCTTCTCTGAGGGCTAGAAAGCCAGCACGCGCAATACCAGAACAAACCCGGCCTGCCAACCAGTAAACAAGAACCAAGCCCTGAGGGCAGGGGCTCAAAGCAGAGGTGCGGCACTGCTTTCCCTTTCCCAAGTGCTCAGGCAGTGTTGATTGCGGCCATCGTGGGTCATGGGAAGGTAAGAGACCGGTCAAGACTACACTGCGTCTATGATGGAACTCGGTCTGAGTATACGGCTCAGAACAACACAGGAACCCACACTGAGGACCCCTCCACCTAAAAATGGTGCTTGGACTCGCCAAAGCAGAACAGGGCAGGCATGCTGCTGGTGTGTGTTTTGGTAAATGACAATAAGTAACCAGATAAGTGAACATTCAGAAGTCAAGCACCTTGTGAGTCCGCAGCTCAGTCTCTCGCTCCTTTGTCTCCCTCGGTCACCACCTCAGCCACACGCAGGTGTCCCTTCACGTCCGGATGTGGCCAAAACAATACAGTGGGCGGCACCATGCCTGGATACCTGAGCTGTCCCCAGAGAGTCAGGAATACGGAGTCAGCCTCCCACGGGTTTCATCAAGGAGAAACAGAGGAAGAGCAGGCTGGGAGGGAAGCTCTTTCTGGCTCCTACAAACCACCCCAAGATACGCTTCCTCCTTGCAACCTTCTGCAAAAGTCCCAAATGCCACGTCGCAGGCTTGTGGAGTGGCGCCGCGTGCCTCGTCTCCACATGCCGTCGGCAGCGGGTGACACCAGGCACAGCAGTGCGTGGCGTCACATCACATCTTAGGCTGCCTCAGTGTTACGCTCCAGGCTGCTCGGCCCTAATAAACCGACAGCACCCCAAGCACTGCCTTCGGCTCTGCTCTCTAGAGGTCCAGGGAAGGGCTCCGCTGAGCCTGCTGTGCCCTAGCCCGCCGCTGCTAGTGAGTGCAGTAACACACCTAGCGGTACTGTTTGCCCTGGCACTGCGCAACAATATGGGGTAGATTATACTGCACACTTTGAGCTGGGCATGACAAAGCAGTCCTCACTTACCCGGGGTCATTCAAACCATACCCCTTATATTGTTTCTAGTAAGTGCAAAGAACCCACTTGCGCTTCTGCCGTCCATGGTTCGGTAAGAAATTGCACCCCCACTGCACAATGCCAGTGACCACGGGCGCTTCCGGCACAGCGCTGCTCCTGGTGGCTGCGGCTGGAATCCTTGGCTCGGACAAGGTCAGCCCCTCTTCCAGGCCAGCTCTCTGCTGTGGCCCGGGAGGGCAGTGGAGGATGGCCCAAGTCCCTCAGTGCAGTGAGGGGCTCTATCCCAAATTAGTTCCCTAAGACTTTAGCTGTCTTGAGGAAAAGTACTTTTTAAGGACTCACCTGCTGGTATTCAATGGATGCTAACAACTACAGGGTCACCTCACCAGTGCGTGGCACACATGCTCCAGGCAGAACACTTGCAAAAGGAAGCCCAAAGCTCGTCTTCACACTCAGGGAACTCGGACTTTTCACTCACTCAGACCGGCCTCTGGCACAGGCAGCAATGCTAAAAGTCAGATTTCTTCCCATCAATGAACACATGACTCAAACCTTTCAAAACTCACCTTTGCTAAATCATGGTTCTTCTTTCTCGTGTTTCACAAGCCGTGTATTTGAAGTTCAAGGAAATGAGGAGTTAACCAACCCCACAACGCAAGACAGCAGTCACCATGGTGAAGGCTAAAGCTTTGAAAATGGAGGCTGCCGGTGTAGACCCCTGATGGCGCCACAGGTCTGCGGGAGCCAGCTAAGCTCCCCAACCTAACACCATGCACAGCAAAATACCTGTAATGATAAGACCTCCAACAAGCACAAGAATGCAGAAACGGACCTGAAAAATTCACATTGTAGCAAGGAACGCATTTCCCTTGGCATACTCACATGACAAGTAGGAGAGGATTCGGCAAGTTCATAGACGGGGCAGGTGGTAAAGACACCCACGCCTCCTGCCCTGTCGCAGGGCCTAGTCCAAGCCCTGGCTCTGCTTCTGATCCAGCGTCCTGCCAATGTGCACCTGTGGGGTAGCAGGTAATGGCTCAGGTACTTGGGTCCCTGCCACCCATGTAGGAGACCAGATTGAATTCAGGGCTCTTGGCTTTGGACTGGCCCAGCGCCTGCTATTGCCAGCATTTGGGGAATAAACCAATGGACTGAAGATCGATCTCTCTCCCCCTCCCCTTTACATTTCAAATAAATTTTTATAAATCTTAAAGAACAAAGACTGACTTTAAACCAAGTTCACAGAAAATGAAATTAAAATGTTTAGTGTAAAAGTTTTGGAATTCATTCATAGTTTCTTTGTATCACACACATTTTCCATGAACTTTCTGAAGGTCCCTCATAAGTCTGTGGTATTTACCTCCCCATACTAAATTTTAAGATATGAACCCATGTTCCGCATGTCAGTAACCACAAGCAGATTTTGATCATGGCCTTCTCTGCATCCGAAGCCTTGTAAGCATTGCCTAAGAGTGAGGACAGCTCTGAGAAAGTGCAAGACGGATATTCCATCTTGAAGATGAGACTCCATCTTTTCTCCTGGTCTGGAGAACACCCAGTGGGCGGGACGGGATTCGTAGACAAAGCCATTCTACGTGCTTCTGCGCTTCCTCCGCTGGCCCCGCTGCCTGCAGACCCACGATCCACCCAACCGCTGAGAAGATCCCTCTTCTGGTGGAACCAGCAGTATCCTAATGGGGCTCTGACACCCGGCTCACATCAGGACGGGGGCCAGAGACACAGCCCTCGGAGAGGGAGGGGTTGTCACCGTGAGTCTACACGCACAGCCAAAGCCCAAGCTGGCCGTGGCTATCGCATGTAAGGGGTGAGCTCCGATTCAGAAGCGAGTCACACCTGCCTAAGGGACAGACCCCTGACTGGAACAATGTGTAATGGGACTGGAAGGACACATCACGGTGATCCCTGCAGGAGACGCCTTTGCCTCCTTGACAGGCACTTGCTCCCTGGAGTCAATTTCATTTATAAAAGGGAGCTGTCATCTATAGCTCACAGGGCTGCTGTGAAAATCAAATGAAATAGTTCCAAATGAACATGACTCCTAAGCTGCAGTGTGCAGACCCCAGGTACAGCACCACGACTACATTCACATCACTCTTCCCAGTAGTGGAGGGGAGGGCTTGGGGTTGGGCCACACCGGAAGTGACCCTGTGAACAGTCTGCAGTCACTTTGCCAGCCAGACTGTTTCCCTTGAAAGCAGAGCCTGTGCCACAGTCGCCGTGCCAGCCCCCCAGCTCCACAGCAAGGCGTTCTATCACGGTCGATGGCACGTTGAATGGAGGCATTTTGCACCCTCACTATTATCCAGACTCCCAGCCAGCCGGGAATCATGTGCAGTGCAATACTGTGTGACGCGATGTGAGAAACAGAACAGCACAGGCCTGTGTGCCCAGGAATGCGCTCCATCTGCCAGAGCTGGCTCCTCCCGCCGCCAGGTGCCGACTCCCAGGAGAAGCAGCCCCACTCTCAGAATCAGAAGCGTTCCTTGAAGCTGGCCAATGGAGATGGCACTGGCAATTAGATGCTCTGAGAAATTAAAAGGGCTAAAGCTCACAGGGCCCTTCTGATATGCCATTGACACCACTATTCGGGAGGTTTTATTTAGCCACACGTCACAGTGGAGAAACTGAGTCTCTGTGAGATAAGGGGCCGCTCCATACTGTCTATGGTAGAGCCAGAGCGGAACTGCAAGCCTAACACACTCACACCCTACATTCTCAGTGGTCTGAGGAAACAGGGGCCTTGTGCCTTTGTCATCCGTGAGAACAGGGTGGTCTCATGCGGTCCACTGACAACCAAAGGAAAAAGAAAAATCCTTCCTTCTCCCTCCCTCTCCCAGTCTCTGCCCACAGACCACGTGCCAGGCACAGTGCTGGGTGCTTGGAAATGCCCCAGGGTGAAGGAGACAAAGTGCCATTGGAGGAGAGGAGAGGGAGGAGTCGAGAGCTGGGGACTGCTGTGAGAGGGCAGAGGCTAGGACACCAGGAGTCCCAGGAGTGAGGGGAGACGGCGGCATTGGGGAGCGTCGGCCCCTCGGTCCCAGCACCGGGAGGGGATGGCAAAGGCCATGAAAATGCACACACAAGCCACGTGCTGCCTACCAGGCCTGGAAGGGTGATCGGTGGGTTGTGGGTATGCAAAGGCCTGGGCCGCCATTCAGTAAATGTGATGTCACAGAGGTCCCGTGAGGCTAGGACAACGTCGCAGCCAGTCCCAAGCTAATTACGTGGTGTCTTTCACGACTGCCTGTGATACCCTGGCTTTGGGGTGAAGCTCATGGCTCCATTCATACCGACATCCTTGAACCTCTTCGTGCACCCCCTCAGCCCTGTCTTCTCTTGTGGACTTCGCTGTCTCCTGCCGCGGCCTTGGCTGAGTTCCTGTGCAGGCTCCCGGCTCTCTCCTCCTCCTTACTGGACCTCAAAACTCTCCTGGGCCCACGTCCTCACTGGTGAGTCCCTGCTGCTTCTGGCTGCCCTGAATAGTTCCCGGGACTCAGCTGTGACCCCTGGCTCACGCCCTCCTAATCGCCTGGCCTCGCCCCGCCATCAGATTTGACCCAGCCTTCGGATGCTTCCCCCACCTCCCCTGGCTCACGTGTCCTTCTTACCTACTCAACCAATATTCATGGATAACCATGCTCCTCTGTGCTTTGCTAGGGAGGAAAGACACAGACATCTCTGCCCTAAAGGAATTCACAAGGACGGTGACAATGACCCAAGTACAGGAACTGGGCTGTGACTCCGCCCCCGAAACCTCCGAGTGTCAGACTCTTGTCCAGCCCCCTCCCTGACATTCACAGTGCCTACGAGCATTGCAAATTAGGATATTCAAAATGTGACTTTCTTCCCAAAACATGAACCTTCCCTGGCTCTTCCTTCTCCACACACAGCACAATACCCTCACAGATGAAATCGCCAGGCGTCACACGGCTCACAGCCCCCTTACTACCCCCCTGTCTGTTCATCAGAAGTCTTGTCCAGCCCATCAGGAAAACGCGTCCTGTGTCCAGGCACTTGCCCTCACGCCCATTCTCGCCACCCCCACCACCATGGGGCTCCTGAGGCCTACAGAGCCCACCCTGCTCTTTGAACACTGCCCTGCCTCCAGGCTGCACAGCCACACCCGGACGTGGGCTGGCAAGAAGAGTAAGCACAGGACTTCAGAGGCCTGACCCCCAGGCTGGGCACACCCTGTGTAGCCAAGAACCTGCAGGACAATGGCAGTCTTTCCCCACCTGCTCCCCTCTGCTGCTCAGGGGCCTCCGACTGCCCCGACACACACGCGCACACACACACACACACACCCCCGAGTCTGTTCCCCACATAGCTTCCAGCACAGTCTTTTAAAATCTTAACCCCATCATGAGGCCTCTCAGCTCAAAACCCTTCCATTCTTGACCTCACCCTACAGCTCTACGGGATCCAGGCTCACCCTCACTCTAGCTACTGTGTCTCTCCCAAAAAATATCAAGCCACAGTGCCCACCTTCTGCCCACAGGACACAGCACTGGGCTCAGCTTAGCAACTGGCTCGTCACTTCCTCTGACCGTTAGTCCACACGTGGCCTGCTATGTTGATTATTTACAACAGTGTAATAAGCACACCTGGGACCTAGCATCGACTTGACCCTAACTAACCCTGTGGTCTCCACTCCTCATGCATGAAAAATGTAACCACAAGTCCCATGCTCATCACCCTCTGGCTTTCCTATTTAGCTAATATTATACAAATACATGATATATATTCCTAAATAGCTGGACTTTTTAATTTTTGTTGTTTCACATTCTCATGGCATATGCAATCTTTTAGACCTAACTTTTCACCTAATATCATAATGCTAAGGTCCAATCCATTCATTTTTGACTGCTATATGATATTCCTCTATGTGGCAATACTGCACCATCCCATCTACTCCCTAGGGGTAGGCACTAGCAGTCCTTCAAGGTTTTCATTGGTGGGAACCAGGCTTATGCATCTTCATATACACAGAAGGTACCTCAAAAAGTCCATGGAAATGGCATTAAGAGATAAGTCTCTATTAAGAGATAAGTCTATTTTGGTGCAAAAAGTTTCGAAGCCCATGCATACTTTATTCATAACATGCATTTTCATCAATTCTTTAATAAGGTTTATTTCATTTATCTGAAAGGCAGAGTTACAGAGAGAGGAGGGGAGTGACAGAGAGAGAGACAGAGAGACTGAGGGAGAGAGGGATATCTTCCATCCACTAGTTCACTCACCAAATGGCCACCACAGCAAGGGCTGGGCCAGGCCAAAGCCAGGAGTCTCTTCCTGGTCTCCCACATGGGCCATCTTTCACTGCTTTCCCAGGTGCATTAGCAGGGAGCTGGATTGGAAGTGGAGCAGCTAGGACTTGAACTGGTGCCCATATGAGATGGCAGGGTCACAGGTGACAGCTGTACCTGCTACACCAGACAGCCAGCCCCAATTTTCATGAACTTTTCGGATGCAAGGATATCAATTTCTTTGCACCAAAATAGACTTATCTTTTAATCTCATTTTCCATGAATTTTCTGAAGTACCCTCAGGTCTCCTGTTGAAAATGCGCAGGATTTTCTCACAGGTAGAATCCTGGAAGTGAGAACTGCTGACTCCCAGGTTTACACATGCTCCAATTAGGACAGAACGCCCACCAGCTCACCAGCCCCACTGTCACCCGTCCTGCCACCACCAGCCCCACTGTCACCCGTCCTGCCACCACCAGCCCCACTGTCACCCATCCTACCACCACCAGCCCCACTGTCACCCGTCCTACCACCACCAGCCTTCCCTCCACAACCTTTGCAACTACCTGATACTGTCCAACGTTTTACTGTGGAGTCAACCAAATGGGCATTAGAGAGTTCACCGCGGGCTTGACTTGCAGCAGGTTGACTGGCCACTTGTATTTCTTCTCCTCGGCCTCAGAGCCCACCAGGACAGATGTCCTGCCCGCTCCCCTTATGAGGATGAAACTGTCCAGCCGTTACGCTGTTCTCTTTTCTCAATGGGCCCTATCATGTATCACCACCCAAAAGGATCTGCTTCCTCGGCCACCGTCCCCTAGCCAGTGCCCAAAACAGGGCCCAGACCACGGTGGACAGGTCAGCAGCAGCGACAGGGATGCTAATGGACCAGGTGCTATGTTTTAAAGTCGGGTGCCCTGATCACGAACAAATTACTCAAATCACCTGCTCCTAGGCGGCCCCACCTGTAAAACAGACCATGGGGTAGCTACACTGGTTAAGTGACTTAATGCTTGCAAGATCCCCGAACAACACCCATGGTCTAGCAGGTGCTCGATAACTGTCAGCGATCTGTACTCCAGGCCTTGGGGGCATGAGGAATCAAGCCAGCCTGCACCTAGGGGCCTCCTGCTCCCGCCCCGGTCTGTCTGCTGGCCTGGAGAACCCAGTGGAAAATCCTCAGGCAGAACAGGGCCTGGACACTGGGGCCTGGACGCTGGGGCCTGGCGGGGTCAACAGGAGACTGGGGGGGGGGGGGTCGCCTGAGAGCAAAGGAAGTTAGGAAAGGCAGGCGGGGAGGGGTGGCCGAGAGGAGAAATAAAAACAGGTTGGATGAGGCAGGAGAGAGGGAATGGAAGGTGGCCCAGGCGGAGGGAAGGCGAGGACCGGCCGCGGCGTGGGCAGAGCCCCAGCCACGGGGGCATTTTCCTCCTGGAGGCGGCGGGGCGGGGGCGGGGGCGGGGCGCCCAGGGCAAACTTCCCCGCGCGATGGCAGCCCCGTCAATGTCACCTCGGGCGCCAGCTTACCTTGCTCCACTCGCGGGCGTCCTTGCCTCCAGCCTGGAGATGCGGCCTTGTTGCAGCGCGCGGGAGCGGGGGCCGCGAATTCCCGCAGCTTTACCGGGAGACCCAGCCGAAGCCCTGGCCCGCACCAGCCGCCCCTCGGGAGCCAGTGTCGGCGACAGCGCGTGGCCGCCAAAGCGCCGCGCGCCTCATCCTCCCGGGGAGCCCGGGGCGCGGGGCGCGGCCGGCCGGGTCCACCCCGGGGGAACCCCGCTCCCGCCTGGTCGTCCCCGCCGCGGCACCCACGGAAACCAAGCACAGGGCGCCCGCTGGAGCTGGGAACTCCCTCCTGCCTGCCCGGGCGCGGGGCCGGCGGCAGCGAGGCGGGCGGCGGGGGCCGGGACGCTCCGGGTGTTGGCGACCTTGAGGCTACCAAGGGGTGTGCGCGCGCGCCCACGCGCGCGCACCCACGCGTGCCCGCGCGCTTGCACACTCAGACACGCACACGTGCACACGCGCCCGGGCCCCACTCCGCAGTCCCCACCCCGGGGAGAGTGGCTGTCCCCGCGCTGCGCAAAGCCGCGGGGACGGGGGAGCCCCGCGCCGAAACGCCAACGCCACGGTTATGCCCAGATCCGCATCTGGGGGAGGTTTTGGGGCCGAAGGAGAACCGAATGGACGCAATGGCAGCGGGCGCGCGTGTGTGTGTGTGTATGTGCGTGGGTTAGGGCCGAATTTCAGGCGCGCGCCAAGGCTCCGCGGGGAGAGGCCGCAGATTCCCGAGGGCGCGGGGCACGCAGGGGTTAACGCCGCCCCTGGCTTCCCCGGGATCTCCCGCGCGCGGCCCCTGCGGAGGGCGCTCCCGCCCGCGCTATTTATAGCCTGGCGCCCGCGGCTGCAGGGAGCTCCCGAGCCGGGCGGGGGCCTCTCCCGCCGCCTGCGCGGGGCCGCCGCTGCCCAGCCCGCCTGCGCTGCGTCCCGGCGCCAACGCGGGAGCCCAGCGGACTCCCCCGCCGCAGGCGCTTGGACCGCGGCCCTCCGTGGAGCCCCCGGCTTCGGGCTGCGTTCCCGTTTCCCCCGCAACGCGCAGGCAGCGGCGCCTGTCGCGGCACGTGACTGCGCTCTGGCTGGCTGCGGCCCGGGTGGGCCCCCGCGCGGGATCTCCCCGCAGGCGGCCTCGCGGCGGCTGCTCCTCAAAGGGTGCTGCAGGAACGCGAGCGCTACGTGCCTGTCTGGAAGGTTCCGAAGCGGGGCGTGGCGGCCCAGCCCCTTGCTTTCGGCCCCCTCGTGGACCCGCCTGGGGGACGGAGCCCCCTGCCCCAGCCAACCCCCCGCGGTGCCCTGCACCCCGGCTTCCTCGTGTTTCAGGACCCACCCCAGCGTGGCAAGAGGCTGCTGTTTGGCCAGACGCATTTAACCAGAATGAGCTTGGAGTGGGGCTGCGGGCCGCGGTGGCTTCCAGCCGCCCACGGCTGAGGGGAGACCTGCATGGGAATCCCCCGCAGCGCGGCGCGGGAGCCAAACGCGCGGTTCCCCCGGGCGCCGGGGGCGCGCTCGGATTTGGGTCTCACTGTTCACACCTCCGCGATCCCGCCCGGCCCTGCGCCCTCGCGGGCTCCCGCGTGGAAGGCGAGAGCGTGCCTGGCTACAGGGAAGCGCAGGAAACACCTTGGGCAGCCATGAGCTGCTTGCATCTGGATGAACCCGCGCCCGGGCGCGCCGCAGTGAAGCCCGCTCCGTCTGCGGAAATGGCTGCCTTTCCACGCCGAGCGGACTCCCCAGGCCTCGTCGTGCCTGGGGGAGGCGCCTGCCGTGGACCCCGCGTTTTCTTCTCCCCCTGAAACAAAGCAGCTGCGCCAAGGCCTTAAAATAGCCCTGCGCTCCTGCACGGGAAGCGCGCGCCTCTGTCCTGGCGCTCGGGACTCTGAGTGCGAAGTTCCTGCAGCGCCGCAGGAGCTGTTCCGAGGGTCCCCAAAGGGGGCTTCTCTCTTGAGCACCACTCTCCCGCTCAGCGCAGGCTCCTGCCTTTGGCCACGTCAGCGCTCCGAGGGCGGGGGGGGGGGGGGGGGGAGCCAGTTATCCACCCAGCACCCGCCTCCCCTTCCAGGGAGAACCGCTGACCTTGGCCTTGCAGCCAGCTGGGGGTTACCTGGCTATGTCGGCTGGTAAGCTGTAAGACATTCTCCCCGTGGAAGATTCGGGGAACCCCCACCCCGCGCGCACCAGGATCCCTGACTGTGCTGGCTTTGGACTGGGTCAGCCCTGCTAAACTCCCAGAACCACCTCTCCTGCAGGATTCTGAAGGCAGAAGTGAAGCAGCAGCCATGTTTATGCAAGGGAGCTGCGGCCAGATGCTGCCCTAGCTCCTGCACCTGCTCACAGACCTGCTGACTCACCTTGCTGGCAGAAGGCCAGAGAATTTTCAGACTCCAAGCTCAGTGTCCTTTCTCCCATGCACTCTCTCCCTAGATTTTTGTATTCACTGCATTGCTTTATTTTTTATATATTTATTTATTCAAGGAGTAGAGTTACAGAGAGAGGGGGAGACAAAGAGAGAGAGGTCTTCCATCTGCTGGTTCACTCCCCAAATGCTTGCAATGCCTGGAGCTGGGCTGATCTGAACCCAGAAGCCAGGAGTTTTTTTGGGGGGGTCTCCTACGTGGGTGCAGGGGCCCAAGCACTTGGGCCATCTTCCACTGCTTTCCCAGGCCATTAGCAGAGAGCTAGATCAGAAGAGGAGTAGCTGGGACATGAACCAGTGCCCTTACAGGATGCTGCCCCCACCCCCGGCAGAAGCCTAGACTACTATGCCAAAGCGTCAGCCCCAACTGCATTGTTTTAATAACCATCAGTTTATGTCAGCCTGTTCTAGTTTTCTGGAATCCAGGCTCATATATTCGACCATCAGCTGGCCAATGGCTCTAATGTTTCACACTCAACAGCTCCAAAATTAAATTCCTATGAGGGGACATCAAAAGGTGTGTAGAAAGTGGAATTAAAATATCAAACATAAATACGGGCCGCTGCTGTGGCATAGTGGGTAAAGCCGCTGCCTGCGATGCCAGCATCCCATATGAGCACCGGTTAGAGTCCCGGCTGCTCCACTTCCGATCCCACTCTCTGCTATGACCTGGGAAAGCAGAAGATGGCCCAAGTCCCTTGGGCCCCTGCACCCGTGTGGGAGACCTGGAAGAAGCTCCTGGCTCCTGGCTTCGGATCAGCACAGCTCCGGCCTTTGCAGCCATCTAGGGAGTGAACCAGTGGATGGAAGACTTTTCTCTCTCTCTCTCTCTCTCTCTCTCTCTGCCTCTCCTTCTATCTCTGTGTAACTCTTTCAAATAAATAAATAAATAGATATTAAAAAAAACAAATACAAATTGTATGTATCAGCATAAGCTCACCAAGGTCAAGACCCCTCTGGAAGTGCTGACAGCAGCAGTTCGGTTCACGCTGAGGAACTGTGACAATGCAGTCTTTTGTACGTTATGAACCAGAGAGAAATGGGTGCCCTTTCAAGGTTTGGGTTTTTTTCTATTTTGGTTTTTGTTTTTCGAGATTTGGAAACAGAAGTCAGAGGAGCCAAATGAGTACTGCAAAGTAAATGCCTGGTGATTGCCCAGTGCAACGCTCACAGCACTGCAGTGGGCTTGAGAGGACTGAGCAGGCGTGTCGTCACAGTGGAGAAGGGCTCTCTGGGGGAGCACTCCCGAGCAGTTTCCTGCTAAAGCACTGGCCGCCTTTTCCAAACACTCCCACAATAAACAGTGTTACTGTTCTTACGCCCTCCAGAAAGTCAGCAAGCGGCACGCCGTATGCTGCTGCCGAAATTCCGCTCGTGACCAGGCCTCTGGCTCTGAGCGGATCATCCGCCCTCTGGGTAGCCTTGGCTGTGCTGGTGTTTCGTCTCCAGGGTTGTGCTGACAGAGCGGTGTGTCATCTGGTACCCTTGATCTCACTGGTGTGGCATTGCCATTGAGGGCCCGTCTCTGTCTGTGGCTGGTCTGGCACCCCCTGAGCTGGAGGTTTGCTCCATTTTCATTCTTCTGCCAGAATTGCAAGGTGAGCCAGTTGAAGTGTGTGTAGCGTTGAAGTTCTTTCTGCCGCCACTACTGGTTCTCTTTGATGAGGGTGTGAACAAGATTGACTTGTTCCTCCCTCACTGATGTGGCTGCTCTGCGACTGTAGGTTCACCTTCAATACTATGTCTTCCCCCCTTTTAAAGATAGTTAGTTATTTTAAAGGCAGAGCTATCGAGAGAGAGGGAAAGCGGTCCTCCATCCACTGGTTCACTCTCCAAGTGGCCCACAACAGCCATGTCTGCGCCAGGCTGAAGCCAAAAGCCAGGACCTCCATCTGGCAGGGACCCAAGTACTTGAGCCATCATCTACTGCGTCCCCATGTGCACTGTCAGGAAGCTGGCTCGGAGGCTGAGCAGCCTGGACTCGAACCGGCACTCCAAATATGGCATGCAGGATTGCAAGGGACGCTGCCCCACAGCACCAACCCACCTTTGCCCTGCTCAGAATAAGTCATCCATTTGCAAACTGCTGATTCCACCGGGCTACCGTCCCATGAATGGCTCCTGAAGCCACACTTGGCTCCCCACCCCTCTAGCCAAGAAGCACCATGAACTGGGTGTTCATTCTTGCTTCCCGTCTAGCAGGCGTCATGCTGCTCTGAGAGAGAGATTTTCAGAATGTTCTCACCTTAGTGATTCAAACTGGATTCTGATCACACATGCTGAACCAGTTAGTGTGAGTTTAGTTTGTTGTGAAATCACACATAGTTTTTTTCACAGTACACTTTCCCATGAAATGTTGCAGACTGCAAATACTCCATATGTGCAGTGTAAACATGTCAAACTCACATAAACAGAGTGAAATGCTGGCTTCCCATACCTGAGGGTGGGGGGATGTTAGCCAAAGGGCACTAAATCTCAGTTAGACAAGAGCTGGTTACAATTAATAGCAACGTATTATATTCTAAAATCACTAACAGAGATTTCAAGAGTACTCAACATAGACACACGCATACAGAGCATGGGAAGTAATGCATATGTTATTAACGAACTTGGTCTAGCCATTCTGCAATGTGTAGAAATATCAAAGCACCATGTTGTAGATCATAAATATGTACACTTTTACTTGTCAGTTTAAATAAGGGCATTTTTAAAATGTTACTTATATATTCTAAATATACAACGTATGTATGCATGTATTGAATATTGAATACTTTCACTCTCTGTGACTCCTGTTTTCAGTTTCTTCAGTGTTTTCTCAAATTTTTTTAGATGTTCAAGTCCAAGGTATTAATGACTTTGGCTTGTGCTTTTTGTGTTCTACAAACATGCTCTTGCTTATACCAAAGTCATGAAAATGTTAGCTCTATGTTTTTCTTGGAGATGTATAGAATTAGCATTTATGTTTTGGTAGATTATCTGTTTCAAGGTAATTTTTGTATATGGCATGAGGTAAGGCTTAGAATTCATTTCTCCTTATAAACAGCTAATAATTCCAGCACAGTTTGTTAAAAGACTAGCTTTAAGTTTTTGTGTTTTCTATGTCTAATAAATTTTTGGTCTTGGATAATGTAACTCTTGTGTTGTTAAAAATCTGGATTTTGTGGTCTTCCTTTGAAGCGTTTAGGCTTTGTTCTGACAGGGATGAGGTTACTTGCTGTTCAGTTTGGTCCTTGGAAGTCTGGATTTTGGCTTTGGTGGGGCAGGTCTAGGGTAGCTTTCATTCCTAGGGATGGTTTTGCCTCACTGCTAAGGTAATGTGTGGCCCTCCTGGGGTCTCTGCTGAGTGACTAATGAGAACTCATGGCTGTGATCCTGGCTCGCAGCCCTCCCCCCATCACTCTCTTGTTTGAACTCAATACAAGTCCGTCCTACACTCGAATAGACCGTGACTCAGCTGAAGGGTCCGGGGCGCCCGGATTCTGGTATCTGGAGCTCTGTGTTGTCCCGTCCTTTCCTCTCGGGAACTCTTTCCTGCCCTGTCCAGCCCCTTCGCACACTCTGAGACCCACCCTCTGTCTCTCCCGCTCTGCTGGCACCTGTAGCCGCTCCCCTGTTCCTACCCTGCCTCCAGGCCGAAAGCTGCGCATCCAGGATCCGACTCACTGTTTTATCTTTCCTGCCTGATCACAGGTCTGTGCTGCTCGGTGTCCAGCGTCTGCACACAGCTGTGTCCTGTATTGGGTCCAGTTCTGGTCCATGGTACTCTATCCTGGCCTGGAAGTCGTGCTTGATGACTTGTCAACCAGAAGAGCAATGACTCCAGGCTAAGAGGAAAAGACGGAGCCCTTCATCCAAGCTAATAGGGTCAGACAGCCCCCCACGAAGTCAAAACACAGACAGGGAGGAAGCGGGGGGGGGGGCGGGGATGACTAGCGAATTCCCTCCATGTAGGAGTTTTGGGAAATTTGCCCTAGAAAGACTGAGGTTGCTGGAATCCCAGAGGTGAGAATCCCATGCATGTTTGAGAAGACTACTGGTAAAAGATCCAGTAGCCAGTGACTTCTTGCGGCCTATACTGAGTGTTGACAAACCCAGTACTCACATTCAGGAAGTGGGCTGAAGGACTTACATAGCCCCGTAACAGCATGGTCCCCAACACCCACTTCAGATTACACCCAGGAGTATAACAGAAAGGGAGACCCTCCAGGAGGACAGAGGCAGGGGCCCTGGGACAGGGGCTTCCCCTATGGATGTTCTCAGAGCCCAAGAAAGGAGTGGCCCTCACTGTGTCTCTACTGGGCTTTCAGAAATGACACACACCGGTGCCTCCTATGCACCCTCCACTCCCCACCTCCATCACAAACGGACCTGCTCGTGGATAACACCCTGTCTCCATCCTACTGGGATGCATGGGGCATGTGGGCGCATAACTTGCCTTTTATTTCCGAGTTCCACCTGGGAGTCTGATGAGCATGGGTCAGAGACCCTGGATGTCGACCTCAAAGCCAAGACTGCGTGAGAACTTGCAGGGATCTCCCTCCCAGAGGGTTGAGTCTGTGAAACAGGTGCAAAGAAGAGCTGAATGTTCAGTGGCCAGACGAGCGCCCTGTGGTGGACAGGGCCAGCGTCCAGTGTTTGGCAACACTTCCCTCTCTTTCACTTCCCAATGCACAGAGGAGTCCATGTCCCATCTGGCTGAAATGAGAAATGGCAGTGGAAATGACTTGCGCCACTTTGGGGCAGACACATTTCCTTCCGGCACAGAATTCCGAGCTGTCTCTGCCTCTCCCAGTTGAAAGAGAAACATCAAGAGGCAGTGTTGTCCCCCTCAGACCAGCATTAACAGACGCCCCTTGGCAGCCTCCTTGGATGTGGAGCATGAGTGAGAACTGTGAATTTTTAAGTCACTAAGAATTGCTTGTTGTTATTAACCGATCACACCTTTGATTCTTTTGGCTAATGCAGCCCTGTTTCATTAAGTAATCTTGACCCTAAGAATATTTAGAAACCAACAGTCAGGGGCCACTCTGTGGCATAGCAGGTAAAGCCGCCGCAGGGCTGGCATCCCATATGGGTGCCGATTCAAGTCCCAGCTGCTCCACTTCCAATCCAGCTCTCTGCTATGGCCTGGGAAAGCAGTGGAAGATGGCCCAAGTCCATGGGCCCCTGCGCCTGCGTGGGAGACCCAGAAGAAGCTCCTGGCTTTGGATCTGCACAGCTCCAGCCATTGTGGCCATTTGGGGAGTGGACCAGCCATTGGAAGACCTCTCTCTCTCTCTCTGCCTCTCTGTAACTCTGACCTTCAAATAAATAAATAATCTTTAAAAAAAAAAAAACAAAACAAAACATAACAGAGAACTATGGAAGACAGAACTATCCCAAGTGCAGTAGTTAATATTTGTTCATTACGTATCTCCCTTGACAGACTGTAGACAGACTGTATACCTCTGATCCTAGGGACTCTCTACCATATTCACCGCTGTATCTCTCCAGTGCCTCCTAACGCAATGCCTGAGATAAGTAGGCTCTCAATGTTGACTTTAAAAACGAATCAATACATGGCTGAGCGTTACAGATTAATGCACTCATACTCCATGTCATAGAAGAAGAATAACTTCTTTCTGTTCCCATGGGGCTCTAAGTAATAATTAAGTGTAACTACTGATTTTAAAGACCAAAATCATCCACATACTGAAGAGAACTTATGATGCTAATATTTCTTCATTTCAAATATTGGATCAATCCTTCAAACTTCTGAAAAATTTGTGGACAGTGAAATAAAACAAAGTGTTCACCCTTTACCCAAAAAACAGCTACTGCCCCCTGAAGTCCGAAACATATAGCATAGAATGAGTGAAATTCTGAAAAAGCCAAGTGCTAACCCACATAAAAACTATACTTCCAAGAAAGCAGTGACTGAGTTTGAAGAGTAGAATTGCAGTAACACTAGCACAAGCTGTTAACACATAAAGTGCTATTAATTTACAATTTAATGACTGCTTTCTCTAAGATGCAATCCTTCCAAATTGATTAGAGAGATGCTATTTAGCTTATTCTTAGTGAGGTTGCTTTGACAAGGTTATGCTTTATCAGCTTTCTGGTCAACTTGTATTTTGCTAATTGAACTCAAATGTTGGAGCTGCTCCTAGGTCTACTACAACACCATATCCCAGTAAGCCAAGCTGACTTCAAATAAACATTTCATACAATATGATAATTTCCACAAAAATTTAAGAATGCTTGCTGTATTTTCTCTGAGTCTTTTACAAGTTTCCCTATTTTTATGCTCTTCTGAACAAAGAAACTAAGAACAAAAAATTTAAAATGAAAATCAATAAAAATCTCTCTATATAAATGCATACCTACAGTTACAAGAAGGTAATTGAATAATGTAATTTTTATAAGCATCTGACATTTACCAGTTGTATATTTTTAATAACTACACTGTTAGAATTTTGCATCTAATTTAAGTTAAAAATGTGGAGCCCCTACAACTAGCTGCTTACAATGAAACGAAACTCGGAAGGCTGGGAGATTTTTCTCGTGTGCCCAGGACCTCAGCCAGGGTTGTCAGGAGTCATCCTGGTCAGCTACAATGCTGTCGCAGCCTTCCTCCGTCTAAACCAGGACGATTCTACAGAGCAAAGTCAACCCTAACAGCAGCGGATTCACCAACAGCAGCAATAATTCCCGAAACAGAAGCCGATGGCCTTAAGGCAATGAGAGAAAACAGTCCTGAAACGTGGATGAAGACCAGCACTCATTAAAGTGGTGTGGGGCGGGCATTTGGCCCAGCAGCTCCTCTGCCTCCTGGGACCCCTGCATTTCACACCCGAGTGCCTGGCTTCAGTCCCAGCTCCACTTCTAACCCAGCTTCCTGGTGAGCACCCCGGGAGACCGCTGGGGATGGCTCAAGAATCAGGGTCCCTGCCACCTGCCTGTCAAAAAAAAAAAGTATATGGGCTATAGCTGGACTCCAGCTAAAGTGATGACCAAAGGGAAATTTATATCTGGACTTGCTTGTATTTTTTTAAGAAGGAAGAAGTAGAGAAACAAAACAAGACTAAGCCAAAATGAAATGGAAGAAATGAAATAACAGAAGATCAGAAACAATGTCAAGTTAAACTAAACTGAATTAAAATGCAAACCATGGAATAGATAGTCAACAAAATCAGTGTTGGCACTTTAAAATTCCAAGTTTAAAAAAAATCCCTGCTCGCCGGCGCTGCGGCTCACTAGGCTAATCCTCCGCCTAGCGGCGCCGGCACACCGGGTTCTAGTCCCGGTCGGGGCGCCGGATTCTGTCCCGGTTGCCCCTCTTCCAGGCCAGCCCTCTGCTGTGGCCAGGGAGTGCAGTGGAGGATGGCCCAGGTGCTTGGGCCCTGCACCCCATGGGAGACCAGGAAAAGCACCTGGCTCCTGGCTCCTGCCATCGGATCAGCGCGGTGCGCCGGCCGCAGCGCGCCGGCCGTGGCGGCCATTGGAGGGTGAACCAACGGCAAAGGAAGACCTTTCTCTCTGTCTCTCTCTCTCTCACTGTCCACTCTGTCTGTCAAAAAAAAAAAAAAAAAAAAAAAAAAAAATCCCTGCTCAAGCTGACTTGCCCCAAATGGTAGAGTTAGAAACATACCAGGGGACTCCAATTTAATCCCATCAAGGTGGCATGTACCAATGCCATCTCACCAGTCCAAGTGATCAATTTCAGTTCACAATTGATCATAATGAAAGGACTAAGAGTCAAAGGAAGCACATAAACAAGTCTAGTACCTGCTAATACTAACTGATAGAATAAATGAAGGGGAGAGTGATCCAACATGGGAAGTGAGATACTCAACAGACTCATAGAATGGCAGATGTCCTAAATAGCACTCTGGCCTCAGAATCAGCCCTAAAGGCATTCCGATCTGGCTGTAAAGCCCATGAGAGTATTTCAGGCATGGAAAGCCAAGACACTCTGGCAAAAACAAAAACAAAAACAAAAACACCCTAAATGAAAGATCTCTGTGAGTGAGATCCCAGTGGAAAGAACAGGTCATCAAAGAAGGAGGTACCTTTCTCTGAAGGGAGCAGAGAACCTCCACTTTGACTATGACCTTGTCTAAACAAGATAAGAGTCGGTGAACTCAAAAGGATTCCATAGCCTTGGAAACTCATGACTGGTGCATAGGGAGATTACTGATGCCATAAACAGGAGTGTCAATTTGTAAAGTCAACAACAGGAGTCACTGTGCACTTACTCCTCATGTAGGATCTCTGTCCTTAATGTGCTGTACATTGAGACTTAGTGCTATAATGAGTACTCAAACAGTATATTTCGCTTTGTGTTTCTATGGGGGTGCAAACTGTTGAAATCTTTACTTAATGTATACTAAACTGATCTTCTGTAAAAAAAAAAAAAAAAAAAAAAAAAAAGAAGAAGAAGAAATTATCAATTCCAAACTTGACTCTCACTGGGATTAAACATGACAATAGGTCTGATCTGATTTCATCATCATTTAAAAAATCATCTATTATGTTTCACTTTGTTTCACTTTATGTTTGTGTGGGAGCAAACTGTGAAATCTTTACTTAATGTATGCTAAACTGATCTTCTGTAGATAAAGAGAATCGAAAAGGAATCCTCGTGTGAATGGAAGGGGAGAGGGAGTGGGAAAGGGGAGGGATGCAGGTGGGAGAGACGATATGGGGGGGAAGCCATTGTAATCCATAAGCCGTACTTTGGAAATTTATATTCATTAAATAAAAGTTAAAAAATAAAAAAATAAAAAATAATAAAAATAAAAAAAAATCCCTGTCAAGGAAATGAAAGAGGGAGGTAAGAAGCAACAATATTCGTAATGAACAGGGAGACTGAACTGCAGATGTATCATCAGCAGCTTCGTAGCAATACATTTTTTTTTTTTTTGACAGGCAGAGTGGACAGTGAGAGAGAGTGACAGAGAGAAAGGTCTTCCTTTGCCGTTGGTTCACCCTCCAATGGCCGCCGCACTGCGCTGATCTAATGGCAGAAGCCAGGAAGTTATCCTGGTCTCCCATGGGGTGCAGGGCCCAAGTACCTGGGCCATCCTCCACTGCACTCCCTGGCCACAGCAGAGAGCTGGCCTGGAAGAGGGGCAACCGGGACAGAATCCGGCGCCCCGACCGGGACTAGAACCTGATGTGCCGGTGCCGCAAGGTGGAGGATTAGCCTAGTGAGCCGTGGCGCCGGCCCGTAGCAATACATTTTAAAACTTAGACAAGGCCGGCGCCGCGGCTCACTAGGCTAATCCTCCACCTAGCAGCGCCGGCACACCGGGTTCTAGTCCCGGTCGGGGCGCCAGATTCTGTCCCGGTTGCCCCTCTTCCAGGCCAGCTCTCTGCTGTGGCCAGGGAGTGCAGTGGAGGATGGCCCAGGTGCTTGGGCCCTGCACCCCATGGGAGACCAGGAGAAGCACCTGGCTCCTGGCTCCTGCCATCGGATCAGCGCGGTGCGCCGGCCGCAGCGCGCCGGCCGCGGCGGCCATTGGAGGGTGAAAGAACGGCAAAGGAAGACCTTTCTCTCTGTCTCTCTCTCTCACTGTCCACTCTGCCTGTCAAAAAAAAAAAAAAACAAAAACAAAAAACAAAAAAACTTAGACAAAGCACATGCATTCTCAGAAAAACATGAATTGCCATATTCAAGAGGAAATTTTTAAACATTAATCATTTGAGAAACTGAATTAATAGTTAATGTTCTGTCCCAGAAAGACAGTATCAGGCCCACATACATTTAGTCCGGTGAAACTAAACATTCCACTTAGTAGTAGCAATAACAACTTTTAACAATCTTACAGGAAAAAAATTGAATACAACCCAACCTGTTTCGTGAGGTAGGTATAAATGTGATATCAAAGAGATGCCTTCAAAATAAAAACATACTGGCAATGTGTAGTAATAATATATATACAAATATTCTAAAAATATTAGTAACTCATAGTAGCAACATAAAAATATATATTAAGATGAAGTTGTGCTATTTCATCACTGGAAAAATGTTAAATTATTACCTATTTGTGTATTTTCAGACTCTTTTCTATTTAGTTAAAATGTTTTTATATGACTTATTTATTTCTTTGAGAGGGAGAGAGAGAGAGGGAGAGGGAGAGGGAGAGGGAGAGGGAGAGGGAGAGGGAGAGGGAGAGGGAGAGGGAGAGGGAGAGGGAGAGGGAGAGGGAGAGGGAGATCTTCCATCTGCTGTTCACTTGCCAAATGGCCACAACAGCCAGCACTGGGCCAGGCTGAAGCCAGGAGTCAGGAGCTTCTTCCAGGTCTCCCACGTGGGTGCAGGGCCCAAGCACTTGGGATAGCCTCTGTTTTCCCAAGCGCACTAGCAGGGAGCCGGATCAGAAATGGAACAGCTGGGACTCGAACCTGTGCCAATATGTGGTGCCAGCACCACAGGTGGCAACTTAACCCACTGTGCCACAGCTCTGGCCCCATAATTAAAACATTTTAAGGATATAAAATTTTCTCATTAATTAGACCCCATTAATCTTAGAAATTTTTATTTCTTGATTTTAGAAGATATGCAATTTCAGCTCTGATTTCCTTATTGATTCAGAAGGTTTCAGTAATATATCCTCACTTTCCATAAAAATAAATAAAGATTTATTTATTTATTTGAAAGTCAGAGTTAGACAGAGAGAGGAGAGGCAGAGGCAGAGAGAGACAGAGAGGTCTTCCACCCGCTGGTTCACTCCCAAATGGCCGCAACAGCCAGAGCTGAGCCGATCCAAAGCCAGCAGCCAGGTGCTTCCTCCGGGTCTCCCACGCGGGTGCAGGGGCCCAAGGACTTGGGCCATCCTCCACTGCCTTCCCAGGCCATTGCAGAGAGCAGCCGGGGCTGGAACCAGTGCCCATATGGAATGCCAGCACTGCAGGCAGTGGCTTTACCAGCTACACCACAGCGCTGCCCCCTCCTACCGTTTTTAAGGAATTTTTCTCAATCCTTAGAATTAGGATGTTCATTCTCCCAGATCTATCCTCCAACACTATGTCTGCCTCTGCATTTTAGCTCTCTGTTGTGGGTATTTCTTTTCAAGGGCTAATTCTGTGCCCAAGAGAACCCATTCTCTTTCTAAGTACATCCATTGAATTTTTAAATGCAGAAATCCAGGTATTTGGTTCCCAAAGTATTTTTAGTGCTCTGGTTTTATCTTCTTCGCAGTTCCCACAGGTGTGTCATCAGGCCCCCTTGCAGGAGTTCGAGTTCCCTTGCAGCCGTCCTGCCTGATCAGTGGGTCCTGCTCTCACAGGCCACACAGTCCCTTGAGCAGCTGGACATCACCTTTGCCTTTTGCACCTGCGCCTCTGCCCGGCTGCTGGGAGCTTTCTCTGCGGGGGCCCTGCAGCCACAGCAGTTGCCACAGTGGTGGGCCAGCTGGTGGTGGGCACAAAAACAGAAGCCTATCGGCTTTAGGGTGCCGAGTCTGCCTCCTTTCCCTCATCTCACCAACAGCACTCTCCCAGACACAGGAGGGAGACAGGGGGGGACCCACCAGGAAGCCTGCTCCCAAGCTCCAGCGGGGTCAGAGGAATCAGAAAGTCCCTCCCAGAGCTGCGGAGGAGGGCAGCACGACAGGACTCCTCCGCCTCTGACCCCTCAGGGCACTGTCAGGTCCACCGTCTTTGACCCAGGCCTCAAGTTGAGTCAAGTTTGAAAACACAGTTCAAGAATCACCATCAGGGGCCAGCACTGTAGTGTAGCAGGTAAAGCCTTCGCGTGCAGTGCCGGCAGCCCATATGGGTGCTGGTTCAAGCTGCTCCACTTCCCATCCAGCTCTCTGCTGTGACCTGGGAAGGCAGTAGAAGAGGGCCCAGGGCCTTGGGCCCCTGCACCTGCGTGGGAGACCTGGAAGAAGCTCCTGGCTCCTGGCTTTAGATCAGCTCAGCTCTGGCTGTTGAGGCCATCTGGGGACTGAGCCAGTAGATGGAAACCACCACACACACACACACACACACACACCCGCCTCTTCTCTCTGTGTGTAACTCTGACTTGCAAGTAAATAAATAAACCTTTAAAAAAATCACCATTATCAGCTCAGAGATGGAAAGGCCATTGGAGTGGCCAGGTGGAGGCATTTGCATGCACAGGCTCCTGGTCTCAGCCCGGCTGGAGTTGCGGGGACTCTGAAAAGACAGCACTGTGGGCCCTCCGTCCCTCTGCAGCTCTGTGGGGCGCTTGGTGGGGCCCCTGTGCCTCCAGCTTTGGGAAGAAGCAAACACTAACAGAGGAAGGGAAAGTCCAAGGTGCAAGTCACAAGTGTTAAGACTCCCTGCAGGAAAAACTTGGGACTGATGACAGCAGTGGAAAGAGCGGCACTGGGAAGCCTCGGTGCCAGCCCCCCGGGGGGGAGGCCCTGGCCCTGCTCTGACCCCAGGCAGCTGAGGGCTGACTCCTGCCCCAACCTGCCCTTCAACGTGGGACCAGAGACCAGGAGGAATTCCGCTCGGGTGGGGAACCATACATGAACTGTAATCACCTCTTTCACAGTTCTGCTTGAACACCTTTACTGAAGTGCAACGTACAACGCACTGCACATTATGTGAAGTGCAGTTTGATGCATTTGTACACTGTAAACTAGTGCAACCCTGTGGCTACTGAGTCCAGGTGTCATTGCATGGCTGGGTCCAGGTTCTCGTCTGGAACGCAGGAAGAATTCAGACGAGCCATAGGTAAAGGCTAGCAGAAGACTAAGATCCATTTGCTTACAAAGCAAAAGTGGACACTTCCAAGAAAATACGGGCATGCTCAAGAGTGAGCTGCACCCAGTGAGGGTCAGGGTCACCACTTTATATCATCTGGAGGCATGAGGGGTGGGCTCTAGGGTGGGGTCAAACTGAATATTCATAAGGGGCATACCAACCATTTGCTTGCCCTTTTTTTGGAAATCTGGGAAGTATCATGGCAACAGGTGCATGATGGGAGTAGGAGTGTCAGCCACAGCAATTTTACTGAAATGCTCTTATAAGTCACTGAAGGCCACTGCAGGGGTGTAGTTGGCAGCCACATTGGTTGTTTTTGGCTGGCACCAGTTCTGGCAGGCAGAAAGTGTGCGGCAGGTGGGGCTGCCGGGAGGGTTCGCCCTCGCTAGGGAATTTATTTGCCCTCCAGATGTACGTGACTGATGCCCTCAGTCCACATCCTCAGTGTCGCCTGGGCCATCATTCCCACCACGGCCACTGCAATCCGTAGGTGGCTCCTGCTGCCGTCGACGATGACATCTGCTTGTGCACATCCATGGAGCTTCTCTGGTGAAGCTGCTCTTCTGATTTTGCCCATTTTTCGGGGCATTTTTGTTGCCTTAGTATTGATTTTAAGAGTTCTTTGTAATATTCTGGATACAAGTCCTTTATCAGAGTTGTAAATATTTTCTTACAGTCTGTGGTACCGTTTTCCTCCCAGCTTTATTAAGATAAAATTTATAAAGATGTATATGTGTATGGTACACAACATACAATACATACATGTATATGTACTTACATATGCGCACTGTGAAACGATTCAATGCACCTGCTTATCATATCCATCGCCTCACATATTTGTCTTTTTTGTGTGTGGTGAGAACATCTGAGATCCACTCTCGCAGCAATTTTAAGGCACATGTTACAATACATTAACTTTGTACCCCTGAATACAGCTCCCCAACTCCCAGCCACCTCAGCCTTGGTAACCACCACTCTCTGCTGCTGTTCACCCCCCTCTTTAGATCCCACTTAAAAGCGATACCCTGCAGTGCGCATCTGTCTGTGCCCGGCTCATCCCCCGTAGCACAATGTGCTCCAGGTTCCTCCACACTGATGCGAATGACAGCATTACTTCTTCTTAAAGGCTGACTGGTATCTGAGTGAGTGAGTGTGAGTGTGAGTGTGAGTGTGCATGTGTGTGTCAGTGTGGCTGTGTGTGTGTGAGTGTGAGTATGGCTGTGAGTGTGCATGTGTGTGTCAGTGTGTGTGTGTGGCTGTGAGTGTGCATGTGTGTGTGAGTGTGGCCGTGAGTGTGCATGTGTGTGTCAGTGTGTGTGTGTGGCTGTGAGTGAGTGTGCGTGTGTGTATCTCACGTTTTCCTATTCATTCATCTGGCGACTGTCACTTAGCATGGTTCATATCAGGGCTCCTATGAACAGTGCTGTGATGAACACGTAAGCATGCCACCTCTCCAACATACTGGTCTCATTTCCTTTGAAGTGGGAAGGCTGGGTCACGTGGTAGTTCTAGCTTTGATTTTCTGCACAAACTTCACACCATCTTCCACAGTGAGTATGCTATCTACACTGTAACCAATGCCTCCCTGTTCTTCACATCCTCCAACATCACTGTTTTTTATGTAACAGCCATTCTAACAGGTGTGAGGTGACAGCCCATTATGGTTTTAATTAGCATTTTCCAGATGACCAGTGATGTTGGGTATCTTTTTCCACATTATTGCTGACCATTTGCATCTTTGGAGAAATTTCTTGTTTCAGTCTTTGCTCATTTTTAAATCTGGTTATTCATTTTCTTGCTACTAGGTTGCTTAGTGTACTAATCCCTCAGGCTGTGAATGGTCCACTAAGATCTCTCATTCCATAGGTTGTCGGTTTGTTCTGTTGGTGGTCTTCTTTGCTGTTCTGAAACTTAGGTTCCATGCGATCCAATCTGTGTATTTTTACTTTTGTTTCGCATGCACTTGGAGCCCTTACAGCACTTCTTTTTCAGTGTTGGAGGAGGTTTAGATTATGAATACTTTCTCCTTTAACATTTTATGCCATTTAAAGCTTATTTCATGGTCATACATTCCTTTAATAATAAAAAGCAATAAAATTTTATAAAATACAATGGCTACTGCTGATCCCATTTCTTCTAAAGTATATGGAACAAACTGAGCTCCTGAGAGAATTTCTGTGCATTGCGCGTGGGCAGGGGCTTGCTGTTCTAAGACATGAGAGTTTGATTGAACTAATCATTTTGATAGCAAACCCAAAAGATAAAGTCATTTGGATACCAAAGATGCAGGTAATTGGAAATAGCTGCCATACTAAAATATTTAGTATTTTTTGACTTAGCCTTCCCCAGTTTAGCTCTTACTAACTGGATTCAGAATATTAACTTATCAGAAAATTATCTGGTTTGCTATACATAAAAGCAGAAAATGTATATGGCCTGATGTAATAATACTTTGTCTTCCTCCCACTCATTCATCAGACTAGGTACGTAGCTGTCCACAGATCCAGTCAACCGTCCGTCCATCTACCCAACACTCACCCACCCCTCTACCCACCTCTCCATCTCCTCTCCTGCCATCTCTCTGTTAAACAAAGACACTGAAAACAGGCATCATGATGTGCCCCCTGGGAGATGTATCAAGACAACGCGCTGAACCTCAAGGATTTTACATTGCAATTGAGCAAACAGTAGACAATGTGACATTGGAAATAAAACAGTTATAATGGGTTGACTTTCGATCCTAACAGATTAATAGTCAAAGAAGCGACGCATCAGGACATGGAGAAGGAAATAGTGTGGGATCTGTCTAAGCAGGTCTTTCAGAAAATGAGAGTCCGCCGCATGCATAAATAAATACGACACAGGTTGTTTTCAGGATAAAGTAAAATAATTAAAGGAAGTAGAACACAAGGAAAACACGGGAGCCAGGGGTGCCTGCCCTGCACAGGTGACACCTGAGGAGAACACCATGGCACCGGCCCTGCAGAACACCAGGACACCACGTTTTCCTAGAGGGCGCCAGTCCCTGTGGTTGCTCCACGCTCACAGCAATGGCACGTTCCTGAGCGGGAAAGTAGTGAGGGGACAGTCCACAGCTGGCTTTCTCTTTAAGGTGCTACCAGGCTCATCTCTTCCAGTGTTCATTACGTATTCGTGAGCCACGTTGCCCATCTTTCATTCTTTATTGTATTCAGGGAAGAAAAAAACCACATAAAACCATTTTCCTGGCTGAATGGGAGAAATAATTTAAAAGCCAATATGTTAGCCTGGCAGCTTGTCTAACAACCACAAGGCTCTCTTCAGAACAATAATGAAAGTCGCTCTTTCATTATGATATAAATTATTCATTCACTCCTTGGCACCAGGTGAATGTTTATGTTGATAGGGAATGAGAACTGAAGACAATTTTGCTGTTTCAGAAGTCACCTCCCATTAGCTTGTCATACCTTCACCAGGAGGGGAACCCACTGCACAGCTGCGAGCGACACTCCCCACTTACACCAAGGAGAGATGGCTCAGGAAGGTCCAGCCCGTGTTCACGCTGAGCAACCGAGCGGGAGTGGATGCCTCGACTCAGGGGGACAGCACCTCCTTCACAAGCCAAACTCGGGGATCCGTGTCTCCATCTCCCTGGGGTGCAACGGAAACGCAAGCACCTTGCATTCCCAATGCAAGCACTGAGCGAGACGCCCACGTGGTTCCCCCACTGATCTTGACACCACTTCCCAGCCTCCGTGTGCACACTCCCTTTCCAGCATCCTCACCCGGACGCCACGCGGTGGGCACAGCTGCTTCTTGGTGCCTGCCCTCCGCTCCCTGGCCTCCACCCCCTGTGACATGCAGGGGACGAAACTGCTCATCAGCGTGCTACGTCCGTCTGTTGAATTCTGCCCATTATTATTTGAGGGTGGTGATATTTTCCGTGCCGTTGGTGTGTGTTTCTCTGATGAATGATGATACGAGCACTTCTCCACATATTTTTAGCCCTTTGGAGACTTTGTCAAGTCCTGGTTCACACATCCGCCCATCTGTGCATTTGTTGGTAGCTCTTCACACCCAGGTGTACTTCCAGGAATCTGAGGGTGTTTTAGGGTCCTTCTCCCAGTCCAACCCCTATCTTTTCCCCCTCTTCCAGTGTCTTTCGACACACAGCCTCTTGCTCCACCTGTGCTGTGCCACCGCACACTGAGCTATGTGGTTTATAAAAGGGAGCAGTCTTTTCTCGCAGTGTAGACACTGAGGTCCCAGACCGAGTTACTGGTAGATTCAGAGCCTGCTTCCAAGACGTGGTGTCTCCCATGGCAGAAGGCAGAAGGGGCAAACTCTGGGCCAACTCTTATCAGAGCTTTCATCCCATCCACGATGTGAGAGTCCTGAATCCACTTGGGTCTGAGACCCCGCCCCGCCCCCTCTTTCCTGGCGACAGGAAAACGAAAGCACAGAGGGGCCGTGCACCTGCAGAGCCTCACCCTTCCCACAGGTTGTCTCAGCTGCTAATCAGGGAGATATCCTGGGCCTCCAGGTCCCTATCACTGCCCGGCTATGAATCAGGCAGCCCTGGAGGCTCTGTGTCAGGGACCCCGTCTCACCACATCTGGGATCCTCCCCAGCTGCTCCAGCCACACCCCACATCCCTTTGTCCCGCTGCTCCACCTCATCTCCCACCTGTCTCCCTGCTCCCTGATGAAAGTTCCCGTAAAGCCCAGCCCTACACACGAGCCCCGAGCTCCTCCCGCTCTGAGGCTGCTCCTGGCCGTTCTTGCCCTAATAAAACTCGCAGCGTGGCCTCGGTTGCCGTTCTCGGTTGTGGTTGAAGACCCTAACACACGAAGGAGGGGCCCCCAGCCCAGCCCTCAGCACCGTCACGTCGGAAACACCTGCACTGTAGAAGGGATGGATTCAAACCGCAACATTCAGAATTCTCATGACGTCCGTCAAGGCTGCTGTTCCTCCCTTTACAGGCGCTTCTATGTCCCATCCTTGCTAACAAATTTCCCTCTTTCAGTCCCTGGGAAACCAGAAGCAAAACAACTTCCGTGTCCTGCCATCACCGAAACTGCCCTCTATCACCTCCTCTGCCCCTCTCCAGTCGCCCTGGGTGGGTCTTCCCAGCTCCACCCTGGAGCCACACCACCCCTCTCACCGACTTAACCCCTTCTCTCCTTATGACTCGGCAAGTCTTCCCGCTCTACTGCACCGTCCTGATCTAGTCACCTGCTCTAACGTCAGGACAGGATGTCAGGATGCCCCAAGGCACAGCGGCAAAGACTAGGATCTTCCGTGGAGGCTCACAGAAAGGTCGTTTGTAAGGCAAGGGTGGGGTGTAGAGAACCCTGGAGGTGATGTTGTGGCCTGGCCTGAGTAACAATGGCACCATTCCCAAGCCAGGTCCCTCATGAGGGGAGAGATCGCTGGCACCCATAGGAGCCAGCGAGCAGAATGACCGCTGTGAGACGTGGCCCGGGGCTCCCTCCCACAGGAACTCACTTCTCCTCCATGCCATCGGTCTCCAGTGGGCTCTGCATTAACCCTGGAGGTTTGGATGGTTGGTGTGGGAAGTCCACAGGGCAGCCTCCCGGGGGAAGAGTGGGGATGGATGGGAGAGGCTCTAAAGCCCCTGCAGAGGCCACCCTCACCCTCCTGTCCCTTCTTATTGTACAAACAGGGCAGCTCTGTGCCCCACACAAGGCCCACAGAGGTCCACAGCCTCCGTATCAGTACACAGTCGGTTAATTCACTCATTCTCCTACTTGAAACTAAAGTAGCATTTCCAGCTCTCTGTGTAGAAAACGAGAGGGCGGGCAGAGGGAGGAAGTGGTCACAGCCGCAGCCTCCACACTCAGGGCCAGTACCTAGACTGAGCTCTTTGCCTGCCCTTTCTCGTCTCTCATTCCGTGTGTTTCATGGCTTCTGCCAGCACCTTGGCTGCATGACGTCCCCCACAGGGAGACGTGACCTCCAACCCCCTTCCTGTTGAAGCTCTGTGCTTCATGGTGGTGCCCACACTGGGCTGCCCAAGCTTTCCCTTGACCTGTCCTACTGGGCACAAAGTGTTCGGGGCACCCTCCTTGCTCTTTTGCATTGCAAAGTCGTTCCGCCACCTACCCTACAGCAGAAATTCCCCTCTGGGAATGAAGACGGGCTTGGCCACACAAGTGCAATGACCCAACGCGAGGTCTGCTGGTCAGCGTGAAGAGTCCGGAATCGGAACACTGGCTACGTCTTCCTGAGGAAGTGTTCCTTCCTCGGGCACCAGGGCCCCCACACTCACCAGGCCTGGGCCCTGGAAGCAGATAAAATCAAGGGCATTGTTACTAGAGCAGACAGCACAAGGCGCTATTCTCCATTTCCCACTTGCTGCCCGGAGCCAGGCATTCTGGATACTGGACACAGCACCTTACAGCAGCTGTGAACTAGGAGTGGAACCGGGACTCAAACTCTTGCCTCTGAAATGGGATGTGGGCATCCTGAGCAGCATCTTAACGGCTCAAACACCTGCCCCAGTGTCGACTCCTCAGACTGACTTCATTTATGCCGGAATATTGTAAAGTAAGTGAATGACATCGTGACACTTCACTGCGGAAAGCTTTAGAAGGAGCCAGTGTTGGGGCACAGCCGGTTAAGCGGCTGTGTGCAAAGCTGGCGCCCGAAATCTATGTGCCAGCTCAAGCCCAGCTCCTCCACCTCTATTCCACCTTCCTGAAATCTGCTAATGTGCATGGAAGACAGCAGAAAACGGCTGCTTGGCCCCTGCCGCCCACATGGGAGACCCAGATGGAGTTCTAGGCTCCTGGCTTCAGCCTGGTTCAGCCCGGCTACTGCCATCATTTGGGAAATGAACCAGGAGGTGGAAAATTTCTGTCTGTCTCTCCCTCTCTCTCTGTGTCATGGTGCCTTTCAAATAAATTAATCAATCTTTAATAATTAAAAAAACACCTTAGTATGCATCTCTAAAAATTAAAACTCTTTCCCTACTTAGCTAAAATAGTGTAACTGCACTTAAGAAAATTGGAATTTCCTTATATGACTTAACTTTTCTATCACTGAACCACTTAATTTAAAGTTCCCTTAATACTCAGTCCATATTAAAATGTATTTAATTGAGCCAGAAATGTTCTTTCCACTTAATGGCACTTGCAATTTTTCTTTTCTCTTGGCTTGGTATTTTTTTAATTAAAAAAAAAAAACTTTCTAAAAGTGCAAAATTGAATCCCAACATCTAAAATTGCATATGTAGGTAACAAAACTTCAAAGACAGCAAGTAAATTCAGGAGAGTGGCTAACTTTGAAGAGAATAAAATTACTGCAATCAACCAGGTGCAACCAGAGGCTGCTCCGACCTGGCAGGGAACTCTCTTTCGACCCAGGTAACGGCTCCACAAAAGCTCCGTCACGAGTAGCCACCGGATTATCCCTATATGTTCATGCATTTAAAATCACAAGTGTACTCTAATACACGAACTGCTATACAAACTATATTATACAAACTGCTATACAATGGTTAAGCTTTGTTATATCAAATTTAAAAGGAGAGAAAAATAGATCTCTAATGAAATTCTTTGGATTCACAATGACCAAATTTAAGTAAAGGTGGCTTTCGCCATGTGAGTCGCTAGCTTGGTTCAAGCAGTCGAGAGATATCCCCGAGGACCCATTTGTGAGGCTGGCGTTGTGAGAACGCGACATCTTGTTTTGGCAGACGGCAGCTGACCTATGCCCCCCAGTTCTGTGTCTTGCTCTGCCTGGTGTTCTAAATGATTCCCGTGCATCATAACATTATTTTCACAGTTGTCTGCTCGTTTTAGAAAGATTCCAGCAGACACACTGGACGACTCGGGGAGGAAAGTGTTTCTTGATCTCTGGTGAAAGGAAAGCCCTCTGGGTTCTCCCCGACCTCCAAAGTCCCCTCCCCCACCCCCTCGCTGGAGCCTCAGACTCCCTACAGCCTGCCAGGCAAGTCCCCGTTCGCCCACTATGAAAAATCCCGGCCATCACTGGGTTTGTGCCTGGTGTCTGCACCAAGCTGTTGATGCCTGACTCCTCCGTGGGACACCTTGGCAATAGCAGTGAGCCCTGTGTTCCAGACTTCCTGCCCCAACTCCCTTAGGAGTCACCCCCAGGCCTCCCCACCCCGGGATCTTGTGGTCCCTCAGTGCTTTTGGCCTACTGGCCATCTCTGCTTGACCAGGCCTTCTGTTTGGCCCTCCGAGGGGTTCAGACTCTTGTACCTGCCCAGGAGCAGTAAGAGGGTCGTGAGGGGCCCTGTGCGGGAACAGAAGTCACGGAGCAAAAGAAATGCAAGTCCTCCTGACACAGAGGATGAGTGGGCCTTGCCCAGGCCAGCCCCGTCCTCTCCCCTGTCTCTCAGCACCCTCCCGGCCTCGCCTGCAGTACGCGGCAGTGGGGTCACCTGCTCTGTCAGCTGACAACCAGCCCCTGATGGCTGCTTAGTGAAACCCCACGAAAACCCTCCGCCTCTCCCTGTGTGCTCCTTGCTGGGTACCCGTGCCTGTGCCTTCTGCTGGCCCAGGACCAAGGTCGGCAGCCTGAGGGCCGCGCCACGGTCAGCATCACTCTGCTGCTGTCCTGCCTGCCGTCCCTCCCTCCTGCTACTCCCCCACAAGGCCACTGCAGGCCCGGGAAGCCCATGGGCATCATCACCACGTCCCTCCTGCAGCGATGAGACGGCCTCTGCTCCTGCAGAGGGTGAGAGATTGCAACCGGGCATGCCAGTCCCAGGGCCCGCTTCCTCGGAGCCACCGAACGTCAACCCTCTTGTATTCCTGTGAGTCTGCTCCAAGCCACCACTGCTGTGGGCCTTCTGAGCTCGGCTGTTTCCTGCCAGCCACCTGCAGTGTAAGTCACGCAACAGGCGGCTGGGGGTCTCCAGTTTTCCAGTTCACGTAGGGGATAGAGTCCTCCCAACTCCGAAGAGGGCAAGGAATGTTGCTCTTTTTGTTTTTCATCAAACAATGTTTATGTCCAGGATTTAACTGGGCAAGTGCACAGGAAATACACTTGAACTTATTAAGTCCTAGTGCAGAATGAATTTTTTTTTTACAAAAAGAATTATTTATGTATTTGAAAGTCAGAGTGTACAGAGAGAGAGAGAAATAGAGGAAGAGACAGATGGACAGGTCTTCCATCTGCTGGTTCATTCCCCAATGGCCACAAGTACCTGAGTTAGGCTGGTACAAAGACATGGCCAGAAATTCTTCCAGGTCTCCCACGTGGGTACAGGAGGCCAGGGACTTGAGCCATCTTCTACTGCTTCCCCAGGCCATTAAACAGGGAGCTGGATTGGATGTGGAACAACTGGAATTCGAACCAGAGCCCATAGGGGATGCTGGCATCGCAGGCAGTGCCTTCAACTACTATACCACAATTCCAGCCCCAGAATTATATTCTTGATGAAGAAGCCAGTTCCTCCCAGGAGCCACCATCTACACACTCAGTTACAGCATTTATATCAAATCTCCTGGCCAAAGAAAAGATGCTGATGTCACGTGTTCACGGAACCTTTTCAGTCTCCAGTTGTTCACACTTTCTATTGAGGGCTGATTCTGAGCCCAGCACTCTGTATACGTGATTATTGGTCGAGTTACAATGCTGGGAAATCCACATTACGTCATCCTCAGGCTGCAGAGCCAAGTCTCAGGGTGGCGGAGTGACGGGCCTGGGCGCTGGCAGCTAGCAGGTGCCAGAGCAGAAGTCCCCGTTCCCTCACCAGCTCCAGGAGGGCCCGGTGGTGTTATTAATAACGATGACGAGGACCGGGGCAGGGCATCGGCGAGCAGCATTTCCCATTCGTGCCCAGACACTCGGCTTCCACTCCCAGTCCATCCCCCTCAGGATAGATTTTCAATGAATGAGAAGTTGTCCTACACATGGGATCTTATCCCTCTGTCCCTGCCTGGATCACATCAAGCCCAGCTGGATCCAACACCAGGACTTCTGATCCTGCTTTGTGAGCTTCAGAAGGTCAGAGGACAGATGTAAAAAGTTGCAGTGTGATGAGGCCGTGACTGGGGTCTCCAAATACCACCTCCTACACATTAACCACGGATCTAGGAATGCACAGTCTATCCAAAGCGTAGTTTCACCTACAAACCCAGATAAGCATCAGGTTACTATCTGCATTGAGGCCTGCTCTGTTTTATTAACATCAATTTCAATGACTCCTTCCCACTGACCCCCAAACAAAATCTACAGGCTAAAGATTAAAAGAAAAAAAATCTCATGTGCTGTACCCTACAGGGTTTTGTCATTGAAGTTCTGGGGAAGCTGTCTCCTTACTGTAGCGCTTTGAAGTCTCAATAGTATGCAGTACACTTTGATTCTGTAATTGGTCTTACAGAGATAAGAAAATTGAGTTCACAGTTATTTTTATCCCTTTTGAAATTATATGGTTCTGCTGCTGCAAATAACCAGCATTTCATTTCCATCAACAGGAACCTACGAGAAACGGCTTTGTCCCTCATTTCTGTCAGTCCGTGGGAGCCTGACCACATGCTCACCTGCAGAGAGGGTGGGCAGGGGGACTTCTCCACGGCGAGCAAGGAGCTGGCAGCCCAGGCTCCCGCCCGTCACAGCGGCACACGACTGCTCTTTCCTCTCTGCGTCATTAATGGAAACAGCAGGATCCAGTTGCTAAGGTGACGTCAAACAAGAAAGCTGGTTGAGAGCCAACAATTCCTAATTGGACTAGAAGCTACACAAGCTGTAAATCAGGGCTGGGACACAGACCAAGTGTGCCTCTGTCTATGGAAACATTCTCTCAGCAGCAAAAAGAGCGAGAGTGACACTTGGTGGCCGGGACAGGGAGCACAGAGGACCGAGCCGCGGGGAACACTCTCCCCACCAACCAGAGCACCACGCTGCTCAAAGACAAAGGAGAGCTGTGTCTGCAGGAAGAGGTTCCATCACTCCTGCTGCGGCTGGGCCTGAGTATCAGCAGGGACCCTTTCAGCAGACGTTCGGAATGAACAGCTGTGAGTTGTGCAGAGAACGGCAGTTCCGAGAAAAGCAGCCCAATCATCGGAAGAGAATTCAGGGAGGCATTAAACGTCTGGACTGGACCTCCAGCGATGGGTAACGACTTGAAATGAACTTGAACTTGGCCGGGCTTCCCTACCCCCTGAACGTAGGTTCATTCTTCCAGCGTAAAGGCTTCCCACACTTGTTCAGACCAAAACCTGCCCTTTTAAGATTGCTCAGCAGAACCAAGCTCATTTCCAGTCACTGAACTTCATTATCTTCTATCAGTTAACACCCAGATCAAAGACAGAGTCCAAAGTATTTATCCAATAAATGCATGCATAGATGGCTGACAAGGTACAAGCAAATGTAAACCAGAATGGCTTATATAAACAACGTCCCAAGTAAGGGAGAAGAGAGATAAACAAATTTTTAAAATATACCTTTCCAGGGCCGACTCTGCGGCACGGCAGATTAAGCGGCAACATACATTGCCAACAGCCCATTTCTGAGTGCAAGGCTGATTCTCGGCTGCTCTGCTCCCATCCAGATCCACTGCAATGCACCTGGGAAAGCGACAGATGACGGTCCAAGTACGTGGGTCCCTGCCACCATGCGGGATGCCAGGCTTCAGCCTGGCCCAGCCCTGGCTGTTGTGGCCATTCAGGAAGTGAACCAGTGGATGGAAGATCTGTCTTTGTGTCACTATGTTTATTTAATTTATTTGAAAGTCAGAGTGAGAGTGAGAGTGAGGAGTGAGAGAGAGAGAGAGAGATCTTCCATCTCTCAGATGGCTCACTCCCCAAATGGCCACAATGCCTGGCCAGGCCGTGCCAGAGGCAGGAGTCAGGAACTTCATCTGGGTCTCCCACCAGGGTGCAGCGGCCCCAGCATTTGGGTCATCTTCTGCCGCTATCCCAGGTGCAGTAGCAGGGAACTGGATCAGATGAGGAGCAGCCAGGACTTGAACCTGTGCCCACATAGGATGCTGGCATCACAAACGGCAGCTTAAGCCGCTACACCACAATGTCAGCCCCAACAAATCTTTCAACTAGACACACACACAGACCCACACCCTTTCCCAGGAATCGCAGGAAACAAGAGTTTGAAAGGCACAGTGAGACAGACCGTGGTCCGTGGGCACATGGTCACAGGTACTGGGAAGGTGTCCGGGTGAGTTTGCAGGTGCTAACTCCTGAGGGTGTCTGGGCATGCAGGCCTGGTGGTGGCTTTCAGCCTTGGCTACACAGTGGATTTGCCAGAACAGGTGGCAAAATGCTTTTATCCAGGCTACAACCCAGGCCAATTAATCAGAAATCCTGAGGGTGAGCCCCAAGAAAAAAACCTGTATAAAGGTCCCATAGCTGCTTTTTTTTTTTTTTTGATAGAAATGATATTATTTTTATTACCTATATTTCCTTTTTATTTTTAACTTTTATTTAATAAATATAAATTTAATACATATAAATTTAATATAAATAAAAATAATATAAATACAGCTTATGGATTACAGTGGCTTTTTCCCCCAATAACTTCCCTCCTACCCACAACCCTCCTATGTCCTGCTCCCTCTCCCATTCCATTCACATCAAGATTTATTTTCAATTATCTTTATATACAGAAGATCAATTTAGTATATATGAAGTAGATTTCAACAGTTTGCACTCACACACAGAAACACAAAGTGTAAAGTACTTTTTTGAGTACTAGTTATAGCATTAATTCACATTGTACAACACATTAAGGACAGAGATCCTACATGAGGAGTAAGTGCACAGTGACTCCTGTTGTTGGCTTAACAAATTATTTTTGTGAAAATACCTGATGGAGGGCCAGTGCCGCGGCTCACTAGGCTAATCCTCCGCCTTGCGGCGCCGGCACACTGAGTTCTAGTCCCGGTCGGGGCGCTGGATTCTGTCCTGGTTGCCCCTCTTCCAGGCCAGCTCTCTGCTGTGGCCCAGGAGTGCAGTGGAGGATGGCCCAAGTGCTTGGGCCCTGCACCCCATGGGAGACCAGGAGAAGCACCTGGCTCCTGCCATCGGATCAGCGCAGTGTGCCGGCCACAGCGCGCCAGCCGCAGCGGCCATTGGAGGGTGAACCAACGGCAAAGGAAGACCTTTCTCTCTATCTCTCTCTCTCACTGTCCTGCCTGTCGCCTGTCAAAGAAAAAATACCTGATGGAGACCACTTCTGAACAGCCGGCTGTCTGCCAGGCTTCCTTCAAGGGCTGTGACTTGGAGCCGGCAGCTCACGCAGACTCTGGGGCCCTTCCCAGGGACAACAGTCCTCCCTGCACATGGACCAGAGGTGCTGAGTGCTTCTCTCTCATCTCACAGAACAGGACGGAGGGTGTGTGTGTTGACATTTCATATGACTGAAATGCACAAAGACATCCTCAAATGTGGCCAGCACATGTTCACCTGCACATAGACTGGCCACAGCTACAGCCCCTCTGCACCATCAGTGTGAAAACTGACCACAGCTACAGCCCCTCTGCACCGTCAGTGTGTGCACTGGTCACAGCTACAGCCCCTCTGCACTGTCAGAACGTGAACTGACCACAGCTACAGCCCCTCTGCACCGTCAGTGTGTGAACTGACCACAGCTACAGCCCCTCTGCACCATCAGTGTGTGCACTGACCACAGCTACAGCCCCTCTGCACCTTCAGCATGTGAACTGACCACAGCTACAGCCCCTCTGCACCATCAGTGTGTGAACTGACCACAGCTACAGCCCCTCTACACTGTCAGCGCATGAACTGACCACAGCTACAGCCCCTCTGCACCGTCAGTGCATGAACTGACCACAGCTATAGCCCCTCTGCACCTTCAGCATGTGAACTGACCACAGCTACAGCCCCTCTACACTGTCAGCATGTGGACTGACCACAACTACAGCCCCTCTGCACCATCAGTGTGTGAACTGACCACAGCTACAGCCCCTCTGCACTGTCAGTGCATGAACTGACCACAGCTACAGCCCCTCTGCACCATCAGTGTGTGAACTGGCCACAGCTATAGCCCCTCTGCACTGTCAGCGTGTGCACTGACCACAGCTACAGCCCCTCTACACTGTCAGTGTGTGAACTGGCCACAGGCACAGCCTCTCTGCACTGTCAGCGTGTGAACTGGCCGCAGGCACAGCCCCTCTGCACTGTCAGCGTGTGAACTGACCACAGCTACAGCCCCTCTGCACCGTCAGTGTGTGAACTGAACACAGCTACAGCCCCTCTGCACTGTCAGCGCATGAACTGACCACAGCTACAGCCCCTCTGCACCGTCAGTGAAAACACACAAGCAGTGAAGGAGGCAACAGTATCTAATAATCAGGACGGTGTCTGGACCTGGCAGGTCCCCTGTGAAAGTCTTGGCTTTGAGAATCTCTGCCGTGGTATGAAGGTGGGAATACCTCAACACCTCAGCTACTCCTCCCACTTCTTTACACAGGTGTAGCAGGAAGCCAGGAAAGGAGCTATTACCCCTGAGAATTCTGACTCCATGTTAAAAGGGTGTTGAAAAAAAAAAAAAAAACCTTTTCACTGAGAAAAACAGAAGGAATTCTGCATGCCTGAACCATCACGCTCTTCTGAAACTCCAGCCGGGAAAATCCCAGGCTCCGTAAGATATCCCAGTACTCAGCTGCTGTCCAATCTGAAGGCATGTCGACTCCAGGGCTGTGTGTCCTGGACCCCGGTCACCTGCCAGGGAGGTGTCAGGACTCAGCATGTAGGCAGGGCACACACAGACCATTGGTGTTGGGCAATGCTTAAAATACAGAATTCACCATGGCATTTAAATGGTAAAATATTTGAAAACTAACAAGAGTAATACATGGTCCAAAATCACAGAATATATTTCATAGTGCACAGAAGAAACAACCCAAAACTTAACTGGAAAAACATGTAATATAAGGTCTTTGCTGTCTGTACCTTTAAGCAGAAGGTGAGAGAGACCTGGTGTGACCAGAGTTTGTGCCTGCATTCACGACGTGTGGTATCAGATGGAGGGAGGTACATTTCGCAGCATGGGATGCGCCACACAGGTCACAGCAAGCGTCAGGAAATCACAGCCTGTTTGTTGTGCATGTTTAGGTTTTAATAATGGCAGATACAGCTCCGCGATTTGGCACAAAGACTGCCCAGGTCAGGTGACAGTGTCATGTCGTCTGGGCTGGCGCTGGTGGCAGCGAACACATCACATGGAAACGATCCTCTGTCTTTAAAAATGGGAAAAAAAAAGAAAAGAACAGCAGCTCCTGTGGGATAAGTTTGACTTTGACGGTATTCAGAACACTGGGGACTAAACGATGCAAGGTGTAAGACCCAGAAGACAAATCCCGTGATACAAGCAACAGAACTAGGGGCTGGTGTCTGATCAGTGCTGGGAACGTGCCCACTGCCAGAGCGCTGTGACCCACAGAGCCAGGACTCCAACCCACGCGTGACCCCGACAGAGCTCAGGAGCCTCTCCCACAGTGAGAGTGCAGCACGCCTGGGTCCTGGGAGCCATGAGGAGGACTTGCCCATACATGGACAGGGTGCAATGGCGAGAGCTGGAATGAGCGCGCTGAGCCCCGTGCAGCCGTGGGAGACTTTGGCACGCAGTGAGACTCTGGCGTCCTTCTGCAAGGGGGACGATGATCTGATTACTCGTCCTGGCAGGCGGCCTGCCATTCAGCTCTACGCAGAAAGCCAAGCGTACAGGAATGGACCATGTTTGGCCAAGCTCATCCCTAAGTTAACTCCAGCCCAATCTGACCTGCCTGATGGAAGACTGCTCAGCGGTTGGGTTCAGCAAAGTAATTTTGGGGGTGAAAATCGAGAGTAGTGACAAGCATTTTCTACAAGAAGTACCTGTGACAGTGTGGATTTTAATTCTACTTGTAAAGTAAATTGCTTTTCAAAGACGTACACAGGAAACACTTTCGATACGTGCTTCATTTCTGAGACTTACACAACGCAGTGTCATATTTTTCTGTGATCCAGTCTAGGTCACGAAACAAGTCAGTGATATTTAGCCTCCCCTAAAGCATTTGTTATTGCCATAGTGCTCGTCTCAATACCCGGTGACTCAGAATTCATCCCTAAAAATGTGTAACTGCTTCCTGACACACAGGATGTCAGCATCTATGCAAAGAGCCAGGTCACCTAAATGCAGATGGAAAGACCCGAGTCTCGGGCAGGGAAACACCGGTGTCCAGTGGCTGCACTGGAACACACTTGGCTGCACAGTCTTCTTTTTTGTAGCCCTTGACCCCATCCAGAGCCACAAAATACAGTGAGATTTTGGCACCCAGGGCCAGCTCTGGGACACATGGGCACATGCCATTGCCTCTCACGTGGGAGACGCCCCTGGGCTCTGTCAGGGTCACTGGTGGGCTGGACCCCTGGCTCTGCTGCTCACAGTGCTTCCACGGCGGGCACGTTCCCGGCACGGATCAGGACGCCTTGTGCCGGACACCCAGCCTAGCCCCTGGGTTTTGCTGTGATGTTCTGTTGCTCGTTTCACAAGAGCTGTTTCCTGGGTCTTGTGCCCTTGATCTTTTAGTCTCCAAATACCCTGAATACTGAGAGAGAGAGAGAGAGAGAGAGAGAGAGAGAGAGAGAGAGAGAGAGAGAGATTTGTGGATCTGCAGCTCTCATTTGTCTTTTTCCTGACGGCAGCTCTCGGGGATGCACCTGGTGTGACCTGTTCTGTACACAAAATCTATCCTGGAAAACTGGCCCGGGGTGGGTGTCTCATGACACCGGCCACCAGGGCATGTTCTAAAGTCTTGTCCTACCTGGCTGGGTGAGCAGGGCTTGTTCTCCAGGGCTGTCTGTGCCTACTGCAGGCAGTTGGGATGGGAGTTCCGTGGAACGATACACATGGAATACGTGCAAGGCAGCTGGGGCACAGCAACTGCTCAATAACATAGACTCCACTCCCTGATGTATTGGACTACATGAAAACCCACATGTCCATCTGTGAGCATACAAGGCTCCCACTGGGATCGCAAAAGCCCTTCTCCTCTAAGCTCTGCCTCTCGCTGTTTCTCAGTCTCTCTGAATCTGTTTTCAGTCCTTAAACTGGGATCATTAAAACTACTCTTTGGGGGTCAGTGCTGTGGTGTAGTGAGTAAAGCCACCGCCTGCAGTGCCGGCATCCCATATGGGCACCTGTTCCAGACCTGGCTGCTCCATTTCTGATCTGGCTCTCTGCTATGGCCTGGGAAAGCAGTCAAAAATGGCCCAAGTCCTTGGGCCCCTGCACCCACATGGCAGACCCAGAAGAAGCTCCTGGCTCCTGACTTTGGATTGGCTCAGCTCTGGCTGTTGCAGCCAACTGGGGAGCGGGCCAGTGCATGGAAGGCCTCTCTCTCTCTCTCTCTCTGTAACTCTTTCAAAAAATAAAAGTAAAATTAAACAAACCACTGTTCATGGCAACTAAAACAACTCACAGGTACCAACTTTCAACAGCCACATGGTGGAACTCCAACGATGGTCTGAACCGAATGTGGGGGGTGCCGAGTTCTCACACCTTGAGAGGCAACACACAAAACAGGGCAAGGTAGGCGTTGGAGCAAAGACGGGCTCCAGCTTAGAGAAAGAGACAGGGAACTGGAGCAACCAGGAGAGAAGATGGTGAGAGCGGAGGTGAGTGTGCGGGAAGCAGCGAAGCGGATCGGGGTGGGGGCAGGTCTGCCTGGTGGACACCACCACCCTCTCTAGAACATTCTCCAAAACGCAGGCGGTGCCTCCACTGCTTCCCGGTCAGGTCTCACGCTCGTCTCTGCTAAACGCCGCATCAGGAACAATCCACACGAGCTGTTTCTCACCCTGCGCCTCGTCCATGGCCAACCTCGCCCTGTGGTCTGCAGCGGTCTTTAAGATAAAGCCCTAGGGGCAGGTGTGGGGTGTAAACCACAGGGATGAGCCCTCAGGTTGGGGTCAGGGGTTTTACCAACGTTTCGTGTTCGCCCCTGTGGAGAACGAGGGTGAGACGCTGATGCACGCTTTCCTTCTCGCTGCTTCAACGACCCCACGCGTGACAGCACGGCGAGTTTCCAGGCAGCTGCTGAAACACTGCCTGGTCACCAGCTTCTCTCTGGGACTTCCTGGGACGTTTTGCACAAGACTGAAGTCAACAATGGTTTACGGCGCTATGCCCTCAGCTGGCCAGCCAAGCAGCTCACGACGGACGGAGCGAATCCCCCGCCAATTCCTCACTTGAAAGCCTGGTAGATAGGAGCCTCCGGTGACCCACCACCAGCCTTCTACCCGGCAAACAGTCACCGAAAAGCCCTGAGATGGCTGGAGTCTGGAACCTGCTTCCTCCCTCCTCAGCAGCGAATAGCCAGCAAAGCAGTGCCGTGCGGCGCCCGTGACAAGGCTGACCGCCGTGGACGGTGGGCGTGCAGACACCCGAGACGCAGCCACGCGCTGCTGGGGAGCCCCTGGCCTGTACGTTACCCGCTCCCTGACGATTGCCACTGCACTCAAGGGCCACGGGGCAGAGGCAGAGCTGAGCTATCACAACTAAACAACCCGAGTGTCCGACCAAGAGTGTTTCCGAGGGGTCAGGTGAGGTCCGGGAACCCTAAGGGATAGCAGAAGCTGCTGAGGACAAGACCCGGGGCCTGAGGGAGAGCAGGGGTCCCGGCCGCTAGAAACAGGAGTGGGGGCCTTTGCTTGCAAGCCCTGAGGCCCCGGGGCTCTGGACTCAGCGTCCATGAATGTCTGACCTTGCTGCTGCACGTGCCGCTCCGGGGAGCAGCATGAGAAGGAAGGGGAGAGACGGGAGAGCGGTGGCAGGATCGGCTGGCAATCCGGACAGACAATGATCTTTGTGTTCACAACACGAAAATACAGGCAATCAGCCTGGGAACGGCAGAAGGCTGGAATCTAGCTACTCAGGTGAAGATGGCAGACGCAGGAAACTACCTAACGCACAGCAGGCAGCAGCGGAAGCGTCGCGGTGGGAATGCAGCTGCTGTCGGGTGGAACCAGGAGGCTGAAGGAAAGCCCTTCCGAGGGGAGCAGACGTGGTACCGGTGGCACCGGCGGCCCCGCCCCCGTGGCCTGGCAGAGCCTCCGCCAGGGGCCATGCGCTCGCAACTCCTTACGTTTGACGTTCTTTTCAGTTCTTATTTTTGCTTCCATCCATTTTGCTATAAACCATATTTGAATCCCAGACACTTGAATGGGTTGAATTGCTTCCATAGCCTTTTTTATGTTTTATTAAAGCAATTAAAAAAGTTGTATTTCCTCCTTTCATTCCAAGTCTCTGGGTGTTAGGAGGTAGGAAAGCTCTTCTATTTCTCGGGGAAATAACTCCTCGAGGTCAAGACGAAGCTGGTGGGTGAGGACACGTCAGGCTTCTACTGGGTGGCCGCTGCGTGCAGCCTGTCTATCCTGCCTGCCTGGGGCCACAGGTGGGAGAAAACGCGGACACAGTCACCCGAGGAGCTGGTGGGCAGTCATGTCCAGCTGCTCCCCTCTGCGAACCAACGGATCTGAACGCAGACCCGAACGCCGGATGTGAAGACGTGGTTCGCTCTCCCGACACGAGCACGTCACAGGAAGGTATTCCAGAACAGTTTGACTTACGGAAGAGTTGCAAGGAGGATACAGCCTCCCTCTGTCCCCACGCTGTTTCTCCCACCGTCGACATCCGAATTACGATGGTGCCTCATCACAGCTTGCGCCAGGGCTGATTTCCGGGTTCAGTCATTCTGATTCCCATGCACTTTCTCTGGTGTCTTTTTCCAGTGCCAGGTGTGAGGCTGATTTGGGGGTGGTAGCCTTACTGGATTAAGGAGTGTCCAGAAACCTGGAAAAGCCTGGGGGTGTGTCTGCGAGGTGCCTCCATCCAGGACCAGGTGGGAAGACCCAGCCCCGATGCAGGTGGCGCCACTGGGGCAACTGAATACAAACGGCAATGTGGCGGGGACCACGGGACCCCTGCCTCCCAGGTCAGGTCGGGGCGTGGCCCTCAGCCTCCAGCACCTGCTGCTGCTCTGGCTGTCAGCCTAAACCAGATCCACGTCCTTGGCTTCCCGGCTGTGAAGCCCCTGCACTCGGCCTGAGCCGCACTCCCAGCACCCCAGGGTCCTCTGCCTGCAGACACTTGGCAAAGTCTCGGCTCCAGGCAGCCCCCGAAATCTTCTCTGTGTATCCCAGTGGAGCCCTGACCGTCCACGCAGGGCCACCACCAGCCCCCAAACCTCCTTTGCTGCCCTGAGACCGATAGTTGCTCAGACTCCCATCCTGTCAGACTTTGCGGATCATCTTGACAATTTTGAGCAGAACTGGCCCCTCAGCTTGGGTCTTTCTAGTGATTCCTGAGTGCCTCGTGTGAGGGGTCCCTGGGAGCCAACCTGGACCATCTGCTGAGGGAGCACCTGCCAGGGGCTCCCTTTGCCCATCCCCTACCCTGCTACCTACAAGGAAGCCTGGATGTGCACCTGCAGGATGCCCGCCTTCTCCCCTCTGTGCTCAACCCTACACGTGCTTACATCACTAGGAACCCAGGATCTTGTATTTCATATGTACAGGTTTAGCAACATAGTGACACTTCCCATCCAATCCTCCCTCCCGCCCACGCTCCCACACTTCCTCCTCTTTCCTCTCATTCCCTCTCTTCATTTTTAGAAACATCTATTTTCAGTTTACTTTATACTCATAAGATTAACCCTACACTCAGTAGAGAAATAGTATGAGAAATAGACAAATAGATGAAGGAAAAAACACTGTTCCTCAACAGCAGAGACAAGGGCTGTAAACAATCATCAAATCTCAAAATGTCAGCTTCAATACATTATATTTTTGGTGCTTTATCAGTTACCACATATCAGGGAGAACATACAGTATTTGTCTTTTTGGGACTGGCTTGTTTCACTAAGTATAATGGTTTCCAGTTGCATCCTTTTTTATTGCTGAGCAGTATTCCATTATATATAGTGTGTGTATATATATAGATATACACACACACATATATATATACACGCATATATGTAACACAATTTCTTTATCCAGTCCTCAGTTGATGGGTATCTGGGTTGATTCCATATCTTAGCCATTGCGAATTGAGTTGCAATAAACCAGGGATGCAGATAACTCTTTCAAACACTAATTTCATTTTGTTTGGGTAAATCCCAGGAGTGCAACCCAGAGAGATTTTTTTAAAAAGATTTATTTACTTATTTGGAAGGAAAAGTTACAGAGAGGCAGAGGCAGAGGCAGAGAGAGAGAGAGAGAGAGAGAGAGGTTTTCCATCCATTGGTTCACTAGCAAAGTGGCCTCAATGGCTGGAGCTGGGCTGATCTGAAGCCAAGAGCCAGGAGTTTCTTCCAGGTCTCCTACACAGGTGCAGGGCCCAGGACTTGGGCCCTCTTCTACTGCTTTCCCAGGCCATTGCAGAGAGCTGGATCGGAAGTGGAGCAGCAGGGACTCAAACCGGCTACCATATGGGCACTGCAGGCCAGGGCTTTACCCGCTACACCATAGCATCAGACCACTCACAGATCATTCTGATTTTGGGCTACAACCTAACGTTTAGCCATGTATTTTATTTCTCATTTTATTCCCACTTTGGCACTGGGGGCTCCTTCACTTGTCTCCTGCATCCTTTTGATGGATCCCTCCCTCCCCTCTCCCTCCCCTTCCTTTTCCTTATTTTTTTTTTTTTCAATTCTTGAGAACTTAGTGTCTGTTAGCAGGCTCATCATATATGAGGACATTTCAAAGAGTTCATAGAAAAATTGAATTGAAAGATCTTTATTTTGGCAAAAAATATTTTAAAATTCCATGCATAATTTATTCACAACACACATTTTCCAAGAACTTCTGCAGACAGCTGGAAATCCAGATTTTTCTAGACTAGTGTTTGTCAGTGGATATCAAAGACGAGCAAGTGCACTGTGGCCTGGGGTGGCTTCTGACCATGTGGGAGGCCACTGTGGCACTGACAGGAAGACATGAGTTCCTCCATATAATCAGGGACACGGTGCTTTGATTGCGGGACCCAGCCTGCGGAAATGCGCTTTTCAGAAAGGATTTCCGGCTTAGATCCCGCTAGGGAGCCTTGATGCTCGCGACCCGTGTGCAGCCACCTCGGTTTCCCTGGCAGCCCCTGCTGGGATGAAGGGAGCCAGCTCTGGAGTTCTCCCAGAGCTCCCTGTGGCTGGTGTGGAGACGCCACTCAGCCAGGAGCTCACAGACAGCTCCGGCTTCACCGGGCTCACGGCTCAGCGAGGAGTCACGTGTACGCACTCACGAGGGGGCTTCCGATTGCTCCTGAAAGTGGAATCAGAAGCCACGCGGGTGCACGTGGTGGGTGGAGTGCAGCGTCTTGCTTGTGACTCCCATATCCCGTGTCAGAGTCCTGGGTTTGAATCCCGACTCCACTCCCAATTCCAGCTTCCTGGGAACGCGCACACTGGAGGCAGTAGGTGACGGCCCACATGGCCGAGTCCCTGTGTCTCACATGAGGGACGCAGATGGAGTTCTTGGTTTCTGTCTCGGGCCTGGCCCAGCCTCAGCTGTCGAAGACATTTGGGGAGGGAACCAGAGAGTAGAAGACAGCGCTTTCTCTTTCTCTCTCTATATATATAGATAGATAGAGACATATATCTTTATTTTTCCACTTATAAAGATTTATACCTTTATACTTATTTTTATATATGTAGAAATATATATTTATACTTACATACATACATATATATCTACCACTCACTACATAAAGAAAATTCTGGAGAGATAAGTTTATTTTGGTACAAAAAATTTCAAAATGCATGCACAGCGGGGACTTCTAAAAGCTCGTGAGGAGTGTGTTTAATGAAAAAGCTGCGGGGATTTCAAACATGGCCCACGCCAAAATAAACTTCTCATCCCGTTCTCCCTGGGCCTCCCGAGGTCCCCGTGTGCACGCCAGCAGATTCCGAGTGCTGCGGCAGCATCGGGACAGGATCCTGACCCGGAGCGCGGCTGCGTGTGGGTGGGGAGGGGTGTGGACAGAGCGCTGGCAAAGCCCAGCTGTGGGTCGGTGGGCCAGGGCCAGCTTCCCCCGCACAGGGACAGTGAGGTGTGCGAGCCCGAAGGAGCGGAAAGCAGGGCAGTGTGGGGGGAACCCTGGTGGCCGCAGGGGACGGGGCTGTGAGCCAGTGTGGACAAAGCAGCCTGACCACAGTTATCCGACACCATCTAACCAGCTGCCCAGGGCCACTCATCCCACCAACTACCACTCACCACGGAGTACAGCCCGGCGTTTTGTGCCTCTGCCACACTGGGTTTAATGTGCAGGAAATGGGCAAGCAGCTTTTTCTGTGGTAAAGCTAACCCCAAAGGCTGTCTCGTAGTATCAACCAATGTTGCATCTAACTTACAATTCTTATTCCTGCTTTCTCAGTTTTCCATGCTGACTTTAAAGTTATCTGCGTTTCATTTCATTCTTTGAACCAACTTTGCGACCCACACTGGCTCCCTCGTCACTGGGCCAAATGGCTGATACATGCTCACTCTAAAGATTTTTTTTTTTAACATTCTGGAAGCTGCAACTTTGCAGTTGGAGAGACTCAGACAGGGCCTGGCAGGCCTTCAAGGGATGCTCCCAGTGGTTCCAAGGAAAAGGCAGTGTTAAAAAAAAAAAAAGAACTAAATTTCTATATTAAAGGGATTATCAGGAAAAAATGAAATCTCCAGAGAATATTTAATAGATTTTTGTAGACTGGGAAGGAGCTAAGAAATCTGGTTTACTAAATATGCTTGGGAAATGTATGCATAAGTAACCTTCCTCGGCATGGTTTTCAGAAACAGTTAACCAGGAGCTGTGGCAGTCAATCTGCTCACCAAGCCACTGGAAACCCCATCTTAGGAGGTTCATGACACCTGCACCTCACCATGGCAAAACTCATTTTCTTTTGGAGCCGAGTTCCAACAGAACCACGCGACTGTCTTTGGCATTCGCCTCCTGGCTCTAAGCAGCTCATCCATCAGCTTTTGTTTTCATTCTCCGGCTTTAGTTTCATGCATCTCATGTCAGTATCGACAGAGATCATCAAGAGAGATGGCTCTGCCTCACCACATCAGAGGCACAACAAAAATAATTTGCTTTAGTCGATAGATTAACTTTGTCTTTAAAAGCAGTCAAGCCCTCAGACACCTGGGTTATGACATGCAAATGAGAAATTCTTGTTCAGATTGTACTCCCAGGCTTTAGGTGTCAAAGTTAAAATAAGCAATTGCAAATTACAGAGGCGGGCTAAGGATATTCTGTCATTTGGCTACATGATGCAGGGCAAGCATCAAAGAAAGAGTGCTCATGCATCAGCCGTCGCACCGCCGAAGAGCTGTGGAAGTGCCAAAGCAGGAGTCCCGAGGGGCTACCCAGTGCTGGCACTCGGACTCCGTACAGAAAGTATCCATCAATGCCAGGACGATGAAGGGTGAGCAGCTTCTCTCTGACTGATGGGTACAAGAGCACAAAACAAAGGAGATGAAGGAAGTCAATGGGTTTACTGATAGAATAAATCTCAGCTCCCGACTACGCGGCAACCCCTACGCGGCTTGGAAAACCCCTGGTAGTCCCTGGTAAAGACCTAACGTGAGCCTGTGATGGCACCATCAGAAAACTCATTCACGGAGCTCAATGAGAAACGTTTGCTCGATTTAACAGTGTTGGTCCTCAAAGGGGGCCTATTTAAGACGGCTGATAAGCAAGGGCTGGGATCCCAATTCACCTAGAGAGTCCCTGGATTCCTGTCGAACTTTGCTGAAACTCTCACAGGGTGAGCCGCCCTAACTCAAGAGCCTGCGCGAGCTCCTCCCACCACCGGCCCGTTCCCACCTGCTGTCTGCTCTGAGGTGGGCAGCTCAACAGGCAGAATGCAGAGGACACACTTCACTTCGAATCTCCTACAAACAGCAATTTTTTAAAAATTTATTTATTTGAGGCTGGTGCCGCGGCTCACTAGGCTAATCGTCCGCCTAGCGGCGCCAGCACCCCAGGTTCTAGTCCTGGTCGGGGCGCCGGATTCTGTCCCGGTTGCCCCTCTTCCAGGCCAGCTCTCTGCTGTGGCCAGGGAGTGCAGTGGAGGATGGCCCAAGTGCTTGGGCCCTGCACCCCATGGGAGACCAGGGGTGCAGGGCCTGGCTCCTGCCATCAGATCAGCGCAGTGCGCCAGCCACAGCGGCCACTGGGGGGTGAACCAAAGGAAGGAAGACCTTTCTGTCTCTCTCTCTCACTGTCAACTCTGCTTGTCAAAAAAAAAATTATTTATTTGAAAGGCAGAGTTACAGAGAGGCAGAGGCAGAGCGAGAGAGAGAGGTCTTCCATCTGCTGGTTCACTCCCCAGATCGCTGCAACGGCCAGAACTGGGCCTACCTGAGGCCAGGAGCTTCTTCCAGGTCTCCCACGTGGGGACAGGGACCCAAGCACTTAGGCCACCTTCTACTGCCTTCCCCGAGCATTAGCAGGGAGCTGGATTGGAAGTGGAGCAGCTGGGACTCAAACCAGTGTCCATGTGGGATGACTGCACTGTAGGAGGTAGCTTAACCTGCTACTCAACAGCACCAGTCCCTAAAGAGTAATTTTTTTTTTACATAGTGCATAGTAACTTATTTTCACCAAGTTCGATTATTTCCCTGTTAGAGCACAAATAACTCGTGGCTAGGAGTTCAATTTATAACAACAAAACATGCTGACCATATTTCCCCCCACGTGGCTTAAACGGCAACTTTTAAAGTTTGTCTAAAATTTATTTGTTGTTCTTTGGAAATTCAACTTTAACTAGGTTACTTGTATTTTGGCAACCTATATATACATATCTCCATGTATTCTGTTTTTTATTAAGAAAATATTCCTTTAAAAAGAACAGAAAATAGTTCTACAGGTGACATCCTTAGAAGAGCAGAATTTTAGATCAAAGGAGAATTAGCCATAATGTAGCTGAATGATCTTACACTATACCGAAGGAAACTTAGAGACCCAAACGGATTAAAGGACTTGTCAAGATCCTACAGCAAGCTAACCTCCAGAGACCAAATCAGAATACAGTTTCCCAGCTCCTTGTTATGTTTCTTTCCAGTGTATATTTTCTCTCTTTTTAAAGCTAAAAAACTGGTGCTGATACCATGGTGTAGCAGGTTAAGCCATCACCTGCATACCAGCATGCCATATGGGCGCCAGTTCAAGACCCAGCTGCTCCACTTCTGATCCGGCTCTCTGCTAATGTGCCTTGGAAAACAGCAGAGGGTGGCCCAACTGTTTGGGACCTTCTACCCACATGAGAATCCTGGAAGAAGCTCCTGGCTCCTGGCTTCAGATCGGCGCAGCTCTGGCCATTGTGGCCAATTTGGGAGAGAACCAGTGGATGGAAGACCCCTTTCCCTCTCTCTCTCTCTCTCTCTCTCTCTCTCTCTCTCTCTGCCTCTCCTCCTCTCTCTGTGTAACTCTTCCTTTCAAATAAATAAATAAATAAATCTTTTAAAAATAAGAATTTCATACATCAATAATAAAAACACAAACACCTTAAAATAGAAAAAAAAAATTTTTTGACAGGCAGAGTTAGACAGTGAGAGAGAGAGAGAGAGAGACAGAGAGAAAGGTCTTCCTTTTTCCATTGGTTCACACCCCCCCCCAAGTGGTCGCTGTGGCTGGCGCGTTGAGGCCGGTGTGCTGTGCCCACCAGAAGCTAGGAGCCAGGTGCTTCCTCCTGGTCTCCCATGTGGTGCAGGGCCCAAGGACCTGGGCCATCCTACACTGCACTCCTGGGCCACAGCAGAGAGCTGGACTGGAAGAGGATCAACCAGGACAGAAATAGACGCCCCAACTGGGACTAGAACCCAGGGTGCTGGTGCCGCAGGCAGAGGATTAGCCTAGTGAACCGTGGTGCCGGACTAAAATAAAAATTTGAACACACCCGTCACCAAAGAAGATATATAAAAACCAAGAAGCCCATGAACAACTGTTCAAAATCATAACGTTGAACGTTAATGGACTGAACTGTCCAGTTAAAAGACACAGACTGGCTGATTGGGTTAAGGAACAAAACCCATCTATTTGCTGCTTACAAGAAACACATCTTTCCAACAAAGATGCATATAGACTGAAAGTGAAAGGCTGGAAAAAGATATACCATGCCAACAGAAATGAAAAAAGAGCGGGTGTAGCCATCTTAATATTGGACAACATAAACTTTAACACAAAAACTGTTAAGAGAGACAAAGAGGGGGCACTATATAATAATTAAGGGATCAATTCAACAGGAAGATATAATGATTATCAATGTATATGCACCTAATAACAGGGCACCAGTTTATTTAAAAGATTTGTTAAGGGAATTAAAGGGAGACTTAGACTCCAATACTATAGTACTGAGGGACTTCAATACTCCACTCTCAGAAATAGACAGATCAACAGGACAGAAGATCAACAAGGAGACAGTAGATTTAAACGACACTATAGCCCAAATGGATCTAACAGATATCTACAAAACTTTTCATCCTACACAGAAAGCATTTACATTCTTCTCAGCAGTACATGGAACCTTCTCTAGGATTGACCACATACTAGGCCATAAAGCAAGTCTCAGCAAATTCAAAAAAATTAGAATCATACCATGCAGCTTCTAAGACCATAAAGGAATGAAGTTGGAAATTAACAACTCAGGAATCCCTAGAGCATATGCAAACACATGGAGATTGAACAACACGCTCCTGAATGAACACTGGGTCATAGAAGAAATCAAAAGATAAATAAAAAACTTTCTGGAAGTAAATGAGGATAACAGCACAACATACCAAAACTTATGGGACGCAGCAAAAGCAGTGTTAAGAGGAAAGTTTATATATCAATAGGTGCCTACATCAAGAAATTGGAAAGGCACCAAATAAATGAGATTTCAATTCATCTCAAGGACCTAGAAAATCTGCAGCAAACCAGACCCAAATCTAGTAGAAGAGAAATAATTAAAATCAGAGACGAAATCAACAGGATTGAATAAAAAAAATTACAAAAAATCAGCCAAAGGAGGAGCTGGTTTTTTGAAAAAATAAACACAATTGACACCCCATTGGCCCAACTAACTAAAAAAAGAAAAGACCCAAATCAATAAAATCAGAGATAAAAAAGGAAATGTAACAACAGACACCACAGAAATAAAAAGAATCTTCAGAAATTACTACAAGGACCTGTATGCCAGCAAACAGAGAAACCTATCAGAAATGGATAGATTCCTGGACACATGCAACCTACCTAAATTGAACCAGGAAGACATAGAAAATCTAAACAGACCCATAACTGAGACAGAAATTGAAACAGTAATAAAGGCCCTCCCAACAAAGAAAAGCCCAGGACCAGATGGATTCACTGCTGAATTCTACCAGACATTTAAAGAAGAACTAACTCCAATTCTTCTCAAACTATTCAGAACAATCGAAAAAGAGGGAATCCTCCCAAATTCTTTTTATGAAGCCAGCATCATCTTAATTCCTAAGCCGGAAAAAGATGCAGCATTGAAAGAGAATTACAGACCAATATCCCTGATGAACATAGATGCAAAAATCCTCAATAAAATTCTGGCCAATAAAATGCAACAACACATCAGAAAGATCATCCACCCAGACCAAGTGGGATTTATCCCTGGTATGCAGGGATGGTTTAATGTGCGCAAAACAATCAATGAGAGACACCACATTAACAGACTGCAGAAGAAAAACCATATGATTATCTCAATAGACACCGAGAAAGCATTTGATAAAATACAACACCTTTCATGATGAAAATTCTAAGCAAACTGGGTATGGAAGGAACATTCCTCAATACAATCAAAGCAATTTATGAAAAACCCACGGCCAACATCCTATTGAATGGGGAAAAGTTGGAAGCATTTCCACTGAGATCTGGTACCAGACAGGGATGCCCACTCTCACCACTGCTATTCAATATAGTTCTGGAGGTTCTAGCCAGAGCTATTAGGCAAGAAAAAGAAATTAAAGGGATACAAATTGGGAAGGAAGAACTCAAACTATCCCTCTTTGCAGATGATATGATTCTTTATTTAGGGGATCCAAAGAACTCTACTAAGAGACTATTGGAACTCATAGAAGAGTTTGGCAAAGTAGCAGGTTATAAATTCAATGCACAAAAATCAACAGCCTTTGTATACACAGACAATGCCACGGCTGAGGAAAAACTTCTAAGATCAATTCCATTCACAATAGCTACAAAAACAAATACCTTGGAATAAACTTAACCAAGGATGTTAAAGATCTCTATGATGAAAATTACAAAACCTTAAAGAAAGAAAGAGAAGAGGATACCAAAAAAATGGAAAAATCTTCCATGCTCATGGATTAGAAGAAGCAGTATCATCAAAATGTCCATTCTCCCAAAAGCAATTTATACATTCAATGCAATTCCAATCAAAATACTGAAGACATTCTTCTCAGATCCGAAAAAAAGGATGCTGAAATTCATATGGAGACACAAGAGACCTCGAAAAGCTAAAGCAATCTTGTACAACAAAAACAAAGCCGGAGGCATCACAATACCAGATTTCAGGGCATAGTACAAGACAGTTGTAATCAAAACAGCATGGTACTGGTACAGAAACAGATGGATAGACCAATGGAACAGAATAGAAACACCAGAAATCAATCCAAACATCTATAGCCAACTTATATTTGGTCAAGGATCTAAAACCAATCCCTGGAGTAAGGACAGTCTATTCAATAAATGGTGCTGGGAAAATTGGATTTCCACGTGCAGAATCATGAAGCAAGACCCCTACCTTTCACCTTACACAAAAATTCACTCAACATGGATTAAAGACTTAAATCTACAAACTGACACCATCAAATTATTAGAGAGCATTGGAAAACCCTGCAAGATATTAGGTACCAGCAAAGAATTCCTAGAAAAGACGCTGGAGGCACAGGCAGTCAAAGCCAAAATTAACTATTGGGATTGCATCAAATTGAGAAGTTTCTGTACTGCAAAAGAAACAGTCAGGAGAGTGAAGAGGCAACCGACAGAATGGGAAAAAATATTTGCAAACTACGCAACAGATAAAGGGTTAATAACCAGAATCTACAAAGAAATCAAGAATCTCCACAACATCAAAACAAACAACCCACTGAAGAGATGGGCCCAGGACCTCAACAGACATTTTTCAAAAGAGGAAATCCAAATGGCCAACAGACACATGAAAAAATGTTCAAGATCACTAGCAATCAGGAAAATGCAAATCAAAACCACAATGAGGTTTCACCTCACCCCGGTTAGAATGGCTCACATTCAGAAATCTACCAACAATAGATGCTGGAGAGGATGTGGGGAAAAGGGGACACTAACCCACTGTTGGTGGGAATGCAAACTGGTCAAGCCACTATGGAAGTCAGTCTGGAGATTCCTCAGAAACTTGAATATAACCCTACCATACAACCCAGCCATACCACTCCTTGGAATTTACCCAAAGTAAATTAAACTGGCAAACAAAAAAGCTGTCTGCACATTAATGTTTATTGCAGCTCAATTCACAATAGCTAAGACCTGGAACCAACCCAAATGCCCATCAACAGTAGACTGGATAAAGAAATTATGGGACATGTACTCTATATAATACTATACAGCAGTCAAAAACAATGAAACCCGGTCATTTGCAACAACGTGGAGGAATCTGGAAAACATCATGCTGAGTTAATTAAGCCAGTCCCAAAGGGACAAATATCATATGTTCTCCCTGATCAGCAACAACTAACTGAGCACCAAAGGGGAAACCTGTTGAAGTGAAATGGACACTATGAGAAACAGTGACTTGATCAGCTCTTGTCCTGACTGTTGATGTACAATGTAATACTATATCCATTTTAGTATTTTTTTGTTTTGTTCTAGTACTATTGGTTGAACTCTGTAATTAACACACAATTATTCTTAGGTGTTTAAATTTTAACTGAAAAGTGATCCCTGTTAAATATAAGAGTGGGAATAAGAGAGGGAGGAGATGTACAATTTGCGACATGCTCAATTGGACTTGCCCCAAATGGTAGAGTTAAAAACGTGCCAGGGGATTCCAATACAATCCCATCAAGGTGGCATGTACCAATGTCATCTCACTAGTCCAAGTGATCAGTTTAAGTTCATAACTTATCATGATAGGATTAAGTGTCAAAGGGATCACATAAACAAGACTAGTGTCTGCTAATACTGATAGAATCAAAAAGGGAGAGAACGATCCATCATGGGAAGAGGGATACACAGCAGACTCATAGAATTGCAGATGTCCTAAACAGCACTCTGGCCTCAGAATCAGCCCTTAAGGCATTCGGATCTGGCTGAAGAGCCCATGAGAGTATTTTAGGAATGGAAAGCCAAGACACTCTGGGGGAAAAAAAAAAGAAGACCTAAATGAAAGATCTCTGCAAGTGAGATACCAGTGGAAAGAACGGGGCCATCAAAGAAGGAGGTACCTTTCTCTGAAGGGAGGAGAGAACTTCCACTTTGACTATGACCCTGTCGGAATAAGATCAAAGTCGGCGAACTCAAAAGGCTTCCATAGCCTTGGCAACTTATGACTAGAGCCTAGGGAGATTACTGACGCCATAAACTAGAGTGTCAAATTGTTAAGTCAACAACAGGAGTCACTGTGTACTTACTTCTCATGTGGGATCTGTCCTTAATGTGTTGTCCAATGTGAAGTAATGCTATAACTAGTACTGAAACAGTATTTTACACTCTGTGTGTCTGTGTGGATGCAAACTGATGAAATCTTAATATATACTGAATTGATCTTCTGTATATAAAGATAATTGAAAATGAATCTTGATATGAATGGAATGGGAGAGGAAGCAGGAGATGGGAGTGGTGAGAGTGGGAGGGAAATTATGGGGGGGCCCATTGTAATCCATAAACTGTACTTTGGAAATTTATATTTACTAAATAAAAAAATATTGTTTTCAAAAAAATCATAACTCACTTAGGAAAAACACAAATTAAAACTACAATGCAATATCATTATGCTAAAATGGCCAGATTTTAAAAAACTGATGATACTACACCAAGGTGAGAGAACAGAACACCTGGAATTCTCACAGGATGCGGGCAGAAATGCAGAACAGTGTCACACTGCAGCATGCATACATAAAAATAAGTATAAAGGTATAAATCCTTATAAGTAGAAAAGGGAGTCCTTGTACACTGTTGGTGGCAATGTAAATTAGTACAGCAGTATGAAAAACAGTACAGGGACTCTTCAAAAAAATTCAAAATAGGGGCCGGTGTTGTGGTAAAGTGGCAACTGGCAACACTGCCATCCCATATGGGTACCCATTTGTATCCCGGATGCTCTACTTCCAATCCAGCTCCCTGCTAAGGCTCCCTGGCGAAGCAGTAACCTCTCTCTCTCTCTCTCTCTCTCTCTCTGTGTGTGTGTGTGTGTGTGTGTGTGTGTGTGTCTCTGTCTCATTCTGTAACTCTGCCTTTCAAAGTCATTTTTTTAAATGATAAGTATATAAGGTGATGGGTATGCTAATTAGTCTGATTTAATCAATCAAATTTAGATGTGACATCATATTGTACACCAAGAATAGTTTTTATTAATTCTATATTAAAGTTGGAAAAAAGAAACAAAAACAAGAAGCATTCCCCTTTGGTAGTAAACCAACATTGAAAAATAAAAGCAGTGCAGGCCGAAGAAAGGAATTTTCTATACAGAGCCGGTGGCACTTTTTGCGGTGGTGTAAATACTACGTGTCATGGTGTAGGCTGCGTGGCATAGCGGTAAAGCCACCACCTGCAACACTGGCATCACAGATGGGTGACAGTCTGTGTCCTGGCTACCCCGCTTCCAATCCAGCTCCCTGATAACAGCCTAGGGAAAGCAGTGGCTGACGGCCCAACTGCTTGTGCCCGTCACTCACATGGGAGACCCAGAAGAAGCTCCTGGCACCTGGCTTCAACCTGGCCTAAGTGCTGGCTGTTGCAGCCAGTGGGACATGAATCAGAGAATGAGAGATTTTTTTCTCTCTCTCTCTCTCTCTATAACTCTGACTTTAAAATAAATTATTAAATCTTTGAAAAAATATGTATCTTGAACGTGATGATGGTTGGGTTGCAGATTTAACTCACTAACTCTCCACAAAACAGGGTGAGAGAGCACCTCCGGGTACTGAGAAACATGAAGCAAACATGGAAGAAAAGGACTGTGGTTCCAGAAGACACTCAAAGGAAGCCGAGGGGTGGTCCCGGGTCACATTATAAGCCACCTCTGCTACCGTCAGGCTCCCCTATCAGAGGGCCGGGTTTGAGTTCCAGCTACACCGCTTCTGATCCAGCTCTCTGCTGAGGTGTCTGGGAAGGCAGCAGAAGATGGCTCAAGCACATGGGCCCCTGCACCAGTGTGGGAGACCTGGATGGGGTTCCGGCTGCCTGGCTTCAGCTTGGCCCACACCCAGCCGGCTGTTGTGGCCATTTGGCAAGTGACCCAGTACTTCTCTCTCTCTCTCTCTCTCTCTCTCTCTGTGTGTGTGTGTGTGTGTGTGTGTGTTGCTGTGCCTTTAAAGTAAGTAAATAAATCTTTAAAACGAAAGGAATTTGACACGTGTTACTGAAATGTAAAGACTTGGGGATGCTAACATGGCTGAATAGAGAAAAGACATGCTGAATTAGACCAAGGCAAGAAAACAAGAAAAGCAGAGGAAATGCATTCCCAGGGGCGAGCCGGGAGAAGTTTGCAGTAGAAATTCTACAGACAGAAGAGAGACACCACAGGCAGTGTGGAGAGTACAAACACGAGCAGCAAGTGGGGATCTCCGGCAGCTGCGGGGCTGGGGGAGACACCAGCTCTGAGACTGAGGTGAGAGCAGACCGTAGCAGCCCCTGTCGCTGGGGATAGTGCGGTCAGGAGAACCCTGCAGACCACACTGATTACAGTCTGGCCTGGAGCCCCGGTGGGGGGCAGGGTACCCCCTAAACTCATGAAGGAAAAACACATTTCTTCCTTTTTTGGAAAAAGAAAAAGATTTATTTATCTGAAAGGTAGAGTTACAGAGAGAGGCTGTGGCAGCTCTCAACCTAGTCTCTCACATGTGTCTAGGAAATTTTATGAAAAAAATCTGCACTCTACACTGAGTTTGAGTCTGGCCAGGAGGGTTGGCAGGGGGCTGGGCACCCACTCAGGACTGTGAGGTGATCCCGTTCCCCAGTCGTACACGGATTCTGGAGCTCCAACTGCCAAGGCAGAGCACCCACAGGCAGCTGGCTCCGGGAATGCCTCCATGGTCGGGGCAGGCTTGGGGGGCTGAGAGTGGATCCCCTGCACCTGTGACTGTGGGAGCCATGAGTGCTATGACGGGGAGAATTCTGCGACTGCACAACAGGGCATGGGGCGGGGCTGAGTCTCTGCTTCAGAGGCTCATGCTCCCTGACTGCCCGGGGTGGGTCAGGGCAAAGGGTTCCACGTGCACACCAAGGACTGCACAGATCCTGTTTCAGTCCAGGCACCTGCGTGCATGGGGATTGCAGCCACTGTGGACTAACCCGGGGCACTGATCACCTCGGAACAGGACATGAGGCTCTGATTACACCAGCACTGACCAGAGCTGCCTGGCTCCACCCAACACCTGCCTCTGGACATCCACTGCAGGAGCAGGCATCCACTAAGACATGGAGGCAGGGTTCAAAGAGAAGAGCCATCAGAGGAGAAAACCAACAGGAGTTTCCACAGTCGCACAAAAATAAACACAAAAATAGAACAAGAACAAGACAGACAACGTGACTCCCAAAAGGAACACAACAACCTTCGGTATCAGAATGTGAAGACCAAGAGACTGATGAATGTGAAGACCAAGAGATTGATGAAATGCCTGAAAACAAATTCAAAAGAATGATCACAGGATTACTCAAAAACACACAGAAACATTCATAAAGAAATCCATACATAATAAGGATGAAAAATTTTGCCTAGAGATAGGGATATTGAAGAGAAATCAACCTGAAATATTAAAATGAAGAAATATCTCAGCCGAAAAAAATAAACTAGAAAAACTGAAAACAGTGTTTGAGATTTATGGGGTAATATCAAACAACCAAACTTATGTGTCTTAAGAGTTCCTGAAGGCATGGAAAGGTTGAATGGATTAGAAGGCCTACTCAGCGAAATAACAACGGATAAATTTCTTAATTTGGAAAAAGAAAGGGACATCCAAGTACAGGAAGCACAAAGAATTCCTAATAGACACTATCAGAAAAGATCCTCATCATGACACAGTATAGCCAAACTTTCAACAGCAAAAGATAAAGATTCTACAATGTGCACAAGAGAAATGCCATATTACCTTCAGAGGATCGCCAATGAGAATAACAGCTGATTTCTCATCAGAAACCCTACAGGCTAGGAGAGAATGGAGACACATAGTCCAGGTCCCAATAAAAAAAAAACTGTCAATCCAGAATACTATATCCAGCGAAGCCCTCATTTATAAATGAAGGTAAAATAAAGACTTTCCAAAACAAATAAAGGTTGAAAGAATTTGTCACCACTTGTCCAGCCTTACAAATGATTTTTAAGGACATGCTACACTCAGAAGCACAGAAAGATGGTCATCATTGTGAAAAAACACGAAAGCAGAACATCTCCTAGTAAAAATACAAAGTACACCCAAAGTGAACAATAGGAATACGTATGGGAAAATGGCAGGACCAAGCTGTTACTTATCAAAAATTACCTTGAATGTAAATAGCCTAAATTCTCTAATTATAAGAGAGTGTCTGGCTGAGTGGCTTTAAAAAACAACACCCATCTATTTGCACCCTACAAGAAACACAGCTCACCAACAAAGTTATACACAGAATGAAATGAAAGGATGGAATGCTCTGAGCTAAAATCTGGAAAGCAAGTACAAGCAGGTCTAGCCATCCTAATATCAGACAAAATAGACTTTAACACAAAAACTGTTAAAAGAGACAAGTGTCGGCCGGCACTGCTGCTCACTAGGCTAATCCTCCACCTAGCGGCGCCGGCACACCGGGTTCTAGTCCCAGTCCGGGTGCCGGATTCTGTCCTGGTTGCCCCTCTTCCAGGCCAGCTCTCTGCTGTGGCCAGGGAGTGCAGTGGAGGATGGCCCAAGTGCTTGGGCCCTGAACCCCATGGGAGACCAGGAGAAGCACCTGGCTCCTGCCTTCAGATCAGTGTAGTGCGCTGGCCGCAGTGCGCTGGCCACGGGAGCCATTGGAGGGTGAACCAACAGCAAAAAGGAAGACCTTTCTCTCTGTCTCTCTCTCACTATCCACTCAGCCTGTCAAAAAAAATTTAAAAGAGACAAGTGTACTATGTAATGATTAAGGGACCAATTCAACAGGAAGATATGGCTATAGTAAATGTATATGCACCTAATTCCAGGGCACCTGGCTATTTAAAACACAAGTTAATGGATCTAAAGGGAGACATAGACTCCAATACAATAATAATGGGGGGAACGGCACTGTGGCATAGTGGGTAAAGCTGCCACCAGCAGTGCCAACATCCCATATGGGCACTGGTTCGAGTCCCAGCTGCTCCACTTCCAATCCAGCTCTCTGCTATGGCCTGGGAAAGCAGAAGATGGCCCAAATCCTTCAGCCTTGCACCTGCATGGGGGACCAGGAAGAAGCTCCTTGCTCCTGACTTCAGATTGGCGCAGATCTGGTCATTGCAGCCAACTGGGGAGTGAACCAGCAGATGGAAGACCTCTCTCTCTATCTGTCTCTACCTCTCTCTGTAACTCTTTCAAATAAATAAAAATTAAAAAAAATAATAATAATGTGGGGCTTCTGTGGTGGAATGAGAAGGCCATGCCAAGATGGCCACTGGCAACAGAGCCTGCCTGGCCACAGGTTGTGATTGGTTAGGGCATAAACCGCCCCTTGACCAGATTGGCTGCTTTGGCTATATAAGCTGCTGTACCAACTGAAATAAATGAGTCTGCTTGCCTCTAGCCCACTTTCACCCAACTCCCGGTGTTTGTGTGGCGGCTCCGCGCCCCTTGCCCTCACCACATTCCTCCTCTCAGAACGAATCAACATCAACAGACTTAAACACTCCCTCATCCATCAATTTACAGATCAACTAGAGAGAAAATCAGCAAAGGAACAACAGAGCTAATCTATAGTATGGACCAAATGGATCTAATTGCTATCTACAGAACATTTGATTCCACAGTTGCAGAATACACATTCTTCTTCAGTGCATGGAGCTTTTGCTGAGACTGACCATATGCTGGGCCACAAAGCAATTCTCAGCAAACTGAAAAGCACTGAAATCATATCATGCATCTTTTCTGATCACGGTGCAATCAAGCTGGAAAGAACAACTTAAGCTCTACAAAGTATGCATATACAGAGACTGAACAACATGCTCCTACATGAACAGTGGGACATAGAAGAAACTAAAAGGGAAGTGAAAAAATTCCTGGAAATGAATGAAGATGACAACACAACATATCAGAACATATGTGATACAGAAAAAGCAGCATCAAGAGGGAAGTCTAGCCGGCACCGCAGCTCACTAGGCTAATCCTCCGCCTTGCGGCGCCGGCACACCAGGTTCTAGTCCTGGTTGGGGCGCCGGATTCTGTCCCAGTTGCCCCTCTTCCAGGCCAGCTCTCTGCTGTGGCCAGGGAGTGCAGTGGAGGATGGCCCAAGTGCTTGGGCCCTGCACCCCATGGGAGACCAGGATAAGTACCTGGCTCCTGCCATCGGATCAGCGCGGTGCACTGGCCGCAGCGCACCAGCCGCGGCGGCCATTGGAGGGTGAACCAACGGCAAAGGAAGACCTTTCTCTCTGTCTCTCTCTCTCACTGTCCACTCTGCCTATCAAAAAAATAAAAATAAAAATATATATAAAAAGAGGGAAGTCTATAGCAATTAGTGCCAAGAAACTGGAAAGGCATCTAATAAATGATCTATCAGTGCATCTTAATGACTTAGAATGACAACAAACCAAATGAAAAATTAGTAGGAGGAAAGAAAAAATTAAAAATAAATAAAATCGAAACAAAAAATGATACAAAAGATCAGTGAATTGAAGAGGTGGTGTTTTGGAAAAATAAACAAAATTGATACACCATTGACTCAACTAACCAAAAAAAAAAAAATAGGAAGACCCAAATCAATAAAATAAGAGATGAAAAAGGAGATCTAACAAACCACAGAAATAAAAAGAATCATTAGGAATTACTACAAACAGCTGTATCCCGACAAATTGTAAAATCTAGAAGAAATGGATAGATTTCTGGACATATAAAATATGCCAAAAATTGAGCTGTGAAGACATAGGAAACCTAAATAGACCAATAACTCAGATGAAGATTGAATCAGTAATAAAGACCTTCCCAACAACAAAAAAGCCCAGGACCAGATGGCTTCACTTTTGAACTCTACCAGATTTTTAAAGAAGAACTAACTTCCAGGCCAGCACCATGGTGCAGTAGGTTAATCCTCCACCTGTGGCACCAGCATCCCATATGGGTGCAGGTTCAAGTCCTGGCTGCTCCTCTTCCAATCCAGCTCTCTGCTGTGGCCTGGGAAAGCAGTAGAAGATGGCCCAAGTCCTTGGGCCCCTGCACCCATGTAGGAGACAGGGAGGAAGCTCCTGGCTCCTGGCTTCGGATCAGTGCAGCTCTGGCCATTGCAGCCAATTGGGGAGTGAACCAACAGACAGAAGACCTTTCTCTTTGTCTCTCCCTCTCATTGTCTGTAACTCAAACTCTCAAATAAATAAAATATTTTTTAAAAAAAGAACTAATTTCAATTCTTCTTAAGCTATTCAAAACAATTGAAAGCAAGGGGGCCGGCGCCGCAGCTCACGAGGCTAATCCTCAACCTTGCGGCACCGGCACACCGGGTTCTAGTCCTGGTTGGGGCGCCGGATTCTGTCCCAGTTGCCCCTCTTCCAGGCCAGCTCTCTGCTGTGGCCAGGGAGTGCAGCGGAGGATGGCCCAAGTGCTTGGGCCCTGCACCCCATGGGAGACCAGGATAAGTACCTGGCTCCTGTCATCAGATCAGCGCAGGTGCACCGGCCGCAGCGCGCTGGCCGCAGTGGCCATTGGAGGGTGAAACAATGGCAAAGGAAGACCTTTCTCTCTGTCTCTCTCTCTCACTGTCCACTCTGCCTGTCAAAAAAAAAAAAAAAAAAAAAAGAAAAGAAAAGAAAAAAGAAAGGGAATCTTCTCAATTTCTTTCTATGAAGCCTTCATTACTTTAATTCCAAAACCAGAAAAAGATAAAGAGAACTATAGACAAATTTTCCTGATGAACATAGATGCAAAAATCCTCAACAAAATACCAGCTAATCAAGTCCAACAACATATAAGAAAGATTAATTATCTGAACCAAGTGGGATTTGTCCCTGGTATGCTGGATGGTTCAAAATACCCAAATCAATAAATGTAATACATCTCATTAACAAATTGAACAAAAACCATATGATTATCTCAACAGTTGTAGAAATAGCATCTGACAAAATACAACATCCTTTAATATAAAAACTTCAAGCAAATGTGTATAGAAGGAACGTTCCTCAACACATTAATGGAAATATACACAAACCCATTGCCAGAATCATATTGAACAGGGAAAAAGTGGAAATATTTCCACCAAGATTTGGAAAAATACAAGGATGCCCACTTTTACCATTGCAATTCATTATAGTTCTGAAAGTTTTAGCCAGAGATATTAGGCAAGAAAAAAAATTAAAGGGATACAAATCAGAAAGGAGGAAATCAAATTATCCCTGTTTGCAGAGGCATAATTCTATATATAGGGGAACCAAAAGACTCCACAGAGAGACTATTAGAACTCATAACAGAGTTTGGGAAAGTTGCAGAATATAAAACCAACACACAAAAATCAATAGCTTTTATATACATAGACAATACCATGGCTGAGAAAGAATTTTAAGATCAGTTCCATTTGCAGTAGCTACAAAAATAAACTTAAATACCTTGTAATAAATTTAACCAAGAAGGTAAAAGATCTCTACAATAAAAATTACAAAAGATTAAAGAAATAAATACAGGAAGACACCAAAAAATAGATCTTCCATGTTCATGGACTGCAAGAATTAATATCATCAAAATGTCCATATGCAAAGCAATTTACAGATTCAATGCAATCCCAATCAAAATACCAATGACATTCTTCTCAGATATAGAAAAAACGATGCTAAAATTCATATGGAAACAAAGGAAATCCCAAATATCTAAAGCAATTTTAAAACAACAGAAACAAAGCTTGAGGAATCACAATCCCAGACTTCAAGTCAGGGCAGTAATAATCAAAACAGCCTGCTACTGGTACAAAAACTGATATGTAGACCAATGGAACAGAACAGAAAGCCCCAAATTAATCCACACATCTAAAAACAACTAATCTTTGATAAACAAGCCAAAATCAATCCCTAGAGAGAGGATAATCTCTTCAACAAATGGTGCTGGGAATATTGGATATATACATGCAGAAGTATGAAACAAGACCCCTACCTTACACTGTATACAAAAATCAACTTTAAAAGGGTCAAGGATCTAAATTACAATCTGATACTATCATATTACTAGAGGAAGACATCAGGAAATTCTGCAAGACATTGGCATAAGCAAACACTTCTTGGAAAAGACCCCAGAAGAACAAGCATTAAAGACAAAAATAGACAAATTTATTTACATCAAGCTAAGAAATTTCTGCATTGCAAAGAAAATATTCAACAAAGTGAAGAGGCAACTGACAGAATGGGAGACAATATTTGCAAACTATGCAACTGATAAAGGATGAAAATCCAGGATCTATAAAGAGTTCAAGAAAATTAACAACAACAAAACAAACAATCCAGTTAAGAAATGGGCAAAGACCTGAACAGGCATTTTTCAAAAGATGAAATACAAATGGCCAACAGACACATGAAAGAATGCTCAGGATCACTAGCCATCAGGGAAATGCAAATAAAAACCACAACGGGGTTTCACTTCATTTCAAAGAAGTGAGGATGGCTATCATCCAAAATCAAAAACCAATAAATGTTGGCAAGGATGTGGGGGAAAAAAGCATCCTAATCCATTGTTGGTGGGAATGTCAACTAGCACAACCATTATGGAAGACAGCATAGCAATTCCTCAGAGATCTGAAAACAGATCTACCATATGACCCAACCATCCCACTCTTGGGAATTTACCCAAACAAAACTAAATCAGCATATGAAATAGTTATCTGTATGCCCATGTTTATTGCATCTGAATTCACAACAGCCAAGATATGGAGTCAATCCATGTGTCCACTGACTGATGAGTGGATAAAGAAAATGTGGTATATATACACTATGGAATACTACTCAGCCATAAAAAGAAAGAAATCCTGTCTTTTGCAATAAAATGGATGCAACTGGAAACCATTATGCTTAGTGAAATAAGCCAGACCCAAAAAGACAAATATATCCGATGTTTTCTATGAAATGTGAAAGTTAATTTAGAATACAAAAATGTACTGGAATGAAACTGTCGTTTGGAGAGATGACTGCCAATTTAGCCCTTGTTTACACTCCTGTAGAACTGTGGTCTTCCCACCTTTACTTATTGAATATTGTGTTTAGTGCTGCATCAAGCCTGTGAATACAGAGGCTTAATTAAGCTGATGAAGAGAGGGGAGGGAGGGAGGAGAACCAAAGAGGAGCAGGGGAGTGAGAGAATTCTGGTTGTCTTCTTGGAACTGCACCTATGGAATACATGAAATCTGTTCTCTTCATATTAATTTAAAAATTTTTAACAAGCCATCTGCTATAAAACTTTGCTTTTCCCAGATGTGAACCTGAGCCAGTCTCTTAACCTCTTCTTCTGCAGTTTCACGTATAAAACTGTGGTAATGATGGCATCAACCTCCTAGTGTTGTGAGCATTAAAGAAAGAAATGTGCGTAAAGAACTTAGAACAAAGCCTGCTGTATAATAGACAGTGAATCGAAGTTTCATCTCACTTTTATAAAACAAGAAAGAAAAAGAAAACATAGGAGCCAAGGCTGTGGCATAGCAGGTGAATCCACTGCCTGCAGCCCTGGCATCCCATATGGGCACTGGTTTGAGTCCCAGCTCCTCCACTTCTGATCCAGCTCGCTGTTAATGCACCTGGGAAAGCAACGGAGGATGACCCAAGTCCTGGGGCATCTGCACCCATGTGGAAGACCCAGAAGAAGCTCCAGGCTCCTGGCTTCATCCTCACACAGCCCTAGCAGTTGTGGTCATTTGAGGAGTGAACCAGTGGGTAGGAGATATCTCTCTTTTTCCCTCTCCCTCTTCCTTCCCCTCTCCCTCTCCCTCTCCCCCTCCTCTCCCTCTCTGTAACTGTGCCTTTCAAATAATTAAATAAATCTTCAAGAAAATACAAAGGCTTTGCTAAGGTATTAAAGCCAAAGATCTGTGAAAAATTAATATAAACTCCTGTGGCGAAGGAGGCTGGTGGTGACATATGCAGAGGACAGGTGGCAGCCTGCGTCACGGGGCCCCCAGCCCGGGAAGTCAACGTGATGACAGTGGAGTGCAGGACGCCATGCTCGAGACACCTGGGAACCACACGTCACAGCGCCATGTCCACAATTAGCTGTGAGCACAGCTTCATAGCAACAGAAAAACCCCATCAGTGGGGTTCAGAGACATGTGGGTTCACACTCCGTGCCCGGAAGACATCTGCAGAGGGGCGCTCTGCGGAGAGCTCACAGCCTTGGGGGATCCCGGTGACACCGACGCAGGGCTTCTTGTGCCACTTTCAGACAGAAAGTGACAGGAGGCCACTGCTCAGCCCAGACCAGGCTGAGCAACACGGCTGGAAGAGGTTCCACCAACTGGCTCTCCAGCACTGGCTGGACACGGGTTTTCATGCAGCTGGGCAGGCACAGCCTCGCCCCTGCGTCTCTGGCTCAGCCCGCTCAGCCCGCTCAGCCCGCTCTGCTTCAGTTTACCCTGGCTCAGAGTCCGTGCCGGCATGGTTGCTTCCTCTGCACACAGCACACGCAATGTGGCGGTGTTGCTCTTTATGCCGCCCGGGGAAGGTCACGTGTGGGTGTACTGGTGTACTCCAGGCGTTTGCTGGCTGGGCAAGTTCCAACCTGACGCCCTCCTCACAGTCCTGTCAATGCTCCTGCGGCTGTGACGTCACCTCCTCGTTGCAGACAACAGAAACGAGAACAGGGGACTATGGATGTTCACTGGAGAGTGAGCAGCTCTGGCCTCGGCCACACGAGCCAAACAAGGGATTTCCATTCACTGACAAAGCACTGGAAACCCACTAAAGGATTCTCAGTAGAGTGTAGGTTCACACGCATACAGAAACAGTTATTTCTCTGTCTGCAACACAGAGAGTACCTTGAAGAGGGGACTTGCATGATCCAGGGAAGTCATCAGGGGATTGAAATATGACTAAGAACTCTGGCATTGAAGATGGAGAGAAGTACCTATAATCTAGAGAGCTTGGGAATATGAAATCAAAAACCACAGTTATGTTTTGAGACTGATAGATAAGAGACAGGAGGGAATTAAAAAAAAAAAAAATGGGAACCAGGTTTCCATCTTACAGAAGGAAATGGACAGCGGGAACATCCCCCAAGGCAGGGAGAGCAGGCTTGGGAGAAAAACTCACGAGTTTGTTCTTGTATATATGCAGTGTCCAAGAACATGCTATGAATACGAGAAAAGCGAATCTGTCAGAGAGATGAAGTTCACCCCCAGGAAACGAGCAACGCCCGACTGCCTGACCTGCAAGAGGTAATTTATGTGATCAAACTAAATATGCATTTGGAGGTCCTATCCACCCAAGAATGATATTACTTTTAGAAAATTGGCAAACACTGAACAATCTGCATGGCACGCTGCAGACCCATGGATGAGAAGTGCCTAAGTTTCAAGGTTGCCTCTGACATGACCTACTCTTCATGCTTCATGTGTTTCTGCCAGTAGTTATCCATCATTTTATTTCAAAACAAATTAAAGTAATCATCATCCATCATAGTAGTTGATATAAATAACTGAAGAAGCTTGAAAAAAGAAAGCAGCTCACTGTTGGGCGCTTGCCAAGAACTAAACCTTTCCAGTGTGACTCACGGCTGTCCTCTGCGACTGGGTAACTGCCAGACACGCCAAACTCCCAGCTGCCATGAACTCAGGTGAGCAAACTCTGTCCACGCAGGTATTTTATTAAAAAGTTTACCAATTACCATTCAGCTGTAGGAATGAAAATTCAAAGGACTCTTACCTAATCACCAATCCCAACACAAGAAAAGGTTCAACAGACTATCAATGAATGAGAAGAGCATATGTATGACTTTTACTGAATCAGCACCCTGAGGTCTGATCTCTAAATTTGCCATCTTCATTATATGGCCAAAGATGAGGGAGACAGTGCAAGTCAGAGGTGGAAAATCAGGCTGACTTCAAGTTGGAGCATTTGCTCTCCCTCTGGTGCAAGTAGGGTGCTTCAGCTCATCGCCTTCTCAGTGTTACAAGTATCCAAAGGGGCTGACGGATGCAATCAGATACACGGTTCCTGCTGTGACCAGCGGCTTCCATCTCAGTCTTGAAGCAATTTACATTCCTCATCGACAGAATGTTGATATTCCTCACCAACTATCATCATACATACATACAAATCATACAAGAGGACTTGACTGTGTTTGAGAGGTACTTTCTCTATCCACCATTTCTATATATTTATTTGACAGATAGAGTTAGACAGTGAGAGAGAGAGAGAGAGAGAGAAAGAGAAAGGTCTTCCTTCCGTTGGTTCACCCCTCAAATGGCCGCCATGGCCGGAGCTAAGCCAATCCAAAGCCAGGAGCCAGGTGCCTCTCCTGGTCTCCCATGCAGGTGCAGGGCCCAAGCACTTGGGCCATCTTCCACTGCCTTCCCTGGGCCACAGCAGAGAGCTGGACTGGAAGAGGAACAACCGGGACTAGAACCTGGTGCCCGTATTGGATGGCGGCGCCGTAGGCGGAGGATTAACCAAGTGAGCCACGGCGCCGACCCATCTATCCACCATTTCATAATTAGCAAACAGAAGTACCAAGCCAAAGACAGAACAACACCGTACATTATTATTCAGAACTGCTTTTGACTGTCACATTAGGCAATTTACACTTTCAACAAGGCGAGACTGGAAATCTGGGTATCTGGGTTCTCTCTCTCATTGATAAGTCTCTTGTACAAACAATAAAAATGAAAATAACAGATTGGTTAACATCCAATTTCCTCCCATTTCAAAAACCATGTGACTCTCTGACTTCGCCCTCAAAGAAACCACAGGCTGCTCGGGGCACAGCCTGAAGCAAGCACTTTTAAATTTTCCATATTTATCTTTGAATCCATTCTGCCTTCATTCCATAATACGCATATGTTGAGTTCAACATAAAAATAATGTGTATTCTCAGCCTCTCCTTACAACCAGCACTCTAGGAATATCTATTCTGCTTGTAAGTGACACGGAACATATCTCACAGACCCCTTTATAATCCACAGCTCAACCTGAGAAACACATACAGCAGGAGAAAAAATTGTCCAGGCCAGGGCTGAAAACCCAAATATGGGCTGGGTGCAAACATAAACACATGGCAGTGGGGCTAAAGCAGTAGGTTGCTGGGCAACAGTGGCCATCTTTGCATGACCTAAAGGAATGGCCGTTATATGAGCCCAACCAGACTGATGCCCAGTGAAGCCAAATATTGTGATTCCTCGAGGGAGACAGGGAGATGGACTTTTTATGAAATTTCCCCTCATTTGAAATCAGCATGCCTACAAAATGAAATAGGTCAACCAGCCGGGTCCCGCCAGAGCCTACCGGCTTTCAGTCCCTGGTTCTAACGCTTGCTCAAGGAAATTTGTTCAATTATATAGGGGAGAGCGTCTCCACGGAGGACCGAGTGGAAAACACTTTCAAAGGGTCAGAGCGAAGGCTTTGGACTTCTGAACACATCGGTGGGATTTTCTCCCTTTCAGCGAGATCATTAAAAGCAGCAAAGCCATCAATTTTTCACGATCATTAGGGGCAGCTTAGCCTGGAGGCAGAAGGCTGATCAGACGGGCTCTGGAGACCGACTCCTAGGATGATGGGAAAGTCGTGCCTTTCATGTTAGCGTTTAACCTTGGAATAATGACAACACATTTGGAAACCAGGTCAAAAAGCTATGGCATACAAATGAAATGTATTTAAAAGCTTCAGAATAAATGCCGACCACGGGTCCACAGGGCGGACTGTGACACGGCGGCTCTGCTCCTTCCACGCGGGACAGAAAGAGAACAGAAAGCAGCCACCGGCATGTCCGAAGCCCGTCTGGCACCACCGCTGTACTGTGTGAGCGACGGAGCACCAGCAACCCCACCAAATACCCCTCAGCCAAGGGTACTGATCCCATGGATAAAGTGAGACCAAACTAAGCCACCACATAATCTTTTCTAAGCAGAAATCAACACAAGCTCACTGAGTCACCCACAAAACCCCAAACACCCTCTGTGTCGGCTTCTTTATTCCAGTCCCCTCTCTGCGTGGACATGATGTATTGAGGGGCCTATTATGGAACTGCCCCCTGCTTTCTGGTTGCCGACTTAGAGAAATGACCAGTTTCCTCAAATCCTCACCCTAACAAACCCAAATCCCGTTACAACCTCCTCCCAACCTCCTCTTACCAAGCCCCCCCCACACACTCCATGGTTCCCCAGGCTGCCTGCTCTGTGTGCAAGGAGTGACTGAGCGATCCACCCACCTCCTCCTGCCACGGAGAACTCGTGTGGCAGCAAACAGCCTCATTCACCACCTGAGCAATCCATCTGGGGCAAACGGTGACAGCTTTGAGGGTGGCTAAAAGGACTCAGCTCGGCCCTGACGCGCTTGCCCTGCAGGTAGAATTCGGGCCCTGCCTTGTGCTGTCTCCGCTCACTTTGTGTCCCTGTCTCTGCCGGCTGCCGAGGGCTGCGGGCCTTCTGACATACCCCACACAGAGGCGGATAACCAGTGTGCACACGCTTCCTTTACTCAAAGAACCCATAAAGTACAAGCTCTTACAAAGAGCAAGCTGGGAGCACAGTCAGTGCCGGGGAGAGGGGACGGGGAAGACCAGCAGGCTTCAAGCGAGGGGCTCTGGGATGTGAGGTGCCAGTGCTCCCCCAGTTGTATGGAGGCGAGCAGGCATTGGACAGGAAGCCCACTTTGCTCTGTGTGGCTTCAGAGACAGCACCTGGGGTCCTGCCTGGAACAGGATGTAACCCGGCCAACTGGCAGGCACAGGGACCTGCGAGACTCAGTTTGGGTACCTGGGCTCCAAGGCAGCGGCACGCACAGCTGCACAGCTGCACGGCCAGGGTCAGCCGACGCCCCCAGCTTCTTCTCAACAAGGATTCTGGTGTCGGCCCAGAAAGAGCTACGGAGACATTTACTTCCAATTCTAACTGAACACACAGTTCCTAGACATTCCTAAGGGATTTTGAAGATACAAAGATAAAACTAAAAACAAAGGCCCGGAATTCCCACACACATGTTAAATATGGCTGATACACACACAGATATCCAATCAAAACAGGTACCAAATAGAATATCTACTCTCCCTCTTCTCTCCAAATTGCTTTCCCCTGTGTAACCCTTATTAATAATTCCTCACACGTTCTTTGAAAAAAGTGAAAAAGCTTCAAGAAAATGTCACAAACTTCTGACGACACTAAACAAGTGCAGGGTAGGGGGTGAGCGTGTGACACAGCAGTTAAGTCACCTCTTGGGGCACTTGTATCCCGTATCAGAGAGCCTGGTTCAGTCTCAGCTACTCTGCTCCTGACGCGATGTACCAGTGGGACCACGGTGACTGACAAATCAGACGTGATCCACCCAGGAGCCTCAGGCAAAGATGAGTCGACCACTTTTTTGCTTTAAAATCTATTTAAATTTTTTTCATTAACAGGTAATATTTGTACTTTTATGGGGTACTGTGCAATATCTGAACACACAGGCACAGTGTAAACTAGCCTATCCATTTCCTTGTTTTTCCTTTGTGTTTGGAGCCTACCAGCTCCTCTCTTCAGTTCTTTATGAAGTGTATAATCCAGCACTGTGAACAGTCACTAGGACTTGTTCCTCCTACCTGACTGATAATTAGCCAACCGACCTCTACCCCCTTCTCTACCTTTCCAAGCTTCTAGTGACCACTATTCCACTATTCTAAGTTCAGATTAAGATACACAGATGTATTCAACCATATTATATATTATGTATATTTGTCATTCATATACAGAGGCAACATGTAGTATTTATCTCTCTGTGTGGGACTTATTTTGCTAAACATATCTCCTGTTTACTCCATTTGCCTGTGAATGTAAGGTTCATTCTTTTTTCTGGTTTTATGTAATGTTCCATTGTATATATTACAGCACATTTTCTTTATCCATTCATCCACTGATGGACACATAAGTTGGTTCCATGTCTTGGCTATCATCCATGCACACGCACAGTGAAATACCATGTAGCCCTCAAAATCAATCAGATATTTATTGGTTGATACGGAATTGTTTCAAAAATATCAAGTGAAAAATATGCGTATAACAATGCCTACTGGGCAAACTTTTTTGAAGGCTAGCAAAAAACGTTTTTTATTCTAATCCCTTAGTTTTCCTCCTTTCTGCTGGAAGCAAAATTTTATTCAGAAAATATAAAGTTAATCAATAGTGTAACTTCCTATATCATTTTTAAAGATTTATTTATTTATTTTGAAGGCAGTTGTAGAGACAGAGACAGATTATATATATGTGTATATGTATATATATATATATATATATATATAGAGAGAGAGAGAGAGAGAGAGAGAGGGGGGTCTTCTATCCGCTGGTTCACTCCCCAGATAGCTGCAACAGCTGGAGCTGCGCTGATCCGACGTCAGGAGCCAGGAGCTTCTTCCAGGTCTCCCACGTGGGTACAGGGTCCCAAGGATTTGGGCCATCTTCTACTGCTTTCCCAGGCCACAGCAGAGAGCTGGATCGGAAGAGGAACACCTAGGGCTGGAACCAGCACTCATATGAGATGCCGGCACTGCACGCGCTGGCTTTACCCACTACGCCACAGCACGGCCTCGAGTGATCTGTTTCTAAAATCTTTCCCTTCAAGATTACAGACAAATCCGCCCCGGGCATTTTGTAGAGTTGCTCAACAGTATCTTCTGCAGTGACTGGCCACTGTGGCAGCCACCAGCACGAGGGGTCACTGAGCACCTGCAGCCAGTAAAGCTGAGGAATTCACATTTTTGGCGTTGGCACCGGTGCTGTGCTTCAGCGGGTTAAGCCTCTGCCTGCAGTGTTGGCGCCCCGAGTCAGCACCGGTCAGAGTCCCAGCTGCTCCAGTTACAATCCAGCTCCCTGCGGAGTACCTGGAAGGCAACGGAAGATGCCCAAGTCCTTAGGCCATGTCACCATGTGGGAGACCCTGATGGAGCTTCTGGCTCTTGGGTTCAGTTTGGCCCAGCTCTGGCCACAGTGCCCATTTGAAGAGTGAACCAATGGATAGAGGAGTCTCTCTCTCTACCTTTCAAATTAATAAAAATAATTTTTTAAAAAAATTTGCTTTATTTAATTTTAATTAAGTGTAAATACTCACTAATGGCTAGTGACCATACTAGGTGGTATAATTCTAAAACCTTTATGGTTTAACTTTTTAAAATATATAAACATTTGAGTCTTCAGGAGTGTGAGTTAAAGAAGTGAATTGCCAGGATTCAACATCACCTCTTCACAGCCAGAGCAGCGCCCACATGAGACTCAGTCACAGCAAACACTTTGCACAACACCTGGTGCTGCCCAAATGATGGATAAATCTCAGCTCTAGAAACACACTGAGAATGAAAACACCTGCTTCAAGTGCCAACCCTGAGGGGTACTTCCTGGGGGCCCTTGGACAATACTGTTCCCTCAGTTCTCCCACGTACAAATATACACCCTTCTATTCAGCATGGTTTCTGTGATTAGATGGATCAATCATTTTAAATGAAGGTAGTTCACAAAACCCTTACATGTTAGACAAATTCAAGAACTGTTAACGTCTTCATTAGTGTCAGATTTATTTCCTACCTTGGAAAAGCTGCTGGCCTGAAAAATAATGCTCAAAGAACAGAAAACACAACTTTCAATCAAAACGGTAAAAAGATGCCGTTAATTCTCCTGGCAGTTTCTCTGGTATTGATCTTTAGGAAGTGAAGAGTTAGAAACCACTGCCTACTCTCTACCATCAAAATGGGAATTCACAGAAACCATTTACACCTCAAAAATCCAGATGGGCCCAGAGGAACAGCATCCCAGGCTGCTGAGAACTCTAGACTCATGGATGAAGCAGATTTACCTAAAACTGCGCCCCACGTGTGGAATTCCTGCTCCAACAACAGCAACGACGCCATCAAGGGCAGAGCGTGCAGCGTGGGACGTTTCGCAGGCTTCCCCAGACTCAGACCAGGAGCACATGCATGTCCCTGTGTACTGCAGGGGCTTGGCTTGCTGAGGCCAGTGGAGGGTGGGTCCCGGTTGAAAATGGCAACCTGCTGGCCACACACCCCGCATACTGAAGACCCCAACAGAGAGAAACTCAGACGGTCACCAAACCCCACTGAACGGCTGATGAGGACTTCCATTCACTGTGTAAACTGACGGACACAGGGTAGTGGACAGGTTGGACGAACGAGTCTACAGATTTTATGTACAACCTGTGGACTATCAGTAACGGGATCCCACAGCATTTTGGATTTTCATTAAATAGATTTTATCAATCCTGTCACAAAGAGAACTATGTGGGAAGATAGATACACTAACTTGCTTTTCTGTAGTCGCCATTTTACTGTGTATATGCGTCCCCATAACATCGTGTTCCTACTCTCAAATACATACAATGAAATTTATTCTAAAGGAGAAAAGAAAAGTGATGGGATGGGACTCTCCAGGCCACCCTGAGGTGCCACCTGTCTGAAAGCAGATGGAAGATGTGTTTCTTGGGGTGGGTATTTGGCATAGTGGTGTTAAGACATCTCTTGGGACACCCACACCCATATTGGAATATCTGAGTTCAAGTCTGGCTAAGGTCCTGATTTCGCCTTCCTGCTAATGCACACCCTGGGGCCAGAAGGTGATGTCTCGAGTACTTGGTTCCCTGCCAGCCGAGGAGAACTGGATTGAGTTCTGAGTCCCCCGCTTTGCTCTGTCCCAGCCTGGGCTGTTGCAGGCATTTAGGAAGAGAGCCAGTGGGGGGAAGTCTGTGCTCTGTCTCTCTCTCCTCCCCTCAAATGAGTAAAACTAAAGGAAGAAAAAGATACATGTTTCCCCACTACCAATCCACCCCAGTGCAGAGACTCGGGCTCAGAAGACAATGTCTACACGATACAGCCTAGCAAACCTTGCTTGCCTACCCGAGGCGGGCGTGTCCCTGCCCCTGGTTCTCCTCCTGTGCCCCTGGTTCTCCTCCTCTACCCCTTCAGACAACGCACCATCGAAGCAAAACTTGAAGGGGCCTGGGAGTCGGCTGTGCCCAAGGCAGCATGGATCCAGGTAGGCCCCACAGTGAGGCGATCCGCTTGGGTAGAACAAGCTGTGGCCATGTTTATCCCCGCAATTACAGCATTTCCCAAACTGCATGTGCTCTGAGCATCGGGAGCTGGGAAACACCCACCCGGTGCAGCCGCGATGCAGC